>NC_091061.1:171811906-172443237 GCF_000393655.2 Nicotiana sylvestris
TTTGCCTCTTTATATAAAGGTGTTAGAAAGATCTTATAAAGATGGGAGTGGTAATATTACTAAAGCCATTTACCCTCCTCAAGCCCCCTTTATTTTACCTAATAATACTGGTATTACCTTCACTGCTTTTCAAAAATTTGTTGACGATAATGTTGCAGTTGTTAGTATCACAGAAATTAATAAATTGATTTCTCAAAACAATTATTTGGGCTTATATGTAAAAAATTTAGGAGAACATATCGGTTCTCTTGATAAAAAATTGGATGAGTTGACTGCTTTAATAAAGAAGATGAGTACTAACAAAGGACCAACCGATATTGCCTCCACTTCGGGAATCAAACCGGTTGATCAAGCAGTTCTTACTCATGTTCAAAGGCCTCCTGAGGTTCAAGATTTTATATTCAAATCTCTTGATGACTTAGCAGACCTTCTTGATAAGAAACTTTCTGGTTTAAATATTAGACCAATTGATTTATCAAAAAAATTTGCTGATAAAATTGAGATTGTTTCCGATTATAAAACTGCAACGTGGTCAGAGCTTAATAAGCTCAAGGGTTTAATTAAACTCAAGCCGACAAACCCCGGATGCAAACTTACTATTATTCTCGTCCTACTCCTCAAGATGTGTTAATAGAGGAACGCGATTGGAATCAGACTAATACGTCTTACATCGGTTCCGAAATTTATGAATGGAGTCTTGATGGCTTAACTGATAGACAGTTAACTATTCTTGTACATAGAATGCTTATGTACTCAACTATCTGTAAAAGTGTTAAGAACATAGATAGAACTATTTGCAAAATGATTATTGCAGGATTTACTGGCCAACTTCGTGGCTGGTGGGATAACTATTTATCCGTTGAAGAAAAGGCAACGGTTATTAATGCTACCGCCGTTGACGAAGGGGTTGATAATATAGGCATGGCTCTAGTTAAAGGTAGAGAAGATGTTGTTTATACCCTTATCCTTACAATTCTAGAACATTTTAACGGTAGATTTACCAATCAGCATGAGACCGTCTGTACTTTACTAAATGGGCTTAGATGTAGGACCCTTAGTGAATTTAGATGGTACAAAGATACTTTTATGAGTAGGGTTATGGAGCTACCCGAAAATAAGTATGAACATTGGAAAGCTAAGTTTATAGACGACCTTCCCTCCTTATTCGCTGAAAGAGTAAGAAAAGCATTAAGAGGTAGTTACGGTGAAATTCCGTATGGAAATTATACCTATGGTAAACTTATAGGAGTGTGTACACAAGAAGGTTTAAACTTGTGTAATGAGCTGAATCTTTCTAGATAGCTTAAGATTGATAAGCTTAAAGAGAAATTCCAATTAGGTGACTTATGTACCCAGTTCGGTTTACCCGGAACCTCTACTCAAAGTAGGGAGAAGAAGAAAAACAGATATCATAGGTATCCTAACCCTGATAACCCGTATAAGAAAAAGAGGTCTAGATATAGATCTAAGGAAGAGCGTGATACTAGAAAAGTGCATCGCAAATCTACTCGATTTACGAAGAATAGATCAAAAAGAGATCTCGCTGATATTAAGTGTTATAAGTGTGGAAAATTTGGGGATATCGCTCCAAATTGCAAGCTTCAAAAGCTAAAGGCCTTAAAACTAGACGATGGGTTACGTGACAAAGTTTATAACTTGTTATACACTTCTGGATCAGATTCTGATTATACTTGTTCTGAGACTGAGTCCGAAGCTGAGATTGATCTGATAGATTTATCTGAAAGTAGTAAAGATTTGGATAATACTTGCACCGCTTGTAAATGTGATATTTGCACTTGCGATGATGATGAGTTTTATAAATTGCAATCACAATTTCAAGATTTGAATATAAAAACTATTACATCTGACAATGTAATAGAACTTTTAAATGGTACATTAAGTGTACTATTTTGATTGATAATAGTTTCTCTCTAACTGATGTAGTAATGATTGATAGTGGACCAGATGTAAGGTGTATTCAAAAAGGTCTGGTTCCTACCAAATATTTCCAAAAAACTACTCATTTGGTAAAATCCGCTTCTGGTCATGCTTTAGATATAGAGTATAAATTACCGAATACTCGTATTTGCCAAAATAGAGTTTGTATTCCTCATTTCTTCTCTTTGGTAAAAAACCAGTTATACCCTCCGATTATACTTGGAACCCCTTTTATTAATGCTATTTACCTTTTTAATAACATAGATGCACAAGGTTTTTCTGCTACTTATCAAGATAAAGAGATAAGTTATTCTTTTGTTACAGATCTCGTAACTAGAGATATAAACGCCTTGATTAATATGAAACAAAGCCATGTTGATTCATTACAATTAGAAATATTGAGCTGAATATATTCGATACTTTACAATCTGCTAAGGTTCAGCAAAAGATTAAATTGATTGCTGAACGGATGGTTGTTGATGTTTGCGCCGATCACCCTAGTGCCTCTTGGAACATCAGGATCAGAGTAGGCGGGCGGTAGTCCGCACGGCCATCCAGATCTAGCTATTTCAGTACCTTTGAAGGTTGGCGGTAATACGCATGACCAGTAAAGATTCGAAATATACGAGAATTTTATTATAGTTTTAATGAATGCATGGAAGGATCTATCCTTTTACCCAAGCAAGGGTCCTATCTAGGTCTGATACATACTCTTATTGAGCCCATGTGTCTAGCAGTTCTAACTATGAAAGTGATATCCCTTTTGATAACTTCAGCGGGCTTTAATGTCACAGCTGGCTAGACATAGCCACTAAGGCAAATACTCCCATATCTGCATCATGTACAGGAATTGAGAAAGAGGTTCACAAAGACAAAATTCCAGCATGTCGCCAGAATCCAGAATGAGTTTGCCGATGCATTGGCTACCCTTTCATCTATGATATAGCATCCAGACAAGAACTTCATTGATCCCATTCCGGTGAAAATCCACAATCAACCGGCTTATTGTGCCCATGTTGAAGAAGAAGTAGACGGAAAGCCTTGGTTTCATATTTGACAAAAGAAGAATACCTAGAGCTTGCAAATCCTATTCAGAAACGCATACTTCAGAGATTGTCCAACAACTTCTTTCACAGCGGAGGAATCCTGTATAGGAGGACTACTGATTTGGGATTATTAAGGTGTGTCGACGCAAAGGAAGCATCCAGGCTACTAGAGGAAATTCATGCTGGGACCTGCGGTTAAGGCTGGATTGTGGTCTGGGTCCGGGCCTAAATGGGCCAAACGAGCCTGTGCTTAGGCGGGTCGGGCTAAGGCAGTCCCGAGCCAAACGTTCCCAGGCCTAACGGGCCAAATGAGTGGAACCGGTCCACTACGGTCCTATGCCCACATGGTCCCGGGCTAAATGGGTCGGGCCCGCTGGCCTAAATGGGTTTTTCATTCTGGGCTATTTTTTTAATTTTTTTTATCTAAGGCAATTTCTTGTAAACTATATATGTATATACTAATATAAATTGCTTATATATAGCTATATAAATATATATAGTGTATATAGTATGTATATATAAGTATATATTGCCTTATATAATATATATTATATATACTATATATATATATATATATATATATATAGTATATATATAGTTTATATGTATTAGATATATAATATATATACTATATCAAATTTACACACAAAATAAATTGCAAAAAAATATTCAAGGGAATGTCTTATAATTTTTATTATTACGACATTAATAAAAAATGGCGATATCTTTCTTAGTCTTCCTCCCCTCAATGGAATGAGCACAATAAGGTACTAATACCATCATTAAAAGGAAAAAAAACTAAGGAAGATGTGCCAAAATACTAGTTACATATTAGTCTATGTATTATCTCTAACAAATCTCATAAATCCTTCAAGGTCCGGAGGAATTTCCGTTGGTGGTGGTGGAAAAGAACCTTGTTCATCACCACTTCCGGGCGAAGCAGCATCCTCTGCAAGTTCCACTAGCATTTCTTCATAAGCTTCGTCTATCTCCGGTTGTGATTCTGCAAGTCCAAAATTTCTTCTTTCCGAACGGATCCAATCTCTGAAGAGTACTGATTTTTCCAAGATCTCCCTCATAGATGCTCTATGATCATCGATTTGAAGTTTCGCTTAACTGAAAGCGCTCTCCGATGCCACTGTTGAAGCTTTTACACTTAAAATATCTCGAGTCATCCTTGAAAGAACCGGATAGTGTTTTTGTTTGTCCTTCCACCATTCCAAAACATCGAAGGAGCCGTCGGGATTCTCTGATTCGAGTCCCTGCGACAAATAAACTTGAAGCTCATTTAGTTGTGAACTATCACCAATATTATCACCTTGAGAACCCCGGAACTCCGTCCAAGAACTAAGGGCTTTTAGGTCCGCAGTTCTTTTAGATGATTGCGAACTAGACGAAGTAGGAGTTGGAACATTTGGTCTAGCATGATCTAAGGTAAGTTGATACGCATTATAAATTGTTTGAGCATATATTTTAATTGAGGCTTTTGCATCTCCAAGTGTAGCAAATTCCTCAGCTGAAAGTGATAAAGCGTTATAAATTTTTGAGTACCAAAAGTGAGGACATCCTAATTTCATTGTAGGATTTAACACTGCAGCAACACCAAAAATAGGGGGATAGGGAAAAAATATTTTTTAAACTTAGCTTTCATAGAATTAATTGCTTGTTCATAAATTACCCCACTCTCTGAAAATTGGGTAAATAAATCTGCAAGTGCTGCAATATAAACTAAACAGTTAGAAATAGTAGGATAATATTTCCCAGATAATTCATTTGTAGCAACATGAAATTTTTCTAAAAAGTCTACAAGCATTTTAACATTAGTCCAATCTTAATTTGTAAGGTGTTCATCATCATCATCATCATCATCATCATCACCTACACGGGCATTATATGTTGCGCTTATTGGGTTTCTATATTCATATGCAACAACTAAACTTTCATACATGTAATTCCATCTAGTCGGACAAGGTTTAGGAACCTTTCTTTCTCTAAGGCCAAATTCATCACAATTTTAAAAATAATCTCTAAGTCTACTTCTATGGTTTGAATAAAAAAGCCAATTAAGAGCCATTTTAACCTTTTCAATTTCTACATTTAAAACTTTCATATCATCACCGACGATTAAATGGTAAATACGACAAATACATCTAACATGAAAAATATTACTCTATGCAGGATTTAGTGTAGTTGTAAGCAAGCCTATAGCGTTAGTGTTACTAGAAGTCTTATCCATTGAAACCGACATAATATTATCTCTAATGCAAAAATATCTACAAATATCTGCAACTATGTTAGCAATAAACTTACCTGTGTGGCGTGAATTAATTATTCTATAAGCAATAATGCATTTTTGCATTATCCACTCCTCATCTATCCAATGACTTGTAACGGTTAGATAATCACAGTCATTACCACTTCTACCAATATCAGTAGTAATAGCAATGCGACAATCTATATGAGTAAATAAATAGCGCAAATATTATTCATATTCATGTTTATATTTATAAATATCGCTCTTTACGGTTGTGCGAGGCCATCCTTTATAAGTCGGATTAAAAACTCTTCTAATATAATGCACAAAATGAGGGTTAGAAGGAAAACTATAGGGTAAGCACATAACAGTAACCATTTTTGCCAATTCTTCACGATCTTTATTTGGATCATAATATAAAATGCCACCGGTAACAGTGTTAATTCCCGGTTGAACTAGATTTGAACCTGTACTAGGGTTAACCGTAGTATCTACACTTGTCCCATCTTGCGCAGCTTTCATTTGTAAATATATAGCTTTATCTCTAGGGTGTTTCAATATGTGTCTAGTCAAACTACCTGTACCGCTACGGTCTCCAGTATATTTATGAGCCATCAAAGACCCACAAGTTTTACACTTAGCCTTATTTTGTTCTCTTAGTTGAGTAAAAAAGTGCCAAACAAGAGATGTTTCGGGCCGTTTAGAAGTTTTTCTATTAAAAGTAGGGGTTACTACAGGAGGGTCAGGCGGGGCATTAGTTGGGGTATTAACAGGACTAGTAGGTGTATCATCTAAATCCGGTTGCGTTCATCTAAATCATCAGTTTCCTCATCATTTTCAAAAATAGTTTGATTAGGAGAAAGAGCATTGATAACTTCTTCCTTTAATTGTTGACCTGGTGCAACATCATGGCAAAATTGACTATCGAAAAATTGAAAACAAGGGTTATCACTATCAAGAATAATAGGTGGAGGAGGATGGGTAACAGGTCCGGGTCGGGGAGCTGGGGGAAGAGTAGTAGCTTGGCGACTAGATTCACCAATTTTAGATTTTCCCTTACCCTTACCACCAAAAAAAAATTTCAAAGAAAAGTCCATATTAGTTATAATTATACTAAATAAAACAAACAAAACTATAATATTAAAACTTAAGAGTTGGAACGAGTTTACCGAATTGACGAACAACTTCTTGAAAATTGAATATCGTTGAAGACTTGAATACTTCAATTCACCAACTTCACAATTTTTCACGAAATTGCAATAATAAAGTAAGCAATTATAGAAGAAAATTAGAGAGAGATTGATAAATTTGTGAGTAAAAATGAAAGAATGAAGGGGGTATTTATAGTTGAGAATAGTGAAAAAGTGTAATTATAAAAAGTTTGGGGTTAAAACAAAGTTTGGGGACCAAATGACCATTTTTAAAGTTCCAAACGGCTGAAATTGAAGGCCAACGACTAGATTTTAAATATCTGACAGTTGGCCCTTTTTAATTTTTTTTTTTTTAAAAATAGCCGTTAGGGCCCGTTTGGCCGGCCTACCGGTCCCGGGCTCATGGGCTATTTGGTCAAGACCGGCCCGCTATGGGCTTTTGAACCACTAGAGACCGGCCCGTTTGAGCCACCCATTTGGCACGCGGGCCTGGGCCGGTCCCAGGCTAGGCCCGAACCACAATACACCCTTACATGTGGTCCACATATGAACGGTTTTGTCTTAGCAAAGAAGATACTTCGAGCTGGTTACTTTTGGATGACTATGGAAACGGACTGCATCCAGCATGTCCGAAAATGCCACCGCTGTCAGATACATGCATGCATGATAAAGGTACCTCCAAATGAGCTTAATGCAACAAGCTCACCATGTCCATTCGCCGCCTGGGTAATGGATGTCATTGGACCAATCGAGCCGGCCGCTTCCAACAGGTACAGGTTTATCTTAGTAGCAATCGACTATTTCACCAAATTGGTCGAAGCAGCATCTTACAAAGTAGTAACTAAGAAAGTCGTGGCAGACTTTGTCCGCGAACGCACTGTTTGTCGATTCAGAATCCAGAGTCGATCATTACTGATAATGGCTCCAACCTCAACAGTGAGTTGATGAAAGCCATATGTGAAACCTTCAAGGTCAAACACAAGAATTCCACAGCCTACAGGCCTCAAGTGAATGGAGCTGTAGAAGTTGCCAACAAGAATATCAAGAAGATATTGAGGAAAATGATAGAGAAACATAAACAGTGGCACGAGTAGTTATCATTTGCCTCTACTGGGGTATCGTACCACCGTCTGCACATCAACGGGGCAACCCCCTATATGCTGGTTTATGGTACAGAGGCAGTCATTCCCGCCGAGGTAGAAATTCCTTCCCTAAGGATCATACAAGAAGCTGAGCTCGATGACGCAGAATGGGTAAAAAGTCGTTATGAACAACTAGCCCTTATAAACGGAAAGAGAATGCATGCAGTTAGCCATGGTCAACTCTATCAGAACAGAATGTCCAGAGCCTTCAACAAAAGAGTCAAGCCGAGACAGTTAACACCGGGGCAGCTGGTGTTAAAGAAAAATTTTCCGCATCAAGATGAAGCCAAAGGGAAGTTCTCTCCCAATTGGCAGGGTCCATACATGGTTCACCGGGTTCTGACAGGAGGAGCCCTCATACTTGCAGAAATGGACGGAGAAGTTTGGCCGAAGCCGATCAATTCAAATGCAGTCAAGCATTACTATGTGTAATCTTTATGCTTCCCTTATATGATGTAATTTGAACTGCACCTGACCTTATTCCCGTTTAAGAGGGGATACATAGGCAGCCCTATGGGTTCGGTCACAATTCAATAAAAATTTCATTTCCCCCCGCAATTGGAAACTAGGGTAGAATTTTAAGGAGGACCCTCAAAATTCCGAAGTAACTTCAGCCGATCGTCGCAAGTAACAGTCACAAGCATCAACCCATTAAACCGGGGGCAAAATTTTGAGGAGGACCCTCAAAATTCCGTAGCAAGAGAGGTTGCAATGTCCTGAACCACGTCACATTCGTCGGTTTATCCAAAAGTTATTCTTAATTAAATACTTATGTCATATTTTTACGAAATCATACAAGTTTATTACAGAAATTGCCTTGTTTAGCAACGCTACCCCAATGATACATACATCATCAGCAGATCAAAGCTGAGCAGGTCAAGCAGAGCCGGCAGGCATACGAACTAACCTCCCCCCTTTACAAAACACACGATTTTTCTTTGGATGCAGGCACTTGGATTGCGAAATCATCAGACACACTATACACTCACGAGACAAACATTGTTCAGGAATATGATGACATCCAAATCCACTACTAAAAAGTAAATAGACACGGTCGCATGCAATACAATATACCCAACTATAAGTCGGGGTCGCATCCCACAGAGAACAATATGTAGGCGATTAGGAATGTAAGAAAATTATCACTTATCGCGCAATGCCAAACACTAAGAATTTAGTTGAGAAGATATTTATACCTAAATGCGGAAATGTAAACTAACCTATAAAGCAAGTAAAATGATCAATGGCTAAAAGTATGAATGTATCGGGAATTACACTCAAGTAACGATCCAATGTATTTTATGATTTTACAAATATGAGCGAGTTTATATTAATCAGCCACAGATAATAATTCTTAATTAGCTTCTTTCGAAGACTAACAAGACTTCCTAATTAAATTATCCCTAAAACAATTAAGAGATTAAGCGCACCCGAAATGGCTACAAGTAGTTCAATCCAATCCCTAGGTAGAATATATAAAATGAGCTGAAAATATAAAGTATTATGTGCAAAACCCTAGCTTCAAGACTTGTGCTCTCTAGTCTATATGAACTGAAAATAAGCCAAAGATCTCCAAAATATCTGCTTGGTCGTGTATAAAAATGGTTTGGGGATTAAAAACGCGAAATTCCATTATTGCCCAGAATTGCCCAGAAAATACACTATGTGATCGCGTATGTCCTCTTGCGTTCGCGTTGAATGATTTCTTCAAGATATGTGATCAGATAGAATGTTCTGCGTTCGCATAGCTCAGTTGACCAGCCACTGACCAGGCTTTCTTCTTTGAATTCACACCTGTTCATCCGCATTCGCATAGCTTTGCTATCACTGACTTGTGCGATCGCACACCAATTCTTGCGATCGCATAGAGTAATCACTGGCAGCTGTCCATTTTTCCATTTTTAGCACTTTTTGACTTGTTTTATTCTATATCTTCTCCAAATCATATGATACCTAAAGTATGCCAATTAACCTCAGAAAATGCCTTAACTTCTCATCAAAATCATACAAAAGCCTAAGTATTAAGAAGAAATAAGTTAGTAAAATACCAACTTATCAAACCCCCAAACTTAAACTATTGCTTGTCCTCAAACAATTCAAAGACTAAGAACATCCTTCACTAAAATTATCAATTAAGCTTAATGGCATGCCAATCATCATTTCAAGTCAAACAAAATGAAAATTAAACACAATCTAATGACTTTGGTTGGTACCAACAATTAATCCAAAGCATATTAATCACCAACTTCTCACAATTTTTACTTCAATTCAAGTGCTCAAACACTACATTAATCAAAGTAGCAACCAAGTCATGACACTAAAGATTCAAAATTTGTCTCTCTATCATATTTGTTTTCCCTCACTCATTCCTCCCAATTGAAAATGAGATTAAATTCACAACTCGAGTTTCATGTGCCCTCACACTTTAAGAGAGAATCCTAAACTCATAAATTGCAATTCAACACATAAATGGGATGTCAAATGGAAAGAATTTACTCTCACTCTCTCAAAGATGTTCAAATGCACAAAAGTAGTGTCGTAGGCTTGCCCTTCATATATTTCTCCACTAATGTAGACAACTTGGTTCAAAATAAATTAGGACTTAAAGGGTTGTAGTTTAGGCTTTTGGTTAAGGTAGGGCACAATTTTGGGTAAAAGTGACTCAAAACCTCTCTAAACACTACACTTTTTTTTCAACAATCAAAGTCCACTTCCTTCAAGAATTTTTCCACCTTTTCTTCTCTTTTTTTTGTATTACCTGGTCTTCCATTTATTCATACTTTCTCTTCTTTTTTTATAACACTTTTCACTTTTTGAGAAGCCTACATATCATAACTTTTCCAACCTCCACCCCCAAACTTAGGCTTTAGCCTATATTCATACTTTAAATTACTTAGGGAGGTACGACGCCACAAGATTAGCTTGTAACATGGTTGCCAAAGAAAAAGTTAGAAGGCTCAAAAGGGTTGACTAGGGAAAATATTCACGGGTAGGAAATTTAGGCACAATAATGGTTCAAGGAAGGCCTAATATCATTTTTTTCAAGCCAAGTTAGTCTAGGATTTCGCCTTGAAGCATATTTCAGGTAAGTTCTAGACTATAAATGATGCAAAAGAATTTTCACAATTAAAGCTCACCCCACATGGCACATGAAAACTCAAATGGAATACAAATACAAAATCCAATTGAAATCAATGAATCTCAAGGAAGTCACATGTAGCCTAAGAAGCTATTTAGCGAATCAAAGAGCCAAAATTAGAATCTAAAAGTTACAACAAGGAATTATCACTTCAATAATTTTTCATTTTAAAGATCAAAACTTCATATGCCAAAGTTTAAATTATGTTGGTACCAAACAAGCCACATATTGGTTTATGGACAAAAGATTACACCCAATAACCACTTTATTCACAACTAGCTACTAAACTAACTAAAAAAAATATTCACTTTCTAGAAAAAATAAAGAAAAACTAAACAAGACTAATTCCCTTAAGAAAGTTGTCTATCTATCCATCATAGGGAAAAGTCAACAAAAATTTTCTACAATTACCCGGTTCAAGAAGAAAATTGACATCCTTGGAAAAAGAACCGTGGTATAAAGAAAACCAAGGATATCGCCACTAACATAACACATCCAAAAAATAAAATTTAAGAAGTTAATAACCTTAATTAAGAAGTTAATAAGAATCAAGTAACTAAAACATAATATATATATATATATATATATATATATATATATATATATATATATATAAAAACAAGAAATTAGAAGCTACTAAACATAATAATCACACATCACATGAAGATATACTAACAACAAAATGAAAGCAACTACAATACCAATCTTCCATACACACAGTTATCCACAATTAGACAAAAACAACAGTTATACAAGAAGCCACCCCCAACTAAAGATGTTGCATTATCCCCAATGAAACTAAACATGATAGAGTAAAATTGTGGAAAAGGCTCCCTGAATACTGCATCACTCGGAGCTGGATGTGGTGGGGAATTTGAGCTCCAGATCCACATCATCATCATCCTCAGAATCCCGTGAGCCACATAGTGAACTCAGCTTATGCATCATCCTCGACAGAAACTTGCTTTTATTCTTTTCATGCTCCTTGAACTTCATTTGTCGCCTTTCAACTTTTCCTTGCCTCTGACTCATGTCTTTTAATCTGCTTTTGATTGCCTTTTGCTCCAGCACTACATCATCCAAGGTCGTTGGCTTCTTGCCAAACCTAGTTGAAGTGCCCTCACCAGATGGACCAGAGGGAAGACCCGCGACAAACTGTCGAATATGAGCATCAACACCATAGATCTGATGGGAAATGTGGTGCATAGTGGGGGGTCCATAAGGAAGTGGAGTCATGGGGTCATGTGATCCTGCTGTAGCTGTAGGGCACCACCGGATCCCTCAGCGGACTCATCAAACTGCCCAAATGAAAGATATAGCACATCAATCCTTTTCTTCTTCTTTTTGCCAGTTGCCCCTCTTCGAAGCAATGGATAAATTTCTATGACAGGGCCCTTCTCAACATCAGTCGGGCTCGATAGCACATCAGCATCATAGCACAACTGAGTGATCAATGAGGGAAATAATAGGTTTCTAGACCTTCCATTGCATGCTTCCTCAATTTCACTCACGATGTGTTGGCCCACATTTACTAGCAAGCCATCCATAATGGAAGCAATCATCAATGCCTTCTCAGGCAACACTTCAGTCTCATTTCTAGATGGCACAATCCTGGCACAGATAAGGGATAGCCAAATCTTGTCTTCCCAAGTGAATTCATGCGAATCAACCCTTTTATGTATTCTTTCCCAAGTCGGTTGCACCCCATCATGAAGCTTTTCCACCAACCACTGTGTTCCTCTCTCTCTTCCTCTGGCTCTGTATATCTCATCGTCAGTATTGGGAAGCCCATAGTGTGCATTTGTTACCTCGGGGCCAAAGTCAACCCACTTGCCTCTGACAAAAGTGAATACATCCCCCTGGAAATTAGTCTTCAAGGCATTTACGTCAAACTCCCGAACTATTGTGTAGTTTGCTTTGATTGGTTCAGGACCAAAGCATATCCATCCACTGTCGGTCAGTCTCTGGAAAAATTCCGGCATCTTAGCCTCAACGTTGTCAAAACAGATGCCCCATTCTTTGACAATGCTCTTTGACATGAGCTTGTCATAATTCCTTCACATTCAGCCGCCATGAATCTCGTTGCATCAAAATACTCTTCTTCCATAGCTGGGGGAACATATTCTTGCACATTTTCAACATTTTCCGAGGCCATTTTATACACAAAGTACCTACAAATGGAGACCAAATGTTAAACGCATGAACGGGTACTTTATATATTGTATTATGATGCACTTAAGCCAAAGAAACAGATCAGAAAGCTTCAAGGGAAAATTCTACATAGCTACTATTTTTGGACTGCAGAAGTTGAAGCTATGCGATCGCATAGTGCAATTTTTTGTTCTCAGAATTTATAGCTCTGCGATCGAGGAGAAGCCAATGCAATCGCATAAGGAAAATCTCCATAGTGCACAAATTAGACCTATGCGATCGCGGAATAGTCAACGCGATCGCATAAGGTCTCATGCCTCGCCCAGTTGAAATTCTTTTGGGCATTTCTTCAAACAGTTGGGGTTCCCTCTTTACTTTGTTCAATTTCAGACAATTTAAGAGCAAACCATGCCCAATTGTTTTCTTCAAAAACAAACACTCACACTCAACCAACCTCACCCAGCAAGCATAACAAATTTCATACACAAATTTGACATTTAAGAATACAAAATTTTTGAACCCTAAGCACCAATCACCATGGTTGTTCTTCCATTGTTTCACACCAAGAAGGGGAAGAAAGATTTAAGATACAAGAGAGAAAATTACATACCTTGAGAGTGGAGATGGAAAATTGCAAAAGTCTTGAAGATTTGAGATGATTTGATTTTTGGGGTTTAAGGAGTAAAGGGAACCGCTGTTTGAGCAAATGGGGTGAATTTTCGTTTCAAGTAGTCTATTGTGTCTTTTAACTTACCTGACTCTATGCGATCGCGGGCTATCAATTGCGATGGCATTGAGCAAAAAATTTGAAAGTTTGTGATTGCTTTGTCACTTATGCGATCGCATAGTGGGTCTGCGACCTACTGAAATGCGATCGCGTTACTTTTGCGGCGATCGCATAGTGCAACAGTGCACTGCACTGCAATTTGGCACCTGCTACTGGTTTTGGCCCTCCGGACCACTCCGACCTGCTCAAATCAACTCCAAAAAATCTAAAACTTGGCAGATTCGTTAGAAAAAATATAATAAGCTATTTTAAAAAAGGAAATTTCAAAAATGACTAAAGATTTTGAAAAACGATGGGTTGCCTCCCATTAAGTGCCGCATTTAACGTTGTGGTACGACACAACTCAACTTTACCACTTTTCTCGCCACTTGGACGATATGAATTGGGCACCCAACTTGGAATCAAGCGTGTGACCACGAGCGGTGGGGGGTGGTAGGTCGATGATCAAGCCAAGCCTTAAATTCTTCATTTTGCATTTCATGGCTTTCATATGAGGAATATCATTTTGCTTTCTTGTTCCCTCAAATTGTAGGATGTATGGTATGAGTTTTACTCCTCGCATTCCTTCATTGATCCATGTAGTTCAACTTCCATATCACCACACACTTCCAATGTTGAAAAATATTTGGAATGTGACTTCAAACCTCCAACTTACAATTTTTTTCGGATTTTTACATCCTCTTTTTTCCCCGGACTAGAGTCAATCTCAACCAATTTTTCATTTACACTGGATGACTCTAATTCCATATTTTTTTCGACATCATTAATACTCATGGAGTCGGTTGGCGGATGTTCAATTCTTGAATTCTCAAAGTAAAGCTCACTTTCTTCCTCAGAATTGGACTCTTCTTGGCTTCCTTCCACACTCTCAAGTATTTGGGCATAGTGAGCCTCAACCAATATTTTCATTTGATATTCCAAAGTGTGGATATGTTCATCATTGTAAGTCAAGCCTTGTTTCAAGTCCTCGAGTGCAAAGTTGTACTTCTCCTCATTTTCAAGAATGGTCTCCAACATAAGCATCATCTTCTCATCTTGAGCATTTGAGAGTTCTTCTTGGTTTTGCATATCAAGTGTCAAGGAAGGATTTTCGGCTTCCACGTCTAAGGAAAATTCTTGACTATCATTAACTTCCGAGGATTTTTGGACCTCTAAAGCTTCAAGCATTTCCTCCATTTGCAAATTCAACCTTTCAAGTGTCAAGTCATTTTGGAGACTATTTTCCAAAAGCTCCTCCAAGGCACTTTGTTCTTTGTTTCCTCCTTCGATTAGGCATTCTAACATGAGCTTAAACTCTCCATTTCGGCCATGTTCAACTTCTTTCACTTCCATAGCCCTATAATTTTCATCATAAAAAGTAGAATCATCATAACGGGGGCTTGGGGAAGGGAAGGACAAATAAGCACAATCATCCCAATGACCATTTTGAAAACCACACTTATCACAAATACTCCACTCATGGGTTTGAGATTGTGCGCACAATCCACCCCCGAGAGAATTTAAACAATTTTGCCACGAGTGTGGTCCTCCACAATAAGGACAAGGGTCATCAAAGTACGAACAACTACCATCCGATCAATTTTTATTAAATGATGCCATTTTTCAAAAATAAAAAAAATGAACAAGAAACAAACAAGAAAAATAGAACAAGGTAAGAAAAATTAATTACACAAATATTCACAAGTTTGGACCAAAATACTTATGCTTATTTCTCAAACAACCTAAATTACGCTAAATTATTCCCGGCAACGACGCCAATATTGATGACATCCAAATACACTACTAAAAAGTAAATGGACACGGTTGCATGCAATATAATATACCCAACTATGAGTCGGGGTCGAATCCCACAGAGAACAATATGTAGGCGATTAGTAATGTAAGAGAATTACCACTTATCGCGCAATGCCAAACACTAAGAATTGAGTTGAAAAGATATTTATACCTAAATGAGGAAATGTAAACTAACCTAGAAAGCAAGTAAAATGATCAATGGCTACAAGTATGAATGCATCGGGAATTACACTCAAGTAACGATTCAATGTATTTTATGATTTTACAAATATGAGCGAGTTTATATTAATTAGCCACAGATAATAATTCTTAATTAGCTTCTTTCGAAGACTAAAAAGACTTCTTAATTAAATTATCCCTAAAACAATTAAGAGATTAAGCACACCCGGAATGGCTACAAGTAGTTCAATCCAATCCCTAGGTAGAATCTATATAATGAGGGTTAAAGCCTCAGGTTCTTGTTAAGTAATCTTTCCCAACCCCAAATTATCTTTTCCAAAATTAATTCGGAGTTAATGGGCGAGTCCTAGGGTTAAATAATCCCTTTGGAAACATTAAAGAACAAGAATATTAAAATAACAATAACTCACTTCATAAAAGAATAAAAATCATTCAATACATAAGCATAACAAGGTATTTAATCCACACTTTAAATATGAATATTTCCATAAACAAGATTCAAGTGTTGATTAAAATACTACACACTTAAATATTCAATACAAAGCAAGGAAATGAAGAAATAAACATAAATGGGTTAGAAAATCTTAACCACAAGCTTCAAATCTTCAAGACCAAAGTGTGTGTGCAAAACCCTAGCTTCAAGACTTGTGCTCTCTAGTCTATATGAACTGAAAATAAGACAAAGATCTCCAAAATATCTGCTTGGTCATGTATAAAAATGGTTTGGGGATTAAAAACGCGAAATTCCATTTTTGCCCAGAACTGCCTAGAAAATACACTATGCGGTCGTGTATGTCCTCATGCGTTCGTGTTGAATGATTTCTTTAAGATATGCGATCGCATAGAGTGTTCTGCGTTCGCATAGCTCAGTTGACCAGCTGCTGACCAGGCTTTCTTCTTTGCATTCGCAACTGTTCATCCGCGTTCGCATAGCTTTGCTATCACTGACTTGTGCGATCGCACACCAATTCTTGCGATCGCATAGAGTAATCACTGGCAGCTGTCTATTTTTCCATTTTTAGCACTTTTTAACTTGTTTTCTTCTATATCTTCTCCAATTCATATGATACCTGAAGTATGCTAATAAACCTCAGAAAATGCCTTAACTTCTCATCAAAATCATACAAAAGCCTAAGTATTAAGAAGAAATAAGTTGGTAAAATATCAACTTATCAGAATACAACTCTCATAACCATTGCACTTGCCCACATTTGCTATCCATACACACCAGTGACATTCCGTGTGTCACAATGTCCCCAGCAGTCACAATATCGCAACCTGCTATCAGCTAAGAAATCTCCATTACCGCTTGCCATTTTATTTCTTGCATAAGGCTACTATTCTGCCTTCCGAGACTAAACGTTGTCTCCATCTGCATTTTTCGCATTGCATAAGGCTACCATTCTGCCTTCCGAGACTAAATGTTGTCTTCATCTGTATTTCTACATTGCATAAGGCTACATACTACATTGCATAAGGCTACCCAAAGGCGTCATCATTCGGAGGCACCATTTTCATAGCCCGAGAATACCATGTCATGGCCTGAGGATCCCTTTTAATTTTTTCGCATATCATTATTCAAAGGCATCATGGTTCGGAGACACCATCCTCATAGCCAGAGAGCATCACTTCATGGTATGCGAATCCTTTATTACATGCTTCATGGCCCAGGACGATATTCTAACCGTCCAAAGACAACATTCATGGTCCGACGGGAATTTGTATCATGTTTAAATTTATGCACGGTATACGCTGGTATTGTTTCTAATTGCAGGTACACCAGTGAGAAATGTCCATCCCGGCAGGAGTGGTCCCGCTCCAGTTCCCGCCGCTATATCGAACCTAAACATTCCCACAAACCTATCACACACCTGACCCTAGATATTGCGTCCGTTCTCGAAAAGTCTCCATCGTCATACTCCGCCGACGGATCCTGAATTACATATGGCCTGATTCCTGTAAAACTAGGA
The DNA here is from genome assembly GCF_000393655.2 of Nicotiana sylvestris. NCBI lineage: Eukaryota > Viridiplantae > Streptophyta > Magnoliopsida > Solanales > Solanaceae > Nicotiana > Nicotiana sylvestris. The sequence goes on from NC_091061.1 coordinate 171,829,459, forward strand.
ATATGCAGGCAGCTCAGAAGCCAGTGCATGGCCTAAACCTCTTCGAACCGTATCGTTCGGTCAAAATTGGCCATCATATCTTTACCCGACAACTCTTTCATCTTTCCCGGGTAAAGATGGGCAGCTGTTGATACCCAATTTTTTCCTATATATTTTCTAATATGCAAAATACTTTAAAAATAGCATATGTATGCATATATAAGTATGTCCAAATGTTTTAGTATTTTTTCTTAATTTTAAAGGCTTTTAAATCAATTTATTTCCCTATTTTATCCATACAAACCCAATAATCATTTCTAAAATTATCATCTTGGTAATTCATCTATTGGATTCTCATATGTATGCCAAAATATAGTTAGGATAATTTTTACATATTTTTACAAATTTATTTAGTATTTTTAAAAGCTAAATTGCATATAATTGCAATATTAGCCTCTTTTAGGATTTAATTGCATTTATATTTATAAAGATTACGTCCAATATTTTTAAATTGATAATTATATGTTATAAATCGTTTTAATGCTTGTAATTTATTTCAAGAATTTAATTTGCTATTTTTTATAAAATAAATGGGGGAAATGGCTATTTAAAATCTCGCCATATTTCATTTCAATTATAGCCTAAATCCTACCCCAATTCGAACCCAATTTCCCCTGGCCCAATTCCTTTTAAATCCGGCCCTTTACCCATTTAAATGACCCAACCCGGACTCCCCACCTAGCCCTTTTAATCCCAGCCATTGATTGTTTAGATCAACGGCTCCCATTGTCCCTTACCATTTTTAACCAAACCAACCCCTAAACCTAATTCATTTCTCACCTACCGCCGCCCTTGAATTCCCCCTCTCTCTCAACTCTCTCTGAAACTCTCATGAACCCTAGCCGTCGCCCTCTCACCCACCCTAATCCACCCTAATACCTACCTAATCCATAGCCATCCGTGGTCATTTGAGACCTGTACTAGCCTTCCAAGGCTTCTATATGTTTGTTCTTGTGGTTTCACGTCCAGACCTTGAAGGATCCTGGTCCAGTCCTTGTTCGATTTCAGTTCGTGGCTCTTCTCCGGTCATCCTTGACCTTTCTTCGGCCAACCATGGTCGTTCGAGTCAGATCCTTGACTCTCCTGGTTAGATCGGTAACTTTCAGGGCCTTTCTCACTCTTTCTGGGTTCTCTGAAACCCTAATCTCTAAGATCTTTCGATTTCTTTCAGATCTACCTTAGATATGTGATTACTTTGAACTTATAAGCGTTTTCTCGAAGTTTCTTTAACTTTGCTTTCAAAACGACTCTTTGTCTTTTCTGATTAGGGTTTTTCTTTTAAGTTATTTGAAAAATCTCTTCTTTGATTTTAACATGTTTCTGATCTTGCTATGTTTTGCTTATGTTGTTCTTCAATCTGAGTTAGCATGTTTAAAACCCTTATTTCTTTTGGGCCTCAGTCAAGTTTTGAAGTTGTTTGGTAAATGTGTACATGTTTGTTTAAGTTCTTGCTTGACTCATCTGTTCACCATATTTTGAACTCGTTTGTTGTTGAAAACCCTAGGTCTTTTGAGTCTGAAATTGTTGTCTAAACACTCGACTCGATTGAAAGTTCTTGTTTCAGACTCTTTTTCTGTATGTGACTTATCTGATTTTTACTATCTTTCTAACTCAACTTTTGTCAGAAACCCTAACCTCTCAAAGGGTTTCCTCACCTGCTACTGTGAAACCTTTGCATGTTTCTGATAATCTGTTTTCTTCCCTGTTGATTCAATGTGACTTGACCTACTTGATTACTATGCTTCGAATATTTGCTTTACTACTGAACCCTAGCTAATTTTTGCCACTACTGCATGTTTGTGATTATCTCTTTTGTCAATGTGTTTGGCCTCGCATGTCTGATGATCATGTTCACTTTATTTATATGCTGAAGCCTCTTCTTTGATTGATCTTGGTCTTGTGACTGATTTTTAGAGTTCCCCTTTTATGAACCCTGATTTCACCCGCCCGTTCAAAATTGATTGATTCTTTTCCCTTTACTGTAACATTTACCTTGCTGAATCTATTTCCAAAATAAGCATATTTTTGTACTTAGACTCGATTGCTTACTTAATGTTTTTACTACTCCTTTTATGGCAATAATCAGTCTGCTTACAAACTGATTTTCTTTCCTTATTTTGAGTCTGTCACTGCCCATTAAACAAGTGATTTCTTAATTAAAGGGGAATCACTTGGTTAATTAATTCTCATGGATTGTTTCCATATTTGTATTAAAACTTTACTTATTATCTCTCCTTCACATGTTTTCAAAAACTATAAATACATTGCACCCCTCTTCTTTCAAAAATACGAACAAACCACTTGAGTTCAGAACACACACTTCACTCAAAAAATCTCTCTCTTTGCTATGTTACTACTCGTGTTGCTGCCTTGTCTAGCCGGCTGAAAGCCAAGGCTAGGCTGTGGAAATTTGCCTACTTTCCTTTCTGCATTTGCTTCTTTCTCTTGCCTGTTTCCTACTTGTGTTTAATGAAGTTTCATTCCTAAGCATGTTGTAATCTGCCCCTTCCTCTTCTGAATTAATGTTTTTCTTTATGTATGCACTCTGTCAGTCACTTATTATGACTTATGAATCCCAAACCCCCATATCCCTTATGTGTTTGCATTCTTTGGTTGGTTTAAGGGTATGTCTGCATTAGACATTGCTGTGCATGACCCAAACCTGACCCTCCCTGGGGTCATATGCTCCATATCCCCTCTATGTATTGTGTTCTCTGGCTAGTTATGGGCATGCCAACACCATTTATTGTTGTGCATGTCCAGATTTGACCCCTCCTAGGGTCATATGCTCCTTGCAATGTATTCCCAAACCCCTGATCCTTTTGTATAAAAATGTTTATTCTGAGTGGTGTTAGCTTTACTACTATTGTTTTCAAATTACCCTTACCCCTTACTATTCTCAACCTAGTTTTAAACAAATCTCTGCTTCTGTACTTCCACTATACTCTTAGACTTAGGTTTTGCCCCTCTTGTGTGAGCCTTGCTTTGGGACCCATAAGCTCCCTCTGAACTTGGAGACATAAGGGTTGGCCCTTCCACACTACACTCATCTCTATCTGGTTATGCAAACTTGGGTGTAAGCACTCCCCGAGACCCCTTGAGACCCTTAGGGAACTTTGGCACACCCAAGTCTGAGAAAGGCTCTGAGAATCAAATGGCACATGAGTTGGTTTATCTCATAACTCAGACAGGAAGTCAAGAATCAAGTTTCCTATGGTTGTAACTTCTTATTTTGTACTTTTCTGATGTAATTCATTACTTGGTCTGTAATAAGTTGTAATAAACATTATGGTTGGTTAGTGAAAAGGGCGGGGTAATTGTGCATGCTTAAGGGTAGAGAACATGCCTATAGGACCTGTTTTCTACATAATTAAAACAGAATTTAGATAATATGCCTATAGGACCCTTTTAATCTGCATGTTTAACTCTGCATTTAGAGAACCTGTCTATAGGGTCTGTTTTAAACTTTGCAATTAGATAACATGCCTATAGGACTTGTTTTAAATTCTGCATGTTATTACTACACTTAGACACCATGTTATTAGGATCTAAACGGCTAAAATCAGACATCACGTCCATAAGGTTAAGAATTAGTACCTTTTCGTAGAAATCATGCCTATAGGAATTCCAAGTAAATCCTGCCTGCTTCATTTCACGTTCAACTAGATATCCTACCTATAGGATCTGAAAACAATCTAGTCTAAATCACTTCAACTCATACTGTTTTGAACTAGTTTTTTTAAAACAACTCTCTTTTTTCTTATTAACACGGTTTAGAAAGCATGCCTATAAGATCTCAAATCGCTCGTTTTAAAATCGTTACTGCTTTGCCACATTCTGAATAGATATCAGGTTTATAGGATCTCACCCAAACACTTAGGCAAGCCTTAGGTGATAACAACAATAAAACTGAATCCGCCTTTGTTAATTAGTAATTGCTACAACCAGTAGGCAGACCTGATTCGTACTTCTTATTTGTGTTATGTAATAAACTGGTCTACTTCAATAATTAAAATTTTCCTTGCCTTAGTATCTTTAAATTCAGACCCTAACTATGTGTTTAAGTCATGCTATTTATGTGTTTTGCTTGAGGAGGTATACATGAGCCTTTAGTTTTTTACATGTTTCCCCTAAATGTGCAGTCCTATATGTTTTGTGTGTCGCCTTAGCCTTTTCACCTTTTGAAACATAAAAGTCAGCCTAATATCCCTCCCCTTTAGGAATAGTAGTCCTTAGTTCCTTCAGGACTGATAGGAGTGGGACTGGTAATCTCATGCAATAGTGATCGAAACCAATCCGTGCTTTAATACCTTAATGGGGTAGGAAAGGCAGATATGGATATGATGACCGGTGAGATAATGCCACATGTATCCCCTCTTTTGAGGAGTGTCATACCAGGTATCGCATTGATGTGATCCATATTATAAATAAACCTATGACCCCTTTCCCTTTTTTAATTTGCAACTTCTTTTCAAAATTCATCTTTTAATAATTGTTCTTTCAAACCCTTATGTGTTTAAACTTAAATCCCCTACTATTTGAGCCTATACTTGCCTATTTTCTAAATTGCACAAATTCACAAAAATTGTCTGGCCGGAAACCACACTAGTGGATCCTGAGGGGTGTCTAACACCTTCCCCTTAGGATAATTTCAAGCCCTTACCCTATCTCTGGTTATCAAACAAACATAGAATTGAACCATATAGGTGTCTTAATGCACCTTAAATCATTAGGTGACGACTTTTCAAATGCAAAACTTAGTTCCCAAAATAAATGAGTTGTCCTATACCCAAAATGTCATAAACCCGATCTCCCGATGCGAAGAGGGAAAAAGGGGGTGCGACAGAAGGTAAAGTACGAGCATTAGAGACCTAGTAGTTTGCTTTAGAAGATTGAGATTCCTGAGTAGAAGTGGAAGCGTATTACTATGGACTTCATTGTTGGACTCCCACGAACTTAGAGGAAGTTTGATGCAATATGAGTTATTGTGGATAGGCTAACTAAGTCAGTGCATTTCATTCCTATGGCAGTTTCCTATTCTTCTAAGCGGTTGACAGAGATTTATATCCGTGAGATCATTCGTCTTTATGGTGTGCCCTTGTCTGTCATTTTTTATCGAGGTACATAGTTTACCTCACATTTCTAGAGGGCAGTGCAGCGTGAGTTGGGTACGCGAGTCGAGCTGAGCACATCATTTCATCCTTAGACGGATGGTCAGTCCGAGTGTACTATTCAGATTTTGAAGTATATGCTTCGCACCTGTATGATTGACTTTGGAGGTTCTTGGGATCAGTTCTTTCCCCTAGCAGAGTTTGCCTACAACAACAATTATCAGTCGAGCATCTAGATGGCTCCCTATGAGGCATTATATGGTAGGCGGTGTCGGTTGCCGGTTGGGTGATTTGAGCCGGGAGAGGCTCAGTTGTTGGGTACAGATTTAGTTCAGAATGCCTTGGAGAAGGTTAAGATTATTCAGGATAGGCTTCATACAGCTTAGTCCAGGCAGAAGAGTTATGTCGACCGTAAAGTTGATGATGTGGCATTCATGGTCAGAGAGCGAGTGTTGCTTGGTGTATCGCCCATGAAGGGCGTGATGAGATTTGGGAAGAAGGGTAAGCTAAGGCTTGGGTTCATCGGGCCTTTTGAGATCCTTGATAGAGTGGGAGAGGTGGCTTACAGACTTGCGTTGCCACCAGGTTTATCAGCTGTGTATTTAGTGTTCTATGTGTCTATGCTTCGAAAGTATCACGATGATCTATCCCACGTGTTAGACTTCAGCACTGTCCAGTTGGACAAGGACTTGACCTATGAGGAAGAGCCGGTAGTTATTCTAGACCGGCAGGTTTGTCAATTGATATCGAAGATTTACCCTTCGGTTCGTGTTCAGTGGAGAGGTCAGCCTGTCGAGGCAACTACCTGGGACTCTGAGTCCGATATGCAGAGCCGCTATCCCCATCTTTTCACCGACTCATGTACTTTTTTATGTCCGTTCGAGGACGAATGGTTGTTTTAGAGATGGAGAATGTGATGATCCAAAAGGTCATCTCTTATTTTAGAAGTCAAATCTGTGTTTTGAGGCCTCAAAAACCTCCTTTTGTCTCTCCTCAATTTGTGTGTACAGTCCGAGCGTATATCCAGAAAGCCTTTATGTGAAAATTTGAGAAAATGCTAAATTTGCCTTTAAAATTGAAATAAGTTGACTTCGGTCAATATTTTGGGTAAACGGACCTGAACCTATGATTTGACAGTCTTGGAGGGTTCGTAGGAAAATATAGGACTTGGGTGTATGCCCGAAATTGAATTCCGAGGTCCCTAGCCTGAGAAATGAATTTTTGTAGAAATTATTTAACTGAAAATATAAGGATTTTTGGAAATTGAATCACGTTCGATTTTGTTGGTATCGGGCCTGTAATTTGGTTCCGGATCTTGGTACATGATTAATATGGTACTTAAGTTATGTCTGTAAAATTTGGTAAGAAACAGAGTTTATATGACATGATTCGGACCCTCGGTCATAAAAATAGAAACTTTTAGAGTTCTTGAGATTTTCATTGATTTTGATGCTAGATTCGTAGTTTAAGATGTTATTTGGACGATTTGATTGCACGAGCAAGTCCGTATGATGTTTTTAAGTTCTCCAAGTGCGAGTTTTGTCTCAGTTCAGTGGCTTTCTTGGGGCACATGGTATCTAGTGAGGGTATTAAGGTCAATCCGAAGAAGATAGAGGCGGTTCAGAGTTAGCCCAGACCGTCCTCAGCCACAGAGATTCGCAGCTTTCTTGGTTTGGCGGGTTATTACCATCGGTTCATTCAGGGATTTTCATTTATTTCATCACCCTTGACTAAATTGACTCAAAAAGGTAGTCCTTTCATGTGGTCGGATGAGTGTGAGGCGAGATTCCAGAAGCTCAAGACTGCCTTGACCACAACTCCAGTGTTATATTTGCCATCAGCTTCAGGTTCATATATAGTATATTGTGATGCTTCTAGAGTTGGTATTTGGTGTGTGTTGATGCAGGAGGGAGAGTGATTGCTTATGCTTCTCGTCAGCTAAAGCCCTATGAGAAGAACTCCCCTGTTCATGATTTAGAGTTGGTTGCCATTGTTCACGCGTTTAAGATTTGGAGGCATTATCTCTATGGTGTGTCTTGTGATGTATTTACTTATCATCGTAGCCTCCAGCACTTGTTCAAGCAGAAGGATCTCAATTTGAGGCAGCGGAGATGGTTGGAGCTGGTAAAAGATTATGATATTACTATAGTGTACCATCCGAGAAAGGGCAATGTAGTGGCCGAAGCTTTAAGTAGGAAGGCAGTGAGTATGGGCAGTTTGGCATATATTCCTGTTGGGGAGAGACCTCTTGCAGTTGACGTACAGGCCTTAGCCAATCGGTTTGTGAGTTTGGATATTTCGGAGCCCAGTCGGATCTTAGCTTGTGTGGTTTCTCGGTCTTTCTTGTGATTGCATCAGAGAGCGTCAGTATGATGATCCTCATTTGCTTGTCCTCAAGGACAGAGTTCAGCACGACGATGCCAGAGATGTGACTATTGGTGATGAGGGAGTATTGAGAATGCAGGGCCGGATATGTGTGCCTAATGTGGATGGGCTTCGGGAGTTGATTCTGGAGGAGGCCCATAGCTTGCAGTATTCCATCCATCTAGGTGTCGCGAAGATGTATCAAGATTTGAGTCAGCACTATTGGTGGAGGAGAATGAAGAAAGACATAGTAGCTCGGTGTCTCAATTGTCAACTGGTGAAATATGAGCATTAGAGATCGGGTGGCTTGCTTCAGCAGATGGGTATTCCAGAGTGGAAGTGTGAGCGGATCACCATGGATTTCGTAGTTAGACTCCCACAGACTTTGAGGAAGTTCGATGATATTTGGGTGATTGTGGATCGGCTGACCAAGTCTGCGTACTTCATTCCTGTGTGTACTACCTATTCTTCAGAGTGATTAGCAGATATTTATATTCGAGAAATTGTTCGCCTGCATGGTGTACCAGTTTCCATAATTTATATAGAGGTACTCAGTTCACATCGTAGTTTTGGAGAGATGTACAATGAGATTTGGGTACTCATGTTGAGTTGAGCACAACTTTTCACCCTCACACGGACGGGCAGTCTGAGCGCACTATTTAGATAATAGAGGACATGTTGCGCGCTTGTGTCATTGATTTTGGGGGTTCATGGGATAAGTTTCTGCCACTCTGTTTCTACTGCTCGCAGAGTTTGCATATAACAACAGTTATCAGTCGAGTATTCAGATGGCTCTATATGAGGCTTTATATGAGAGACAATGTAGATCTCTAGTAAGTTAGTTTAAGCCAAGCGAGGCTATGCTTTTGGGTACAGACTTGGTACAGGATGCTTTGGACAAGGTAAAAGTGATTCAGGAGCAGCTTTGTACAGCGCAGTCGAGACAGAAGAGTTATGCTGACAAGAAGGTTCGTGATATGTCTTACATGGTTAGGGAGAAGGTTCTACTGAAGGTATCACCCATGAAGGGTGTTATGAGATTTGGGAACAAAGGTAAATTGAGTCCTCGGTTCATTGGCCTTTTGAGGTACTTCGGAGGATTGGGGAGGTGGCTTATAAGCTGACTTTACCACTTAGTTTGTCGAGTGTGCATCCAATATTTCATGTTTCTATGCTCCAGAAGTATATTGGCGATCCGTCTCATGTTTTGGATTTCAGCACGATTCAGTTAGACGGTGATTTGACTTATGATGTGGAGCTAGTAGCTATTTTGGAGCGATAGGTCTGAAAGTTGAGATCAAAGGATATAGCTTCAATGAAAGTGCAGTGGAGAGGTCGGCCCATGGAGGAGGCTACTTGGGAGACCGAGCGGGAGATGCGGAGCATATATCCACACCCGTTTGAGGCTTCAGGTATGTTTCTTGACTCGTTCGAGGACGAACGTTTGTTTAAAAGGGGGAGGATGTAACGACTCGGTCGGTCATTTCATGAATTACAACCCCATTTCCCTATTTTGCTTCCTCGTGTGTTGTTCAACTGTATTTGATCATATCATGTTAGTTGTGTTATGTTCGGAGTGGTATTAGAGAGGAATGAGACACTTAGTCTCTTATTTAGAAGCTTAAGTTGGAAAAAGTCAATCGGATGTTGACTTATGAGTAGAAGGTCTCATATGTGAATTCTGATGATTCAAATAGCTTCGTTAGGTGATTTTGGACTTAGGAGCATGTTTGAAATGTATTTTGGAGGTCCGCAATAGATTTAGACTTGAATTGGCGAACTTGGAAATTTGACATTTTTCGGACGGCAGTGGAAATATTAATATCGAGGTCGGAATGGAATTCCAAAAATTGGAGTAGGTCTGTTGTGTCATTTGTGACATGTGCGCAAAATTTCAGGTCATTCAGATGAGGTTTGATAGATTTTTGTATCGTTTGCGAAATTCGGAAGTTTGGAAATCCTTAGGCTTGAATCCGAAGGTGATTCTGTGTTTTAATGTTGTTTTGAGTGTTCCTAAGGTTAGAATAAGTTTGAATAGTGGTATATGACTTTTTGGTAGGTTTGGTTGAGGTCTCGAGGGCCTCGGGATGATTTCGAAGGGTTACGAGAGAGTTGGAAAAATTGGAGTTGCAATTGAAGCTGCTGTTTTCTGTCATAACCGCACATGCGGATTGGGGACCGCATGTGCGAGCCGCAGAAGCGGAAAGGAGACCAAAGAAGCGGCATTGGTCGTAGGAGCGGAGGGTTGGACCGCATCTGCGAGCTCGCAGGTGCGACACCTGGGGCGCAGGTGCGGCGTCTGAAGACTTAAGTGAATTCTGCACGTGCAGACTTTTGGGCGCAGAAGCGGCCCCCAGGTGCGAGATATTGTCCGTAAATGCAGAAATCGCTGGGCAGAAACTATAAAAGCCTCACCTCGCGAATTTCAGCCATTTGCTTCACCATTTTGGACGAGTTAGAGCTTGGGGACTGTGATTTCAAGGGGAAATTAGGCGCTTTCAGTGAGGTAAGCTACTTAGACCTTATATCTTGTGTTTATGGAAATTATTCATTGTTTAATCATGATTTTAGTGGGAAAATTAAGGAAGAAATTGGGAGATTAGGGCTTGGAATTAGAGAGTTTAAATTGGGGATTTGAGGGACCATTTGAGGTCCGATTTTGATGCTTTTGATATGTATAGACTCGTGAGAGGATAAGGATTCTAGTATTGTGATTTTTGTCGGATTTTGAGACGTGGTCCCGGGGGTCGGGTTTGGCCAATTTCGGGAAATTTGACTTTATTTGATAATTTTCGTGTGGGCTTTGTTCCTTTGGCATGTATTGATGATATGATTCTGATTTTGGATAGATTCGGGGCGATTTGAGGCCGAGTCGAGAGGCAAGGGCATTGCAGAGTAAATTTTTGTCCGGTTTGAGGTAAGTAACGATTGTATATCTAGACCTGAGGGTGTGAAACCCCAGAATTTCGTACTATTTTGATAAATGAGGTGACACACATCCTAGGCGACGGGTGTGTGGGCGTGCACCCGTAGGGATTATGACTTGGTCTGTCCCGTGGCGACAGTAGAGTTGCATATTTTGATAAACTCTATATGGTATCTATCTGTTTTAGAAATGATTCTGTTAACTTGAGCTGAATGCCATGTTTGAGGCCTTGTGCCATATTATTTGGACCCTCAAGGGTATTTTTCTATTATCCTCACATTGTTTCTGATAGAAAGCATTATCCTCAATCATGGTTTATACCTGTTTATTGTTAAATCTTGTTCACCGCTCTATTTTAATATTTATGAAAGTGTTTTGGGATGAGTTCCCTGAGTTTGCACTGAGATGCCCTAGTGGCTTGTGAGGCTGATGAGTGAGTGAGGCCGAGGACCAAATTGTGATGATAGCTATAGATCGGGCTACACACCACAACGTTATATACATATATATATATATGGATCGGGCTGCACGCCGCAACGATATAGCGCTTTGGCTGTAGGAGTCCCTCCAGAGTCTGCCCACCCTCAGTGAGCGCAGTCGACTATATATTTATGGATCGGACTGCACGCTGCAACAGTTATTATGAGGTACCTATTGAGCGTGAGTGCTGAATGTAAGTGCTGATTGATGAGAGTTGAGTCACGAGTGACTGAGAGGCTTGCCCGAGGGGCTATATATTTATGAGTGATACTTTGCCCGAGGGGCTTGTTTTATGAAATTACTGTTTTTACTCTTCTTTTATACTGAGCCTCTATTGAAAGTGCTGAATAGATGTTTTAAACAACTTTCACTGAAATTGGAGTTTTAATGAGATGTTCGGAATTTAATTACTAATTTGATTTTTTTTATTCTCACTGAGATTTTTATGTGATGATATGTTTGTGATTTTAAATGCTCGTCACTGTACTCAGTCTTTATTTATAATTGTTACTTACTGAGTTGGCGTACTCACGTTACTCCCTATACCTTGTGTGCAGATCCAGGTGCCAGAGAATCCGAGTGAGAGCTGTTTTCCTTCTTTCAGAGCATTTCCGGAGTTAGCAAGGTAGTTGCATGGCGTCCGCAACCCTGCCTTTCTCCTTCCTATCTTTTAGTATTTGTTTTTATCAGACTCATCTTGTATTGAGTAGATAATATCAAATTGTATTTTAGTGGCTCATGACTAGTGACACCGGGATCTGGCAGTGTTTGATGTTTTGCATACTTGTTTCCGCTTATTTTGAAATTTTTAAACGAGAGATTTGTGATAATATCTGATCAGTAAATGAATTAAGAAAAAGACCCTTCTTTCTTTGTGGTATAAATGTCGAATCGGCTGGCCTAGTTCTGCGATAAACGCCATCACGACCGGGGTAGTTTGGAGTCGTGACAATAGATTTCCTCTAAAAACAATTCTAACTCCCTTATTCTTCTAAAATTATTTATCTTTTTTTAGTCTTCTTTTATTTTCTTACCCATATTATTGAAATAACACCTATTTAAATCTTCTTATTAAACCCAACACATTATAGAGAATAAAGTTGAATCTCTTAGACCTTGTTTGTGCAATCTAGAAATAGAAAATGTAGTTATTCGCCGATTGATTTCTTGTTTATGGAATGTTAGTTTGTGTAATCTTGTTTCTATAATATAAGAGGATTTTTTCAGAAATGTAACACTATATACCTTCATTTTTGCTACAAAACGAAAATAAATAAGGACTTATTTATCTGGAACCTAACAAAGAATTCAACAACGATTAAGGCCAAACATAACACATTTGTATTAGAACCTAGCTAAGCCAAAAATGCTAAGAATTAATCAGTCATTTGAAAGTATTATATAAAGAGTAATCTAGTACAAACCATAAGTTAATATAGTTATCGAGATACACCTCCAAGAATTAAATGAGGCTTTTTTATATATATAGGAGAATATAGTTCAAGGGGGTTTAGGGGACACCAGATAGTTTGGGAGGATTTTAGGAGTGTGTACCAGCCACACCTCTAAAAATTCAACTGAGAAATTTCAATATGAAGCGAAATATAGTTCAGGGGGATTTTGAGGACACCTTAGATAACTCACAAAAAATTGATTGTTAAAGAGGGTTTCAGGGTATTAACTCTAAACAAAAGTAGAACTTAGTATAAATACCTAAAAATAAGTGACCAAATACTTTATATTTTTTAAAAAAGTTTATTTTTTTAACAAACTAAAAGTGAAATAATCTAAACTGAAACAGAGAGTAATATTTACCTGGGAAAAGGACCAAATATACCCTCTACTTTCATATATTGTCTATATTTCACCTCCGTTATACTATCGGACCAAATTTATCCCTACCGTTATACTATCGGGCAAATTTGCCCTGCAATCAACAAACTTTTAAAAATATCCCTTGATTTGTTAAGTAATCCAAAATCTCCCAAATTTCTTTTATTTAAATCACTTGTTGTTCTTCTTGGTCTACTTTTTTTTTTGAAATAATTGGCATTTACATACTTTCTAAATTAGAGAAAAAATAAAAGAGAAAAAATATTAAATAATAAAACCGAATAAACAAAGTATAGTAAACTGAAAAACCTGGTAGATTTTCTAAATTCTAAAAGTATTTACAAATTCCCAATTTTAATGAATTCGTTACACCAAATGTATGGAGACTTGCAAATATTAGTGATTGATGATAGGCTATAATTACGTATTTTAGTCGATTATTACACTCTAATTTACTGCACTTTAGTTGAGTTTGCGCTTTAATCGCTAGTGTTTTGCACTAATTGTGTGTTTTATGCCTTGTAGGTGTGATTCCGAGCTATATAGATGTTATGTAATAAATTTAAGTGGTTTGGAGCTATGAAGTCTGAGTAATAGCTCAAGGAATTAAGCCGGGATCGCGTTCGGGGATCAACGGATGATAAAACAACAAAACGAAAACTCGAAGAGGCATATTGCGCACTATCTAGTAAAATAGACATAACTTTTTACTCAGAACTCCATTTGAGCTCATATGGTTGGAAAGCTAACGCAAAGGGATACAACTTTCATGTTTTACGTTTTTCCAAATTCCAAACGGAACAGGGTCAAAACCCGCGACCGCGGCAGAACCGCGGCAGAGGGAAGTTGCGGACAACTGAAGAATCTGAGAGGGTGTTTGGCCGCGGTTCCGGCGCGACCACGGTGGAACCGCGGCAGGATGCGTAAATTTCAGGGACCAAAGTGCAAAACACGGGATTTTAAGCCCTAAACCCTATATTAAACCAAGGAAGCCGGCCAAGAATGGGAAAGGGACATATTTTTGACATAGATTTGACCTAAGGATGTAGAGACACAATAGGAGCAAGGCTTGAGAATTCTTCTACAAGTTTTTTCTTTCCTCTTCCTATTTTTCATTGTTGGTTATGACTTTTAGTATTGTAGTTTTACATACTATTATGAATAGCTAATTTGTTATCTAGAGTTTTGATAGAACCTTTTGTAGGATAAATTCTTGTTATGTTTTTATATAATTGAGCCGTAGTATAATCTCTATTTGTTCAACTACGTTCTTATTGTAGTTAATTGAAGAGCTCTCAATTAGCTGTGCCTATTTAGTATGCATAACTCGGGAGAGAGTGCATATTTAGGTAATTGTTGAACAACACCACTCCCAGAGTATATGAGGGATCAATAACCGAGGGTTTAAAGGCGGGATTAGGGATAACGAAGCCTTGGGTGCGATCTGAAGTGAGCTGTATCAAAAGCCAGCTAGCGTAGCTCGGGAGAGTGCGTCTAGTAAATTGTCGTGATTACTCGGGAGAGATTTACGGTAATAAGAGTGCTCATGATCGGTAGAGAATACTTAGGCGAAATTATAGAAGACATAGCGGGAAGGATTCCGACAATTGGGGAAATCATAACTCTAGACCTCCTTAATCTTGTCTCTAACTCTTAGTATCTTTAGTTGTTAATTTATTATTTTAATTTGTTAATCAATTAGTTAAACACAAGAATCTAAATATCTATAAGTTAGGAACTGTTCAAGCTTGTCTTCTTGGTGATAGTGAACAGCTGTAGCTAAGCCTTAGTTCTCTGTGGGATTCGACTCCGGACTTGTAAACCGGATTATATTTGCAATGACCGCATTGTCCTTTCTATAAGGCATAGTTGGGCGTGATCAAATTTTGGCGCCGTTGCCGGGGAACTAATGGTGTAGCTGTAGGTGTACATATTGCTAGGTTTCAAGTTTGAACTTTTATTTTTATTTTTTGTATTTGATTTTTTTTGTTTATTTGTTGATTTAAAAAATAACATGGCATCATTGAATTATGAAATTTTTGATGTTGGTAATTCTACTTTTAATCCTCCTTACGAATATTGTGATGAAAACTACCCTTGGCAAAATTATCAAAATATTCCCGAGAGCGAGTTATGTGCACCAACTCAATCTTGTGTGTGGAATGTGTGTGATATGTGTAGTGGTCAAGATGGTCACTTTCATGGTTGTGCTTATATTTCTTATCTTTCCCCAACCCCTTATTATGATGATTCTACGTTTTCTTGTGAGGATAACACGAACAAAGAACCTAGGGAAGCTGACCTAAAGAAGATCGAAGATATGTTAAAGTACATTATAGAACAACAACAACAACAACAACAACAACAACGACCCAGTATAATCCCACAAGTGGGGTTTGGGGAGGGTAATATGTACGCAGACCTTATCCCTACCCCGAAGGGTAGAGAGGCTGTTTCCAGGAGACCCTCGGCTCAAAAAAACAACAGGAGCCGATATATTAGTACCATAAAAATGCATAATAAAATAACAACAATATAAGAAAGTGCATTATAGAACAACAAAGTAAAATACAGCTGCAGGTAGAAAGGCAAGATGAAACTATTCGCAACTTAGAGGCTCAAGTGAGTCAACTACTTGAAGCTTTTAATGCTCAATATGTCAATATTATGGATAGTAGCCAGAAGCAATTTGCATTAGAAACGGAAATTGAGGTGCCAATGGAGGGATCCAAACTAGAATCCCAACACTCTAACCATCTAGATTTTGAGGATGCCGATGTCTTAGAGAAGATACTAGAGTCAACCAAGGATATTGAGGACACATATTTAGTTGACTCTATTGTCATTAGTGTTGAGAATGTAGACTGTCCCAATGTTCATGTAGTTGAGCGCATTGGTCCTCACTCCAAGCATTTTTCCACATTGTGTTTAGATGATGATATGAAAATAGAGTCGTCCGAGCCACTTGAGGAGTCAAGAAATGAGGAACAAAGTGCTTACATTCTGGAATTCTTCTTTCTAGAAAGTCGGGATTACACACCTCATCTAAAGGCCAAGAAGTGCTGAATACTACATTATTTTATTGGGCCAGTCAGATTCGTTCCACCGCCCCATGACCATAATCATAAGCTTGAATCAAAACTTGGGGTTCAATTCATAAACTCGAGGTGGAGGCAAAAAGTGATCCGCGTCGTGCCGCGATGTTAAATCAAGCGCTTGTTGGGAGGCAACCTAATATTATTGCTTTCTTTAATTTATTTTTTATTTTTTAATTGTATTATTTTTGTAGTGTCAATTTTTTATTTTCTAGGAGCATGGAAAACAAAGGTATTGGAAGGATGCAACAACAAACCAAATGGTTGAAACTAAGTGTGAGGTACCCGCACAAAGGACCAAGCTTGGGAGAAGTCTGAGTACCCCATGAGCTGTTAATATTTCGGCCTTTGGCCTACCAGGGAGTCTCTTTTACCCTTTTTATTAGTTATGGTGTGCATTGGGGACAATGCACAATTTTAAGTGTGGGGTGAGAAGATTGTCTAGGTGACTTTCTATGCTATTTTAGTTGTGTTAGTTTAATTGAATAATATTTTTTTTTAAATAGAAAAGATTGGACTTTTCCCGATGATGGATCTATTAGACAATTTTCTTAAGGGATTTAAGTCTAAAGAAAAATTACAAAAAGATTTTCTTTTGTTAGGTAGTGTAATAATTCCCCCTTGGTTTTTCTTTAAACCACAGTTCTTTTCCAAGGGTTTTATTTGAACCGGGTGTAGTTAATTTTTTTTTTTTGGAGTAGGAGCCAGTGTGAGATGAATTGAATTGAAGCAATATCTCTTGACTTTGTTATGCCTTGAGAATAGTGAGTACTTTGGTTGTGACGCTTAGGCTCAGCTTTTGACTCTTGTAGAAGTACCTTAAATTGTATGATCTTAACTTTGCTTAACTGCTTTGACTAGAGTGTCTTGATGCTCCAATCTTGAGTGAGTCAGTCATGTGCCATGCGTGCGTGAGGGTTGTTGTATTCTGTGCATTGCATTTGATGCCTAGAACTTGCCTTGTGTGTTTGCGAAGCGAAATAGTTGTTTTATTCAGTCTAGGAAGTGATATAGGCATTTATTTGTTGAGCCAGATATGTATATTTTAACCACCTAATTGTTATGTATCGTAGTTAACCCCTTTGAGCCTATAATCTTATTTCTTTGGCAACCACATTACAAGCCATACCCATTTGTTTGAATTAACCATCTATTTGAACCATTGTAACCTCTCATGAGCACTTGAATTGTTTATGAACTTTGTAAAAGTTAAAGTGTGGGGTTGTTGGTTTGGCTTTTGAGTGGAACTAATGAAATAAGGAGAAAGGGTGCATTGATTTGAAAAGCAAGAGCCACTTGAATTGAAAAGAAAAGAATGAAAAAAAAATATAGTTGTATTGTTGTGAAAAAAATATATATTCTTTGATAGTGGTGACTCTTGATATAATTGGGCTTAAATAATTTGGGAGTTGATGTATATTGATGTGAAGGTGGAGTTTGGCTTGACATAAGTATGAGGTTTGAATGTTAAAGTATATGTATTAAAGTGCTTAGGGAGGTGTAGTCACTCTTATATCTAAATGTATCCTACCCGTCCCGTAGCCTACATTACAACCAAATAAAGTCCTAATTGATCCTAGATTGAATGAGCTCCATTAGTAGAGTAGTACACTACGGGAAAGCTTATGGTGCATCTTTTGTGGCATATGAATGTTATTTCTGAGAGTGAGTGAATTCTTTCTATCTTGAGTTCCTAAGTGTTCTTAAATTTTATTGTGTGGAACTACTCTCTTTTGTTGTGTGAGGGCACTTGATTCATGAAGGAAAGGTAATGTCAGTGACCTCTATGTTAGAGTAAGTAGGTGAATTGTGAATAATGCGTGGTACTTATGAGTCAAATCTTGAGGTGAAGATGTTACGCTTTTGTGCTTAGTCTATTTTAAATACTCTTGGTGTGATGAGTTAGGAGAATTGTTTAAAAAGGTCGTGTCTATAAAAAAATGTAGTTTGATTGCTCGAGGACGAGCAATGGTTTAAGTGTGGGGTGTTGATGATAGGCTATAATTACGTATTTTAGTCGATTATTACACTCTAATTTACTGCACTTTAGTTGAGTTTGCGCTTTAATCGCTAGTGTTTTGCACTAATTGTGTGTTTTATGCCTTGTAGGTGTGATTCCGAGCTATATAGATGTTATGTAATGAATTTAAGTGGTTTGGAGCTTTGAAGTCTGAGTAATAGCTCAAGGAATTAAGCCGGGATCGCGTTCGGGGATCAACGGATGATAAAACAACAAAACGAAAACTCGAAGAGGCATATTGCGCACTGTCTAGTAAAATAGACTTAACTTTTTACTTAGAACTCCATTTTAGCTCCACAATATATGGTTGGAAAGCTAACGCTAGGGGATACAACGTTCATGTTTTACGTTTTTCCAAATTCAAAACGGAACAGGGTCAAAAACTGCGACCGCGGCAGAACCGTGGCAGAGGGCAGTCGCGGACAACTGAAGAATCTGAGAGGGTGTTTGGCCGCGGTTCCGGCGCGACCGCGGTGGAACCGCGGCAGGATGCGTAAATTTTAGGGACCAAAGTGCAAAACACGGGATTTTAAGCCCTAAACCCTATATTAAACCAAGGAAGCCGGCCAAGAATGGGAAAGGGACATATTTTTGACATAGATTTGACCTAAGGAGGCAGAGACACAATAGGAGCAAGGCTTGAGAATTCTTCTACAAGTTTTTTCTTTCCTTTTCCTTTTTTTCATTGTTGGTTATGACTTTTAGTATTGTAGTTTTACATACTATTATGAATAGCTAATTTGTTATCTAGAGTTTTGATAGAACCTTTGTAGGATAAATTCTTGTTATGTTTTTATATAATTGAGCCATAGTATAATCTCTATTTGTTCAACTACGTTCTTATTGTAGTTAATTGAAGAGCTCTCAATTAGATGTGCCTATTTAGTATGCATAACTCGGGAGAGAGTGCATATTTAGGTAATTTTTGAACAACACCACTCCCAGAGTATATGAGGGATAAATAACCGAGGGTTTAAAGGCGGGATTAGGGATAACGAAGCCTTGGGTGCGATCTGAAGTGAGGTGTATCAAAAGCCAGCTAGCGTAGCTCGGGAGAGTTCGTCTAGTAAATTGTCGTGATTACTTGGGAGAGATTTACGGTAATAAGAGTGCTCATGATCGGTAGAGAATACTTAGGCAAAATTATAGAAGACATAGCGGGAAGGATTCCGACAATTGGGGAAATCATAACTCTAGACCTCCTTATCTTGTCTCTAACTCTTAGTATCTTTAGTTGTTAATTTATTATTTTAATTTGTTAATCAATTAGTTAAACACAAGAATATAAATATCTATAAGTTAGGAACTGTTCAAGCTTGTCTTCTTGGTGATAATGAACAACTGTAGCTAAGCCTTAGTCCTCTGTGGGATTCGACTCCGGACTTGTAAACCGGTTTATATTTGCAACGACCGCATTGTCCTTTTTATAAGGTATAGTTGGGCGTGATCAAATTCTGGCGCCGTTGCCGGGGAACTAATGGTGTAGTTGTAGGTGTGCATATTGCTAGGTTTCAAGTTTGAACTTTTATTTTTATTTTTTGTATTTGATTTTTTTTGTTTTACTTGTTGATTTAAAAAAAAACATGGCATCATTGAATTATGAAATTTTTGATGTTGGTAATTCTACTTTTAATCCTCCTTACGAATATTGTGATGAAAACTACCCTTGGCAAAATTATCAGAATATTCCCGAGAGCGAGTTATGTGCACCAACTCAATCTTATGTGTGGAATGTGTGGTGGTCAAGATGGTCACTTTCATGGTTGTGCTTATATTTCTTATCTTCCCCCTTATTATGATGATTCTACATTTTCTTGTGAGGATAACAGGAACAAAGAACCTAGGGAAGCTGACCTAAAGAAGATCGAAGATATGTTAAAGTGCATTATAGAACAACAACAACAACAACAACCCAGTATAATCCCACAAGTGGAGTCTGGGGAG
Source organism: Nicotiana sylvestris (assembly GCF_000393655.2). Classification (NCBI taxonomy): domain Eukaryota; kingdom Viridiplantae; phylum Streptophyta; class Magnoliopsida; order Solanales; family Solanaceae; genus Nicotiana; species Nicotiana sylvestris. Next base: position 171,849,271 of record NC_091061.1, read on the forward strand.
GGTAATATGTACGCAGACCTTACCCCTACCCCGAAGGATAGAGAGGCTGTTTCCAGGAGACCCTCGGCTCAAAACAACAACAGGAGCCGATATATTAGTACCATAAAAATGCATAATAAAATAACAGCAATATAAGAAAGTACATTATAGAACAACAAAGTAAAATACAGCTGCAGGTAGAAAGGCAAGATGAAACTATTCGCAACTTAGAGGCTCAAGTGAGTCAACTAGTTGAAGCTTTTAATGCTCAATATGTCAATATTATGGATAGTAGCCAGGAGCAATTTGCATTAGAGACGGAAATTGAGGTGCCAATGGAGGGATCCAAAGTAGAACCCCAACACTCTAACCATCTAGATTTTGAGGATGCCGATGTCGTAGAGGAGATACTAGAGTCAACCAAGGATATTGAGGATACATATTTAGTTGACTCTATTGTCATTAGTGTTGAGAATGTAGACTGTCCCAATGTTCATGTAGTTGAGCGCATTGGTCCTCACTCCAAGCATTTTTCCACATTGTGTTTAGATGATGATATGAAAATAGAGTCATCCGAGCCACTTGAGGAGTCAAGGAATGAGGAACAAAGTGCTTACATTCTGGAATTCTTCTTTCCAGAAAGTCGGGATTACACACCTCATCTAAAGGCCAAGAAGTGCAGAATACTACATTATTTTATTGGGCCAGTCAGATTCGTTCCACCGCCCCATGACCATAATCATAAGCTTGAATCAAAACTTGGGGTTCAATTCATAAACTCGATGTGGAGGCAAAAAGTGATCTGCGTCGTGCCGCGACGTTAAATCAAGCGCTTGTTGGGAGGCAACCTAACTTTATTGCTTTCTTTTATTTATTTTTTATTTTTTTAATTGTATTATTTTTGTAGTGTCAATTTTTTATTTTCTAGGAGCATGGAAAGCAAAGGTATTGGAAGGATGCAACAACAAACCAAATGGTTGAAACTAAGTGTGAGGTACCTGCACAAAGGACCAAGCTTGGGAGAAGTCTGAGTACCCCATGAGCTGTTAATATTTCGGCCTTTGGCCTACCAGGGAGTCTCTTTTACCCTTTTTATTAGTTATGGTGTACATTGGGGATAATGCACAATTTTAAGTGTGGGGTGAGAAGATTGTCTAGGTGACTTTCTATGCTATTTTAGTTGTGTTAGTTTAATTGAATAATATTTTTTTTAAATAGAAAAGATTGGACTTTTCCCGATGATGGATCTATTAGGCAATTTTCTTGAGGGATTTAAGTCTAAAGAAAAAGTACAAAAAAAATTTCTTTTGTTAGGTAGTGTAATAATTCCCCCTTGGTTTTTCTTTAAACCACGGTTCTTTTCCAAGGGTTTTATTTGAACCGGGTGTAGTTAGTTTTTTTTTGGGAGTAGGAGCCAGTGTGAGATGAATTGAATTGAAGCAATATCTCTTGACTTTGTTATGCCTTGAGAATAGTGAGTACTTTGGTTGTGACGCTTAGGCTCAGCTTTTGACTCTTGTAGAAGTACCTTAAATTGTATGATCTTAACTTTGCTTAACTGCTTTGACTAGAGTGTCTTGATGCTCCAATCTTGAGTGAGTCAGTCATGTGCCATGTGTGCGTGAGGGTTGTTGTATTCTGTGCATTGCATTTGATGCCTAGAACTTGCCCTGTGTGTTTGCGAAGCGAAATAGTTGTTTTATTCAGTCTAGGAAGTGATATAGGCATTTCTTTGTTGAACCAGATATGTATATTTTACCCACCTAATTGTCATGTATCGTAGTTAACCCCTTTGAGCCTATAATCTTATTTCTTTGGCAACCACATTACAAGCCTTACCCATTTGTTTGAATTAACCATCTATTTAAACCATTGTAACCTCTCATGAGCACTTGAATTGTTTATCAACTTTGTAAAAGTTAAAGTGTGGGCTTGTTGGTTTGGCTTTTGAGTGGAACTAATGAAATAGGGAGAAAGGGTGCATTGATTTGAAAAGCAAGAGCCACTTGAATTTAAAAGAAAAGAATGAAAAAAATAATAATATAGTTGTATTGTTGTGAAAAAAAATATATTCTTTGATAGTGGTGACTCTTGATATAATTGGGCTTAAATAATTTGGGAGTTGATGTATATTGATGTGAAGGTGGAGTTTGGCTTGACATAAGTATGAGGTTTGAATGTTAAAGTATATGTATTAAAGTGCTTAGGGAGGTGTAGTCACTCTTATATCTAAATGTATCCTACCCGTCCCGTAGCCTACATTACAACCAAATAAAGTCCTAATTGATCCTAGATTGAATGAGCTCCATTAGTAGAGTAGTACACTACGGGCAAGCTTATGGTGCATCTTTTGTGGCATATGAATGTTATTTCTGAGAGTGAGTGAATTCTTTCTATCTTGAGTTCCTAAGTGTTCTTAAATTTTATTGTGTGGAACTACTCTCTTTTGTTGTGTGAGGGCACTTGATTCATGAAGGAAAGGTAATGTCAGTGACCTCTATGTTAGAGTAAGTAGGTGAATTGTGAATAATGCGTGGTACTTATGAGTCAAATCTTGAGGTGAAGATGTTACGCTTTTGTGCTTAGTCTATTTTAAATACTCTTGGTGTGATGAGTTAGGAGAATTGTTTAAAAAGGTCGTGTCTATAAAAAAAATATAGTTTGATTGCTCGAGGACGAGCAATGGTTTAAGTGTGGGGTGTTGATGATAGGCTATAATTACGTATTTTAGTCGATTATTACACTCTAATTTAGTGCACTTTAGTTGAGTTTGTGCTTTAATCGCTAGTGTTTTGCACTAATTGTGTGTTTTATGCCTTGTAGGTGTGATTTCGAGCTATATAGATGTTATGTAATGAATTTTAGTGGTTTGTAGCTTTGACGTCTGAGTAATAGCTCAAGGAATTAAGCCGGGATCGCGTTCGGGGATCAACGGATGATAAAACAACAAAACGAAAACTCGAAGAGGTATATTGCGCACTGTCTAGTAAAATAGACATAACTTTTTACTTAGAACTCCATTTGAGTCCACAATATATGGTTGGAAAGCTAACTTAAAGGGATACAACTTTCATGTTTTACGTTTTTCCAAATTCCAAACGGAACAGGGTCAAAAACTGCGACCGCTGCAGAACCGTGGCAGAGGGCAGTCGCGGACAACTGATGAATCTGAGAGGGTGTTTGGCCGCGGTTCCGGCGCGACCGCGGTGGAACCGCGGCAGGATGCGTAAATTTCAGGGACCAAAGTGCAAAACACGGGATTTTAAGCCCTAAACCCTATATTAAACCAAGGAAGCCGGCCAAGAATGGGAAAGGGACATATTTTTGACATAAATTTGACCTAAGGAGGCAGAGACACAATAGGAGCAAGGCTTGAGAATGCTTCTACAAGTTTTTTCTTTCCTCTTCCTGTTTTTCATTGTTGGTTATGACTTTTAGTATTGCAGTTTTACATACTATTATGAATAGCTAATTTGTTATCTAGAGTTTTGATAGAACCTTTTGTAGGATAAATTCTTGTTATGTTTTTATATAATTGAGTCGTAGTATAATCTCTATTTGTTCAACTACGTTCTTATTGTAGTTAATTGAAGAGCTCTCAATTAGCTGTGCCTATTTAGTATGCATAACTCGGGAGAGAGTGCATATTTAGGTAATTGTTGAACAACACCACTCCCAGAGTATATGAGGGATCAATAACCGAGGGTTTAAAGGCGGGATTAGGGATAACGAAGCCTTGGGTGCGATCTGAAGTGAGCTGTATCAAAAGCCAGCTAGCGTAGCTCGGGAGAGTGCGTCTAGTAAATTGTCGTGATTACTCGGGAGAGATTTACGGTAATAAGAGTGCTCATGATCGGTAGAGAATACTTAGGCGAAATTATAGAAGACATAGCGGGAAGGATTCCGACAATTGGGGAAATCATAACTCTAGACCTCCTTAATCTTGTCTCTAACTCTTAGTATCTTTAGTTGTTAATTTATTATTTTAATTTGTTAATCAATTAGTTAAACACAAGAATCTAAATATCTATAAGTTAGGAACTGTTCAAGCTTGTCTTCTTGGTGATAATGAACAGCTGTAGCTAAGCCTTAGTTCTCTGTGGGATTCGACTCCGGACTTATAAACCGGATTATATTTGCAACGACCGCATTGTCCTTTTTATAAGGCATAGTTGGGCGTGATCAGTGATTGAAGTAGAAGTTCCTCGGAGACTTCATATTGTCTAATTCAACTTTGCTTTAATAAAATGCCTACACATTGTGCACTCTTAAGTTAGTCGATCGAACTCTATAATACCTAGACAATGATAAAATATATTTGAATATACATGTACACACATGATGATCAGCTGCATATAATACACAATAAATAGACCTACTAAATTCTACGATGTGTATATGATTGAAAAATAAATAAAATTCTAAACCAATTTTATTTATTACAAGAAAAAATGGGTGCATTGTTAATTAAAATAAATTATAAATAATTTATATAGCCTAGTAACTTTAGCATTCACATCAATAGTAATTTTTGAAAATAATGGAGCAAGAACAACAAGAATTGATTTAAATAAAAAAATTTGAGAGATTTTGGATTACTTAACACATGAAGGAGTATTTTTAAAAGTTTGCTGATTGTAGGAGTAAATTTGGCCTGATAGTATAACAGTAGGGATAAATTTGTCTGATAGTATAACAGATGTTAAATATAGACAATATATGAAAGTAGAGGCTATCTTCATAACTTGGGGTGTTCACGGTTCGATTTGGGTCGGTGTTTCCCTAAAAAGAAACCAAACCAAGTAAGTCAGATTTTGAAATATTGGAACCAAACCAAACCAATGAAGTCGATTTTTATCGATTCGGTTTTAGTCTGTTTTTTATTGGTTCTTTTTTTAAATATGAGACATACACTACCAAACGCATACTCCGGCGACTATATATTCAACATAACACTGTCAAATCAATTGATGTTTGAGAAATCTATCATTTACCAAGATATATTGGTGATAATTAAATCAAATAGTAATGAATAATTTAAGTACTCAATTAAAAAATCAGTTATTTTTAACATGAAATAAATTCTTGTACTTTGCAAAAGAAAACTACCTATTAAACTAGAATGTAAAGACAAAGAATTGAATTATTAAATAGCAAAAAACAAGATTAAAAATATAAATGACTAATATGTACCATAAAATTTTAGGAATATATATATATATATATAGGTGTAATAATAAATTTAAATAACTACTTTTATAGTAAGTTTGGTTCGAATTTTTTAGTTATTTTTCGATTAAAACCAAAATCAAACTAAATTTGATCGGTTTTAAAATTCAAAAAAAAAAATTAAACCAAACCTACAAAGTATCAGATTTTTATTCGATTTTTCAGGTTTTTATGAACACCCTGTTCCTACCAATGAATATCATAATCAATTTGTTACTCAGCCGACCCCCTTTAAACTCAAAAATTAAAATTTGATATTAATAATAGTGAGGGTTAAAAGGTTCCGGGTGATAGGGAGGGACTTCGGGTCATCGCTATTTGCTGGAGAAAAGAAATGGCCGAATCCACAAGGCTAAACCTTTCTGGAGAAGAATTGGAGAATAGGCAAAAGGAAACTAGTTTGACACCATTATTAGAGAGGAGAAGAGGCTAAAGCTCTTTGGAGAAGGATCGAAAATTTGTTGTTCGTCTCCGTTACCGGATTTGGAGGAGCAGAGGCAAAAAGCACCTTCAGGATCTGAGAAGTTGGAAAAGGAAATGCTGCCGTTATCATCATCATCAGAGGAGGAGAAGCAGAGGAAAAAAGAGGCACACCTGGAGAAGATGCTTAAATATTTCTTCGGAAACGCAGAGGAGGCTATGAGGAAGAGAGAGAGTAATCTTGCAACCTTTAGAGAGGCGCATAAGAGGCAACGAGAATTGTATGAAGCAGGAAGTCGGAAGCCGGAACAACAACTTCTTTTTTTTTTTGGCGTTTTGAAGTTTGCTTATTTGTGGGTTTTGGTATCTTGAGATGATTGAGCTTTGGTAGGCTTTCTATTGGGATGACTATGTGCAAACACGGTAATGATATGCTGGATTTTGGGAGAAGCCCAAACAAAATATGCTTGTGAAACTATTTTCTGGTGTTAAGCTTGAATCTGGGAGCATGTCTCCGCCTAGGAAAATATTTTCCACCTGTAAGGCTATAAATGATGGAAAATAACTTTCTGAAAGTCATTTTTCTTTACAAATCTTAAAATCTTTTTTCATATTACTTGTACTAAAAACACTGCATGTGATTTGATAATAGGAATACGGAGATGCTTAAGTATGATAAACCAAAAGATCTTTGGATTCTCGTTTTCCCCTTCCGAACTACCTTAAGTGTAAATCCTAAATTTGCATTGCAGTAAAAATTATATCGTTAACGCTTGCATAAAATAAAAAGTTGAAGTTTGGATTAGGATTTGATAACTTATGGAGGAGAAGGGACTGGAAATGGTAACATAGCCATTTCTTTCTGTGGATATTGCACTTGTTGATAATTAACTTTACTTTGGTTTGTTTCTATGAACTAATTTACAGGCCATTGTTGGTTTGCCGAGCTGTGAGTTTTGTTTTGGCAAGCTGCCGGGGAGGCGTTGTGTCACAGGAGGAAAGGAAGAGGCATTTGAACCACCAAACTACAGCTCCACAGTAATATGATTTGCTTGGTCATCTGCCAAAAGCATTTCCTAAAAGAGTAAGTTCTAAAAGTTACCTTTTTTTTTTTGGAGCAAACAGGAATATTTATATTAGTACTACGTAGGGTTTAAAACATTACAGGACATAGCCCATGTCGCTTAGGACACATAAGGTTCCTAGGCTTGCTAGTACATTACATGCATTATTAGCTAAATACTTGACAAAAACACATTGTTCCTTTTGATCCTTCATTACAAAAGATTCAACAAAAAGCGGAGGCTGCACATAATATTTTTTCATCCTTGTTTGTGCATCAGTCTCCTTTGCTAGTTGGTGGACTACTTTATTCCTATATAAAATAAATGATCTAATTTTGTTTAAGGTTCATATATGTGACATAATATTTCAATTTCTTTTGGGACTAAAATCTTACTATACGGTATATTTCCTATCTAGAAGAAAAAGAATGTAAGACTTCAATTCGGGAATCCAAAAGAAAAAATTATTCCGATCCAAAGTTTCTTTGAAATGTTTAATATTACTAGTTAAGTACTAATATATAGTAATTACTTGAGGACTCATGATCTAATTAACGAATACCAACACTCAAAACATGTTTTACAATAAGTAGATGAAGTTGGCAACAACACAAAACTAGTAGGAGCTAATTGCTAGAAAAAACAATAACCATCGATAAAAATAATAACCAGAAACTTTTCACATAAAAACGTAAACGCTAATTTCACCTAGTATTAATTACCATTAGTATTTGAACTTTACGTACTCTATTAAAATGTCATAAGTTGAAGATCAAGCATAGACTATTGGGATTTAAGAATATGAAAACAAGTTCATGACTGGATCTATTATATATAGGCTGTGATTATCATACTAAACATCTGGAAAGGTTCTTATGTTAGGCATAATTTGCGTGTAAGTTGTTTATCCATGCATTATCCGCTTCTTGACAGCTGAAGTTTGCTACTCCAACGCTATTTACTTCAAGGGCAATGTAGGAAAAAAAATAATTAATTCATTTTTGAAATCTGAAAAAATTGATATTTTGGACTACAAAAAAAAGGCCAAAAAATCACTTTATTATGGACCAGAGGGAGTAATAGATTACATTGAAGCGCGCATGATCTCAAGATATTATTAAAATCATTTTCGTGTTGATGCTTATGGAAATTAGTTTTGATTCTGTGATTCTTTCCGATTACAGATATTACTGCTTTCTGGTTCCATCATCACTTCCTATCCTAGTTGTTGCAATACAATTTCACTGGTTCAGGATGAAGATCTTCAAGCATACACAGGTCAGTCGAGGTATAGAGCAAATCATTTAGTAGTAATCTCATGAATACGATACTACAAAACATATTAGAATAAATAATTCACTTATTTGACCACAAAAAATGTTTTTGATAATGCAACAGTTCAGCATATCAAGTGAATCAACCGAAAAGACGTTAAAATAGCACGTGCTAGTCAGTTTTCGGACTGGTCATTCAAAAATAGCCAGCGTTTGAAAAATAGCCACTATTTTGCTGCAACACGAAAGTTCCAGCATAATATACTGGAGATCGGTGCACTGTGTATGAACTTTCAACATATTATGCTGGAATTCTAACACGCGAAAAGTTCTAGTATAATATACTGGAGTATTTTTTCGGATTTTGAACAGTGTTTTCGTTCAGATTTATCTTTACATGAAAAGTGGCTAAATTCCTATTACTTTTGAAACTGTGGCTATTTTTGAATGACCATTTGTAAATCTGACTGTTTTTGGATTTCTCCCCGAAAAGACTGGAGAGCTTCGACTCTGTGCATCCTATGACAATCTGGTTAGAAGGGAGTAGCAAGTACTCCCTCCGGTCCACAATAAGTGGTCAATTTGGCCTTTTATTTTGGTCTAAAATATGTGTCCATTTATATAATTAAGAAAAAATTCAATTAGTTTTTCCAAAATTATCCTTATGTATGTTTTCCTAAAAAGTCATTTACTCCTCACATTTTTTAAGAGAAGTAAGTGCTACTATAACTATGGTGCAACATTTAATGAAGGGTAGTTTAGTCACACTAACTATTTTCGTCTAGAATTTTATATTTTCTTGTGGACCGAAGGGAGTATAGACTGTTAGATTCCCTATATGATGAAAAGGTCTATGTCCATTGTCCTTGTACACAATTTTGAGCGCTCACTTAGTGCTGTGATTAATGGAATTTACATTTTCAATGTGTGTGTGTTCCATTTCCAAGTAAGTTGCAATGCGTTTACCAATAGCTCCTGCTCAAGTTGTGTATTGAAGCAACCTTATTTTCTATTCTTTCCCTCACTCTTGAAAGATAAGAAAGGAAAGGAAAGGATCATAATATTTTTCCAATAAAAAGAAAAAAAATAATAAGAACAGAAGATGTATCAGTCTAACCTAGTTAATTGTCTATTTATTGTAAAAATATGCTGGCATCAATTTGGCTTAAAAAATTATGTACCATCACGGACTTTGTTTTACTTAAGTGCATTAGCACTACATTTTAGTGGCGACTTTACTACTTTGGTGGCGACTTCGCCATTGACAACGGGGATATCAATACTACTACTTTAGTGGTGACTTTTTGGGTCGCCAGTGAAGATGGCGACATACAATTCTACTTTTGGTGGCGACTGTTTGGGTTTAAACGGCGACATATCAATGCTACTTTGGTGGCGACTTTTTTGGGTAGATTATCACAGAGGTGATGTGTCATGCTTCATAGTTGACCAATGGATCAACTGAGAACTAGATTATACAATCGATGTTCTATGTGATAATCTAGTTATTCTCGATCACCTGATTATTACTTTGATCGGATACTTGACCAGTGGATTAACTAGAAATTCAATTATATTCGATTAACCTAGGATATGTTTTTTTTATCACTTTATTTAACCTAGAACATGCATAATTCTTGATTTTAATTGACAAGATGTTCGGGCATACTGGCGGCCTTAGTAAATTAATTATTGAGTTTTAATGTGTGAGCGATCGAGTCTAAGTATTAGCATCCAACACACTACAACACGTTTCAAAGCAAAATGTATAGTGCTATAAGATGTAGTGCTATATTAAAACTTAAGTTGTAGCAACAACATATACTCGCACGATTGTAATATATATACATATTACAATTTAGGATGTTAAATATATGTAGATTGTAAAGAACAATAATCTATAAATGTTTGACCGTGTTTGACCACTAATACCGACGATATCTGTTGGAAACTTCATCATTTTTTTAAAAAAAAAACTATATTAGTTATGGAAAAATAAAACAGAACCAGAGCGGGAAAAATTTAATTCAGTATTCCGACCGATATCGGTCGGAAATGAGGAGCTTATTTTATTTTAATATTTTATTAGTACATTATTCCAACCGATGTCAGTCGAAAATGTGAAATGTGTCGGATGATACAATATTTCGATATTATGGGACCACATTTACTGACCGATGGTGGTCGGTGTATTTAATTGAAATTGGTTATTTGACTTTTGCGATTAAATTATACTTTTTTCGACCGATATCGGTCGGTTTTCCCTTCCGGCCGATATCGGTCAGTATGATTTGGACAGTTTTTGGCAGTTTTCTAGTAGTGGTAATTCTTTGATCTAAACAGTAAAGAAAATATATGAGATTTTTCTACAGTATAAGTTGATTATCATCTTCATTAGAAACGTTAAATTAGTTGTATCTTAGCGAGTATATTAGTTTTAGTGTAGAAATTTGAAATTATGAATTCAAATTCTATGCTCAAAATAATTAATTTATCTTCTTGAATAGCTAAACATATTATCACACACTACCACAGTTTCGCCCAAATATATTTGTAAGACATCCACATTAATAATAAAACGTGAGATAGAGTTTACTTTGTTGATGTTAAAAGATGAAATATAATTTGTTGGGCTACTATTTTTAGGTTACACGCTAGCATGGGCAAAAAGAGTACCAGAAAAAGCTAAGTTCTCAAAGTTTTCCAAAATTACAAAAATGCTAATAGCATCTAATGAAATAAAGAGATAACTCAGGGGTGTAAATATCTTTCAAAAACAGTGTTAGTTGAAAAGTTACATGATAAGTATGGGCAGAAGTGTCTGCGCAGTAAAAAAAACTGATATGCATGCACAAAACATTGTTTAGTTGGAGCAATCAAAACACTTAACAGCACTTAAAAAATCAAAGACTCACAAATGTTAGTCATGGTGGATGAGGAGTTTGGGCTCAAGGATGGTATTGGGCCGTCTGAAGATGCAAGAATTGGGCCAATTAGAAAAAGCAGAAGAACTAAAAAACCACCACAAAGGCTTTATTCGGGATCCGGATTGATGAATTGGGTACATTGGAATGAGAACATTAACTAGGACACATGAATAGTTAAATAGCCAAATAGTAGCACTGATGTAGTAGGTTGAATATTGTTAGACACTTCCTCTCTCTTTGGTCTCTCTTTCCCTCGTCTATTTCTTCTATGACTCTGTCTCTCCCTATCCTTTCTTTCTGTTACTATCTTTGTTATGATAATGTCTATCTTCTTATGTTCTAATCCCATCTATTGATTAATTCACAATTCCTATTTGCAATTGTGTTGTTTGAGAAGTTCATAACAGAATATAATATTTTATTAAATTGCATAACTAAATAGGTGCAGCTCGAGAGGAATGCCATTAAATTCTTTGCTTTAGTCTTAGTAGTGGATTTTATGATTTTATTTTTTTCTTAGATAATATTGAATTTTCTAGGGGAAAAAAGTACAAAAAAGAAAATTAAAAGGGAAAGAAAGAAACATTGCCTATTTTTTAACATTAAAAATATCTTAGAACTTTGAATGAAACTACTTAAATCTTCTTATTAATAAATAACACATTTTACAATAAGATCTAAGGTGATATATTAGAAACACATGGCTAATATTTTATTGCTTTGATTAACCCTCACAAGTATAAGTAATAATATTACCATATGAAGTTAAACTTTAAAAAATAATTAAATCTCATGGGCTTAATAGTTGTATTGCTGAAACTATTGCACTCTACCCTATTCCCATATTTTTTTAATCAATTTTTATATAAGAGCATTTCAATTCACATCCTTAAAAGTGAATCCCAAATTTCTTGTGACCTTTTTTAAAATGTAACAAAATTGTGTGTTGCGTCCGCCCTTAGCGCATCACTTAGTGCTTTGAGGGCAATGAATGATCCTTGATCTCTCCAAGCGGGAGATTACTAACTTCTTTCCAATCCATGCTGGAGGGATCCCCTACATGCTCGACCGAATAATAGTATGCCAACCGGTAAAGCTAGAATATCATTATGGATTAAACTCAGTAAGTATCGAAAAATGTTATGCTTACTATCTTTGATGTCTCATGACTGAGTTTTCTTATGTTTGCATTTAAATACTTAATGCTTTCTTTAATGCACTTTATGAAATGTTCAAGCTATTATATTATTTATCCCATATCCCGGAGTTTCAAAGACGTTGCTCTAATTTGGGATGAGTCAATGATGCTTATGGGGCACGATTTTAATTTGGTTGATGGATTCATCAACATTTTAGATGGATTCGTTGATGGACCATTCGGTCAATTCATTAGGAAGATTAAAACAATTCTGGTGACCAAATTGATCAAAACGTTGGGCGACTTATGGTGCCTCTTGAGGAGTCCTCGAAGCGGATGTGAGTATTGTGTTAACAGTCTAATTCTTTTTCAGTTTTTATCTATCTATTTTCTGATTATATCTTTCTTTTATTGACAGCCTGCTGGAAGGTTTTTACTGGATTGTTGGTACTAGTATTGGTGATCTTCTATTTTGCTGGGAGAGTATTTCGTGTTGGGGGAGACCTTTAATTTTGTTGGGAGAGTCCTTCGCAGGGAGAGTATTGCCACAAATGTACAGTTTGTTGTTTCTATTGATTAGTATCTCGTATTCACAATTGAGCTAGTAGTATTGGTAACTAAAGTGATTTGTTTGGTGGATAACGAAGAGGATAATGCCACAATTGTACAAATTTATTTTTTAAAAAGAATTCGGTGCGGTTTCTATTGATTAGTATCTCGTATTCATAATTAAGCTGGTATTGGTAGCTTTAGTTTTTGTAGTTCTCCAAATACATTGGTAAAATCAGATAAAACATTGTTCCTCAGTTATTAAACACATCTCTTTGATGTCCATCTGAAATATGACTGAGCTTTAGATAAAAATATCCTCTTAAATACACATACGTATTTAATTATGTGTTAGTGTGAATATTTTTTTTGTTCTTTCAACGGTTTGACTTTTAGTTCAATGGCGTGTGTTCACTCAAAAGGATATCAATTTTCTAGTTTAAAAGTATACTTTTTCTCCTCTTACGTGTGTGACAAGGATCTTTCCTGAATTTATCCCAATGCAAAATTAGGTTTTCACGGATCATCTACTGGTTTCTACCCAAAAAAAAAAATTCCAAAAGAAACAAACTTCAAATATCAAAATAGAAGATGGTTGTCTTGTAAACCACGGTCTCATTACAGATTTTTCTCACTTCAGTTATCTTTCATGGAGTAGTTTGAGGACTTTGATCTAGTTGTAAGAGCATGATGTGGTATAGCCGTATAGACTCACATCAAGAGTTCGAACATAATGAAATTCAGAAAGTGCACCAGTTGACCATAGAAAATTCTCAATATCGTCATTATTGTGCATCCTCATAACCTTCGGAATAGATCTACGTGTTATTTATCATAATACTAGGAATTTCGTCTTTAGAATATTATTATTAACTAAGATTAACCCTTATTTACATAAATCTAATTAATTGAACCAAGATCTATATTTTTGGTCAAACAGGATTACCGTACTTTTGTGATATACATGGAAAATAGTAAGAAAAGAAGAACATTTTTATCAATATACTACATATCAATATTTCCCAACGTGTGGCAGTCTAGTCCATTAATGAACAAGTGATATGTGGGAGAAATTCAAAAAATAAATAAATCAGAAACCACTATGTTTTAGTGATTATTAGCTTGCTATAACTACAATTTACTGAATTACTTCCTATAACTATGTTTTCACTTGTTATAGACTGTATTCGATGTATTTTTGCTACTGTATTCATGAATACAGTAGCAAAACTCGGCGAAAAACAGGGGAGTCCAGCTAAGCAGAGAATGTATTCGACTGTATTCGCGAGCTGTATTCGTGAATACAGTAGCGAAATAGTTTTTCAGCTGTTTAAAAACAGTAAGTGAATCAATTAACGCGATAGACTCCTAATATAACTCAACAAAATCAATTATAACACACAAAAATTGTATTCCCAGTTATAGAAAAGATTCTCAACCAAAAACATCCCAAAAACAGAGCAATCTTTAGAGATTCAATCCATCCTTTCTTTTTTAGTGGTATCTTTATTAAAATATTTTTAGTGGTATCTTTACAAATAGATTTATATATTAAAATTATATAATTACATTAAATAGAGTTAAATACATAAAAATACATTGAATACATGAAGTATAGCAGGTCATCTATCGTGCAAAAAATCATATGAATACATACTGCAGATACATTTGAATACATATATACATCTGAATACATGTAAGCACGTGATTTTTGCCCTATATAAGAATTACTCCCAAAAAATTCAAAATAAAATGATTTTCCTTGGTGTGCAATTTTGTGAGATTTTGTGATATTTTTGGATAATTATTTGTATTTGTCTGTGCTTGTTTATTTGTTAAATTAATAAAAAATACAAAATATGTCGCATTTTGCATGTAGGATTTAATTCTACAATTGTTAGTAATTAAATTTGTTTTACAAAAATTAAAAATTACAAAAATAGGCATCTTTTGCATTTTTAGCATTTAATGTCCAGATATACAATTTTATGCTTAATTATCACTTAATTGTGCGTTAATTGTTATTGGGAGTTAATTTGTGCTTTTATAACTTAATTTAGTTCTTAATAATAATTTAAGTACTTTTATAATTTAGTTTTAATAAAAGAAGAAAAGAGAACAAAAATACAAAGAAAAATCGGATTGGGACACTTCTTCAATTTTCAAACCACAGGCCCAAATAATTGCCCAACCTTCCCCATGACCCGGTCCACTTCAAACCGGGTCGACCCGGTCCTCCCCATTAACCCAAATACCCAACACCCTTCTTCATTTTTTTTCAAAACACAAAACAAAAAAAAAAACAAAAAAAAAAGAACACAAAAACCCTAAAAACTAAAAACATCTGCCCCCTTCCTTTTGCTTCTTCTTCTCCAAACCTTCCAAACACCAACGTTCATGGCTTCCCTCCGCGTCTTCTTCGTCACCCTCCACCTCCAAGTGACCCCTCCAATCGCCGGAAAACAAGCCTCCTCCTCACATCCGCCATTGACGAGCAACCATCGTTGCTGCGTCAACCCCCACCGCTGCGTTCGTCGGCCATGGCTAGTGCTTCCAGCGCTGCCACTGTTGCGTCTTCGTCGAGCTCCAACTGAACGTGGCTGCTTCATCTGCGTCTGCTGATGTTCAAGTCTCGCTGTTGTTCCGCTGCTGCCCCGACGCTGCTGTTCCAGCTTCATCAAGGCTCATCGCCATGGATGCCTTCCTCCGAGCTGCTGCTGCCGCGCTGCTGCTTCACTTCATCTTCTTCGAGCTTGAGCTCACCATGGCCAAGTTGTTCCGTCGCTGCTTCTTCTGCTTTCAGCTTCAAGCAAACCAAACGCACCCCCAGCTACTTCTGTTTCATCACTACTGCTTCGGCGTCGACTTCTTAAATTCATGTTCGTCGTCGTTTGTTCGAGCTTTGGTCGAGGCTCGTCAAAACAGTCCGTACATATTTCGTTTCGATCCGGTTAGTAGATTTTGAGTTTTATGTTTGTCCGTATTTCGTTCTGATATTTCTCGAATCTAAAATCGGTAGATATTTGATTTTTTGTTTTGTTCATGTTCATATGTTTTGTTGAATTAATTTTCAGATTTCAAATGGAAATTTAATTAGTTGTTTTTCATGTTTATTTCATGTTTGTTTTATTGTTTAGGTAAAAATTTGTTAGTTTAATGTTTGTTAGATTCAAATTGAAATTTAATTAATTATTTCTTCAATTTGTTTCATGTGTTTTATGTATTTTCAGAAATTGTTAATGTTGTTTGAATCATTTAATCCGTCATGTTTGTTGTTTAAAAATATATTTAGTTCATGTTCATCTTTGTTTGAAGTTCATTTTTAATCCGGTAATTTAATGTGAGTTTAAGTTTCTGAGTTGTTGATTTAGTTTGAATCATGTATTTTGTTGTTTGTATTGTTGTCTCTTTGTTCATTCATTTTTTGTCTAAGTTAACCAGGATTGGTTCCCAATATGGTTAACTTATTTCCATTAATTTGAATTTGTTGTTCATCTGTGTTCATATGATTTGTTGTTGAAGATTGTTGAGAAATTGGTCATCTTGGATATATTTTGGTTAAGTTATGATTAATTGATTGTTTAGAGCTGATGGGGGTAGTTTGGTAAATTGTAGTATCGTTCAAGGGTAAATGGTAATTGCAATAAGGTCGGAGGGGTAGTTTGGTAATTGAACATTATTTTAATTCTTTATGTTAAGCATGGGGGACAAAATATAATGGGGTGGGGTTTGATATCATTGTTTAACATAATGGGGGACAAGACATGAAATAGTGGGGTGAGAATATTGTATTTGTTTATGTTAGGCATGAGGGACAAATTATAATGGGTTGGGGATGATGTATTTATTTAATGTTAGGCATGGGGGACAAGATATAATGGGTTGAGGTTGATGTATTTATTTAATGTAGTGGGAGACAAAGCATGCTATGAGGGAATATTTGGGGTTGGGGATTCAAGACTTGTCTTGCTATATATAGAGTCATTCTTGACATTAAAAGAGGACATTGGAGAGAGAGTTTTAAGACTTGAACATTGAAAGAAAAGTAAGACTTGAGAGAAAAAAAAACTTAGACTAAAACTTGAAAGATTTTTGAGGATTATTTTGAGAGAGGAACACATTCTGAAAATCTGAAGAGAGTGTGATAGAGTTTAAAAAGAGAAAACAAAAACAAAGTGAGAAACGAGTTTAGTTTCGGGTTTTATTAAACGCGTGGTTTGTTGCTGTTTAGTTGGTTTACAAACTTTGGGTTTGTTCTATTTGAGTTGTACGGTTTTTCTTCAAAGTTTTCTGGGCCTTGAATCTGATTCGAATTGCTGCTGTTGGGTTGCTGTTGATGTTGTGTATTTACACTACTACTGCTTCTACTGATCTTCATCTTCTTTTCTTGCTTTCCAAATACCAGGTACACAAACTGATACACTGGTTCATCTTGTAAGCCACTCGAAGCATGAATGCAAAAATGAGAAAGATTTGAAGTTGTAATTTAATGTAGCCTTTTCTTTCTTTTCTGTCTGTATGTAGAATATTTTATGCATTGCCATGCAAACTCCTTAAACAGCTCACTTTGGAACTTAACCATAATAACTCGAAAGTATGTAAATAAAGTAGGACCTTATATTCATTTATTTAGAAAACAAAAAATAGAAAATGTAGTCGTGCTAAGATTATCCTTTAAAAAAAATAATGAGACGAGCCTCGCCAAATAAAAATGCAAATTGCGGGGCCCTCAATAATTGATCATAATAAATACTTAGAATTTGGGATGGACTGTTTAGTGAATTTCACTGCCTTCCCCAAAGATAATAACGCATTAGACTCTTTAGGCGCGACTTAATTAAATTACATTCTTAAATTCGGGTGCGCATTTATGTGACCCAAATTCAAATCTTCAACGGAGTCGAAATATGTTAACAACTACGGGTGCATTGATTGTGACGTGGTTCGAGATGCATTTTCACGACGTTGCAATTCTATAAAAATAAATGATAATAATAAAAGCAGTTTAAACTTAATAAAAGCACATAAGTCACAACATGTATTTAAATCAGATATTTAGCCATTATAACAATTTAAGCGACCGTGCTAGAACCACGGGATTCGAGGGTGCCTAACACCTTCCCTCGGGTCAACAGAATTCCTTACTTAGAATTTCTGGTTCGCAGACTTCATTTGGAAAAGTCGAATATTTTCCTCAATTCGGGATTCAAGATAAACCGGTGACTTGGGACACCAAAAGCCAAACCTTTCCCAAGTGGCGACTCTGAATTAAATAAATAATCTCATTTCGAATATCGTCACTTAAATTGGAAAAACTCCCTCGCGCATTTAACCCTTCGGGGTGGGCGCGCAAAAAGGATGTGTGACAGCTCTGGCGACTCTGCTGAGGATTGTAAACCCAGAACCTCCGGTTTAGGGTTCAAGAATTCGAGCTTAGAGTAATTGTTATATTTGGCTTTATTATTTGATATTCATTACATGTTTTGGCATGACGTGCTAAATGTTGTCTTTTACCGCTTTGATGTTATCTGAACTGTATATAAACTGTGTCGAAACCCTTCTCTTCTTACCTCCGGGGAGAAGCTCGCTGGTCGAGACTCCCTATTTTGTTAGTGTCAATACCTGAAATAAGAAAGAGGTTGGACAAGTTATAAAGCCGGACGATCTCGCGGGTCCCCGGTACGTAGCCCCCTCCTCGACTCGAGTTGTCCGCTCGGGTACACAGTTTAGAACATATACCCAGGTTATAAACCTAGTATAACGAAACCTCATGCCGGATCCCTAGTAGGAACGCTTATTTGTATCATGTTGCACTTGACATAGGGGACTCAACACAGGGGTTGGGTCCGTCTAGGACATGCAACCTGAAATGAAAAGACCATCCTGCTGCATCCCGTTTGTTTTGCGCATTTATTTGCTTCAAATCTGCATGCTGACCGGTTTCTAAAAAAACTTTAAAAAAGAAGAAGAAAATAACAGTGTAGGGAGATAATTACTTATTTTTGGAAAAATAAAACCAATGTCCAAGTAGTGTCAAGACCTCGCCGAAATTTTCTTAAAAAAAAAAACTAAAAATAAAATTTGTCTTTTAGTTTGATTTATTAAAAAAAACATATATAAAAAAAAATTCCTTTTAATCACTTTCAAAATCCAAAAAATATATATATTTATTTAAAAGTAAAAAAAAAAGGGAAAGTCAAAATTAAAAAAAATGTTGTTTCTTTTGTAGTATCTTTTTTATAAATTCAGACTAATAGTCCAAATACTTCCTTAGAAGATTTTTCGAAATTTCAAAAAAAAAAAAAGAGTGAAAAGAAGTTAAAATTCAAAGACAAAATGTTTCTTTAGTCATCGTCTCTTTTCAAAAGATAATAATAAAAAAAACAAATTAAAAAAACCGAAATCCAAAAATATTTTCTCCTTTTCCGTGTAAGTATTTTATTCAGAAAAAAAGGTTGGTTTATTTCCTCTACGCCTGATCGGACCAAACTACGTGGGTCTAATTCTCACCGGATGTGAGATACGTAGGCAAACCTCATCGGTTTCGACCCCAATTTTCAAAAAATCAAAAAAAATATTTTTTCATTAGTTCCTTCTTTAGAAATCTTTCCTTAGAAAATTCAAAAAAAAAAAAAAGAAGTTTTTAAAACTCAAAAAAAGGGGTAGTTTCCTTCTTTCTGAAGTATTTCATATGGAAAAAGAAGCAGAAAAAAAAATCAAAATCCAAAATACGGGTTTCCTTTATTTTGAAGTATTTTTCAAAAAAAAAATAAAAAAAATAAAAAAAAAAGAGAATATATATATATATATATATATTCGTTCTTTTAAAGACTTTCCTTCTTTAAAAGTCTTTCTTTCGTAAATGTCATAGAATTAAAAAATTAAAGTCCAAAAAATATTTTCATTTTTTCTTTAGAAGTACTTTTGTAAATTAAAATAATAAAAAAAAAACCTCGAAAATCCAAAATATTTTCCTAAAAGTGCCTCTTTCGAAAATTAAGAGATGACAGCCAAAATCCAAAGAAAATATTTTCTTTCTTATTTAGAAAAAGAGAGAACAAATGAAAATTCAAACAAAAATATTTTTTTTACTTCTAAAATTATCAAAGTTCCAACAAAAAAAAAGGAATTTTTAGAAGTCTTTCTTTCAAAAATAAAAATGGAGTCAAATTCAAAAATCCAAAAAAAAATATATCCTTTTCTTCCTTTAAAGCATTTTTTTTTAGAAAAATCCAAAAGAAGCAAAAATCCAAAAAAAAACCTTTATTCTTTTTAAGCATTTTAAAAAAAAAAATCCAAAAAGAAAAAAAAGAGTTTACTTACTCTATTCACGATGGCCCGAACTACGCCGGTTTGATTCTCACAGGGTATGAGATACGTAGGTAACCCTCATCGGGTCCAACCTCCCCTTTTTCAGAAATAACAAAAATGTCAGAATTTTAATTTATGAGTCGGGTGATGCCGTTTTGTCAAGAATAGCCGAATGTTCCCGAAAGGGACGTCGGAAGGCTGACTTTGCACAAACAGCCATTTTGGTCATTTTTGAACTTTGACCAATTTGCCCAACAGCCTTGGAATCCTCGTCCTCGAGGCTTTGTAAGGCCGTATTCCCAATGTCGGGTCACCATTCTGAAAAAAAAAGAGTCATAAATAAATCAAGTGATGCTGTTTTTGTCAAAAACAACCAAATGTTCCCGAAAGGGACGGCGGAAGGCTGACTTTGCATAAACGACCACTTTCGATCATCTTTTAGAGTTTTGATCGGTTGACCCTCACAGCCTTAAAATCTTCATCCCCGAAGTGCTGAAAGGCCGTGTTCGAAAATCGGATCTTTCTTTCTAAAATATAGTCAAATCATTTTTGAGTCAAATCATTTTTGCTTAAATCACCTTAATAAATGTGCAGGATGAGCACAATGCAAAATGAACACTTGTTTCTTTATTTTTGCATTTGTTAATCCTGAACTACGCAAGATCTGATTCATGCGGGGTCATGATACGTAGGCAATCTCGATCGGATTCGATCATAGCTATAAAATAATTTGAGTGAAAAAATAAACTGAAAGAAAATGAGAAAGAAAATAGTGAAAAAAAGAGTGACAAAATAATAAAATAAAAAAAAGAGAGTGCAAAAAATAAAAGAGCGGCGAAAACAAGATCAAGAGTGGTTAAAGAGAGGTAGGAATAAAAGAAAAGAGGTACATAGTGAAGAGGGCTAGTTTAAGGCCGGGATGAAACATGCAACCCGTTCAAACACATGGTAAAAGCGTTTAACTGTTTAGGTGCATTGCATCCCAACGTGCGATTTCCTATATGTTAAATGCCTCAAAACTAACAAGGTTGTGTGTGTGAGTAAATTAGCCAGTTTCTATTCAGGTGATTGGTTTTGTTGGTATGCGGTGATGAACATGCACCCTTGCACACGGCCACAACATTATACACAAAACTGAGCTCCACCTCCCAGAAACGCCCATCCTTACCAAGCTCCATATAGTCCCCAATCAAATGTTCCTCAGTACAATCCTCACCCAAGAGAGTCTTTCAAAAGGAATCAGTTCACCTCTATTGGTGAATCATACTCAGGCTTATTCCAAAAGCTAGTCAGGCGAAGTCTGCTGCAGCCAGTGGCCCCAAATCGGCCAAACACCGAGTCCCCCCGCATCAAGTTGATACTAGATGTGAATACCACTCTGGAGAAGTGGGATACGGTACAAAGGACTGTTGGTCATTTGGACCCTCAAAATGGCAGTTGAAGACTTGATTGAAGCTGAAAGAATCATTCTCCGGGACGAAAAGGTTCCTAAGATGATGAATATTCCCCTGCCAACTCTCACAAATGGGCCAATAGACGGAATGATCTGTGAAGCAGAGGAATTTGATCCAGTACTGAAGGCTATCGCATCCATTGCCGAGACAGAAGAAAAGCTAAAAAAAATGATTGCCAAGCCTGAAAGTTCCCCATCAGACGGGAGTCTCGGTAGCCAGTCTTGCTATCTTTTCTGCATCTGGATTGTCTCAGGGTGTGATCCAGATGTTTTACTTTTTTGTCTTACTTTCCGATGTAAACCCTTCTACCTTCAAAAATTAAAAAAAAAAATCAAATGAAGTTGATATTTCATTTTCCCGGAATGTCTCTTTTCTTAAATCTTGTCAATTTTCTCATTCTTTTTTTAGTTCTGTTAAATGCAGATTTCAATAATATGACATGCTTGCGGACTTCATGCCCGGATCTTAAAACTCTGTCAAACCTCGAAATAATGAATCAAGAATTGGGTCGCAATGAAGAATAGCTTAAGGAAACGAGACAAAGATTTGGAAAAGCTGAAAGAAAATTGGGTCCAGATTGGAAAGGTACATACACTGCAACAAGAGTACTGCCAAAAGAGTGCGTTGTACTTGGGACACATCGAAGGAAACGTCCTTGAAATAACTGTCAATGCAAATGCAGTCAAAAGGTACTATGTTGGATCCTTTATATAATAAAATCTTTTCCGGTTGAGATGACGAAGGCTTTAATTCTCGCTACCCAAACACTATCAACCCTTTGCAAACCCATTTGAGCTGGTTACTCTTCTTTGATTACCCTCTTTGGAACCTGAAAATATTATTGAAAATAAAATGAAAAAAAGAAAAGAAATTGAAATGAAAAAAAAGAAGAAGAAAGAATTGAAAAATAAGAAAATATATATAAAAAAAAAAGACAATGAAAATGAAAAAAAGGGAAGGGAAGTGAAAAACAAAGCAAATCAGAAAAAAAATCCAAAAAAAAAAGAGTTGCCTGATCTATGTTTGACTTGATTCCGAAAGGATACGTAGGCAACCTCTCATTGGGGTTCAGTCACACCAAAACAAAAATCCAAGAAGTCCCCCAAAAGTGAAACTGGGGCAGAAGTTATAATGGTTCGGCAATGATTCCGCCCAAAAGGTTCCAAAGTTATAGTTCAATCCAAATTCTTTTCACCCCAAACCTTGTTCAAGTCCTTCTGATCAATCGGCAAAGCGGTTCAAAATGGGAGGATGGAGTTATTTGGGTCTGATACAACAAAATGAGAGGAATGAAATGAGAGAGCCTTATTGGTGAAAACCCACACGGGCACCGTAAGGCGACAGTAAGCAAAGGAAATCAAATGAGAGCCTTTTAGTGCAAACCCACACGAGCACTATAAGGAGATGGCCAGAAATAAAATAAAAATGCCAGCTTGCGAAAACCCACAAAGGGCGCCCATGATCGAAAATAAGATCCTCACAGCCATCGGCATCAACAGAGTCCTAGCAAGGTTCCTCGGTGTTCAAGGCAAGTTGTGATGAATTTTTGAGAGTCAGACGGTTTGCACAGATCAGGCATCCAGTCCAAAAGGCATGTCATGTTCATTGAAGTCCGCATGTACTCCGGATAAGTCCTTCTCTCCTTTCCCCGAAAGGGACACTTCTAGTTTTAAACTCATTCTCCATTCAATTATTTGTTTCTCTTTGAATCCCTTTTGGTCTAACACTGTTCCAAAACCAAGACAAAGAAAGGATGGCAAGACTGATTTACAGGGCTTTCGTTTGATACACACTAATGTGCAAAAGGCACCCAGCCTCAGCAGGGGCATCAAGACGACCTCGACTGGCCACGACAGCCTATAAAGGCAATTGAAGTTGAAAGGGTTGAGTTTCACATGGTTAATCACCTTAGCGAAGTTGAAAAAAAAACAAGGTACCCCCAAATGCTCTAAAATTGAAGTTGGAAGAGAGAAGACAGAAAAGAAAAGCCTACAAAGGCAAAATAAAGTTGGAAAGGTTAAGTCCCACGCGATTAGCCACTGCAGTTTAGGTTTGAGGATAAAAAAATCCTGACACATAAAAAAAAAAAAACCCGACAAATCCCCACAGGGTCTCCCTTTGTACAGATCCCCACAGGGTCTCCATTTGTAAAAATCCCCACAGAGTCTCCCCTTGTACAATCCCCCAAAGAGTTTGCCCCAGCAAATCCCCAACGAGTCGGCCTTGTACAAATCCCCACAGAGTCTCCCCAATAAAAATCCCCACTGAGTTGGTCTCGTAAAAAATCCCCAAGCAGAATGGGATGAAAGAACCAAAGCCTTACACGGGCAAATCATCACAAAATCCGGAAATGCGAGTCTGATCAGTTAAAAAAGGGTCGCCTGTGAACCAAATCAATGGCAGAGTTTCTCAACAGGAATTAGGCTGAGACCAAGCAATTGGAACGATCAAGGCCACCGAACCAATCACTGTTTTCAAACTGACAATTTTTCTTTGTTTAGGAAAATTGAGACAGGTGCAATCCAAAGAAACCATGCAATAAGCAGGTGTAGCCCAAAAGAAATAAAGCGCGCGAGCGTTGAAACAGCTTTGCAGCGGGAAAACGACCAAAAGTAAGTTTCCCCGAAATTCTTTCATGCATTTTTGATAAATAAAAAAAATAAATATATATATATATATATATATATATATATATATATATATATATATATAAAAAGGAAAACCAAAGAAAAGGAAGAATACAAGAAATAAAAATGAAAATCCCAAAAGAAAAACAAATCGTGGTAGCATAGGACCTCATTCCTCAACTATCCCGGTATAAACCACGGATCTCCCTGGCATAACCCAAGGAGCTTTTTCTATCCAAATCCCCGGTATAACCCGATGGTTCTTTCCCTTTTCCGGCATAACCCGATGACTTCCCCGGCATAACCCGAGGACTCTTTCCCCTTTCCGGCATAACCCGAGGAAAGATTTCCGGCATAACCCGATGACTCCCCCGGCATAACCCGTGGACCTCCCTGGCATAACCCAGGGACCTCTTTCCCTTTTCCGGCATAATTTAGAGTTGATAATAATTTGAAATATATCCTATAAGATAAACATATAAGTTCAGAACCAGACGCATAATTATAATCATGCGTTTTCATATTTAAAGTCAAGGCATCAAAAATATTAACATCAGAAAGAGATAGTTGCCTTATATATAAGTATATATATATATATATATATATATATATATATATATATATATATATATATATATATATATAGTTTATATGTATTAGATATATAATATATATACTATATCAAATTTAAACACAAAATAAATTGCAAAGAAATATTCAAGGGAATGTCTTATATATTTTACTATTACGACATTAACAAAGAATGACAATATCTTTCTTAGTCTTCCTCCCCCAATGGAATGAGCACAACAAGGTACTAATACCACCATTAAAAGGAAAAAAACTAAGGAAGATGTGCCAAAATACAAGTTACATGTTAGTCTATGTATTATCTCTAACAAATCTCATAAATCCTTCAAGGTCCGGAGGAATTTTCGTTGGTGGTGGTGGAAAAGAAGCTTTTTCATCATCGCTTCGGGGCGAAGCAGCATCCTGCGCAAATTCCGCTAGCATTTCTTCATAAGCTTCATCTATCTCCGGTTGTGATTCTGCAAGTCCAAAATTTCTCTTTCCGAATGGATCCAATCTCTGAAGAGTACTGATTTTTCCAAGCTCTCCCTCATAGACGCTCTATGATCACCGATTTGAAGTATCGCTTGACTGAATGCGCTCTCTGATGCCAATGTTAAATCTTGAACACTTAAAATATCTCGAGTCATCCTTGAAAGAACTGGATAGTGTTTTTGTTTGTCCTTCCACCATTCTAAAACATCGAAGTAGCCGTCGGGATTCTCTGATTCAAGTCCCTGCGACAAATAAACTTGAAGCTCATTTAGTTGTGAACTATCACCAAAATTATCACCTTGAGAACCCCTGAACTCCGTCCAAGAACTAAGGGCTTTTAGGCCCGCAGTTCTTTTAGATGCTTGCGAACTAGACTAAGTAGGAGTTGGAACTTTGGTCTAGCTTGATCTAAGGCAAGTTGATAAGCATTATAAATTGTTTGAGCATTTATTTTAATTGAGGCTTATGCATCTCCAAGTGTAGCAAATTCCTCAGCTGAAAGTGATAAAGCGTTATAATTTTTTGAATACCAAAAGTGAGGACCTCCTAATTTTATTGTAGGATTTAACAATGCAGCAACACCAAAAATAGGGGGGATAAGAAAAAAATATTTTTTAAACTTAGCTTTCATTGAATTAATAGCTTCTTGATAAATTACTCCACCCTCTGAAAATTGAGTAAATAAATTTATAAGTGCTACAATATAAACTAAACAGTTAGAATAGTAGGATAATATTGGCCAGATAATTCATTTGTAGCAATATGAAATTGTTCTAAAAAGTCTACAAGCATTTTAACATTACTCCAATCTTGATTTGTAAGGTGCTCATCATCATCATCATCATCACCATCACCTATACGAGCATTATACGTTGCGCTTATTGGGTTCCTATATTCATATGTAACAACTAAACTTTCATACATGTAATTCCATCTAGTTGGACAAGCTTTAGGAACCTTTCTTTATCTAAGGCCAAATTCATCACATTTTTTAAAATAGTCTCTGAGTCTACTTCTACGGTTTGAATAAAAAAGCCAATTAAGGACCATTTTAACCTTTTCAATTTCTACATTTAAAACTTTCATACCAGCACCGACGATTAAATGGTAAATATGACAAATACATCTAATATGAAAAATATTACTAAATGCAAGATTTAGTATAGTTGTAAGCAAGCCTATAGCGTTAGTGTTACTAGAAGCATTATCCATTGAAACCGACATAATTTTATCTCTAATGCAAAAATATCTACAAATATCTGCAACTGTGTTAGCAATAAACTTACCTGTGTGGCGTGAATTAATTATTCTATAAGCAATAATGCGCTTTTGCATTATCCACTCCTCATCTATCCAATGACTTGTAACAGTTAGATAATCACAGTCATTACCACTTCTACCAATATCAGTAGTAATAGCAATGCGACAATCTATATGAGTAAATAAATAGCGCAAATATTGTTCATATTCATGTTTATATTTATAAATATCGCTCTTTACGGTTGCGCGAGGCCATCCTTTATAAGTAGGATTAAAAACTCTTCTAATATAATGCACAAAATGAGGGTTAGAAGGAAAACTATAGGGTAAGCACATAACAGTAACCATTTTTGCCAATTCTTCACGATCTTTATTTGGATCATAATATAAAATGCCACCGGTAATAGTGTTAATTCCCGGTTGAAATAGATTTGAACCTGTACTAGGGTTAACCGTAGTATCTACACTTGTCCTCTCTTGCGCAGCTTTCATTTGTAAAAATCTAGCTTTATCTCTAGGGTGTGTCTTTATGTGTCTAGTCAAACTACCCGTACCGCTTCGGTCTCCAGTAAATTTATGAACTAGTTGAGACCCAAAAGTTTTACACTTACCCTTATTTTGTTCTCTTAGTTGAGTAAAAAAGTGCTAAACAAGAGATGTTTCAGGCCGTTTAGCAGGTTGTATATTAAAAGTAGGGGTTACTACAGGAGGGTCAGGCGGGGCATCATTTGGATTATTAACAGGACTAGTAGGTGTATCATCTAAATCCGGTTGCCTTTCATCTAAATCATCATTTTCCTCATCATTTTCAAAGATAGTTTCATTAGGATAAAGAGCATTCATAACTTCTTCATTTAATTGTTGACCTGGTGCAACATCGTGACAAGATTGACTATCGAAAAATTGAAAACAAGGGTTATCACTATCAAGAATAATAGGTGGAGGAGGACGGGTAACAGGTCTTGGTCAGGGAGGCGGGGGAAGAGTAGTAGCTTGGCTACTAGATTCACCAATTTTAGATTTTCCCTTACCCTTACCACCAAAAATGTCAAAGAAAATGCGATATTAATTATAATTATACTAAATAAAACTAACAAAACTATAATAGTAAAACTTAAGAGTCGGAACGAGTTTACCGAATTGACGAAACTTCTTGAAAATTGAATATCATTGGAGACTTGAATATTTCAATTCACCAACTTCATAATTTTTCACGAAATTGCAATAATAAAGTAAACAATTATAGAAGAAAATTAGAGAGAGATTGATGAATTTGTGAGTAAAAATGAAATAATGGGGGGGGGGGGTATTTATAGTTGAGAATTGGGAAAAAGTGTAATTATAAAAAGTTTAGGGTTAAAACAAAGTTTGGGGGCCAAATAGCTATTATTTAAAGTGCCAAACGGTTGAATTTTGATGGCCAACGGCTAGATTTTAAAAATCTGATCGTTGGTCATTTTTTTAAAATTGTTTTTTAAAAAACAAATAGTCGTTGGGGCCCGTTTGGCCCAGTTGAACCGGCCCAGGCCCGCCTGCCGGTCCCGGGCTCACGGCCTATTTGCGTTGGACCGGCCCGCTACGGGCTTATGCACCACTAGAGACCGGGCCCACTTGAACCGGTCCGTTTGGCCCGAGGTCCCGGGCCGGGCCTGGACAACAATACAGCCTTAGCCCGAATATTTTCTATTAGCTCCGGCTCCGTGCATAACGCCAAGATCCATCCTTGTCCACCCCACCCCCTGTCCAAAAAAGGCTTTTTTTTTCAATTTCAGTTTTTCCGTTACCACCCACCCTACTACCCCTCCATCCCACTGCACCCCCTCACACTCTCACCCCCACACTGCAAAAAAAATTATATTTTTTACTTTAATTTTTTTTGACAATTTCAAATTTTTATTTTTCGCTTTTTTGCACCACCCACCCCCCACCTGCCCCTCCCCCCACAAAAAAAATTATTTTTTTTCTAATTTAAATTCCTGTTTTTTTTCGTTTTACTCCCCTCTCTGCCTCTTTGCTACCAACTCTTTTTCCCTTTTCTCCTCCTCCTCTTTTGATAATGGTGTCACCCAATAGTACTCTTTTGATCCTAAAAGTGATTTTAGCCTCGCCTCCTCGAAGGAGTAGAATTCTCTTTCCCACGCCATCTTTTCCAAAAGAAGTTGTTGTTCCGGCTTCCGACGTCCCGCTTCATAGAATTCTCGTTGCCTCTTATGCGCCTCTCTAAAGGTTGCAAGATTACTCTCTCTCTCTTCCTCAGAGCCTCCTCTGCATTTCTGAAGAAATATTTAAGCATCTTCTCCAAGTGTGCCTTTTTTTTCCTCTACTTCTCCTCCTCCTCTGATGATTCCGCAACGAAATGTGCTTTTTTTCCTCTGCTCCTCCAAATCCGATAGCGAGGTCGAACAAATTTCTTTTTCCCTCTCCCTAATTGTGTCGCGTGATAAAATTAACACGGCCAAACAAAGTTGTTTTCGAATCTCCGCTTCATTCTCCTTCTCTAATAACGGTGTCAATCTAGTTTCATTTAGCCTCTTCTCCTCTCTTTCCTCTGTCTCATTGCTTCCTGTGCTATATTTACGACTGCAAAATGAAGTTTTTCTCGCATCTTCCCCTCCTCCTCATCCTTCTCTGATAAGAGTATCAAACTATATTCTCGTTGCCTCTTCTCCTCCTCCTCTGGTGCCAAACTAGGGTTTTTCTCCGATCCTTTACTAAGAAGCTTTAGGCTCTTCTAGTTCGTTGCTGTCATTGCTTTAATCCAAGCATCAAACGAGGAGTATTCTGTACAACATTTTCTATGCTCGTAAGAAAATTCTTCTCTTCTTCTTCTTTCTCCTTGTCAAGCAAATTCCTTTTTGCCTTTTATAATTGTGTCACAGACTAGTTTCCATTTGCCATTCTCCAATCCCTTTCCCAATTGATTTTGGAACTCTTTCTCTTTTTCTCTCCAGCAAATAGTGATGACCCGACCCGAAGTCCCTCCCGATGAGTCTAGGACTAGGACCCGAAGTCCCTCCCTATTACTCATTTTTAGCCTAAGAAATTGCCCAAAAAGTTGAAATGATATAACAGTAGACTTAGGGTGTGTTTGGTATGAAGGAAAATATTTTTCGAAAAATGTTTTCCAATTTTCCCATGTTTGGTTGGCTTAAATGTTTTGTAAAACATTTTCCTTATGAACTCATTTTCCTCTAAATGGAGGAAAATGTTTTCCTTACCAAGAGAAGGGAAAATATTTTCCAAAACTTCTTCTCAACCTTCCCCACCCTCACTAACCCACCCCACCCCCTCTCCAAAAAAAGCTTTTTTTTCAATTTCAGTTTTTCCGTTACCACCCACCCTACTATCCCTCCACCTCACTGCACCCCCTTCCCACCCCTACACTGCAAAAAAATTAATTTTTTTTATGGCAATTTCAAATTTTTATTTTTCGTTTTTTTGCACCACCCACCCCCCACCTGCCCCTACCCCCATACAATAAAAATTTACTTTTTTTTGTAATTTAAATTTCTATTTTTTTTCATTCTACTCCCCTCTCTGCCTCTTTGCTGCCAGCTCTTTTTCCTTTTTCTCCTCCTCCTTATCCTCCTACTCTTTTGATAATGGTGTCACCCAATAGTACTCTTTGATCCTAAAAGTGATTTTAGCCTCGTCTCCTCGAAGGAGTAGAATTCTCTTTCCCACACCATCTTTTCCAAAGGAAGTTGTTGTTCCGGCTTCCGACGTCCTGCTTCATAGAATTCTCGTTGCCTCTTATGCGCCTCTCTAAAGGTTGAAAGATTACTCCCTCTCTTCCTCATAGCCTCCTCTGCGTTTTCGAAGAAATATTTAAGCATCTTCTCCAGATGTGCCTCTTTTTTCCTATGTCTCATCCTCTGATGATGATTCTGCAACGAAAGGTGTTATTTTTCTATGCTCCTCCAAATCCGATAACGAGGTCGAACAAATTTCTTTTTCCCTCTCCCTAATTGCGTCGCGTGATAGAATTAACACGGCCAAACAAAGTTGTTTTTGAACCTCCGCTTCATTCTCCTTCTCTAATAACGGTGTCAAACTAGTTACATTTAGCCTGTTCTCCTCTCTTTCCCTCTGTCTCATTGCTTCCAGTGCTAGATTTACGACTGCAAAACGAAGTTTTTCTCGCCTCTTCATCCTCCTCTGATAACAGTATCAAACTAGATTCTCTTTGCCTCTTCTCCTCCTCCTTCTCTGGTGCCAAACTAGGGTTTTCTCCGATCCTTTACTAAGAAGCTTTAGGTTCTTCTGGTTCGCTGCTGTCATTGCTTTAATCCAAGCATCAAATGAGGAGTATTTTGTACAACATTTCCTATGCTTGTAAGAAAAATTCTTCTCTTCTTCTTCTTTCTCCTTGTCAAGCAAATTCATTTTTGCCTTTTATAATTGTGTCACAAACTAGTTTCCTTTTGCCATTATCCAATCCCTTTCCCAATTGATTTTGGAACTCTTTCTCTTTTTCTCTCCAGCAAATACTGATGACCCGACCCGAAGTCCCTCCCGATAATTCTAGAACTAGGACCCGAAGTCCCTCCCTATTATTCATTTTTAGCCTAAGAAATTATCCAAAAGGTTGAAATGATATAACAGTAGTCTTAGGGTGTGTTTGGTATGAAGGAAAATATTTTTCGAAAATATTTTTCAATTTTCCCATATTTGGCTGGCTTAAATGTTTTGTAAAATATTTTCCTTATGAACTCATTTTCCTCCAAATGGAGGAAAATATTTTCCCTATCAAGAGAAGGGAAAACATTTTCCAAAACTTCTTCTCAACTTTCTCCACCCTCACCAACCCACCCCACCCCCTCTCCAAAAAAGGCTTTTTTTCGATTTCAGTTTTTCCGTTACCACCCACCCTACTACCCCTCCACCCCACAGCACCCCCCTCACCCTCCTACCCCCACACCGCAAAAAATTTATTTTTTATACCTTAATTTTTTTTTTGGCAATTTCAAATTTTTATTTTTCATTTTTTTGCACCACCTGCCCCTCCCCCCCCCCCCACAAAAAAGAATTTACTTTTTTTTTGTAATTTAAATTTCTATTTTTTTTCGTTTTACTCCCCTCTCTGCCTATTTGCTGTCAGCTCTTTTTCCCTTTTCTCCTCCTCCTTCTCCTTCTCCTCTTTTGATAATGGTGTCACCCAATAGTACTCTTTTGATCCTAAAAGTGATTTTAGCTTCATTTCCTCGAAGGAGTAGAATTCTCTTTCCCACACCATCTTTTCCAAAAGAAGTTGTTGTTCCGGCTTCCGATGTACTGCTTCATAGAATTCTCGTCGCCTCTTATGCGCCTCTCTAAAGATTGCAAGATTACTCTCTCTCTTCCTTATAGCCTCCTCTGCGTTTCCGAAGAAATAGTTAAGCATCTTCTCCCGGTGTGCCTCTTTTTTCCTCTGCTTCTCTTCCTCTGATGATGATTCTGCAACGAAAGGTGTTTTTTTCCTATGCTCCTCCAAATCCGATAACGAGGTCGAACAAATTTCTTTTTCCCTCTCCCTAATTGCGTCGCGTGATAGAATTAACATGGCCAAACAAAGTTGTTTTCGAATCTCCGCTTCATTCTCCTTCTCTAATAACGGTGTCAATCTAGTTTCATTTAGCCTCTTCTTCTCTCTTTCCCTCTATCTCATTGCTTCCCGTGGTAGATTTACGACTGCAAAATGAAGTTTTTCTCGCCTCTTCTCCTCCTCCTCCTCCTCCTTCTCTGATAACAGTATCAAACTAGATTCTCTTTGCCTCTTCTCCTCCTCATCTGGTGCCAAACTAGGGTTTTTCTCCGATCCTTTACTACGAAGCTTTAGGCTCTTCTGGTTCGTTCCTGTCATTGCTTTAATCCAAGCATCAAACGAGGAGTATTCTGTACAGTATTTCCTATGCTCGTAAGAAAAATTCTTCTCTACTTCTTCTTCTTTCTCCTTGTCAAGCAAATTCCTTTTTGCCTTTTATAATTGTGTCACAAACTAGTTTTCTTTTGCCATTCTCCAATCCCTTCCCAATTGATTTTGGAACTCTTTCTCTTTTTCTCTCCAGCAAATAGTGACGACCCGACCCAAAGTCCCTCCTTATGAGTCTAGGACTAGGAACCAAAGTCCCTCCCTATTACTCATTTTTAACCTAAGAAATTGCCCAAAAGGTTAAAATGATATTACAGTAGACTTAGGGTGTGTTTTGTAAGAAGAAAAATATTTTTCGAAAAATATTTTTCAATTTTCCCATGTTTGGTTGGCTTAAATGTTTTGTAAAACATTTTCCTTATGAACTCATTTTCCTCCAAATGGAGGAAAATATTTTCCTTATCGAGAGAAAGGAAAACATTTTCCAAAACGTTTTCTCAACCTTCCCACCCTCACCAACCCACCCTACCCCCTCTCCAAAAAAGTTTTTTTTTTCAATTTCAGTTTTTCTGTTACCACCCACAATACTACCCCTCAACCCTACTGTACCCCCTCACCCTCCCACCCCCAGACCGCAAAAAAATAATTTTTTTTACCTTAATTTTTTTTGGCAATTTCAAATTTCTATTTTTCGTTTTTGTGCACCACCCACTCCCCCCCCCCCAAAAAAAAATAATTTACTTTTTTTTGTAATTTAAATTTCTATTTTTTTTCATTTTACTCCCCTCTTTGCTGCCAGCTCTTTTTTCCTTTTCTCC
This sequence comes from Nicotiana sylvestris, assembly GCF_000393655.2. NCBI lineage: Eukaryota > Viridiplantae > Streptophyta > Magnoliopsida > Solanales > Solanaceae > Nicotiana > Nicotiana sylvestris. The sequence goes on from NC_091061.1 coordinate 171,882,237, forward strand.
TCCTCCTTCTCCTCCTCCTCTTTTGATAATGGTGTCACCCAATAGTACTCGATCCTAAAAGTGATTTTAGCCTCGTCTCCTCGAAGGAGTAGAATTCTCTTTCCCACACCATCTTTTCCAAAAGAAGTTGTTGTTCCGGCTTCCGACGTTCTGCTTCATCGAATTCTCGTTACCTCTTATGTGCCTCTCTAAAGGTTGCAAGATTACTCTCTCTCTTCCTCATAGCCTCCTCTGCATTTCCGAAGAAATATTTAAGCATCTTCTCCAGGTGTGCCTCATTTTTCCTCTGCTTCTCCTCCTCTTCTGATGATTCTGCAACAAAAGGTATTTTTTCCTCTGCTCCTCCAAATCCGATAACGAGGTCGAACAAATTTCTTTTTCCCTCTCCCTAATTGCGTCGCGTGATAGAATTAACATTGCCAAACAAAGTTGTTTTCGAATCTCTGCTTCATTCTCCTTCTCTAATAACAGTGTCAATCTAGTTTCATTTAGCCTCTTCTCCTCTCTTTCCCTCTGTTTCATTGCTTCCAGTGCTAGATTTACGACTGCAAAACGAAGTTTTTCTCGCTTCTTCTCCTCGTTCTTATCCTCCTCTGATAACAGTATCAAACTAGATCCTCTTTGCCTCTTCTCCTCATCCTCCTTCTCTGGTGCCAAACTAGGGTTTTTCTCTTATCCTTTACTAAGAAGCTTTAGGCTCTTCTGGTTCGCTGCTGTCATTGCTTTAATCTAAGCATCAAACGAGGAGTATTCTGTACAACATTTCCTATGCTCGTAAGAAAAATTCTTCTCTTCTTCTTTCTCCTTGTCAAGCAAATTCCTTTTTGCCTTTTATAATTGTGTCACAAACTAGTTTACTTTTGTCATTCTCCAATCCCTTTCTCAATTGATTTTGGAACTCTTTCTCTTTTTCTCTCTAGCAAATAGTGATGACCCGACCTGAAATCCCTCCCGATGAGTCTAGGACTAGGTCCCGAAGTCCCTCCCTATTACTCATTTTTAGCCTAAGAAATTGGCCAAAAGGTTGAAATGATATTACAATAGACTTAGGGTGTGTTTGGTATGAAGGAAAATATTTTTCGAAAAATGTTTTCCAATTTTCCCATATTTGGTTGGCTTAAATATTTTGTAAAACATTTTCCTTATGAACTCATTTTCCTCCAAATGGAGGAAAATGTTTTCCTTATCAAGAGAAGGGAAAACATTTTCCAAAACTTCTTGTCAACCTTCACCACCCCACCCCCTCTCCAAAAAAGGCTTTTTTTTCAATTTCAGTTTTTCCGTTACCACCCACCCTACTACCCCTCCACCCCACTGCACCCCCCTCACCCTCCACCCCCACACCGCAAAATAATTTTAATTTCAAATTTCTGTTTTTTTTTTTCATTTTTCTGCACCACCCACCACTCACCCCAACCCCCTCCCGCACAAAAAAAAAATTTACTTTTTTTTGTAATTTAAATTTCTGTTTTTTTTCGTTTTACTGTCAACCTCCCCCCCCCCCCCCCCCCCCCGAAAGAAAAATATTTTTTAGATATATTTTTCAGTTTTAATTTTTTTATTTATCGGTTTAAATGTTCAAAATTTTACAAGTTCCAAAATTATGAGTTCGGAGATTTATATGTTTGAAAGTTTTCGGGTTTAGAAATTATAAAGTTTACGGGTTCGAAATTTCGTGGTTTTGAAAGTTTAGCGGTTCGAAAGTTTATGAAATTTGTGGATTCGGAAGGTTGTTGGTTTGAAAGTTTATAGCTTCATGTTTATTATATCTAAATTATTTATGAATACTCTTGAGAAGTCATTTTCCTTAATTTGTAAATCAAACACCGAAAAATAAATAAGATTACTAGGAGTACTTGTTTTCTAAAAAAAAAAATTCTTGGAAAATATTTTCCTTTATACCAAACACACCTTAATTAGATCCAATTCAGGAAAATAATAATTGGCTGGTAGTAAGTCTTCGAAAATCGAACTCAATAATAATAACCTAACACGGAAACAAAATATACAACATTAACAAAGGTGTGTAATGAAAAAGACTAAGCTAAAGTCTCTCGACATTACGCTGAAGAATTAAAAGTATAGGGGAAAGAAATTTCACAATATCAATGAGATTTTATCACGCTATTATTCAATCTTCCATGATATTATTTAAACTTGTTATGAAAATTTATTTCTTAGTCACCTTATTTAATAATGAAATTTTTTTGTCGATATCGTACCTTAACACTGTTCAACTACATCTGCTGTTGTTTGCTCTTGGTACTGCCAAGAGTTTTTCAATTATAACCTCTTCTGGGAATTACGCCCAATATTCTTGAAAATTATCGCTCTTGACCTTTTGACTCCCCTTTGTTTCATGGACAAACTGATTTATGAGGCAAGCGAATACATGTTATGAGGTTAGAAAACCCGTGTTCGAGGTTACCGAGTCCATGACCCCAGAATCGACCCCGATTCCGAATGAGCATGAGGTAACATTTTCGGACCACATAACAAAAGGTCGAAATATCCGTAACCGATCAGATGTCACGGAGGGGATCTCGATATGTATCAATGAAGAACCGGTTAATCAGCAAATCATGAGATTTTTTCCTTTTATAGAATTGTACCTAAAGTAGGATTCCCCTACTATATAAAGGGGGTTTAATTATTTGCAAGACAAATTGTAACACGCATCCCAAACTATTATAATATTATTTTCTTTTTGCAAGCTACTGTTCTTCTGTATTTGACATCGCCTGACTCACATTTAGTTCGAGTGAGACCTATTTCCCAAGGCTATAACTGTTCAAGTCACATAGTTTGAATTTACTTTAAAATTGTTTACTTTATTTATAATTGGCAAAATGGTCTCGTGGCCACTTAAACTTGCGTCCAATTGCCAACCCAGTATACAAACTTACACATTTTCTATTTGAACACTCCAACTTGACAGAATGAGTATTAAGAAACACATCCAACAACACGTGTATATCAATTGTGGTAACATGTCAACACATCATATGATAAACTATTTATTACTTGCCATGTATTATTTGTGGGTTCATTTTTAAAATTAATATATTAAAATTTCATGTCATCTTCATTGCTGAACTTACATCCCCCAGTAAAAGAAGCTATTGCCGACAAACCATCTCCGTTAAACCTCCTCCTCACCAAGCCTAGACCAAACAAATCAAACATAACCCAATTCAATATCCTCTGCCACAAAAATTTAAAGAAAGAAAAAGAAAGGAGCAATGACCAGAAAAATTTCTTCAGCACCATCATTGGAGATTTTCTTTTGCCGACATCGAGTTGTGTGGCTAACCTTTTCTATCTTTCTTCTTCTACATTCTTGTACTCAATAAAACAAGATTAAGCCTTTTCAAGTAAAAAATAATAATGGAAAGGGGATGGGGATGAGATGGAATTGAATCACTAGGGGATGGGATATGAAACTAAAGAAATGGGGATGGGGAAGGGGAAGATGGACGAAGTGGGCTGGGAGGAACAGAGGAAGCTTTAGTTTTTTTTCTTTTTGTTATCTTTTCATTATTTATATTTTTTAAAATACTTTTTCCATCAAAGTATTACATTCACGTGGTTTTTTCAGCATGGTGTGCACACAATTTGGCCACGTCAGTTATGTTGCCTTCGCATAGGCATGGTCAACGGTCAAAGTGATTTATTAGTTAATAAATATCGGAGTTAGATTGTTCAAATGAAAAATGTATAAGTTTGTCTATCGGGTTGACAATTCGGTGCAAGTTTAAGTGGTCATGAAACCATTTTGCCTTTTAATTCAATATATCGCTTTGTGCGTATCCTTAAAACCACTTATAAATTAAATTGTTATCCTATTTTGAGGGTAAACAATTTGACGCCCACCGTGGGGCTGGGGATAATAGTGGTTATTTGATACAAATTTTCATAACACATATTATTTTACACTTGTTCTTTGGAGTGTCTCTAATTTCAGGCTTAAGCTCGAAATGTCAAACTCGCAATTAGCACCTTTACCTGCTGACGATGAGTCTGGTCACCACGATGAAAACAATAACATAGCGCCCGGCAATGAGGTACCGCTCGTTGATCCCGTCAGAATTCCAATTGCGGACCTGTTGGACGCTAATTCGCATGTGGATATCGACACAAGCCTCCCTACTGACCCTGAGAATAGCATCCGTGGTGGATCCCGGTCGACAACACAGAATAAACAATATAGGAGACGAGATCAATCTTGGGATGATCTTCGAAATGTTACAGGCTCAATAGGCGGTGATAGCTCAGTTACAAAACTAGAGCCACGTACCAAGTAGGATCGTGCCCGATCCGTCTCAAGCAATCACTCGCAGGGAGGAACCGGTCGCGGAAAGGTCGAGTGGGAACGAGTCGGTTAATAACCCCGAGATCATAAAAAATTTCGAGGAGCTGACAAAACGAATAGAATCAGGGGAGAAAAAAATCGACCCAAACGACAAAAAGGTGGAAATCTACAATTCCAGGGTCAATCAGATCCTGAGAGCACCATCGATATTGAAAGGCTTGGATTCCAAGAAGTTTGTACATAAACCTTTCCCTCCAAGTGCGACTCCAAAGCCAATTCCTAAAAAATTTCGCATGCCTGAGATTCCTAAATACAACAAAACGATTGACCCAAACGACTTGGAGGATGATGAGATCGAGTCTGTCTTGCTGAAGAAATTTGGAGAAACCCTGTCAAAGGGAGTTATGATATGGTATCACAACTTACCCTCTAATTCTATTAACTCATTTACTATGCTTGCAGACTCTTTTGTGAAAGCACACGCTGGGGCTATCAAGGTCGAAACCAGGAAATCAGACCTCTTCAAAGTAAAGCAAAAGGATAATAAAATGCTTAGAAAGTTCGTATCTCGGTTTCAAATGAAACGGATGGACTTGCCACTGATCGCTGATGATTGAGCCATTCAAGTTTTTACCCAAGGACTCAATGTTCGAAGTTCGGTGGCTTCATAGCAATTGAAACAGAATCTGATAAAATACCTGGATGTCACTTAGGCTGATGTGCATAACCGATATCAATCAAAGATCAGAGTCGAAGATGATCAACTGGGGTCTCCTTCCGGGTCTGTCTATCCTATTAGACCCATCGACAGAGTCAAGAGATACATCGATCGTGAACCAAGGCCCAACAGGGATCAGTATCAGCCGTACAATAAGGATCGAAGAAACTGTGTGTCCGAATGGGATTCTATGCAAAATGAAAGGAGAAATGACCGAGGCCAGAGCATCCGGGGACTCATGACCAAGAACAGTTTCGATAGGCCTATCGGACCTAAAGAAGCACCAAGGTTATCAGAATATATTTTTAACGTTGATGATGCTGCCATCGTATCGGCTATCGGACACATCAAAGATACCAAATGGCCTCGACCTCTACAATCTGACCCAGTCCAAAGGGATCCAAACCAGATGCGCAAGTATCATGGCACTCACGACCACAGAACAAATGATTGCCGACAATTGAGGGAGGAGGTAGTCCGGTTATTTAACAATGGGCATCTTCAAGAATTCATAAGGGACCAAGCCAAGAATCATTTTAGAAATAGGGACTCTAATAAACAAACCGAGCAAGAAGAACCTTGACACATCATTCATATGATCATCGGAGGGGTCGATGTTCCTCAAGGTCCGATGTTAAAGCGCACCAAAGTCACCATCACAAGGGAGAAATGGACTCGAGATTACATATTAGAGGGAACTTTGTCTTTTAGCGACGAGGACGCATAAGGAACCATGCAATCCCACAACGATACACTGGTAATATCTGTACTCATGAATAAATCTCGAGTTAAACGTATGGTAATTGATCTAGGTAGCTCGGCCAACATCATTTGATAAAGGATCATAGAAGAGCTCGACCTACATGACCAAATTGTGCCTGCAGCCCGAATGCTAAACAGATTCAACATAGCATGTGAAACTACTGATGGAGAAATAACGTTACCAGTAAACGCTGCCGGAACTATCCAGGAAACTAAGTTTATGTGGTTGAGGGGGACATAAGGTACAACGCCCTGTACAAGAGGCCATGGATCCACAACATGAGGGCAGTGCCCTTGACTCTTCACCAGGTGTTAAAATTCCCAATGCCAGAAGGGATTAAAACAATCTACAGGGAGCAATCGGCCATAAAGGAAATGTTTGCAGTCGAAGAAGTAATTTTGGTATCAACACTGGCGACATCAAAAGAACCGAGTTCGAATACAAAGCAAAAAACTAAATAGCAATTATCGACACCAGCCACGACCCAGTCGGATAAACAGGGGACCGATGATTACGGGGTTCCCAAATCTTTTATAGTCCCCGATGATTCTTATGCTACAAAATTAATGATTGAAGAGCTGGAGCAAGTCATATTGATTGAACATCTACCCAAGGGTATACCTGGGCACGGGGTTAACCCCCGAGCTCAGGAAAAAACTTATTCAATTTCTTTTCGCTAATATATATTACTTTTCTTGGTCCCATCTCGACATGACATGGATCCCACCAGAGATAATCACTCACAAGCTTAGTCTGGATCCAAAATTCCACCCAGTCAAGCAGAAAAGGAGACCCCAGTCCAAGATCAAACATGCTTTCATCAAGGACGAGGTAACTAAACTCTTTAAAATAGGGTCCATTCGGGAAGTCAAATACCCGAAATGGTTAGCAAATGTAGTAGTAGTCCCTAAAAAAGGGAACAAACTGAGAATGTATGGAGATTATAAAGATTTAAATAAGGCATGTCCCAAGAACTCTTTCCCTTTGCCCAACATCGATCATGATCGATTCCACGGCCGACCACGAGATCCTCAATTTTCTCGATGCCTACTCCGGGTATAACCAAATACGAATAAACCTGGACGATCGGGAAAAAACCTCATTCATCACTAAGTATGGCACATACTGCTATAAGTGATTCCATTTGGATTAAAAAATGTGTGTCACTTACCAATGCCTAGTAAACCGGATGTTCGAACAACAAATAGGGAAATCTATGGAAGTTTACATTGACGATATGCTAGTTAAGTCCCTGCGAGCAGAGGACCATTTAAAGCATTTGCAGGAAACCTTTAGTATAATGAAGAAGTACAACATGAAGCTGAATCCAGAGAAATGTGCGTTCGATGTCGGGTCAGGTAAATTTCTCGGGTTCATGGTATCCAACCGAAGGAACTGAGATCAACCCCAACAAGATCAAAGCTATCAAAGATATCACGGTAGTGGATAACATGAAGGTCGCACAAAGGCTAACCGGGCGCATTGCCGCCTTGGTGCGATTCATCTGGAGGTCCTCTGATAAGAGCCACCAATTTTTCTCGTTAATGAAGAAGAAAAATAACTTCACATGGACCCCAGGATGACAACGGGCCTTGGAAGAACTCAAGCGATATCTATCGAGCCTGCCACTGCTCCACACGCTGAAGGAAAACAAACAACTATACTTGTACTTGGCGGTATTAGAGATAGCGCTAAGTGGAGTCCTAGTTCGGAAGAGCAAGGTACGCAATTTCCAATTTATTATGTTAGCAGGACCCTAGGTGAGGCTGAAACTCGGTACCCTCGCCAAGAAAAATTAGCGCTCCCTTTGCTAAGCGCCTCTAGGAAACTAAAACCGTATTTTCAGTGCCATCATATATGTGTTATAACAACTTCCCCGTTGCAAAATATAATGCATAAACTCGAACTCTCGGGACAATTGACCAAATGGGCCGTGAAAATCAGCGGGTACAATATTGCGTATCGACCCGGGACAACCATTAAGTCTCAAATTTTGGCAGATTTCGTGGCCGACTTTATGTCGACCCTAATAATGAGGTCGAAAAAGAGTTGTTGGTAAAATCGAGAACGTCCTTGGGAATCTGGACCCTCTTTACAGACGACTCCTCAAACGCAAAGGGGTCCGGACTTGGCATCATACTGAAGCCACCCACATATAATGTAGTTACACAATCCATTAGCACTGTGAAATCGACTAATAATGAGGCAGAATATGAGGCCATGGTTATAGGTCTCGAACTGGCCAAAAGCTTACGGGCGAAGGTAATCGAAGCTAAGTGCGACTCCCCCCCTTTTGGTGAAGCAATTTAATGGAACGTTCGAAGTCAGAGAAGAACAAATGCAAAGGTACCTAGATAAGTTGCAGGTAACATTATATCGGTACAAAGAGTTGACTTTGTAGCACGTACCTCAGGATCAAAATAGCGAGACTGATGTCCTTGCGAAGTTAGAGTCGTCGATCGAAGATGACGAGCTCAACTCGGGGGCAGTTGTACAGCTCATGAGATCGGTAGTGGAAGAAGGTCACGCTGAAATAAACTCTACAATCTTGACTTGGGATTGGAGAAACAAATATGTAGAATATTTTAAGACCGGGAAACTGCCCTCAGATCTAAAAGAATCAAGGACCCTGCGCACAAAGGCAACCGTATTCAGCTTGTCCAAAGACGGAACCTTGTTCAGAAGAATGTTCGATGGCCTACTAGCAATATTTTTAGGACCAGGAGATACCGAATACATTCTGAGGGAAGTCCACGTGGACACATGTAGAAATCATTCAGGCGTCGAATCATTGGTTCGAAAGATAATCAGAACCGGCTATTACTGGAACGACATGGAAAAAGACGTGAAGGAGTTTGTACAAAGACATGCTCTGATGATTCACCAACCTGGTGAGCTGCTGCATTCGGTCTTGTCACTATGGCCATTCATGAAATAAGGAATGGACATCGTTGGCCCTCTTCCATGGGTACCCGGTAAGGCTCAATTTATATTATTTATGACTGGCTATTTTTCTAAGTGGGTTGAAGTCTAGGCATACGAGAAGGTCAAGGAGAAGGAAGTCATCAACTTCATTTGGGACCACATTATATGTTGGTTTGGAATGCCGTCCGAAATCATATGTGACAACGGGAAACAAATTATCGGCAGCAAAGCGACCAAATTTCTCGAGGATCATAAGATCAAAAGACCCTGTCAACACCTTATCACCCTAGTGGGAATGGACAAGCCGAATCGACCAACAAAACTATACTCAAAAACCTCAAAAAGAGCTCAACCGATGCCAAAAAAAATGGAAGGAAATCCTACCCGAAGTCTTATGGGCATACCGTACGACCTCAAAGTCCAGTACCGGGGCCACCCTATTCTCGTTGGTATACGCCGTTGAAGCTCTAATACCGGTCAAGGTCGGTGAACCAAGTATCAGATTTTGATATGCTACCAAGGAATCAAACATGAACACGAGCCTAGAGCTATTAGATGAAAAGCGCGAAGCCGCCTTCGTCCGGTTGGCCACCCAAAAACAACGAATCAAAAGATATTACAATCGAATGGCCAACCTTCGACACTTTTCATCGGGGACTTAGTACTAATGAAGGTCACACTAAACACCCATAAACTGAAAGAAAGGAAGTTGGGGCCGAATTGGGAAGGACCGTACCAAATTCTCGAGGTTACCGGAAAAGGATCGTACAAACTCGGGGCAAAGAACGATGGAAGGTTACCGAATAACTGGAACGTAACTCACTTGCAGCGATACTACTGCTAAGGTACGACCCCATTCATTTCCTTTTTACTTATTTTTGAACTAACACTTGTAGGGAACCAACAAGCAGCGGTACAAATTTTTTAGGTTTGAAAGCACGCGTTGTACTCTTTTTCCCTTGAACCGATTTTGTCCCAAATGGGAATTTCGGCAAGGTTTTTTACGAGAAAATAGTGGATCGTGCTAACTTAGAATAGAAGACCAACCATGAATCGGTGTTAAAGATCATACCAACTGTATCTGAGGATTCTCTCTATGATCAACCTTGAATACTGGGGGGGGTGGTATTACCCTCGGATATCGACTTTAGCAAGGAAAGAAACTTCGTGATGAAAAGGCCTCGATATGCAGGATTTATTGTAAGAGCCAAATGATCAAACGAACCATGCCCATATAGATTGCTCGAGCCCTAGCACAAATCATGTACGCATGTATAACTATTTTACACAAGAATAAAAAGAAGTCTCTCCTTTGCGGATAAATATTTTGTCCTTTTAAAAAACATTCTTGCATTTCTCAAGGAATTTCTTACATCCGATCCCCTAAAGGTATCGAGCCCAAGGGACACCTTAATCCGAGTTCGAACAATCACTCTCACTCAGGGACTACCGTCCAAAAACAAACTCGAATGGTCTGGGCCATCGGAGCTCGGGGGCATAAGACCTATCAAGCAATGCCCAAATCTTAACGGCCACGACCATCCCCACTCGGGGACTGTTATCCTAGGCAAGCCCAAATAAATCAGGACGATGAGCCCACTAGGTGACACCCAAACTAAAAAGGCCACGGCCAAACTAAAACAGCTCGGAGATGTCTGAGGACCCGTAACGAAGACAACAAGGCTTTAAAATTTCTAAACCGGTTCTAAAGGCTACCCTCGGAAGACTATGACATAAAAAATAATCTAAGTACTTGGGGGAAAGAAAATTTTCGGTCACAGCGAACCCCCACGATGCCTTAAACGAAATAAAGTTGAAGGCAAGGTTTCTTCGAGTTTCTGAACAAAACCTAACCATTTCATGCTAAGGCATTTAGATCTTTGCAAATAAAAGTACATAAGGCAAAGTGAAAAATCGAAACCTATTGAAGGGAAAAAGACTTATATTCATAATCAAAGTTCTTTTTACAAGGGCCATGCCACGCCCCAACCTTGGGAGGTATGGCTAGCACCCGGTGCCGCACTGGCCCGAGCGAACCACTCTGTAACTCATTCATTTCTTTTGTAACTATCATGGGCCAACATGACCACAACTCGTAATGTACAACTGTAAGTGGGCAAATGTTATATTAATGAATCATCGTTCTTAAAACATGAATACATATGGGTCGTCAAAGCCTATGACATACTGTAGAAACAGAACCTCTGTCTACAAAGCCTCTAAGATTAATTGACATCAAATGGGATAGGGTATCGGCCTACCCGTAAGTCTGTAGCAAAACTCTAACACGATGACACATAGATTCGGCTGCACTCCGAATGAGGTGGAGTCTTACCGATCCTTCACTGAATGTCAATCTCGTCTACTATGAGGACTCATCAAACTGATTATCTATACCTGCAGGCATAAATGAAGCGTCCCCAACAAAAAGACGTCCGTACGAATAATGTACTGAGTATGTAAGGCATGTAAATAAGTATATAAAAAGCATGGAAGAAACATGGAGTAAAGGACTCAACCTGTAAGTCTGGATAATTCTGCAAATCATGAAATAATTATAGTGTCATGCATATGCGTATGAATGTCATGTCGTGCACAGGTACATGTGTTCATAACATCATCAAGCCTCTGAAGACATCCCATCATATCATCTCGGCCACTGTGGGCAAGCTCATCAACGTATACCAGCTGATCAGGTGGTGGTGCGTATATAACGCCATAACCTTTCCCATATCCCATATATATATATATATATATATATATATATATATATATATATATACGCATATATGACACAATCTGATCATGGGTCAATGTGCATGTATTAATTCATGAAATGCATATGAAATACGTTAATAAAATCTCTCGGTACATCATAAAACCATTATGCCTCTAATTACTATCATGGAATAAATTTTGCCAACTTACGTATTTTTGAGACCCATGAACAGATGATAGAATAATAATTCACATGGGGAATCAAAAATATTGGCACCCCTAGTATTTCTATAAATAGAGTCATTTATGAAAGTTGCGTATTTTTCTCGTTTCATTTATATCATATGAATCATGCCAAAAGAAAGAAGGGATAGCCTTAACATACCTGGATTAGGGAAAAATCCGTCCATGACTTACTGATGCTTTTCTAGATAGTCACCCAACTTGCCTGTACCACATGGTTTGGCTTCCACCAATCTTCCTTGCCAAACTTAGTGTTATTAACCTCTTTACACAACTCAACTCTATCTTCATTTTATCTCAGAGGCACTATACATTAGACTTTTATTATGCTATCTGAGATTCTTGACTACCATCTCCTCCCTTTTTGGATACCATCATATCTTCCCATCTAACTAAATGATGTCTCCTTTCTGAATTGCCTTCCCATAAAAATTATTCCTCAATCTACTGATTTTCTTCTCAATAGTTACTGGAATAGAAATAAGAGACATTAAGTATGCATGCATGCCATCAAGAACACTAGTTCAACAATAGATACTGTTAATTTAGGTTGTTCAAACTTTTATTTGACATCCTACTAGTTATTTCACCTTATCACATTTTAAAGCACTATTGTAAATACTTCCGTCAACCTCTAAAAATTATTCTGTCAAAAATAAGCTCGATATAATAATCTATATAGATATACTACTCTTGATTGGAATTGAGGTAGCAATTTCTAAAAGAAGACGACAAAAAATAGATGTGACAACTTTATTTTATTCCCATTCCCCATAATTCTTGATCCTTCTGTGTCTAGAATTTCATCCTCAAGGCCACGCTAACTCCCTTAGCCAGTTAACTACTGCCAGGACATGACACTATGTTCATCAATTTTTGTTTGTAAAACATCTTTGAAACTAGTCTTGGAATTAATACACTTGGATGACTCTTGATCATTTGGCTAAGGAGTGGCTTGCTTCCACGTGGGGACGGGAATTTTAATCTTTATCCGATTTATTAGTTAATTAGATAATGTCTCGTTATTCGGTAATTAATTAATTACCCGTATAGTTAAGAATTGTCTCAAATTACTTAAAATTCTACTTATTTTTAACACACTTTATATAACTTACTATCATGGTCATGTGGTACCACATAAAATAATTACATACACTATTATTTTTTTATTAAAACATCCATGTAAAAATACATATATTTTCTCAACTTATAATTTTCCTAATCTCATATAAAAAGTAAAAATTCTCGTACGCTTAATTCTTAAAATGGTAAAAAAAATAAGGAAGAAGATAATCTTCACAAAATAAGAACTAAGTCAAAATCATTAGCAAATTATGTTATCAAAAAGAAAGAACAAAATCATTAGCTAATTAATCCAAACTAATACATATAAACTGATTTTGAAACAACACTTCCCATTTAGCAACATGCAAAATTCATGTTTCAAAACTCAATCCATAAATATGTTAACGGGAATACCAATACGCTCCTATATAAATTGAATCTTCAGAAATCGAGAATGTATAAATAACAGTGCCAAAATAAAATTATACTTATAAAACTTTTACTAAAATACTTTACTTACAAGAAAATACCATATTAACATAATATCTAACGTTATCAAGGTTGTAAACTTATAGGGTCTTATAATAATAATGTCGTAAACCCTCTACAACCTCCTAATAGACATAATGTCACGACCCTAAAACAGACCCGATCGTGATGGCGCCTATCGTGAAACTAGGCCAGCCGACACAAACCCCAAAACTAACCAAACAAATTATAATAAGTCATTTAAAGACATTAATAAGCTAAAATCCCATAGTATAAGGTAGAATAGAACAGTGCGGAAACAAAACAAAGCCCGACATCGGGGTGTCACCAGTCATGAGCAACTACAACTCGTCTAGAAAATATGAAAAGACAACATAGTCTGAAACAAAGCTAATACAAAGTGGAATAAAGATAGGAAGGAGAAGCACTGGGCTGCGAATGCCAAGAAGCTACCTAGTGAACTCCGAAAAGCCTGCTGGAAGATAATCAACACTCGCTAGCGTGACCCGAGACTCCTTGATCTGCACACAGAGTGTAGGGCGTAATGTAAGTACGCCAACTCAGTAAGTAACAAAAGTAAAGGCAGCTGAGCAGTAAGAAAATACGCAAACCACAACATAATGCTACAGAAAAACAGTATAAGTTCAGAACAACGCAGTAAAGCGGTAAAACTCGTAAAAATATCTCAGTTCAGTAAAAACCTTTTTAAAATATCTTTCAGTAGTTTAAACGAGTGATGAAAACAGTGAGAAAAAGGAAAGAAACATAAACAGCCCCTCGGGCAAAACATATACCACAACCGCCTCTCGGGCATAATAACAGCAGAATCAGCCCCTCGGGCTACCTCACAATCACTTGTATCAACCCCTCGGGCAATAAAATGAAACAACAACAGCCCCTCGAGCAATATCACATCTCACACTGGTACCCGCGCTCACTGGGGGTGTACAAACTCCGGAGGGGCTCCTACAACCCAAGTGCTATAACAAGCCATCTCGTGGCATAATCATACTGGCCCTCGGCCTCATAACAAGCCACCTCATGGCGGAACAATTCAGGCCCTCGGCCTCATAATCATGAATCATTACAACATTGTTGCGGCGGACAGCCCGATCCCATAATATCATCACAACACAGGCCCTCGGTCCCACTCAGTCAGAAATCTCTTAAGCCACTCGGGCAATAGTAAAACATAATGCTCAGCCCAAAATATCATTTAAAATATCAAAAACGGAGTAAATATGGCCGAGTTATGAAACAGTAGAATACAACATGACTGAGTGCAAATATAAAGTCAAAACAGTGAAGAATAGTAGTAAAAATCCCCTAAGGGTCCAAAACAATTGTCACGAGGCCCAAATATGGCATTCAGCCCAAAACATGATAATACTTTTCAAAACACAATGATATCAAACAGTTTTCAATCAAATACGCGACTTAACAGTCATACGGGACGGACTAAGTCACAATCCCCAACGGTGCACGACCCCACGCTCGTCATCCAGCGTGTGCGTCACCTCAAAGTAGCACAACGATGTGAAACCGGGGTTTCATACCCTCAGGACAGCATTTACAATCATTACGTACCTCTGTCCGGTCCAAACTCTAACCCGCGATGCCTTTGCCTCTCGACTCGCCTCTGGATGCTCCACATTTAACCAAAAATAGATTTATACCATCAAAATATGCTAAGGGAACAAAGCTCACTCGAAAATAACCAATTCACATCAAAAATCCCAAAATTGGCCAAACCCGACCCCCAGGACCACATCTCGAATTCCAATAAAAATTATAAAACTAGAATCCTTACACTCCCACGAGTTCATACATATCAAATACATCAAAATCCGACCACAAACGACCCCTCAAATCCTCAAATCAATGTCTCAAATTTCAAGCCCTAACTCTCCAATTTTAGGCTTTAGATTCCACAAATTTCATGTTTAATTAGGTAGAAATCACAATAGGAACGAGTATTAAGTCCATAAATCTTACCTCCAAGAAGTTCTCTTGAATTCCCTCTTCAATCTCCCTCAAGAAGCTCCAAAACCGACTCAAAAATGGTGAATTATGGCTAAAAATCGTGAAAATGGCCTTTTAAACACTCTGCCCAGCGATTTAAATTCCTTAATCGCGATTGCGGGAAGTCCATCACGATCGCAAAGCAGAAACTTCGCTGACTCAAAATTTACTCTACGCGAACACGTCACTTCCCACGCGAACGCGATGCACAGCAGCCCTACACTTACGCGATCGCGAACCAGTGACCGCGTTCACGGTGAACAAATGCGTGGTCAACCTCTGGTCCACTTAACCTTACGCGAACGCGACCTAACCCACGTGTTCGCGAACAACAACCTTACAGCCTTACGCGGTCGCGTCCTCAACTATGCGATCGCATAGAAAAAAATCTCACCCCCACTTGGCTAAGCCTACGCGATCGCGGCCTTAACTATGCGATCGCATAGAACAAAATGTCTGCAGCAGAACTGAAGAAAATCTGCAATTTCTCAAACATGCATTTGATCTGTTTAACCACCCGAAACTCACCTGAAGCCCTCGGGACCTCAACCAAACATGCCAACACATCCTATAACATCATTCAAACTTGTGACAACCCTCGGAACGCTCAAAACAACATCAAATCATCATCAGATTCAAGCCTAAGAATCGGAAAATGCCTAAATTCCAATTTCGCCAATTCAAGCCTAAATCTACTCCGGACCTTCAAAACACATTTCCATCATGCTCCTAAGTCCCAAATCACCTTCCGAAGCTATCTAAACCATCGGAATTCACATCCGAGCCTTTTTCACATAAGTCAACATCCGGTTGACTTTTCCAACTTAAGCTTACTTAAAAGAGACTAAGTGTCTCATTCCTTTCCAAAATCTCTCCGAACCCAAACCAACCAACCCGATAACACATAATACAACTGAACAATACAATAAGAAGCAGAAATGGGGGAAACAGAGCGGTAACTCACGAAACGACCGGCCGGGTCGTTACATCCTCCCCATCTTAAACAAACGTCCGTCCTCGAACGAGTCAAGAAACATATCTGAAGCCTCAAATAGGTGAGGATATCTGCTCCGCATCTCCCGCTCGGTCTCCCAGGTAGTCTCCTCCATGGGCCGACCTCTCCACTGCACTTTCACTGAAGCTATATCCTTTGACCTCAACTTTCGAACCTGACGCTCCAAAATAGATACTGGCTCCACATCATAAGTCAAATCATCATCTAACTGAACCGTGCTGAAATCCAAAACATGAGACGAATCGCCAATATACTTCTGGAGCATAGAAACATGAAATATCGGATGTACACTCGATAATCTGGGTGGCAAAGCAAGCTCATAAGCCACCTCCCCAATCCTCCAAAGCACCTCAAAAGGCCCAATGAATCGAGGATTCAATTTACCCTTCTTCCCAAATCTCATAACACCCTTCATGGGTGAAACCTTCAATAGAACCTTCTCACCAACCATGTAGGGCACATCACGAACTTTCCTGTCAACATAACTCTTTTGTCTCGACTGCGCTGTACGAAGCTGCTCCTGAATCACCTTCACCTTGTCCAAAGCATCTTGCACCAAGTCTGTACCCAATAGCCTAGCCTCGCCCAACTCAAACCAACCAACTAGAGATCTACAGCGTCTCTCATACAAAGCCTCATATGGAACCATCTGAATACTCGACTAATAACTGTTGTTATAAGCAAACTCTGAAGTGGTAGAAACTGATCCCATGACCCTCCTAAATCAATGATGCAAGCGCGCAACATGTACTCCAATATTTGAATAGTGCACTCGAACTGCCCATCCGTTTGAGGGTGAAAGGTTATGCTCAACTCAACTTGAGTACCCAACTCTCGTTGTAAAACCTTCCAAAACTATGAAGTAAACTGAATATCTCTATCTAAAATGATAGAAACTGGGACACCGTGTAAACGAAGAATCTGTCGGATATATATCTCTACCAACCGCTCTAAAGAATAGGTAGTACACATAGGAATAAAGTGTGCGGACTTGGTCAGCCGATCCACAATCACCCAAATAGCATCGAACTTCTTCAAAGTCCACGGGAGCCCAACTACAAAGTCCATGGTGATCCACTCACACTTCCACTATGGAATATGCATCTGCTGAAGCAAGCCACTCGGTTTCTGATGCTCATATTTCACCTGTTGACAATTGAGACACCGAGCTACAAATCCTACAATGTCCTTCTTCATTCTCCTCCACCAATAATGTTGTCTCAGATCCTGATACATTTTTGCGGCACCCGGATGGATAGAATACCGAGAGCTATGGGCCTCCTCCAGAATCAACTCTCGAAGCCCATCTACATTGAGCACACATATCCCCCCATGCATCCTTAACACCCCATCATCACCAATAGTTACATCTCTAGCATTGCCATGTTAAACTCTGTCCCTAAGGATAAGATAATGAGCATCATCATATTGGCGCTCTCTGATACGATCAAATAAGGAAGACCGAGAAATCACATAAGCCAATATCCGACTGGGATCCGAAATATCCAACCTCACGAACCGATTGGCCAAAGCCTGAATATCAACTGTAAGAGGTCTCTCCCCAACAGGAATATATGTCAAACTCCCCATACTCACCGCCTTCCTACTCAAGGTATCGGGCACCACATTGGCCTTCTCTGGATGGTACAAAATAGTGATATCATAGTTCTTTAGCAGCTCCAACCATCTCCGCTGCCTCAAATTGAGATCCTTCTACTTGAACAAGTGTTGGAGGCTACGGTGATCAGTAAATACCTTACAGGACACACCATACAAATAATGCCTCCAAATCTTCAACGCGTTCACAATGGCAGCCAACTCCAAATCATGAATAGGGTAGTTCTTCTCATGGGGCTTCAACTGACGAGAAAAATAAGCAATAACTCTATCCTCCTGCATCAACACACACCCAATACCAACTCTTGAAGCATCACAATACACTGTATATGAACTTGAAGCTGATGACAAAACTAACACTAGAGCTGTGGTCAAGGCAGTTTTGAGCTTCTAGAAGCTCTATTCACACTCATCTGACCATCTGAATGGAGCACCCTTTTGAGTCAACTTGGTCAAGGGTGATGCGATAGCTGAAAATCCCTGAACAAACCGACGGTAATATCCCACCAATCCAAGAAAGCTATGAATCTCTGTGGCTGAGGATGGTTTGAGCTAACTCTGAACCGCCTCTATGTTCTTTGGATCAACCCGAATACCCTCACTGGACACCACGTGCCCCAAGAAAGCCACTAAACTGAGCCAAAACTCACATTTGGAGAACTTTGCATAAAGCTTCTCCTCCCTTAATCTTTGCAACTCAACTCTCAAATTCTCCGTGTGCTCCTCCTGACTACGCGAGTATACCAGAATATCATCAATGAAAACAATCACGAATAAGTCAAGATAAGGCTGAAACACGTTGTTCATCAAATGCATGAATGTCGCAGGGGCATTGGTCAGCCCAAAAGATATCACCAGGAACTCATAATTACCATATCAGGTCCTGAAAGTTGTCTTAAGAATATCCAAGTCCCTGATCTTTAGCTGGTGATACCCTGAATGGAGATCAATCTTGGAGAACACTCTCACTCCCTGAAGCTGGTCAAATAAATCATCGATACGAGGTAAATGATACTTGTTATTGATTGTTACTTTGTTCAACTGCCTGTAATCAATGCACATCCTCTTCGTGCCATCCTTCTTCTTCACAAATAGAACAGGCACACCCCAAGGCGGCACACTAGGCTGAATAAACCCCTTATCAAGGAGTTCCTAAAGTTGCTCCTTCAACTCCGCTGGTGCCATACGATACGGTGGAATAGAAATAGGCTAAGTTCCCAGCACCAGATCAATACCAAAATCAATATCCCTGTCCGGTGGCATGCCCGGCAGATCTGCAGGAAACACATCGAAAAAATCCCTCACTACAGAAACAGAATCAATACTAGGAATCTCTGCATTGACATCCCTCACAAAGGCAAAGTATGAAAGACAACCTTTCTCAACCATCCGCTGGGCCTTAAAGAACGAAATCACCCTACTGGGGACAAAATCAGTCGAACCTCGCCACTCAATCCGTGGCACACCCAGCATAGCCAATGTCGTTGTCTTAGCATGACAGTCCAAAATAGCACGACACAGAGATAGCCAATTCATGTCCAATATCACATCGAAGTCCACCATACAAAGCAATAACATGTCCACTCGGGTCTCCAAACCCCTAATAGTCACCACACACGACCGGTACACACAGTCCACAATAATAGTATCGCCCACCGGAGTAGATACACGAATAGATGAAACAAGAGACTCACGGGGCGTATCCAAATAATGAGCAAAATATGATGACACATATGAAAAAGTGGAACCGGGATAAAATAATACAGAGGCATCTTTGTGGCAGACTAAGACAATACTTGTAATCACAGCATCTGAAGTAATAACATCGGGTCTAGCTGGAAGTGCATAGAAACGGGCCTGACCACCACCTGATCGACCTCCCCATCTAGGGCGACCCTTAGCTGACTGTCCTCTACCACCCCTAACTGGCTGGGTGGTGGGTGGTGAAGTAACTGGTGCTGAAGCCGATGGCTGACTCCTTTGCGGAGACAAACCTCTAAGACGACGAGGACACTGCCTCCATATGTGACTCAACTCTCCACACTCATAACAACTCCCTGGTGCTAGAGACGGGGACTGAAGGGAACCCCGAGCACCGTGATGACTAGCAGATGCGTCTGGCATAGAAGAGCCCTGAACTGTTGGAGAACGGGACGAACTCTAGGCTGGAAGGGCACTGAGTGATAAATTTCCCTAATAAGAACTATGGGAACCATAGCCTGATAATGCCCCACGATAACCTGGACGAGCTGACTGAGCATGCCTGAATGGATGGCCTCTGCCGTGCTGAAACTAACCTCTCGAAGGGGCACCACCAAAACTACTAGATCCCCGAGGCCTCTTGCCTCCCTCTCATCTCTCTCCTGGCGGCAAACTGACTCAATCTCGCGAGCAATATCAACAACCTCCTCAAAAGTAGCACCTGACACCCTCTCCCTAGTCATGAGAATCCAAAGCTGATATGTGAGGCCATCAACGAACCTCCTTATCCTCTCTCTGTCTGTAGGAACCAACCAAACAGCATGACGAGCTAACTCCAAAAACCTGATCTCATAGTGTGTCATAGTCATATCCCCTTGACGCAGCTACTCGAACTGCCTGCGCAGCTCCTCCCTATGAGACTGTGGCACATACTTCTCCAAAAAGAGGACGGAGAACTGCTGCTAGGTAAGGGGCACTGCACCAACAGGCATACGTCTCTCACAAGCCTCCCACCAAGTGAAGGCAGCTCCAGAAAACTAAAAAGTAGTAAATTCGACCCCGCTGGTCTCCAAAATATCCATTGTACAAAGAATCCTCTAACACTTGTCCAAGAAACCCTGGGCATCCTCGCCCTCTATACCACTAAAGGTCGGAGGCTGAAGTCTACCAAACCTCTCTAATCTGCGCTGCTCGTCCTCTGGCATAATAGGAGCTGCATAGTCTTGAGCAGCTGTAACCGGCTGGGCTAGAGGTGCCTCTGGTGTGCAAGCGGCGGGAGTCTGAGTGCCTCCCTCGGCCTGAGAAGTAGCTGCGACTATAGTAACTGAGACCGCTTGAGCTAGGCCAGTGCATACTGATAGAATCTGGGCCAGGGCCTCCTGAAGGCCTTGAATCACAATAGGCACAGCTGGTGCTGCTGGAGCATCCACAACTGGGACCTGATCATGAACTGGGGCGGTTGGTGGATCTGTAGGTGTTGCCCTAGCTGTTGTGTGGCCTACACCCCTACCCCTACCATGGCCTCGACCGCGTCCTCGGCCTCTAGTGACCCCAGCTAGTGGTACTGGTGGTCGTCCATCCTGACCGGTAGCACGTGTCCTCATCATCTGTGAGAGAATAAAATAACAAAAGTTTAGTACTCGGATCAACAGATTCGCACGACAAGAATTCAAGAATATGAAGTTTTTCCTAAAGGTTCTGCAGCCTCCTGAGGATAAATACAGACGTCTCTGTACTGATCCGCGAGACTCTACTAAACATGCTTATGACTCGTGAGACCTATGTAACCTAAGCACTGATACCAACTTGTCACGACCCTAAAACGGACCCGGTCGTGATGGCGCCTATCGTGAAACTAGGCCAGCCAACACAAACCCCAAAACCAACCAAACAAATTATAATATGTCATTTAAAGGCATTAACAAGCTAAAATCCTATAGTATAAGGTAGAATAGAACAGTGCAGAAACAAAACACAGCCCGACATCGGCGTGTCACCAGTCATGAGCAACTACAACTCATCTAAAAAATATGAAAAGACAACATAGTATGAAACAAAGCTAATACAAAGCGGAATAAAGATAGGAAGGAGAAGCACTGGGATGCGAATGCCAAGCAACTACCTAGTCAACTCCGAAAAGCCTGTTAGAAGATAATCAACACTCGTGACCCAAGACTCCTAGATCTGCACACAGGGTGCAGGGAGTAATGTGAGTCCACCAACTCAGTAAGTAATAAAAGTAAAGGCAGCTGAGCAGTAAGAAAACATGCAAACCACAACATAATGCTACAACAAAATACTATAAGTTCAAAACAATGCAGTAAAGCGGTAAAACTCGTAAAAACATCTCAGTTCAGTAAAACCCTTTTTAAAACATCTTTCAGTAGTTTAAAAAAGTGATGAAAATAGTGAGAAAAAGGATAGAAACATAAATAGCCCCTCGGGCAAAACATATACCACAACCGCCCCTAGGGCATAATATCAGCAGAACCAGCCCATCGGGCTACCTCACAATCACTCATATCAGCATCTCGGGCAATAACATGAAACAACAATAGCCCCTCGGGAAATATCATATCTCACACTGGATACCCGAACTCACTGGGGGTGTGCAGACTTCGGAGGGGCTCCTACAGCCCAAGCGCTATAACAAGCCATCTCGTGGCATAATCAAACTGGCCCTCGGTCTCATAACAAGCCACCTCGTGGCGTAACAATTTAGGCCCTCGACCTCATAATCATAAATCAGTACAACATTGCTGCGGCGTGCAGCCCGATCCCATAATAACCTCACAACACAAGCCCTCGGTCCCACTCAGTCAGAAATCTCTCAAGCCACTCGGGCAACAGTAAAACATGATGCTCAGCCCAAACTATCATTTAAAATATCAAAAACGGAGTAAATATGGCTGAGTTATGAAAACAGTAGAATACAACATGACTGAGTACAAATATGAAGTCAAAACAGTAAAGAATAGTAGTAAAAATCCCCTAAGGGTCCAAAACAATTGTCACGAGGCCCAAATATGGCATTCAACCCAAAACATGATAATACTTTTCAAAACACAATGATATCAAACAATTTTCAATCAAATACGCGACTTAACAATCATACAAGATGGACTAAGTCACAATCCCCAATGGTGCACGACTCCACACTCGTCATCCAGTGTGTGCGTCACCTCAAAGTAGCACAACAATGTGAAACCGGGGTTTCATACCCTCATGACAGCATTTACAATCATTACGTACCTCTGTCCGGTCCAAACTCTAACCCCCGATGCCTTTGCCTCTCAACTCGGCCTCTGGATGCTCCAAATCTAACCAAAAATAGATTTATACCATCAAAATATGCTAAGGCAACAAAGCTCACTCGAAAATAACCAATTTAAATCAAAAATCCGGAAATTGATCAAACCCGACCCCCGAGCGTACGTCTCGGATTCCAATAAAAAATCACAAAACTAGAATCCTTACACTCCCACGAGTTTACATATCAAATATATCAAAATCCGACAACAAACGACCCCTCAAATCCTCAAATCAAAGTCTCAAATTTCAAGCCCTAACTCTCTAATTTTAGGCTTTAGATTCCACAAATTCCATATTTAATTAGGTAGAAATCACAATAAGAACGAGTATTAAGTCCATAAATCTTACCTCCAAGAAGTTCTCTTGAATCCCCTCTTCAATCTCCATCAAGAAGCTCCAAAACCGACTCAAACATGGTGAACTATGGCCAAAAATCGCGAAAATGACCTTTTAAATATTCTGCCCAGCGATTCCTTAACAGCGATCGCGTAGCACAAACTTCGCTGACTCAAAATTTACCCTACGCGAACACGTTCCCACGAGAATGCGATGCACAGTAGCCCTACACCTACGCGATCATGAAGCAGTGGCAGCATTCGCAATGAACAAACGCGTGGTCAACCTCTGGTCCACTTAACCTTACGCGACGCGACCTAACCCACGCGTTCGCGAACAACAATCTTACAGCCTTAGGCGATCGCATCCTCAAATATGCGATCATATAGAATAAAATCTCACCCCTGCTTGGCTAAGCCTACGCGATCGCAGCCTTAACTATGCGATCGCATAGAACAAAATGCCTGCAGCAGAACTGAAGAAAATTTACAATTTCTCAAACATGCATTTGATCCGTTTAACTACCCGAAACTCACCCGAGGCCCTCGGGACCTAAACCAAACATGTCAACACATACCATATCATCATTCAAACTTGTTCCAACCCTCGGAACGCTCAAAACAACATCAAAACTCAAATCATCATCTGATTCAAGCGTAAGAATCCCAAAAACTTCCGAATTCCGAATTCGATCAAAACGTCTATCAAACCTCGTCCGAATGACCTGAAGTTTTGCACACACGTCACAAATAACACCTCGGGCCTACCCCAACTTCCGCAATTCCATTCCGACCCCTATATCAAAATCTCCCCTTTCAACCGAAAAATGCCAAAATTCCAATTTTGCCAATTCAAGCCTAAATCTACTCCGGACCTTCAAAACACATTCCGATCATGCTCCTAAGTCCCAAATCACCTTCCGAAGTTATGTGAACCATCAGAATTCACATCCAAGCCCTTTTTCACATAAGTCAACATCCAATTGACTTTTCCAACGTAAGCTTACTCAAAAGAGACTAAGTATCTCATTCCTTTCCAAAACCTCTCCGAACTCGAACCAACCAACCTGATATCACATAATACATCTGAACAAGACAATAAGAAACAGAAATGGAGGAAAAGGAGATGTAACTCATGAAACGACCGGCCGGGTCGTTACACATAATCTCTTCGAACTCATATGGATATACTACGACACATCCTAATGCTAAGGTACGGGATGTAATAGGCGAAACAACCCGATAAAAACTTTTACGAAGGCCGAACGGCCTCAACAAAAATATAAAAATAAAACATCTAAAGGCCTAAGTGGCCTAGTCTTCGTCAGGGGAAACATCATCACCCTTGGGATGTTCGGCATCCTCGGACTCTCCCAAGTCTTCGAGCTCCTCGTCGTCTTCTGGATAGGCTAATTTTTTGGCCTCGGCTTCGGGCTCTTTGGAGCTCTCAATCTCAACTGATAAGTTGAAACCCCGAGTATGAATTTGCTTAAGGCCTTCCCTTCGAGATTGCCACTTAGCATGCTCGATGATGTCTTTTTCTCGAACCTGAGCCGCCTTGGCATCGGCCTTATAAACAACCACCATCTCATCGGCATCGGCCTTAATTGCTTTGGCCTCCGACTTGGCCGCTTCAAGCTCCATGGCCAAATTTTCTCAATCAGAGACGACCAAATTCAACTGGGACTGAAGCTCCTTGATCTTTCGAGCAACAGCTATACCACAAAACATCGATAAGAAGAGGGGAAAAGGAAAAGCAATAAACGAAATCTTACAGGCAAGGATATACTTACATTTCATGTTCCATTTATCAGGAAATGGCATGTCCTCGGCCAGGATTAAATTCGAGGTCTTTACTCGAACGAATCGGCCCAACCAGCCTCGGGACCAATCCTTGTCTATACTCAAGAATGGGGCCTTACTGGCCCGATGAAAAAGTTTTATTAATCTCCCTTGATAGAGTCGGAGACTGTACAAACACATGATGTGATAGATGGTGAAGGGACACCCCTCGATTTTGCTTACGAAAAAGCAGAGGAGAATTACTATCCTCTAGAAAGAGGGGTGGATTTGATCGAGGGTCACCTCGTACCTCTTACAGAAGGCAATGATGACCGGATCCAAGGGGCCTAACGTGAAGGGATAAGTGTAAACACCTAAAAACCCTCTATGTGGGTAGTAATCACTTCCTCAGGCGAAGGCACCGCCACGTGCTTACTGTTACACCCCATGTTTTCTTAAGTGGAAGTACGCCATAAGTAAATTGATATAAAATCGAAAATGAGATGTTACATCCCGTATTTTTGTATGTTGATGTTTCGTCGTAAGTTAATCGACTTAAGCTCGGGAATAAGATTATTTTAGAATTATAAGTATTATGCTATTTCAAACAAGGCATAAGTGAATTCGTGAAGCTGAGAGGGCAAGCAAATTGAAGAAAACGAGTTTCATCGAAGTTTGTCAATTTGGGATAAAATACGGTTCAAGCTATAATACCCGGTATTTATGGACTAGTATCATACAAGATACTACATGGCCATGATAGTGAGGTGTATAAGATGTGTTAAAAGTGAGTAGTATTTTAAGTAAACTGAGATAATTTTTAATTATGTGGGTAATTGATTAATTATTGGATTAGTGAGAAATTTAATAAGTTAATGATGGAAATTAGGGAATTATTGGATAAACTTGGAAAACCAAATGTGGCAGCAACTCAAGCCATATTTGATGACTCTTACTTACATTATTAGATGGCAATTTAAGAGACGTGGGGGGCTAAGGTAAAAATTATTAAGTGGGGCCCACACTGCCATAAAAAGTGACATTTATAAAGCCATTCATTAATTTCTTGGGAAGTCTCATACGGATCATCTATCAAATGCTTCAACAAAGATCATACATTTCATTGGTAACGTGAATCACCTCAACAAGAATTTATACGAGACTTCTCAACATAGTAGCAATAGGATTTTGCAATTCTAAGGGAGCACGGTATAATTTTTCTCAAAAATATCATACGGATTTTTCTCTAATTCGATCCGCCATTACGTGTTGTTGCAATTAATGGGTGTTAAAAGGATTGTCAAGAGAATCGATTCAGGTATGTTAAGGCTACCCATTCTTTCTTTTCGGCATGATCCAAGCAATACAAATGAAACGAGCAGAATACGCAACTTTTATAAATGACTCTATTCATAGAAATACTAAGGGTGTCCATATTCTTGATTCCCTATGTAAATTATTATTATATCTTCTTTTCATGGGTCTCAGAAAAATGTGTGTTTGATAAAGTTTATCCGAAAGGCATATTGAGTTTTATAGCATTCCAAGAAAATCTTATTAACGTATTTCTTATGCATTTCATTCATTTATACATGTACATTGACCCATGACCAGATGGAGTTATATACACGTATATATGTATATTATATTTATATGGGATATGGGAAAGAAGTTACGGTGTTATATATGCACCACCACCTGATCAGCTGGTATACGTTGATGATTTTGCCCGCAGTGGCTGAGATGATATGATAGGATGCCCTCAAAGGTTTGATGATGTTATGAACACATGTACCTATGCACGACATGACATTCATACGTATATGCATGACACTAAAAGTATTTTATGATTTACAGAGTTATCCAGACTTACAGGTTGAGTCATTTACTCTATATATCTTCCATGTCTTTTACGTACTTATTTATGTTCCTTACATACTCGGTACATTATTTGTGCTGACGTCCCTTTTGCTTGGGGACGCTGCGTTTCATGCTCGTAGATCTCGATAGACAGGTCGAGAGTCCTCCAAGTAGGCGATCAGCTCAACGGAAGATGTTGGTGCTCTCAATTTGCTCCAGAGTTGCTTGTTTAGTCAATATGATTTAGATATATATTGTTTTGTATGGCGGGGCTCTGTCCCGAACTTTATGATAATTATGTATCCTTAAAGGCTTGTAGACAGATGTCATGTACGTAAAAGATTGTATGGCCTTGTCTGCATATGTTCAGTATATGAGTGGTTATTTTGGTCTTAGAGGCCCATATGTCTTATGTATAAGTTGGTATTACATGTTGTATTCTACCTATCTCACGACATCCTCTCCGGCTCAGTTATCTATGATAGTATGATACGAAAAGATATGTTATGTTGGTACTCGATTGAGTAAGATACCGGGTGCTCATCGTGGCCCATCGGTTTGGGTCGTGACAAAAGTGGTATCAGAGCAGTTCTGTCCTAGGGAATCTACAAGTCGTGTCTAGTAGAGTCTTGTTTATGGGTATGTCGCGCACCACACTTATAAGCAGGAGGCTACAGGGCATTTAGGACTGTCACTCTTTCTTCTTACTCTAGATCGTGTGGTAGAGCTCACTTATAAGAATTCAAATTCCAACCTTTTATTTTATTCGTAATAAGACGATGCCTACATTCAGAAAGACGATCGATAAGAGATATAGCTGTGGAAATGTTGAGTTAGAGGAATTCGATTTTGCATCTTGCTTATAATGAGTAAATGTGAGGTCTTCAATAGATCATGCGTGTACTAAAAGGTGTACGGTTCTTGATAAGGATCTTTTAGGAAAGAATACTTATCCACTCTTACGGTAAAAAGAAATAATAGAACCGGAAGTTAGACACAAGTTGCAGCAAGTAAAAGAAACAAGGTGAAGAAGGGTACGAAGTACCCAGTTAATAAAGATTATCATTATTTACCATTCAGGAAGGGAGATATAAGCATTTTGAATTACCTTCAACAGTAATAGATGTACGTACAATCGGCCAAACCTAACTCATTCATGCCCTATGGGAGCTAACGGATATGGTTTAAGAGAAGGGTAGGATAGCAGGATCCGGCTGGGTTTAGAGTAATCCAAAATGGTGAATGGATTTTTTGTGTTAGTTGACATTTCCGAAGGATATTGTAAATGTGCTAATAGATTTCCTTGTGAGACACCCAGATGGTGCACTCAGCTGAATATGAGTACTACAATGATAGGAACTAGAAACCTTGAAGGGATAAATATTACTTTAGTGTGGCTCCCGTTCCTAGTAGAGAGAGAACGTTAACCAACCCAAAGAGCCACTGGATGGAGCAAAAGGGAGCTAAAAGCAAAAGAATGTTTTGTTCGAGTTTTCAAAATAAAGTGATAGACATAAATGTTAGCGGGAAACAATAAAAGGGTTAATGAAGCATTATGAGTAATATATGACAGTATTACAGATTCTATAGTCAAGTGAAGGAAAAGACGAGAGGTGAAAGGCCTTGAGACAACAAAAGAATATTGGACATAAAGTCATCCTCATTTCGAGAAATAAGCTCGTGACTCCAACGCGACTACCAAAAGGAAAAGTTAGAGCCCAAAGTAATAGAAATCAGTATGGACTGGTGAACAAGGTAAACTAAACATGAATTAAGGACTGAGTGATTTGATTATGGTTGGCATCATGAGAATTTCATATTGTGTTCCGACGATAATAGAATTGACAACAGAAGAAGATTCATAAGAAATTCAGAGAAAGGTCATTCAGGAAGACGCTTCCTTAAGGCAAGCAATATGAGCAAAGTTAAGCTTAAGGGACTGTATGTGCCAGTTACACTAAGTGTCACCATCGCGTGTGAGGAATTTTGTTATCCTTGGTACAGAAGGATTACCGTAAGGCAAGTAAAGGTGATGTGAAAGGATGCCAAAGATGAAGAGGAAAAACATCTATAGGTAAGTCGTCATAGTTCCAAGTCTTAGTACTCCCCTATAAAGGGGGAATATGGAATGATAAAGGAAAAACGTGATAAAAATAAGAAAGAGATGAGATTGCACTTATCCAAATGTTACAGATATGTTATGATTCCAAAATGCTATGTAGGCACGACATCAAAAAAAGGTAAGAGTTCATGCCCGAGATGTTATTGATAGATAAGGAGCCAGTACGTGAGGTAAGTTAAGACAAGGAAATAACCCAAGAAAGATTACACGGAATATAGATATTAGAATGGGCCGACGAGTAGTTAGTAGTTGATTCAGGAGGAGCCTCGTCATGACTAGACAAGAAGTTACAGACAAATCAGCAGATCATGCAAGATAAATATAGTAAACCCCAACATGGAGAATTCAGCCTCGCGGTAATATCATTATAATACTTGAGATATATTCAAATAGGAGTCGGGATAGTTAAAGGTACCATATGAGCGTTACTGAAATAAAAGAGAAAGCCACTGGGAAGACAGTCAAAATATCAAGTTCAGAAGCAACCCTACAAGCACACGAGTGTAAACTACGGATAATTATAGGCAAGAAAGGACATCAGCAAAAAAATTGTCAAGTATTCGGTGTAATAAGCTCGTATCTTTACAAGAGTAAGAGGATCCTCCCTAAATACTACAATGAAAGACTAGCTGAGAAAGTAAGGAAGGAAGCTTTAACCTAAGCTGGGTGACCTAAGGAGGAAATGGTCTTATAAAAATAGTCTCACAACAACATTGTATGCACTCCATAAGAAAATGGCATCTACTATGGCTAATGAACGGGAAGTAAAATCAGAAATGATATTCAAGATCATATGAGTTGTATGGAATTCCAATATGCATGGGCACCAAGCTAAGTATGCACACAAAAAGGGGGCAGAAAGACCAGGAAAAGTAATAACTTACATTAAAGAAAGCTGAGAAGGAACAAAAGGAATTATTCAATCAATTATCCAGGGTTAGTTACAGTATGAACGCATTTAAGATTTTGGAGTATTATCCATGTCGCATATATGTTGACAATCATATAGCCGTAAAAGACTCCGGTAAAAGCTAAAAGGAAAAAGTTGAGTCCAACTCATAAACCAAGAATTGAATTGTTAGATGATGGTATCACAGATATTCCATAACGTCCATCAAAGGCTAAAGTAATAACTAATAGCATGAGCCACAGATTGAAAGATAGCTTAAGCCTACATAAATGTTGATCAGAGGGAAGAGTAAATTAAAGAGTTATGTCAACCAAGTAAATCAGGAGTCTGATTATTGGACCCAGAAAATTATAGACATCATGATCGAGAACATTGCAGAATCACTCTTAATATTAGAGGTACAAGAGAGATTGTACAGTAGCCATATTTTATAATGGCTCTACGATAAAGCCTGTTAGAAGAATACCAGCCTCATAAGAAGTCAGTATGAAGCTCCCACCGGATTGTGTATGCACCAGAGGTGCAATTATTATAATAGAGCTTCAAGTTGTGGATGTGAATTATACCTATGTCGAAGGGAGGTTATGAATGAAATTAAAGATGTGATGCAAGATTTTAAGGTGAGTAAGGTAAAGGTGAACAATGTACGAGATACTCAAGTGCAAAAGGTTATGAATGATTCATACTTCAGACAGAAGGCTAGAAGCGCCATGATTCAGTATCCAAGAATGATA
This sequence comes from Nicotiana sylvestris, assembly GCF_000393655.2. NCBI lineage: Eukaryota > Viridiplantae > Streptophyta > Magnoliopsida > Solanales > Solanaceae > Nicotiana > Nicotiana sylvestris. The sequence goes on from NC_091061.1 coordinate 171,912,880, forward strand.
GCGGCATCGTCAGTGGCATGTCTTCTAGCCTATGTTTTCTAGGTATCGAGGAGGCTAATTAAGACAATAAAGAAGAGTTAGAGACGATGTGATGTCTCGCTTGATGTTCCAGAATGACATAAGAAAACCTATGATGCAAGTAAGTTGAAGGAAGGTTGTGAGTAATGTAAATAGATATGGTTAGGTCGCAAACTTAAATATGTCAAAGCGACAAGGTTTTAGGAAGGCAGGAGTAAGGATACAAAAAGGCGAGTGACAAGGTGACGAGAATGGATAAGTCCTCAGGATTAAACCCATGAAAACAAGCGAGCTAATGGTTTCTCTAAGTTATAGAAAGCTCAGTATATCCTGAATGAACTCAAAAGAGCCTAAGACTAACATTATTTGGAAGAGATAAGGGTGTAATTATGGTAGATAAAGAATGACATTTGGACCTTCGATTGAGTAATGATTTGAAGAAAAAAAGATTTCATGGATGGCACAGGATTTGGATACCCCCCCCTCCATAAGGTGAATCATATTGGGATACTATGAAATACGATTGTGGAAATTACTCCAGATGTTCCCTGATAAAATGTAAACCCTAGTGGGAATATATTACGTAAAAAAATTCAAGTTATCAATGGATGATTGTAGATCAACGTTGAGGTGAATTAACAATGGGTGGGTAAAAGTTGCAAAGTACAAGATGAGATTGGGCCATCAGTCTTAAGATGGACGGTAATTAAGAAGCATTAAAGGACTTAGCTTTATGCATATAGGATAAGCAATGAGAGTAACCTGGAGTTCGGTAGCAGACCTCAGTAACGATGAATCGAAGTAAGAATTATGGTATAGTATGGCCTATATAGATGTAGTAAAGCTAATGACCCCCAGAGGGACAGCTTGACATAATTTTGTCTATGTTCACAAAGTGAAGCCTAGAGATTGGCTAAAAGCTGGAGGAAAGAGAAGAGAAGAGTCGTATAGGCACACATACAAAGTTAGAGTCGTAAAGGCTGCATGATAGAAGGTAGCAAAAGTTACGAGATTAGAAGGATTCCGACTACAAGTCGTGGTGTGAGAAAGAGGCTTAAATGGGGGAGTGCCCTGGCCTTTGGGATTCATTCACAGAATAGTCGCTTAGATGGCAAGAGGAGTACTAAAAGTATTCGCAAGAGCTATGGGTTATGAGAATGATAAGTGTATCAGTCAACATTCGAGGACAAATGTTCCAAAGGGGGAATGATGTTACACCCCTTGTTTTCGTACGTGGAAGTACGCCATAAGCAAATTGATATAAAATCGAAAATGAGATGTTACGTCCTGCATTTTTGTACATTGATGTTTCGTCATAAGTTAATCGACGTAAGCTCGGGAATGAGATTATTTTGGAATTATAAGTATTATGCTATTTCAAACAAGGGATAAGTAAATTCGTGAAGGTGAGAGGGCAAGCAAATCGAAGAGAATGAGTTTCATCGAAATTTGTCAATTTGGAATAAAATACGGTTCGAGCTATAATACTCGATATTTATGCACTAGTACCATACAAGGTACTACATGACCATGATAGTGAGGTTTATAAGGTGTGTTAAAAGTGAGTAGTATTTTAAGTAAATTGAGATAATTCTCAATTATGTGGGTAATTGGTTAATTATTAGATTAGTGAGGAATTTAATAAGTTAATGATGGAAATTCGGGAATTATTGGATAAACTTGGAAAACCAAACGTAGAGCAACTCAAGCCATGTTTAATGACTCTTACTTACATTATTAGATGGTAATTTAAGAGATGTGGGTGGCTAAGGTAAGAATTATTAAGTGGAGCCCACACCACTATAAAAAGTGATATTTCTAAAGCCATTCGTTCATTGGGAAGTCTCATACGGATCATCTACCAAATGATTCAACAAAGATCGTACATTTCACCGACAACGCGAATCACCTCAACAAGAATTCATATGAGACTTCTCAGCGTAGTAGCAACGAGATTTTACAATTCTAAGAGAGTACGGTATAATTTTTCTCAAGAATATCATATGGATTTTTTCCTACTTCGATCTGCCGTTACGTGTTGTTGTAATCAACGGGTGTTAAATGGATTGTCAAAAGAATCGATTCAGGTATGTTAAGGATACCCCTTCTTTCTTTTCGGCATGATCCAAGTAATACAAATGAAACGAGCAGAATACGCAACTTATATAAATGACTCTATTCATAGAAATACTAGGGGTTTCCATATTCTTAATTCCCCATGTGAATTATTATTATATCTTCTTTTCATGGGTCTCAGAAAAATGCATATTTGATAAAGTTTATCTGAAAGACATATTGAGTTTTATGGCATTCCAAGAAAATCTTATTAACGTATTTCTTATGCATTTCATGCATTTATACATGTACATTGACCCATGACCAGATGGCGTTATATACACGTATATATGTATATTGTATTTATATGGGATACGGGAAAAGTTTACGGCATTATATACGCACCACCACCTGATCAGCTGGTATACGTTGATGATTTTGCCCACAGTGGCCTAGATGATATGATGGGATGCCCTCAGAGGCTTGATGATATTATGAATACATGTACCTATGCACGACACGACATTCATACATATATGCATGACACTAAAAGTATTTCATGATTTACAGAATTTTCCAGACTTACAGGTTGAGTCATTTACTCTATATTTCTTCCATGTCTTTTACGTACTTATTTATGTGCCTTACATACTCGGTACATTATTCGTACTGACGTCCCTTTTGCCTGGGGACGCTGTGTTTCATGCCCGCAGGTCTCTATAGACAGCTCGCGAGTCCTCCAAGTAGGCGATCAGCTCAGCGGAAGATGTTGGTGCACTCCATTTGCTCCGGAGTTGCTTGTTTGGTCGGTATGATCTAGATATATATTGTTTTGTATGGCGGGGCTCTGTCCCGACCTTTATGATAATTATGTATCCTTAGAGACTTGTAGACAGGTATCATGTACATAAAAGATTGTATGGCCTTGTCTGCCTATGTTCAGTATACGAGTGGTTATTTTGGTCTTAAAGGCCCATATGTCTTATGTATAAGTTGGTATTACATGTTGTATTCTACCTATTTCACGGCCTCCTCTCCGGCTCAGTTATCTATGATAGTATGATACGAAAAGATATGTTATGTTGGTACTCGGTTGAGTAAGGTACCGGGTGCCCGTCGCAGCCCATCGGTTTGGGTCGTGACACTTACCAACCTAATCCTCCTTGACCTTGGATGGCTTTCGGTGACCAAGCATATATATCTCGAGTCCAGCTCGCACCGACCCGGTACCGAGAAAGTTTTCTCGACCTTGAAATCAGTATCGGTCGAGCACCCACCAGGAATAAATGCTTTAAGAGGAGGTTTCACAGCTGGCTCCTCGCCTGTCGGCCATGATGAAGAGGCAATTTCTTTTTATGGAACAACCTAAGAAGTCTTCGCCATTTTTCTTTTGAATAAAGATGAAGAAGAGGAAGTTAAAAGGTTACGCTTAATGGTTTGGAGTGAACAAGTGAGAGTTCTTTCAAAAACCTCAAGAAATCTGAGTACAAGTGTTAGAGAGTGCAAAGATTTTTTAAGAGCAAGAGTAGAAGAGGTTTAGATGTAAAGTTTGAATGAAAGGAGGATGGAGTATTTATAGTTTTCAAACGATGGTTCAAAGTTTGTAGTGGTCGACCAACGACGAACGAACATTTAATGCCATTAAGACGCGGCTGACAAGACGTTTTGTCCATTTTTGTCGTTTATGGTGCAAAGTATCGAGATGAGGATCAAGGGCTCATATCGTTTCTCGTCATTTACACTCCGAAAAATGACGGGACTATCTCTATACCGTCGAAATTGTATCCCATCTATTGCATACAGATCGGGATTAAAACGTAATGAATTGAAGATCGATCCCGGGTTCCATCGAACTAGGATATGAGGTTAGAAAACCCGTGTTCGAGGTTACCGAGTCCATAAACCTAGAATCAACCCCGATTCCGAATGAGCCCGAGGTAACATTGTCAGACCAAATAACAGAAGGCCGAAATATCCGTAACCGATCGAATATCCCGGCGGAAATCTCGGCATGTATCAATGAAGAACCGGTTAATTAGCAAATCATGAGATTTTTTATCTTTTACATAATTGTACCTAAAGTAGGATTGTCTTACTATATAAAGGGGTTCTGATTATTTGCAAGACACATTGTAACACATATCCCAAACCACTATAATATTATTTTCTTTCTGCAAGCTATTGTTATTATGTATTTGACATCACTTGAGTCACATTCAGTTCGAGTGAGACCTATTTCCCAAGACTATAACTATTTAAGTCACTCGGTTTGAATTTACTTTATTATTATTTGTTTTATTTATAATTTAATCTATCACTTTGTATCAGATTAATCTACGTATCCTAAAAATCACTTATAAATTCAATTGTTATCCTATTTTGAAGGTAAACAATACCGAAAGTTAATAGTTGAAGTTCTGTCTTATTTCTATCATTCACCCTAACCTCTTTGGTGAAGATCCAGTTATCACCGAATTAGAGAATACAGATGTTGTATTCAAGCGTAGCTTTAAAAACGAAAAATATTAACACATTTAATACCCGACATAAATATGAATTAATTGAAGGTTTAAAATATCATGTGCTTAGTGGAAAAAATAAAAGGGGGGAGGGGGGAGGGGGGGGGGAAGTAATCTCCGAGGAGATAAGTAGAGAGCAGATCCTGTGAACATTCATTCAGTTCAGTGTCATCACTATCAACGGCGTTACGACATTAATATTGCTTTTGTCAATGTTTCATTATTTTTTGATAGTAATATTTTATATTCTTATTTATTTGCATTTGGTTAGATTTAAAACAAATATAAATACTACTGTCACTCATAGCCAAATCACTCTCATTAACAATCATTTTCCTGGATTTGTACTTCACGCTACTTGATTGCCCTCTTACCTAAAGGGGTCATCTGATAGAATATATTAGGAAAAGTAATATATGTATTATATTTGGTATTATTAAATCTTTGTTTGGTAGCGTTTTTTAATTTATGTATAATTAATACTTATTTCGGAAAAGGGTTAAAAATGTCTTAAACAATTGAAAAAGGCTAAAAATACTCCTTCATCCACTTTTTTTGTTCACTTATTCCCTTTGATTGTTAGGTCAATGCTGAATTAAAAATAATTATTATTCTTTTTGCAAAACGTAAAAAAAAATATTTTGCAAAATATTTTCATTTTTTTAAACTAATGCACCAGTAGTCCACTAATTTAGTAGTCTTCTTTTATTTTTTAAATTTTTACAAAAAAATATTTTTTTCCAGTTTTTTAAAGCATTTTTTTTGTAAAAACTGGAAATTATTTTTGAAGAAATGGAAAAAAATTTGTTTTTAACAAAATATTTTCGTTTTTTAAAAACTGAAAAAATATTTTCAACAATTTTTTTTTGTTTTTGAAAAATATTTTTTTTAGCTTTTTTAAAGCATTTTTTTTTGTAAAAACTAGAAAAACAAATTTGTAAAAACTGAAAAAAATATTTTCGTTTTTTTAACAAATTTCGTTTTTTTAAAAATGGTTAGATGTGAGTTAGTCTTTCTAATAGGTTAGATGTTTTAATTTCGACCAATAAGAAGTTGTCACGTGGAATTTAAATAATAATTATTTTTAAATCAGTGTTGACCTAACAGTCAAAGGACATAAGTGAACCAAAAAGGTGAATGGAGTTGTATTTTTAACCCAATAGATAGATGCAGGGTATTTTAAACCTTTTCCAATAGTTTAGGGGCATTTTTAACCCTTTTCCGTACTTATTTTTGTTATTTATCTTATTCCGTACTATTCTCGTACATAGCTAATCATGGCTTTAACAATACCATTATTTTTAATACATGGATATGCATGTATAAAGATAAAATTGTTCTTTCAAAATCTTTAATACACCAAACCAAATAGTAGATAAAAAATAATTCGAACACAATAAAATTCAGCATTATTAATACAAACATTACTAATACACCATATTCAGTAATATTCTCATGCACCCACCAAACAACTCCTAATTGTATTATCAGTTTCAGCTTCGTTTGATTTGATATCATAGGTTATAATACCTTGATCCAATTGATTAAAAGTAGTGGTTATTTGTAAAGCTCAAGTAACTTCTTGAATTATCAAAATAATAACGTATAGCCGTTAGATTTCATTATTATTAAGTCATCAAAAAGGAAAAAGGCTATTCCTTTTTCTCAAATAAAAGTCATACGTTTATTGGTCGTACCTGAAGACATGGGCGGATTTAGGGAGGCGCAAGGGTGTTCACCCGAACACCCTTCGCTGAAAAATTACACTAATATATAAGGCAAAATCTGTTTTTTATCTCTATATATTAAGTTTTGAACACCCTTAACATAATCCAAAAGTGTAGTTTAGTGGTCAAGGGGGTTCAAAATCTATATAAGATCATGAGTTCAATTCCTACTAGCTACAAAATAATTTTTTGAACCGCCTTCGTGGAGATCCTGCCTCCGCCACCGCCTAAAGATAGCTACTTAACAAATGAAACTATTTCAAATGCAGGAAACAGTTGATCGAACGTATTATTACTTATTTTTCGTACAATTTTTTTTTTTTTTTTTGTTTCCATGGTAAGATTTGATTTGTTCAATTATGTATTCTTTTTATATGAAAAGTAACAAGAAAAGTCAAAAAGGCGCAATGAGAATTCATTATTAAAATTCGAGTTTATCTGGAATTAAAGTTATCCTTTTTACCTTATTTCTTTTCTCGAAATTTATAATTTCTTTTATTTCTTTTCTCAGTTAAACATTTTTTGAACCTATAGACTTAACCAAGAGTAGAGAAAATGTAGGCCTTTCGAGAAAATGCTTGTTGTAGTAGATTTTTATATTGTACTTTTAGGACCCGTTTGACCATAGATTTTGCCAAAATAAACTTGAGTTTTATTTGGCAATCACATATTTGGCCATAAATTTTGCCTATATTTTGGCAAAATCTCAAATTCCAAGTTCCAAAACCAGCTCAATAGCTTTTTTTGGGCCAAAATATTTACAAACACTAATAATATACATATTTTTTCAAAACAAATATGGAAAATATGTTTTGAAAACGTATGTCCAAACACATTTTCATTTCCAAATCAGATTTTTCAAAACAAATTTGGGAATCTATGACCAAACACTAGCTTAAACTATGTGTTTAAAATTCCATATTTGATGATATTATAATAAAAAATTTCATATATATTTATGATTCAACCTATCAAATATATAGTATGCCCCTCTCTGATTTAACTGCTTATACTCCAAAACAGACGCACATTCTCCAACTGCAATCTCACATCAAGTAATTCCACGAGTACATATGCCTCTATATTAATTTGTATGTATCGATCGTGTACATAATTTTTATGCTTAATGCTCAAGATATATAGTTTGATTGGTTCGACCTATTCTCTTTCTCGTCGGTTAATCTATTATTGTGTTTTTGTTACTGCTTGCTGTTATTGTGATTTTTCATTTTTCTTGAGCCGAGGGTTTATCGGAAATAACATCTTTAATTTTACAAGGTAGAAATAAGGTTTGTATACATTCTACCCTCTCCAAATACCACATACTGAGTTTATTATTGTTGTTCTTGGTCAGGCCTATCCTTTCTATATTATCATTCATACGCACAATAAATTAATACAGTCAGACCTCTTTATAATAGTATTCCTATATAACAATATCTCACTATAAAAGTCAAACTTTTCCGAAACCAATTTTTAAGTTATATTATAATATATGTTCTCTATAACAGCACTTCGCTAAACATCCAAAAATATTTAGAACAAATAAGGGTATTATAGAAAGATTTGACTGTACATATAATGAAATTAGTCATATTGCACTCATGATCAAATTTTTTCTCGAGGGTTGTGAAAAATCTTATCCTAACCATGGGAATGGAGAAAGTAACTTGAAAATATAATTTGATTTTACCGCAACATTTTTAAACTCTTCTTGATAAAACAACATAAAATGATTTTAATTTTAGTTTATAATAAGATAGTCGATAAAAAAAGTATATACATGAACCTTTGACTTTTTTATACCATTGACTTTTTCAAATACCTATTTTACCCTTAGATATCAACCTTCGTCTTTTTTCCTTTTTTTACTTTTTAAAACCAGGATATTTTTCTTTTATTTTTAAAATTTATATAATAAAAGTATCTGTAGAAAGAAGAAAAACTATTTCTAAGACGAAAAAGAAGAGTGAGAAATAACAATTAAATAATATGTTATATAATAAAATAAATGAGTAGAATAAAAATAATTTAATTTTATTTATAGCAATCGAAGATCTAATAAATATTTATACAGTGACAATAAGAGTGAGTAAAGTTCTTATAAATATATTTCAATGCAAGTAATACAAAATAATTAATAAAATAGAGAGAAATTTATAACAGAATTCTATATAGATAAATGAGTTTTGATCGTCATTAATAAATAAATTGAGATAAATTTTATAATAGAATTCTAAAATCTATTTATATTGTAAATGTATTCTAAATCATAATTTAAAAATTATTTCATTAATAACGATCAAAACTCATTTATCTATCTATATATAGATGATAGAGAATAAGAGAGAGTGAAACATAAATATACGTGTACGCCCACACACACACACACACACACACACACATATATATATATATATATATATATATATATATATATATACATACATATATACATAATGTACGTAATATTTTAAATAACAATCATAAAAATAGTGTTAGATTTTGTAATAAAATTATAAAAAGATTATTTTACTTATAATGTTAATGAACGTAAATAAAAATCTATATTAAGATAGAAAATTATTTAAATTATAGGTAAAATGCCTAGGTTAAAAAATAATATATTATTCTATATAATATAAAAAGGTATTATATAGATGGAGAATTAAAAATGTTAAGGGCAAAATTGATATTATATAAGATAAGAGGGGGAAGAACGACTATTGTTTAAAGTTAAGGGTGAAGTTTGATTTTTAGAGCAAAGTTGAAGGGTATAATTGATTTTCACCCTTTATAAACTAAAGAACAGATATTAAAACGAAGGAAAATTACATAAGTTGTCACTCGACCTATGGTCCAAATCCTGCTTACACACTGTGGACCATAATAACCTTATACACGCAACCTTTCTAAAGTGTGCCTAGTACACATCTCCTTTGACCAGGTCTAAGCGTGTGTAATACAAACTAGACCAAGTGTATGGACAGTATTTCAAGACAATTTATGTCTTTAATAAATGGTCAAAAACACATTCCAACGATCCTTTTTAAAAGATTAAAAGGGCCTTAACCCATTTCTATCTATACTAGGACCCGATTTTCATTTTCTTCTTCCTCCTTGAAAGCTCTAAATTGAAGAAAATTTTATCTTCTTGAAGCCAAAATTTATTCCTCTTCTTGAAGCTTGAAGCCAATATTACAATCTTCTTCTATTTCTTCCTTGTCTTTTTTGACATAAGGGTTAAATTTCTAGGGCTCAATTGTAAGGTTTGAGAAAATGCATAATCTGAGAAAATTTTGCTATTGTGGTGAAGAAGCTGTGGTGATACAGTCATGGAGTGTTGATAATCCGGGTCGTCGATTTTACGGATGCCCATTTTATGAGGTAAATTTCAATTGTACTTTTCTAATCAATTTTATATTCCATAATAATTTTTTATCTTCAATTTTTCAGAGGGACAGTCGATCGGCATGTAATTTCTTTATGTGGTTTGACCCCCAACTCCAGAGCACTTGAAAATGGTGATTTTGGGGCTGCTGAAGAAGAAGAGAGCATTTGATGCATTGTTGAAGGAAAATAGAAACCAAAGAAATTGGAGGAGATTGTGTGTACTGATTTTAATTGCAATTGTGTTAAAGTTGATTGTGTTAGGTAGTTCTAAAGATTGTTATATAATGTAAGAAAATGAATGAAGTTTTTTGGTAGATTTTGTATCTCTTTGTTAGAAATGAATGAAATCTTTTGGCAATTGTTAATGTTGTTTTGTTTGAATTTGTTGTTGTGTGAGTTGAATGATTTTTTTTGGCAATTGTTAATATTGCTTCGTTTGACTTTATTGTTGTGCGAGCTGATAGTGCAGTTAAAACACACCTCAAATTGTGACTGATAAAACACTGAAACATAGTCAAATAGTGGCTGATATACATCTCAAATGCTGAAATTTTCCAGAAATAATAGCATACAAAAATGACAGCACAAATGCTTAACAACATACCAAAATAACAGCATTCATACAACACTAAAGACACATCTGCCCAGAAATTATCAAACAACACTAAAAATATATTTCATCATAGAGTAAAAGTATTCATTACAGTCACCTAATAGCAGCATCCTACCTTAACAAAAATATACGCTGCCCAGTTTTACAGCATACCAAAATAACAGCAGGCTGCCTTAACAAAATAACAACACTAACAGCAAACCTAAATAGCAGCTCCAAATTAACCTAACAGCAGTTCCAAAATAAATTACAGTTCCAAAGGGAAATTACAGCAGTTCCAAAATAAATTAACAGTGACAATAACAGAATTTAGTGGTTGTTCTTGGATGGCTGGGATGATGAACTTACTTGACTTAAATTGGATTGAGATGCGGCAGTTCTAGAACGAGTTGCAGCAGTTCTTTCAAGTTATCTTCTAGTAATTGCTGGTCTACCATTCCATTTTACACCACTTTTTGGCTTGTATGCACACTCTAAAATATCTTCCAAGAACCTCTTTTCACCGCCATGAGAGACCACTCTTGGCTTACCTCCACCAGACTACCAAAAATAGAAAATATTTAGTAAAGTTGTTAAAGCAAACAAGATATAAAATTAACTTTGAACTACTTACAGAAAAACTTGTGAACCCATTGCTTGATTGAAATAGTCCAAACCTAGAACTTCCCCTATCACTACCAGTTCCTCTTCCTCTACTAGCAACAGTTCCTCTTCCTCTACCAGCAGCAGCAGGGGTAGAAGTAGTTGGAGTTGAAGCTCTGCCAACAGTTCATGTTCCTCTTGCTCTGCCTCTTCCTCTTCCTCCACATCTTTGTATATATGAAGCATTTGCTGGAGTAGAATCTGTAACAGAATATCTTTATAATCATAGAGTCTCTTGAACTCAACATGCACATCACTTATTATCTCCTTCAGAATTTTTGCTCTAGCTCTATGTACAGTAGACCTACCAACATACATTTCCAGTTCATCCTTAATGAGTTTCTTTAGCTCCCAAACTTTCACATTTGGTTGACACACAATCTTATCCCTGTAATGCTTTGCTAGGTATCTGGAGTTGCAAAGCTTATTTTTATTTGTTTTGTAACACTTGTGGACATGACAATACCTTTTTATCTTAAAATTGTTGGATCTGCCATCTTTGCTTGCAGCCAAGATCCATGGACATTTTGGATGCATGCATCTTACCCTCACCCTACCAGGTTCATTAATATACTTTTCAATTTGAACTCCTTTCTGAATCGCATACTTACTAACAACAAACCTAAATTGTTCAACACTCTCAAAAATCAGCCCTAACTCCCAAGTTATTTTTTTGACAGTTGGATCAAATATCAGTGTTTTCTTCCTCCTCTTGGCAGCCATTTTCTCCTTATGTTCTTCATCAAATTCTTCTTTAGCATCTGAAGGAAAACTTTCAGCATCTGAAGACCCAAAGTAAGGCTTATATGTCCCTACTAAGCCCGTGTACCTATCTTGCTTGCTACCAGTTCTTAATTCATCAAAACCAATATCAACTCCTGCATCACCTAGGTTAATATCACCTCTAGCTTTTGGCCTTTCACCCCCTTTCCTCCTATACTTCCTCAATTCATCCCTACACTCTACAGATTCTTCATGAACATCAGATCCATAATCCTTATCATCAGGAACATGTAAATCTACTCCATCACTCTCATCACTATCACTATTGTCAAAGACTGAATCATTCTCATTATCATCCTCACCTTCACTATTATCAAAGTTTGATTCACTATCTACTCTACTCTCTTGTTCTCTTGAAGGTGCAGGGGCAGGAGCAGGTTCAGGAGAAGGAGAAGGGGAAGGGGAAGGGGAAGGGATAGGTTCATGAGCAGGGGCAGATTCAGATTCAGATTGACTATCTTCCTCTTCTTCTAAGACAGTTGTGCTCTTAAAAGCTCCACTATTAGACCCACCAACCCCTTTACTAGCCTCATTTATGTCAACAACACATAAAGGGGCAGCATGAGTCACATAAATATCTAAGGTATCCCCATCTTCCAATTCATTACAAATGTCTAAAATATCCTTGTCTATGAGAATATTTACCAATTTATCTATCCTATCCATTGGACAAATATACAACTCAGCCACATTTTGAAAGTCATAGATCCCAGTGTAGTTCATCAGTTCAATAAGAGACAGTAAATCTACATCTACATCTAAAGTCAATGTTTGACTACCACCCACATAACGAGCAAAGTTACCAGGAACTAATACCCCATCATGGTACCACCTCAGGGTAATGATTTTAAAAGACATTATCTGCAAACAAATAAGGGACAAATAAATTGACTTTTCATATGCAACAATTGAAAATAAAGAACTACATATGAAATATAAAAGTGGAGACAAAGACAAGAGCATATCACATTGTTCAAAGTAATGCTATTACAATAATCAGTTAAACCCTAACTTTACACACGGTTTGCAAACACAAGACAAATCTTTTTTATATAAAAAACTATCTGTAAAGGCAACAAGACGACAACTTCACAGTGATATCGACAATGACAAAAGATTCCCCTTTTAAAAAGTCCGATAACCCTAAGCAAAGTAGAAGAAATTTCAAAAAAAAACCCTAGGTTCAACCCACCCACTACTAAAATAAACGGATAATGCAAGGAGAAGAAAATTACTAACCTATTAACCGCATAAATCCACCGAAAATCCACGATGAAAATTGTAGCTTGAGATGGTCGCCGGAATCGCCTTTACAGTATCTCCTTCTAGATGTATCGGATTTTGAGTACTGACTTGGGTAAGTTTGGTTTTAACGCTTTTTACCTTGTGGGTCGGTAGGGTCAGTTAGGGTTGGGTAGGGTCGGGTTAGTTATTACTAGATACGCTTTAGAAAGGTTTCTTGTGTAAGGTTATTACCGTCCACAGAAAGTGTGTAAGGGGGATTTGGGCCAAAGGTTGGGTGGTAAACTATGTATTAAGCCAAACAGTTGCATATAAAATAAAATAAAGACGTTTTTCGGTACTGTGCATGTTGTCAACTGCCTTTAAGATTGTCTTACTTCAATTCAGATGTTAATTTATGATTTTTTTTAAAATGTCTCTCAACTCATGTTAGTTAATGTGCGCTGAACTCAATCATCCATGGCGAGAGGGAGGGGAAGAGGACGTGGAAGGACCAAAAAAAAGTTACAATCACTCATGTAGGAAGCTCGGTAAGCTTGTGAATTCAAGCGAAGGGAGATAGTAAAGAAAAAATTATACAAACACCAGATGCAGATCTAGAATCTAATACTAGGGCTCAATGGAGGAACACATGAGATGCATCTAGCTTAGGAGTCTCGAAAAAGCTAGACCTAACAACACCTCTATCGGCTACATGTCACGACCCAAAAACCACTATCATGATGGAACCTAACTTGACCCCCTAGGTAAGACAATTAAACAAAAGAAACAAACCAAATAACTTACCGAAAAAGAGGAAGTTAGAATTTATTTGAACTTTCACAAATTTACCAAAGAACTGGTAAGTCACGAGCTTCTAAGATTTGAAATTTCAAAAATGATACAAATAAATACACGTTCTGCTTGAAGATTACATAAACAGATTAACTGTGATCTAAACTACCAAGGACAAGTAGCAGTCATATCCAAACGCACAAACATCTTCCAAATCAGCATCCGACATCACCAGCAGCTCCGCTCCAAAATCTGCACGGGACGTGCAGAAGTGTAATATCAGTACAACCGACCCCATGTACTAGTAAGTATTTTGTCTAACCTCGTCGAAGTAGTGACGAGATTTTGAGTTAAAAGATGCCAATTATTATAACATGTATGTTAGTTTAACAGTAAAAGCAGTTCAAAGCATGACAGGTAGGAATATCACATACAACTCGGCGAAACAGTCAACAATTACAAAAAGGAACCATAGTAGAAGGTTTATGATCTTTCCTGGTACGAGAAGCATATCCAAAATGCCATGAGGCCTAAGATAAATCACAATATGGGTAGGAAGAATCATGTAAACCTTAGAACACATCATAGAATAAGAGAGAGACACACGACATAAACCTAGGCGTGAATATCATCCAGTCCGCCCGACGATATACATAGGGCACCAGTTGTGCAAGAGCAAGCAAATCCAACATGATATAGAATACACACCCTCACTGGGCTCAAAATAATCCCCAGACCAAATTCCGATCATCCTCAAACATGTAATAAACCTTCCAATAATTCTATAGCAACCTTTCCATAAAACCTATTATTAATCATCCAATCTTATACATTTCTTCACAACTCGCAACTAAGGAATAGTCTGCCAACAAGAACATTCAATCTCTGAGCCTCACGTATACCAAATTTTATACCCAGTATCAACACCGCTACTCAAATAGATGACACAAAATTCATACTCCATCATCTCATGGAGAAATACCCATAAGTCAAAACACGATGCACTTGTTAACAGGCGCTCCAGGGAAGATACATAGTGCCAGCAAAACCTTGGACACCCCAAATTGTTCGAGACATTAAGACCTCCTATCCTTCCCTCCAAAACTAAACCGCAACCTTGTACATGCACTTTTCAAATCCACACGGCGTATCGCCTATAACATGCTAACTCGCAATACTACGAAAATATCATAGCCAACTCTGAACCATAAGCAAATTGAACACCTTATCAACTGGGAATCTTTCATTTGACCCAATCCGGGAAAACACCACCATATGCAATATAGCCCGTATACCTGTAGAAACATCAACTCCGACCATAATCATAACCATGATGAATTCTTCGGAACTCATTAACACATAATCGTGGTATCAGAACCAATCGCCTCTCACATAAATGAGTCACACAGACTGACAACCCGAAAATAACTCAATCTAATACGCCCACCCTGAGGGGACCTCCTGGGAACCCTAAGCCATTTCTTGCATCACCTCAGTATTGACTTGTAGACCTTTCTTGACAAGGAAATACCATGAATCCGATTACTATTCACTGCCACATAGACAAATTCAAAAGTCCCTAAATCTACTCATCTTATTCTGATATTCAATATGCAGCTAATATGCGTTGAGCAACCTATGCTTCACCAGCATGTGCCCATTCAAAGGAATAACCATGAAATCTCTCGGTCTGGAAATTGATACGGCCCATGATCTTACAATCCGATCGTCATTAGCAGCCTCCACCACTTAGCTCGGAGTCATAGAACACCTCAGCAGCAACCCAAAGTAATACATCTCCACAGCATGCCTCGATACTACTATTTAGCTGAATACTTCAAAAACTCACACAATACTGATTATAGAACACCCCGAAGACTCTGACAAGCGCTTACCCATCTTTATAACAGTCTGGCCACCAACCAATCTACCCAAATTTGTGCTCACCAACTAGACATATGAATTCGCCTCCTACCACAAATGAACGACTAGAAGATGTAACACTGTTTCTGCTTCTGAGGATATACAACACATTGTGATGATAATCAAGCATCCATAGCCCATCGTAATCCATCTTCATCAACACCGATCGTTGGCACATAGCGAATACTGAGCACATAACATCATATATGAGTGATCGGGAAGAATCAAAGTCGTAGATTTCAAGCTGAAGAAAAGCCGCACGATAAAAAGGGAAGAAAGGGAAATTTTTCCTAAATGCCCTGTAGCCTCCCGAGGATAGGTATGGACGTCATCATACCGATCTGCAGGACTCTACTATGCACTTGCTCATGACTTGTAGAACCTACGAACCTAGTGCTCTGATACTACCTTGTCATAATCCAAAAACCACTGTCATGATGGCACCTAACTTGACCCGCTAGGTAAGCCAATTAACCAAAAGAATCAAACCAAATAACTTAGAGAAAAAGAGGAAGTTATAATTTATTTGAAATTTCACAAATTTTCCCAAGAACTGGTAGTACAAGTCACGAGCTTCTAAGATTTGGAATTTTAAAAATGATACAAATAAATATACGTTCTGTTTGAAGATTACATAAATATATTAAAAGTGATCTATACTACCAAGGACAAGTGGCACCTATATCCAAACGCATAAATGTCTTCCAAATCAGCATCCGACATCACGAGCAACTTCGCTCTAAAATCTGCAAGGACGTGCAGAAGTGCAGTATCAGTAGAACCAACCCCATGTACTAGTAAGTATTTTGTCTAACCTCATCGAAGTGGTGACGAGGTTTTGAGTTAAAAGATGCCAATTATTATAACTTGTACGCTAGTTTAACAGTAAAAGCAGTTCAAAGCATGACAGGTAGGAATATAACATACAACTCGGTGAAACAGTCCACAATTACAAAAAGGAACCATAGTAGAAGGTTTATGATCTTTCCTGGTATGAGAAGCATATCCAAAATATCAAGTCGCATGGCACGGTAACACCCTTCGCACTTCTATCTCATCCTCACCATATATAAATAAAGTTATGTAACAATTCAATTAGCACGGCAACATCCTTCGTGCGTTCAAGTCATCTTTCCAAATGATCGTATAACAGAACCAACCATATGATAGAAATACAATAACAGGGATTACAAAGTAGGGAATATGCAAGTAACAACCGTGGACAAGGATATACATGTAGGCAACAATAATGAACACGTGAGTAATAACAACTGGAAAGAAAGGAATGTCATATTTAATTAACTAGCATATTAGAGGCTTAAGTACAATCATAACAGTTAAGACGGGCACACATGATCTTTTCATGTTAACAAGTAAGGGCATGAATGGCTAGCATGGTGAAAGACTTAAACTAAAATGCAACAGAATAGACACATCATGAATATGATTATAAAACCAGGAAAATAGGCACGGTATTCGCAAGTTGAGCAAGTAAGAGACATGGACAGTGCAACAACAATTGAGATAAAGGTCAAGTATAGGACAATAACAACAAGTCATACAAAATACGTAAATACAATAGTAACTGTCACACCTCCTTTTTCGCTCGCGCCCCGCGAAGGGACGCGGAAGGGAGTTTTTTCCAATTAAAGGAAAATCGAAACGGAATTTATTTATTTATTTCAGAGTCGCCACTTGGGAGATTTATGGTGTCCCAAGTCACCGGTTTTAATCCCGAATCGAGGAAAAGAATGACTCTATATTACAGTCCGCAAACCAGAAATCCGGATAAGGAATTCTATTAACCCGGGAGAAGGTGTTAGGCATTCCCGAGTTCCGTGGTTCTAGCACGGTTGCTCAACTGTCGTATTT
Source organism: Nicotiana sylvestris (assembly GCF_000393655.2). NCBI lineage: Eukaryota > Viridiplantae > Streptophyta > Magnoliopsida > Solanales > Solanaceae > Nicotiana > Nicotiana sylvestris. The sequence continues at coordinate 171,930,441 of NC_091061.1, forward strand.
AGCTTAATTATCTGATTTTATACAATTATGAACTTATGTGCAAACTTTAAACTCTTTACCGCTTTTATTATTATTATTATTATTTTAACAGAGAATTACAACATTGTGAAAAACGTATCTCAAACCACGTCACATCAATGTACCCGTGGTTATCGACACATTTCGACTCTGTTGAGATTTGGATTTGGGTCGCATAAATGTGCACCCGAGTTTAAGAAAGTAAATTGTTAAAGGCGCACCTAAAGCGACTAGCGTATCATTATTTTGGGTAAGGCCGTGAAATTTGCTAAACGGCCGATCCCAAAGTCTATACAATTATTAATCAATTATTAAAGGCCCCGCAACTTGTGCATTTTATTGGGCGAGGCTCATCTCATTTTTTTTTAAAAGGATAATCCTAAAGTGACTACATTTTTTCTATTTAAGTTCATCTCTAAAAAAAATAAAAATTCTAATTAATTACATGCTTAAAAAGGTCGCTACTTATTTATCGGATTAAGACAAATGCAAACTGAAAATTGCAATCGAGACAAAGGGAGATTGTTTCATGCCTTATTCTATAATTGAATATTACTAAAATTGAAATTATAAATAGAATACGGAATTTACAAATAATATTACCAAAATAAACTAATTATCCTCTAACTAATTTAGACCCACATTGTTAGATGAATTGAACCGTTGGAATTAATTGTTTACAACTATTTGAAACTGGAATTAACCTTAATCACTAATGCTTATTCGAAAGTTTGTTAAACTTAATTGTTAACTCATCTTGTTTGAACTACTACGATCTTAGCAATTACTACTACGATCCTAACTTAAAATATAGTGGGCCTACTGATTCTACGAAATTATTTGTCATTTTTTATTCTGCCTAATATTTACATATCTCCATTACTAACATGATTAAAAATTCACAAGCTTTGACTCATTTCTATTCCGGTTTGCATGAATTCAGAGTTATACTTTACTAATTAAACTAAATCAAAATAATCTCCAGTAATGACTATCTATCAATTCATGTACCCATAGACATATAGAAAACAGTTCAAACTACTTAGAATAGTTCTACGTACAATCCAATTTTCAGTATAGTTGTACAATATAAATACATGTCTAAGATGAGCATAAACATATACAATATTTCCTAATGTACATTCTAATACATTAATTGAACACACTTTAATAGGAAATCTGTTAAGCCTTTTAATTTAGCATTTTTGCAGTTTGAAGTCATATCAGTAATAATCTCAGAAATGTGTACCTAGAAAGGGACCACAAAGAAAAGGAAGAAAAGGATCAACAGGAGCAGTAGTAACAACACAGCAACAACACAGTAACGGAAACAGAACAACCCAGTAACAGTGTTTAATAAAACCAGCATAATTCCAGCAACACCCCAATGAAACAATAACAAATAACCAACCAAACTCAAGGAACAAACCAAATGAAAGTCCAGAAACACCAACAGTAATCAACGGGCAGAAACAAAGTGAACCTTTTTTAGATTGAAAGACCAGTTAATGTTTAACCCTTAAATTCTGACCCCCCTTTTGGTCTTGAAATGATCCTATTTATAACAAAACTCTGGCCTTGAAAGACTTAAACTAATCCGAAATATTCTCCGCACACTTGCATGCCTTGTTCCTCTCTACTGCATGTTTTGTCTCCCACTATATTAAACAAATACATTAATTCCCACTACCACATATTTTTTCTTTATTTAATTCCCTTATTCCCCACTACTGCATGCTTTGTCCCCCACTATATTAAACAATGTATTAATTCCCACTACCACATGTCTTGTCCCCCACTATGTATTAAACAATGTATTAATTTAATATTATTAGTACTTAGTGGACAGAGCACTCAAATTAATCATTTTTTAAAACTTAAAATCCCAAAAATGCCCATGAAAATACTGCAATTTACCATTCTACTCTCATCCCTTTCAATCTGTACCAAAACCATATAAGTTATAACCAATTCACCTAATCAATTAATCAAACTACAGCAGCTATAACCAAATCAAGCCTGACAATTGACAACTAATAATCAAAATCTGCATAATAAACTCGCCAAACAAACTCCTAATCGACAACGTTCATGAATTAACCACAAAGTCAGATTCATATCCGAACAAACTCATCAGAACAAACAAGTAAATCCAAATCACTAAACTCGATCATCAGTTGACCACAAACTAAATCAAACAACATCATAACCAAGATGAATGATTCATACTAAATCAAAAACTAAAGACCAACACATAAACACTCGACATTAAATCACTTGATGAAAAACTAACGAACTTCAAACAAAAAATGAACACGAACTATCTCTAATACAAACAAAGACCTGGGTTCGAATTCAAACCATCCTATCGGAACACGAACATAATCATAGAAAGAAGAAAAGGAGCGGAAGATGAATTCACTGAACGAAAACTAAAAGAAAAGAGAACGAAAACCTACTAGTTTGAAGTCCGGGTTCGAACGGAAACCTTGACACGCCTGAACAAACATCACTATTTTCAACCCATTTTTGTTTTTGACGCAGTGACGATTGAGTTCATGGCTGGACGTAGCAGAAGCGATGGTGGTCGCTCATGTGGAGTGGTCGTTGCTGGTTTTTTCGGCGACTGGAGGAAATGACGAAGGAGATGAAACAGCGGCCATGGTTGCTGGAGATGGAGCTCGTTTTGGACTGGAGGTTGATGTGGTCGTTCATGGTGGTTCGTCCATGGCTGGAGTTGAAGACGAAGCAGAAGAAAAAGGCAGCCATGAGAGGGTGGTTTTGAACTGTAGCTCGATGACGAAGAACGACGATGAGGAGGCTGGTTTTGGCAGTGGGGTTGTTTGAGGCGACTGTGGTCGTTCAAGAGATGGTTGTTTGGGACAATGGGGACGTGGTGTTGTTCGTCGTGGGCTGGTGGTAATTTGGAGTAAATGGTGGTGAGGGGGCAGCCATGGTACGTGAGGGGGAGCAGAAGCAGTGAGGACAGCCATGGGATCTATAGAGCTAACGAAGAAGAAGAAGAAGCGAGGGACGATGGGGAGGGCAGCCATGGATGGCAAGGTCGTTTGGAGCTGGAGTTGGAGAGGTAGAAGAAGATGAAGGAGGAAGGGGCAGCCATGGGAGGTCGTTGGTTGCTGCTAGACGTGAAGGGGAAGGGGCAGCCATGGGAGGGGGTCGTTGGAGCTGGAGGGTTGGTTTGGAGAAGGAGAAGAAAAGGGGGCGGGTGTTTTTTTAGGGTTTTGGGGTAATGAAGTATGAAAAATGGGAAGGGGGGGTAACTCGTTTGGTTATGGGGCGGACCGGGTCGGGTTGACCCGGTAGGGGTTTATTTGGTTTGGGCCTGGTTAATTTAAATTAAAAGGTGGCCCAATCCGATTTTCTTCTTATTTCCATTGCTTCTTTTTTTCTTCTTTTATTTTTTCTTAAACTAAAACTAAATTCTAAAAATCCTAAATTATCCTATAGAACTAAATTAATTTATAAAAGTGCTAATTAACTCTTACTAAAATTAACACACAATTAAATAGCAATTACGATAAAATCACACAATTTGGACATTAAATGCTAAAAATGCAACGTACATTATTTTTATGATTTTTTGTTCTTGTAAAACAAACTTAATTTCTCCTAATTGCAAAATTAAATCCTAAATGCAAATGCGACATATTTTTGTATTTTTTTTATTAATTTAACAAATAAACATGCACAGACAAATACAAATAATTATCCAAAAATGCCACAAAAATTCTCAAAATTGCACACAAAGGAAAATTATTTTATTTTGAATTTTTGGGAGTAATTCTCACATAGGGCAAAAATCACGTGCTTACAGCTGCCCCTCTTTGTCCGAAAACACGAAGAGTTTTCGTGCAAAGATAAAGTGAGCAGATACGAGCGATTTTTGCCCATCCGAGTACTCCGTGTGAAGCAATTTTTTGAAAGATTTAACCGAACCTTTGCTTCAAAGGTTTCCTACATATCCCTGGCTAAAAGGGAATCAGGTTAATGTAGTTCGGGAAGTTTTGGTAGCTGGGACTACCATGGGACTGCAATGTTACTGTTGTTGCATGCTGTTATTACTGCTTGCCGACCTCCTTATTACACCATGCTGAAAGAAAATAAGAAGCTAGACTAAACTATAGTCTATGAATTACAAAATCTTATCTAGATCTTCAGTCGTGCTCTTGTGTCTCTTCTTGCTTTGATGTCTCGGTGACTCCTCTGGTATTTCTTTACTTCTGATTTGTCTTGTATTCTCCCTTGACTTCCGATCTTGAACTGCTTATTTCCTTCTCGTGTGCTTCGCATTATTTTCCCATCAAATCTTGAGCTTCCTTCCTCTGCTGGGGATTTTTGTTGTTTCCCGCTGGGGATTTCGGTTGTATTCCTCTGCTTTTTCTTTACTTTTGATTTGTCTTGTATTCTCCCTTAACTGCCAATCTTGAACTGCTTATTTCCTTCTCGTGTGCTTCGCATTATTTTCCCATCAAATCTTGAACTTCCTTCCTCTGCTGGGGATTTTTGTTTTTTCCCGTTGGGGATTTCGATTGTATTCCTCTATTTTTTCTTTACTTCTGGCTCGACTTGTGGTCTTCCTTATGATTTCTGTTGGGTTTTTTTGTTGTAACCCTCCGCTTTACTGACTTCAAACTGAAATTTAAAGACTGAAATGTATTCCTCTGTTATATGGGCGGGCTCCCAACTTCTTCAACAACTTCGAAAAATAAATCGTCATTCTGTTCTTCACGGGGGCTCCTGACCTCAACAACAACTTCGAAAAATAAATCGTCATTCTGTTCTTCAGGGGAGGCTCCTGACCTCAACAACAACTTCGAAAAATAAATCGTCATTCTGTTCTTCAGGCGGGGCTCCTGACTGCTACAAAATAGACAAAACAAAGGAAATTTTCTGCCCCAGTTTGCACTAGGAAATTTGTGAATTGTTAGCAATATTGTAAACCACTTATACTACTGATGCAATGGTGAGAGTAAACTAATGACTAGGCCAGGATGTGCGTCTCCTATGAGTAAAACCCAAAAATTTGACGAGCAAATGCGTTTGCTAAAAACCTGAATGAACCAAACTAGGAAGTGCGTATCCTACGAGTAAAACTTGTATGAACCGAAATCAGGAAGTGTGTCTCCTAGTGGTAAAATCTCAATTTAGGAAGTGCATCTCCTAAAACAAAAATATAACCCGAAAGACCCAGACTACGAAATGCGTCTCCTAGGGGTGAAATATCAATGATTCAAACTAGGAAATGCATCTCCTACGAATGAACTTAAGTGAAATAGACTAGGAAGTGTGTCTCCTAGTGGTAAAATCTCAGTTTAGGAAGTGCATCTCCTAAAACAAAAATATAACCCGAAAGACCCAGATTACGAAGTGCGTATCCTAGGGGTAAAACTTCAATGATTCAAACTAGGAAGTGCGTCTCCTATGAATGAACTTAAATGAACCAGACTAGGAAGTGCGTCTCCTAGGATAAAATCTCAATTTGGGAAGTGCGTCTCCTAAAGCAAAAATATAACTCGAAAGACCCAGACTAGGAAGTGCGTTTCCTGGGGGTGAAACTTCAATGATTCAAACTAGGAAGTGTGTCTCCTATGAATGAAATTAAATGAACCAGACTAGGAAGTGTGTCTCCTAGGAGAAAATCTCAATTTAGGAAGTGTGTCTCCTACGAGTAAAACTATAACCCGAAAGACCTAGACTAGGAAGTGCGTTTCCTAGGGGTGAAACTTCAATGATTCAAACTAGGAAGTGCGTCTCCTATGAATGAACTTAAATGAACCAGACTAGGAAGTGCGTCTCCTAGGAGAAAATCTCAATTTGGGAAGTGCGTCTCCTAAAGCAAAAATATAACCCGAAAGACCCAGACTAGGAAGTGTATTTCCTAGGGGTGAAACTTCAATAATTCAAACTAGAAAGTGCGTCTCCTATGAATGAACTTAAATGAACCAGACTAGGAAGTGCGTCTCCTAGGAGAAAATCTCAATTTAGGAAGTGTGTCTCCTACAACAAAATATAACTTGAAAACCTAGACTAGGAAATGCTTTTCCTAGTGGTGATGTGTGATCTTCTCAATAGCCTTTGCGTAAGCAGAATTGGGGCATTACACCTGAAAATTTCAACCTTCCAAGCTTTTATATGAACATAGCTTCCATCCCTGTTTCAAATAAAGAAAACTTGCGAGTTTAAACATGGTGGTTGGTTGCGATACTCCTGCTGGGGATGTTATCAACCATTTTCCCATCTATGCGTTGTCTGACCATCTTGAACTGGGCTGATACCTTCCGACCTTCTTGACGATTCCTTATTCACAAACCTCTTAACCATTTTCCTAGTCTCATTATCTGACCTCATGTATTTTCATGCCAGCTGATTTCACTTGAAGATCTGTCATGTTCGTTCATTGATTAACCACTTCTTCCCTCGTCTATGTTACTGCAATACCTTTTCCCGGTGCAGACCCAATATCTTCTTTTGCGGTACTGTCCGTGAACTTGCATTTCCCCAACCTTTGAATTTCCTATGAATTTCCCAATTATGTCCATTGCTTTCCGCGTTATTCTTTCTTGATTTTCCGTTGGCCTTGGCTTTATAGCCCTCGATTTCCGCAGGGGATATCCTTCTTGACACCAGTCCATCCTTTTGTCAATCTCATCATCGAATATACCCTCGGTTCAATCCCCCTGGCCCTCTTTTTGTTGCACTGTCCCTGAATTGATATGGACCAATCTTGGGTATTTTGCGCGAACCTCAAAGCACATTGACTATTACCAGCTCATTGCGCTTGTTCTTTCCTGACTTATACCCCTTTGATATACTAGTCAGATCTCGTCTTGCATAATTGGAAAGCTGACGGCAAATTTTGAAACCATTTCTTGCTTGTTCTGACCAAAGAGACTAAAAAAAGAGGAAATGACAAAGGTAGAAGGAACAGAGTAAAAGGCAAAAGAAAGAGATGACTCCTAACAAGAAAACTACGAAGTAAAACCTATCAGATGTGGATACCAACTCTATTAGCCATGACATGCACATGTGGCCTATCCTCTATCGTTAATCGCCTTTCACAATCTTCGTCCGGTGCTTTCCTGTATGATTCTCAATCTTTATTCGACTTGTAGTGCCCGAAGGGTTTTCACTATCAAGCCTCTCTCATTTTGATTTTTTCTCTCAACTTATAGCCGCCTCAAGGTGCCTATGAAGGTTTCCACCGATAAGAATCTCTCTTTTTATTACTTTTCTGCCAGGGATCAGAGCGTTATTCTCGACTTCCATTTGCATGACTTGGCATCTTTCGAATACTGGTCAAAAGGTCTTTCTTTGGACCGTAACGTGGGGTTTTGGATAGGGCTAGAAAGAAAGTGTATTAGCGGCTCAAAATGAATCAATTTTGGTTCAAAATTTACAACCTTCGGAACCAGATTTCTTTACATCAAACACAACTTTTGCCCCGGTTTCTTGCTTGGGGATTTTTTTTTTAATTTTTTGTTACACTATGACCGAGCCGTGAAGCGCCTACGTATCCTCTTTAAGGAATCAGGTCAAACGTAGTTCCCAATTCCTTTTTTGTTTTCCTTTCCACTTATTTATTATTTTCTTTTCTTTTCTTTCTCTTTCTCATTTCTCATTTCTCGTTTTGTTGTTTTGTTGTTTCTGTTGTTTTCTTTTCCTTTTTATTTTTCTTTTTCTTTATCTTTCATACTTGTGTTTTCTAATCTTTGCTACTGATTCCAAACGAGGGGTACGAAAGAAAACCAATAAGTCTCAAAAGGGTTAACGAAGGATAAAGTGTTTAGATAGCAGAATAAAATGTCTTCGTCATTCCAATCTTCAAAACATGCCAAGCGCAAACAACACAATTAAAATATTCGCCACATCTTCTGATTGTACCGGACTTGATAACCATATCCACACATTCGCCTTTTCATTTGTCATTTTTAAAGCACCGTTGGGCTATACTCTCACTTTCGTTACCATGAACGACCCCCTTGTCAATATGGCTAACTTGTTTTTATGGTTTTTCTTTATGTTTTACTTGCCCCAGTTTCACGTGGCTCGGGCTTCAAATGATCTCAAGCTGTTCTTATTTCCCTTAAGTGTCTTGATCATCTCCCAATGGCTTTATAATTAATTCTTAAGATTAGGCCCAAACTGTGCGCGCATGTCATGTCATTAGAATTGGCGTTGAACAAGGACAAAACAAAAGGATAAAAATAACTAAATAAAGAAAATGGTTGGATGTAACAAAAGACCGGAATTTGCATTATATAAGCGGTGAAATGGTTCGTATAACGAAACAAGCAAAACAACTGGGGGTACAACCTAAAACAAACCTAAAACAATCCTAGACAACACTAAACAAACCACTATGACAAAAATGGGAGGATAAGAGGGTTTGACACAAGACAATGCCTGGATTGCAACCGTGCAAATAACCCGAACAACAGAAGTGATAACAAAATGAACCACCAAGACTCCTCTCCGACTAGCCAAGAGATGAAGCGTCTTTCCAATTACCAAGCGTGACATCTTAACCACTGGGTTCCCCATCAATATTGCCAAAACCATTAACAACTTCTATATCATTAACTTCAGTCCGCAAATTCCCAAGAGGATTCGCATGCTCCTTGTCACTGTCATTGATCACAATTACCCCTTCTTGAATCATTCTTTCTATTTCCCTTTTCAAAGAACGACAATCTTCAATGCTATGCCCTTGGACAATAGAGTGGTACATGCATCGTACAGTAGGATCAAAGCCTTTTGCATATGGGTCTGGAGTATAGCCGAGGAGCGGCTCAATCAGGCCAGAATGTTTTAACTTTTCAAACAAGCTTGTGTAGGACTCCCCAATTGGCGTGAAACTATTTCTTTGCCTTTGTTCCCCTCCCTGCCCCTGTTTTCTAGGGTCGTTGGGTGCTCGAAAACATTGTAAAGGCAATAATGCATTATGTGGTGCTGGAGCTCGCCATAGGGAGTGACCTGGTGGTTGGACATATGACCGGACATTATTCGGAGGATAATACTGAGGTGGATTATGTGGAGCTCGGGGATAGGTTTGGGCGTGATGGGCGGAAAAGAGTGGCTTTGATGGTGGGTAGTAGGGTTGTGGAAGGCCATATGGCATGTGTGGGTAATTTGTGTGATGGGGTCTGGGCTGGTAGTGAGGGGGGAACCTCCGAATCTGGACCAAGTACCTGCCTCGACTGTTGCGACATCTTCCCTTTTTTTCTTTCCGAGCGCACCTCCTGTGCCGCTTTGGATAGCCCGAGTTGTGGCCTCGATTGCCGAATAGCTCATTATCTTGTTGGACCTGAGTCCCTCTTCAACCATACTACCCATTTTTATTACTTCGTTGAAAGATTTACCAACTGACGTCACCAGGTGACCGAAGTAAGTTGGCTCCAAAGTTTGTAAGAAGTAGTCCACCATTTCACCTTCCCTCATTGGTGGATCGACTCTTGCTGCTTGTTCTCTCCAACGGAATCCGAATTCCCTGAAGCTCTCTCCAGGCTTTTTCTCAAGTTTCAATAGTGTGAGACGGTCAGGGACGATCTCAAGGTTATACTGGAAGTGACCTGCAAATGCTTGTGCTAGATTGTCCCAGGTATACCACCTGCTAGGATCCTGCCTCGTGTACCATTCCAGTGCGGACCCGCTTAAACTTTGACCAAAATAAGCTATCAGCAGCTCATCCTTTCCACCTGCCCCTCTCATCTTACTACATAAACCTCGCAAATGTGCCATGGGATCACCATGTCCCTCATATAGATCGAACTTTGGCATCTTAAAACCTGCCGGCAATTGAACATCGGGGAATAGGCACAGATTTTTGTAGGCCACACTGACTTGGTTGCCTAACCCATGGATATTCCTGAAGGATTGCTCCAGGATTTTCACTTTACGAAGCACTTCGTCCTGCTCCGGATTCTTAGCCAGCCTCTCAGTTTCTGCTAGGAGCTGAAGGTGAGGGGTGCAAGTGTATGGCTCGGGTGCTTTGAAGGTGAGTTCAGGAGGATAGTATTGCTTGTCGTGAACCTAAAACACTGGTTCATCGGCTGATCTTTGCAGCGTGGCGGGTGGAGGTGCCATGAAAACAGGAACAGTTGGTGTAGGAGGGTTTTGTTTGGGTGGTGGAGCTTGGGGATTATAGGAAGTTTCCCCCTGATAGTATTGGGAAATGGGGAAGCTTGTTGATGGACCAGTGGGAGGGTGTTCCGGAGTCCGAGCCGGTGAGAGGGTAGGAGTAGGGGGAAGTATTGGTGATGTTTGTCCCCTAGCCCAGGCTAAGTGCATCCCAGCTATCTCTTGTCTCAACCTGTCTACTTCCTCCTTCATCATTTGCATTTCCGTCTTTTCCTCCTTAACACCTTTGTCCGAACCAGACATACTCTTCAGAATGGGCCCTTTAGATCTTGTATGGTAATGGTAATCCGCCAGAACGTTCTAACGAGCTAACTATTTCGAAATATCTGGTATCAACAACAAACTTGTTAGCGTTAGAGTTTAACACATATTGCAATTTCACGTTGGGGATGCAATGTTCCTAGGCAGTTTAACCATTTCTAATATGTCTTTGCTTCGACCGCATGCGTCATTCCGACTTACTTTGTTTGTGCCTTGTTTAAGTGTTTCCGAAACTTTCTTTATCTCTCTTTTTGTTTTCTTTTTTTTTCCTTTTCCCTTTTTCTTTTTTTTTCTTTTCTCTTTTTCTTTTTAGTGGTGGTCGAATCTTATGTGAATTGCCTACGTATCATGTCCCCGCATGAATCAGACCGGGCGTAGTTCTACCACATAAAAGGTAAACAACAATAAAATCTGTTTGGAATCACTTAAAGACGAACAACAAACTCGAAAGTCAAACGGCCCACATACTCTAATCAAAAGAAATACAAACTCAAGAAAAATAAAATGACAGATTCCTTCCTCTATATGCCGATTTTAACCAAACGGCTGTTTTTGCAAACGTGACCCCTTCCCAATTTCACATGAATTTTGAGGCCGGGAAGATTATTTTATGACACTTCACAAACTTGTCCGTTCTTTTACGAAAATAGCCTTTTGACAACTGAAAGATACTCTAAGGCTATCTCAGCAAGAACGGTTTAAGACACCGCCGAAGCTGGCTCGGCTTAAAAAATCTAAACGGTATTCTTAACCACTAACTCTTTTTCTTATGATTTTTCAAATTAAAATAAAATAAAAGACCGGGTTTTGCCAACGCGGCCTTTCAGCACCTCGGGGACGAAGATTTCTAGGCTGCGTTAGCTAACCGACCAAAATCCTAAAAACATGACCAAAGGTGGCCGTTTATGCAAAGTCAGCCTTCCGGTGTCCTTTTTGGGAACATTCGGCTATTTCTGACAAAAACAGTATCACCCAACACTATGACGAAAAATTAAAATTTTTGACATTTTTTGGCTATTTTTGCAAAAGGGGAGGTTGGACCCAATGAGGGCTGCCTACGTATTACACATCCTGTGAGAATCAAACCGGCGTAGTTCGGGCAATGACAATAAACTAATTCCGACAACAAGACTTGTTTAAATAAATTACACTGAAAAAATATTATTTTTTCACGAAATTTTGGCAAAGTTCGCAGGTAACTCGGAATTATCTCTCTACACTGCTATATTATTTTTTTTCATTTTTTCAATATTCCAGTATTTTCAGAAGCCGGTCAGCATGCAAGTCTGCAGCAAATAAATGCATAAAACAAAAAAGGTGCAGCATGATGGTCTTTTCATTTCAGGTTGCTTGTCCTAGACGGACTCAACCCCTGTGTTGAGTCCCCTAAGTCAAGTGTACATGATGCAAATAAGCGTTCCTACTAGGGATTCGGCATGAGATTGTGTTATACTAGGTTTATCCTGGGTGTTCGTTCTAGACCTGGCTTACCCGAGCGGACAACTCGAGCCGAGGATGGGAACTGCGTGCCGGTAACCAAAAGATCATCCGGTTTTGCAACTCCTCTAAATCTTCGTTCTATTTTGGGATAGGACACGAACAGAAAGAAGTCACGACCAGCGTGCACTCCTCAAGAAAGAGAAGAGAGGGATTTCGTAGCAATTTATATATACAGTTCAGGTAATATCAAAGCAGTAAGAGCAACATTTTGCACATTTATGCTAAAACATGTAATAAAATCAGATAATAAATAAAGCCAAATAATAACAATTATTCTAAGCTCGAATTTTTGAACCCTGAACCAAAGATTCTGGGTTATCGTCCCCAGCAGAGTCGCCAGAGCTGTCACACCTCCTTTTTCGCCCGCGCCCCGCGAAGGGACGCGGAAAGGAGTTTTTTCCAATTAAAGGACAATCGAAACGGAATTTATTTATTTATTTCAGAGTCGCCACTTGGGAGATTTATGGTGTCCCAAGTCACCGGTTTTAATCCCGAATCGAGGAAAAGAATGACTCTGTATTACAGTCCGCAAACCAGAAATCCGGATAAGGAATTCTGTTAACCCGGGAGAAGGTGTTAGGCATTCCCGAGTTCCGTGGTTCTAGCACGGTCGCTCAACTATCGTATTTATCTTAATAAACTAATTTTATACAATTATGAACTTATGTGCAAAGTTTAAACTCTTTACCGCTTTTCTTATTATTATTATTTTAACAGAGAATTACAACAGTGTGAAAAACGTATCTCAAACCACGTCACATCAATGTACCCGTGGTTACCGACACATTTCGACTCTGTTAAGATTTGGATTTGGGTCACATAAATGTGCACCCGTGTTTAAGAAAGTAAATTGTTAAAGGCGCGCCTAAAGCGACTAGCGTATCATTATTTTGGGTAAGGCCGTGAAATTTGCTAAATGGCCGATCCCAAAGTCTATACAATTATTAACCAATTATTAAAGGCCCCGCAACTTGTGCGTTTTATTGGGCAAGGCTCATCTCATTTATTTTAAAAGGATAATCCTAAAGTGACTACATTTTTTCTATTTAAGTTCGTCTCTAAAAAAAGAAAAATTCTAATTAATTACATGCTTGAAAAGGCCGCTACTTATTTATCGGATTAAGACAAATGCAAACTGAAAATTGCAATCGAGACAAAGGAAGATTGTTTCATGCCTTATTCTATAATTAAATATTACTAAAATTGAAATTATAAATAGAATACGGAATTTACAAATAATATTACCAAAATAAACTAAGTATCCTCTAACTAATTTAGACCCACATTGTTAGATGAATTGAACTGTTGGAATTAATTGTTTACAACTATTTGAAACTGGAATTAACCTTAATCACTAATGCTTATTTGAAAGTTTGTTAAACTTAATTGTTAACTCGTCTTGTTTGAACTCAACTCATGCCTATTGGATTAATGATCTTAGCAATTACTACTACGATCCTAACTTAAAATATAGTGGGCCTACTGATTCTACGAAATTACTGTCCATTTTCTATTCTGCCTAATATTTACATATCTCCATTACTAACATGATTAAAAATTCACAAGCTTTGACTCATTTCTATTCCGGTTTGCATGAATTCAGAGTTATACTTTACTAATTAAACTAAATTAAAATAATCTCCAGTAATGACTATCTATCAATTCATATACCCATAGGCATATAGAAAACAGTTCAAACTACTTAGAATAGTTCTAAGTACAGTCCAATTTTCAGTATAGTTGTACAATGTAAATACATGTCTAAGATGAGCATAAACATATACAATATTTCCTAATGTACATTCTAATACATTAATTGAACACACTTTAATAGGCAATCTGTTAAGCCTTTTAATTCAGCATTTTTGCAGTTTGAAGTCACATCAATAATAATCTCAGAAATGTGTACCTGGAAAGGGACCACAAGGAAAAGGAAGAAAAGGATCAGCAGGAGCAGTAGCAACAACACAGCAACGGCACAGTAACAGAAACAAAATAGCCCAGTAATAGTGTTTAATAAAACCAGCAGAACTCCAGCAACACCCCAATGAAACAATAACAAATAACCAACCAAACTCAAGGAACAAACCAAATGAAAGTCCAGAAACACCAACAACAATCAACGGGCAGAAACAAAGTGAACCTTTTTTAGATTTAAAGACCAGTTAATGTTTAACCCTTAAATTCTGACCCCCCCCCTTTTGGTCTTGAAATGATCATATTTATAACAAAACTCTGGCCTTGAAAGACTTAAACTAATCCGAAATATTCTCCCCACACTTGCATGCCTTGTTCCTCACTACTGCATGCTTTGTCTCCCACTATATTAAACAAATACATTAATTCCCACTATCACATGTCTTTTCTTTATTTAATTCCCTTATTCCCCACTACTGCATGTTTTGTCTCCCACTATATTAAATAATGTATTAATTCTCACTACCACATGTCTTGTCCCCCACCATGTATTAAATAATATATTAATTTAATATTATTAGTACTTAGTGGACAGAGCACTCAAATTAATCATTTTTTAAAACTTAAAATCCCGAAAATTCCCCTGAAAATACTGCAATTTACCATTCTACCCTCATCCCTTTCAATCTGTACCAAAACCATATCAGCTATAACCAATTCACCTAATTAATTAATCAAACTACAACAGCTATAACCAAATCAAGCCTGGCAATTGACAACTAATAATCAAAATCTGCATAATAAACTCGCCAAACAAACTCCTTATCGACAACGTTCATGAATTAACCACAAAGTCAGATTCATATCCGAACAAACTCATCAGAACAAACAAGTAAATCCAAATCACTAAACTCGATCATCAGTTGACCACAAACTAAATCAAACAACATCATAACCAAGATGAATGATTCATACTAAATCAAAAACTAAAGACCAACACATAAACACTCGACATTAAATCACTTGATGAAAAACTAACGAACTTCAAACAAAAAATGAACACGAACTATCTCTAATACAAACAATGACTTGGGTTCGAATTCAAACCATCCTATCGGAACACGAACATAATCATAGAAAGAAGAAAAGGAGCGGAAGATGAATTCATTGAACGAAAACTAAAAGAAAAGAGAACGAAAACCTACTAGTTTGAAGTTCGGGTTCGAACGAAAACCTCGACACGCCTGAACAAACATCACTATTTTCAACCCATTTTCATTTTTGACGCAGTGACGATTGAGTTCATGGCTGGACGTAGCAGAAGCGATGGTGGTCGCTCATGTGGAGTGGTCGTTACTGGTTTTTCCGGCGACTGGAGGAAATGACGAAGGAGATGAAGCAGCGGCCATGGTTGCTGGAGATGGAGCTCGTTTTGGACTGGAGGATGACGTGGTCGTTCATGGTGGTTCGTCCATTGCTGGAGTTGAAGACGAAGTAGAAGAAACAGGCATCCATGGGAGGGTGGTTTTGAGCTGGAGCTTGACGACGAAGAACGACGATAAGGAGGTTGGTTTTGGCAGTGGGGTTGTTTGAGGCGACTGTGGTCGTTCAAGAAATGGTTGTTTGGGACAATGGGGAGAGGGTGTTGTTCGTCGTGGGCTGGTGGTCGTTTGGAGTAAATGGTGGTGTAGGGGGAAGCCATGGGACATGAGGGGGAGCAGAAGCAGCGAGGGCAGCCATGGGATCTATAGAGCTAACGAAGAAGAAGAAGAAGAAGCGAGGGACGATGGGGAGGGCAGCCATGGATGGCGAGGTCGTTTGGAGCTGGAGTTGGAGAGGTAGAAGAAGATGAAGGAGGAAGGGGCAGCCATGGGAGGTCGTTGGTTGCTGCTAGACGTGAAGGGGAACGGGCAGCCATGGGAGGGGGTCGTTGGAGCTGGAGGGTTGGTTTGGAGAAGGAGAAGAAAAGGGGGCGGGTGTTTTTTTAGGGTTTTGGGGTAATGAAGAATGAAAAATGGGAAGGGGGGGTAACTCGTTTGGTTATGGGGCGGACCGGGTCGGGTTGACCCGGTAGGGGTTTATTTGGTTTGGGCCTGGTTAATTTAAATTAAAAGGTGGCCCAATCCGATTTTCTTCTTATTTCCATTGCTTCTTTTTTTCTTCTTTTATTTTTTCTTAAACTAAAACTAAATTCTAAAAATCCTAAATTATCCTATAGAACTAAATTAATTTATAAAAGTGCTAATTAACTCTTACTAAAATTAACACACAATTAAATAACAATTACGATAAAATCACACAATTTGGACATTAAATGCTAAAAATGCAACGTACATTATTTTTATGATTTTTTATTCTTGTAAAACAAACTTAATTGCTCCTAATTGTAGAATTAAATCCTAAATGCAAATGCGACATATTTTTGTATTTGTTTTTATTAATTTAACAAATAAACATGCACAGACAAATACAAATAATTATCCAAAAGTGCCACGAAAATTCTCAAAATTGCACACAAAGGAAAATTATTTTATTTTGAATTTTTGGGAGTAATTCTCACATAAGGCAAAAATCACGTGCTTATAGTAACAACTCAAGGTAAGGGCACAACGTACACACGGAAAGTAGATATCACATCATAATGCATGCCCCTCGTCCTTAGTTGCACGAAAACACCCTTCGTGCCATGACCTCACCATAACATACAAGCATAACAATACAAATGAAATGGCACGACATCTCCTTTCGTGCTTTTACTCTCAATAATATGGCACGGCATCACCCTTCGTGCTTCTACTCTCAATAATATGGTACGACATCACCCTTCATGCATTAACTCTCACAATATCGGCACGACATCACTCTTCGTGCTTTAGCTGTCAAATCATGGCATGGCATCACCCTTCGTGCATTAACTCTCACAATATCGGCACGGCATCACCCTTCGTGCATTAACACTCACTCACAATATCATGCACGGCATCACCCTTCGTGCTTTACACTCTTCCTCACCCAAACAATAGAAATAATAACATCCCGACAAGGGAATCAACAATAGAAACAATAATATCCCGGCAAGGGATTCAATATTAGAAACAATAACATCTCGACAAGGGAATCAACTATAACCAATCTCGTTTCAATAGTTAACCAATCTCGTTTCAATAGTTAACTTCACAGAATAAGTCTCAACTTGAGTCAATACGCAACAATGGTTCAACAATCCTCAAGAACCATATTATTCCAATACTTCCACAAATCTCATAAATGATCCACAACATAAGTATAGAGTCTAGCATCTCAAGAATATCGTTCATAGTAGTGTAGTAATGATTTCGCATAGAGATGGCCGAATTAGATACATTAATGTATTCTTACAATTTACGTCAAGTTTGATCAAGTTATAACAAACTACGTCTGATATCTACCACTTAATATTATGTTCTTAATATCTAAGAGTCAAGTGAGGCATTTAACAGAACGCCACAAAATTCTACAAAACACAATTATAACATAATCCACCCCCCAAGCATGATTAACCCTGGTACATACATATACGCTTATCACCTCATATATGTATCACCCTGTATGTAGCAAACAATGACAAATAGGAGGAAAAATTACCTCAACAAAACTAGAAAAAATACTTACCTCAATTTGGCTATTCCAACACTCAATTTAGCCTTTTTCCTCTACAAATTCATCTCCGCTCATCTCAATCTAGCCCAAGATGACTTGAATACATCACACAATGCAAAAGAAATAATTTCAATTAATAATGCTATGATTTTTATTCAATTTCTAAAAAGACAACAAAAGTCAAACCCCGGGCCCACCCAGTCAAAACCCTGGTCCAAAGGTAGGTCTTGACTCCTCATATCCCCACGAGTCCAAATATATGTTTTGTTTTCAAATCCGAGTCTTATTCGACTCTTAAATCTCAAATTTTTATTTTTCAAAACTTTGACAAAATCCCCAAATTCTTCCATAGTTTTCCCATGAATTTGATGTTAAATCTTGTATAAAATCATGAAATATAGTTAGAAATTGATTAAAGATACTTACCCAATGATTTGGCATGAACATCCCCTCTAAAAATCGTCTCGCCTCGAAGCTAGGGTTCAAAAATATGAAGAATGAAGCAAAATCCCGGAATTCTCAGAATTAACAGGCTGTAGATGTCGCGTTTGTGATAGGGGGTTTGCAAATGCGACCCTCGCAAATTCGGGAAAACTATCGCAATTGCGAACACGACAGATGCCTGTTAAGGTCACATTTCCGATAAAATCATCGCAAATACGATGGAAGGACTTTCGTAAATGCGGCAGAGTCCTTCGCAAATGCAAACTCTGCCCAGCAGATCAGACCTCGCAAATGCGATGGCTGCTTCACAATTGCGGTTGTCGCATTTGCGATCAATACATCGCAAATGCGATGATACCAGTACCAGCTATCAAAAAATATATAAATCATTCTGAAACCAGTCTGAAACTCACTCGAGCCCTCGGGGATCCAAATCAAATACATACACAAGTCTAAAAACACAACATGAACTTTCACACGCGCTCAAATCATCAAAATAACTTCTAAAACCATGAATCGGATGCCAAAACGCATGAAACTCAAACTTAAACTTCAAGAACTTCTAGAATCACAACTGAGCATCCGAACCCTATCAAATCAACTCCGAATAGTGCCAAACTTTGCAGACAAGTTCCATATGACAAGACGAACCTACTCAAAGCTTCAAATTGCATATGGCAACCTCGAAACGATGAATGACACCTCAAGTCAAAATCAATGAACTTTAAAACCTCAACTTCCACAACCAATACCGAAACCTACCAAATCACCTCCGATTGATCTCAAATTTCGCACACAAGTCACATTAGCCATTACGAACCTATTGCAGCTTCTGAAATCGGAATCCGACCCTGATATCAAAAAGTCCATTGTCGGTCAAACTTCCCAAAAATCCAACTTTCGCAATTTCGCGCCAAATTCAACTATGGACCTCCAATTCACAATCTGGACACGTTCCTACGTCCAAAATCACCCAACGAAGCTAACGGAACTGATGAAACTCCATTCCGAGGTTAAATGCTAAAAATCCAAACTTGGTCGACTCTTCCAACTTAGAACTTAAATCTTGAAGTTCATTCCTCCAAATTGATTCCGAACAGCCCGAAAACCTATACCGATGATTTACGCAAATCATAATACCTCATGCAAAGATACTCGAGCCCTTAAAACACCGAGCGATGTGTAGATTTCCAAAACGACCAGTCAGTTCGTTACGCTACAACTCATTCCCAAGTAGAGAGTGTGACAAAGGAACAATCAGAGCATGCAACAGTAATGAATGAAACATTAACAATTGCTGAGGAAGACAGAAAATCAAGGAATCCTGCACTGGCTATAACATATGTAGATCCTAAACCATGGTCTAATATCTTTCAGAAGAATCGATCTGCAACAAATGGTATGCCTCTGTCTTATATTCCTCCATAAATCGTCAATGGCCAAATAGTTGTACAATTGGACAAAGATGAGGTTGAATCTGAGATTGAAAAGTGGAAATATGCTCTAATTGTATACATATTGGGTGAGATTCTGGGATATAACACCATGAAACGATATATCAGTGTTAATTGGGCAATGTTAGAGAACCAGACGTGTTTCTCCACGAGGAAGGATATTACATTATCAGATTTCACACAGAGGCTGACATGCAAGAGATCTATTATTCTGGACCTTATTCCATTAATAATAGGCCTATGATTTTAAAACTTTGGACCTCAGATTTTGACTTTAATAAAGAATTTCCCATGGAAATTCCCTTTTGGGTCAAATTCCCAAAATTATCTATGAACTATTGGGGAGCTGATTCTGTGAGTAGAATAGCTTGTGCCATTGGGAATCCTATATTTCCTGATGAATGTACAACTAAGAAAACCAGAGTGTCCTTTTCCAGAATATTGATAGAGATTAATGTGACTAAACCACTACCAATTGAGATCTGTGTTATGGATCCAAAGGGTAGACACTTTCTGTAGGGAGTCTATTATGAGTGGAAACCTGAGTTTTGTGATTAATGTCAAAAGGTTGGCCATACATGTGCTCCTCACAGAGGCACAAACAAGCAGGAACCTAAGCAACAGGTCAATGATGTGCCGTAGAATTTCGGCACAATTGATAGCAATTTCTTAGATTTTAACTTGTCTTTTCTTTTGATGCATTTTTAGTTAAATCTGATCAAGTTTGGTTGTTTTATAATGCATGACCTTGAAGACCCGAAAACATGGAAAAAAAATCAAAAAGTCACAAAAGGATGGATATATTGCAAGTATGCGGTCACATAATTCACATGCGAACCGCATAACTGACATGGTGATCGCAAACAAAGACAGTCTTTTGGCCAAATGAAGAAGAAAATATGTGGTCCATTATGTGGTCGCATAACTCCTATGCGAGCCGCATAATGGTCGCATAACTCCAGTAGAAGAAAGTTCTTAACATGATATGCGATGGAATATGTGGTCGCATAAAGCACATGTGGACTGCATAATTGTTATGCGACTAAAGAAAATTGGAACTCAGCAAGTCTGCGATGGAATGATGAATATGCGAACCGCATAACTGGTCTACGACTATTATGCGATCTCATAAGCTGACTGAAGGGGCTTTTTTGTTCAATTTTGACTACGACTTTTGGTCCACTAAAAAAAGAATAACTAGGGTTTTTATGGGTCATTCAAGTCTGAAACGAGGTCCTACTTAGAGAGCATTGAATACTCCATTTATCTGGAAGGTTGTGAAGAAGGAATCTTGAAATTTTGTAAGCTTTATGGCTTTATTATATACTTTGTTCTTGTGTTTTAGTATGAGTAGCTAGTTTTAAATACTAAGGTTGTGGACCCTAGATGGGTGTAATGTTAATGGGTGTTTAACATTGAATATATATATAATGGTTGGTTGATATTTATTCAATTCTTGTTCTTTATTTATGGTTGGTGGTTACAAACATTAATCTATTCCATTTTACTTTCGTTACTTGGAAAAGTGAGTTAGGGTTTGGTAGAATTGAATATCAAGAACTCAAGACTTTAAATCTTGTTTAATAGAATCGCTTAGGAATAAGTGGGTTCTACTTGGCATAAATTGGTTGTTATTAAATTGCAACTCTTTTATATTTGAAAAAATCACAAAGAGAAAATTCTACTCAACTATTGGAAAATATTGGGTAGTCATTTAGAAATTATTTGCATATCAAACGACCTTCCATTAGAAATATATCATATTAACACCGATAGCATTACATTCCATTGGTGGGGACGCAACCTTGGTTTCCTTAATAAAATTATTTACATTATCATATCACAATTAGTTATCTCATTAATTCTCAACTATATCATTCTCTTGTTACGTTAACAGAATAGAATTACGACCTAAGTCAAGTTCCACACTACTCAAGTAAACTTTTCACACCATATTCCCTGTTGGACTCGACCCCAACCTTGTTGGGTTATTATATTTGGCACTGACCGCCTTAAACTATTTAATTAAAGTGTAATTTGAGCGCATCAAATTTTGGCGCCGGGGAATACGGTTTTGAAATTACTAATTAGTGTGTGCTTTACTTTACATCTTATTCTATTCCATCACACTTTGCTTTTTTTGCTTGGTGTTGATAGAAAAACATGGCTGAATATGAGGAAGAACTGGAAGAAAATCCTTTTACGGACATAGATGAGTACATTGAGGATACAAATGCTATTATACCTCCGGTTGTTAGTGCTGCTACTATCAAGGTGGAACATGGTTTAATCCTAATGCTCAAAGAGGAGGGGTTTTTCAGGAATACCACTGATGATGATCTGACACAATATCTTAGTAACTTCTTGGGTGTGTGTGTGATGCACAAGCAGAACAATGTCTCAGATGATGCCTTAAGGTTGAGGGTGTTCAAGTACTCACTGGCAGGGGAAGCAAGGAAATGGCTTCAAAATATGCCACCAAATTCCATTCATTCTTGGCCTGAACTTGTCTGAGCATTCTTAGCTACATGGTTCCCGCAAAGCAAGAAATTTGAGCTCCGGGATAACATTTTCTTTTTCAATCAACTACCGGGAGAGCATATACATGAGGCATGGGAGAGATTCAAGTTATATTTGATGAGGTCACCTAATCATAGTTTTCCAAAGTCTATCTTGTTGGAGAAATTCTACATGGGTTTAGATGCTATGAACCAATCTATAGCCAAAAATACTGCTGATGGATATTTTATGGATAAGACTTTTGCAAGGATCACACAAATCCTTGACAAAATGGCAAAACATAACCAAGCGTGGCACTCAGAGGACACCACAGGTGGAATTGCATATGTTACTCCCTCTTTGACCAACATGATTAAGGAGAACCAAGAAAGAGATCAAGTAGTTACAGGGCTTGCGACCAATGTCAATGTGTTGACAAAAATATTCATTGAAAGCCAAACGAAGAAGGTAAATGTAGTGGAAGATGTGCAACCCTCATCAAATGAAGATTATGAGGAAGCCAAGTATGTCAACAACTCTTAAGGAGGCTATCAAAGGCAACAATACCAAGGTCAAGGACAACAAAATCAATAGAGGCCTAACCAGCAAGGGCAAGGCAACCAACAGTTGCGAAATGACCAAGGTAGTTCAAATCAAGGGAATTGGAATAACAACAACAACAACTTCTCAAATCGGAGTTCAAACCCTTATATTCCACCAAAGGGGCAATATTCAAATCAAGGTTCCTCAAGTGATTCCAAGTTGGAAAGCATGCTTGAACGGGTATTGCAAAATCAAGAAAGGTCTGACACTTCTATGAGGAATATGACCAAGCTTGTTGGTTCTCATACCGCATCCATTCAAAAATTGGAGACGCAAATGAGGGATCTCTATAGGGAACAAAATCCAAAGCAAAAGGGGACACTTCCAAGTGACACAATTGCGAACCCAAAGGGTAGTGGGAATGGTCCAACTTATCATACCATGGTAATTACTACTCAGAGTGGGAAGGTACTACAAGGAGAGAGTGAACAAGTGGTTGAAGTGGAAGAGTTTGAACAAGATGTTGAGGCACAAGTTGAAGAGCCAATTGTTGTTGAAGCTAAAAAGGTTCCAGAAGAGTTGAAAGTTCAAGAAGTGAACCGGGAAAAGGTGAAGGAAAAGGTAAAAGAGACACCAAAAACTCTACCACCTATTCCTAGACCTCCTCCTTCTTTCCCTCAAAGACTTGCTAGGAAGGTTGATGATAGCAAACTCGAAAAGTTCTATGACATTCTCAAGCAGTTATCGGTGAATATCCCATTTGTGGAAGCATTTCAAAAGATGTTGGGTTTTGCTAAGTATTTGAAAGACTTGATCACCAAGAATGAATTGGTGAGTGTGACTCACCAGGTTAGTTCTATTATTGCAACAACCACCGTTCAAAAGAAAGAAGACCCAGGAGCTTTCACCATTCCATGCACTATTGGGGCACGTGATTTTGCAAGAGCTCTTTGTGATAATGGGGCTAGCATCAACTTAATGCCTCTTGCTATTTACAAGCAAGCTGGGTTAGGTATGCCGAGGCCTACAAGTATGAGGTTGAAAATGGCCGATCGTTCCATAAAGAGATCGGTGGGAATTGTCGATGATGTGCTTGTGAAAGTGGGAGAGTTCCATTTGCCCGCCAATTTCATAATCCTTGATTGTGCAGTTGACAAATAAATCCCTATCATCTTGGGGAGACCAGTTCTTTCCACAGGAAGAGCATTGATGGATTCAGAATGGAATGAGATCAAGTTCTGTGTGAATGATGAAGAGGTCACATTTCAAGCAAGCAAGGGCATGAAATTGCGACATGAATATGAAAGCATCTTGGTGATTGATGTTGTTTATGAGGTGGAAGATGTAGTTGAAATGAAGATGGAAGAACAATGCCTCGGTGAGGCGTTGGCGGCGATTTTGGTAAATTTCGATGGCAAAGATATGGAGGGGTACAGAGAATCAGTAAATGCATTGGAAGGTCTTGGGTACTACACTTACGCTCCAAAGAATCTCTCTCTCAACTTGGAGAATAGAGTCACTCCTCTCGCAAAGCCTTCAATTATTGAGCCACCGCAACTAGAGCTCAAACCACTTCTACTGCACTTGAGGTATAAATTTCTTGGCTTTAATAACACTCTACCGGTAATTATTTCTTCTTTGTTGAATGATGTGTAGGTAGAACAACTATTGAATGTCTTGAAGGAGCATAGGCAAGCTATTGAGTGGACAATTGCGGAAATACGAGGGATTCCTGCCAGAATTTACGAACACAAGATCCAATTGGAGAATGAGAGTAAACCAAGTATAGAGCATCAACGAAGGTTAAACCATTCCATGCATGAGGTGGTAAAGAAAGAAATCATCAAGTAGTTGGATGCCGGGGTAGTCTACCCCATTGCCGATAGTTCTTGGGTAAGTCCGGTGCAATGTGTGCCGAAAAAGGGAGGCATGACCGTGATTGAAAATGATAAAAATGAGCTCATCCCAACAAGAATAGTGACCGGATGGAGTGTTTGTATAGATTACAAGAAGATAAATAGTGCTACGTGCAAGGACCATTTCCCTATGCCTTTTATTGATCAAATGCTTGATCGGCTAGCGAGAAGGTCATTCTACTACTTCTTGGATGGATATTCCGGCTACAACCAAATCAATATTGCATTGGAAGGTCAGGAACAGACAACATTCACTTGTCCATATGGGATATTTGCATTTAGCCGGATGCCATTTGGGCTATCCAACGCTTCGGCTACTTTCCAAAGGTGCATGATGTCAATATTCTCAGACATGGTGGAAATTTCTTAGAGGTGTTCATGGACAATTTCTCTATTGTGGGTGATTCTTTTGAGCATTTTCTAGACAACCTTAGGAAAGTGCTTAAGAGATGTAAAGAAACAAACCTTGTGCTAAATTGGGAGAAATGCCACTTCATGGTGGACGAGGGCATTGTTTTGGGGCACAAAATTTTCAAACAAGGCATAGAGGTTGACCGGGCAAATATCGAGATCATTTCCAAGCTTCCTCCACCTACTTCAGTTAAAGGTGTCCGATGTTTTTTGGGGCATGTCGGCTTCTATAGGCGATTCATCAAGGACTTCTCCAAAATTGCAAATTCCATGTGCAAACTCCTTGAGAAAGATGCAAAGTTCGTATTTGATGAGAAGTGCCTCAAATCCTTTGAGGAATTGAAAAAAAAAGCTCACCACGGCACCTATTATTGTCACACCCGATTGGCCTCTTCCATTCGAACTCATGTGTGACGCTAGTGGTGTAGCTATTGGGGCGGTGCTTGGCCAACGTCACAACAAGATTCTTCACTCTGTCTATTATGCAAGCAAGACACTCAATGGTGCTCAAATGAATTATACTATGACTGAGCAAGAACTTCTTGCCATTGTCTATGCTTTTGAAAAATTTCGGGCTTATTTGTTGGGGTCCAAAGTGATAGTGTACACCAACCATGCTGCTTTTTGCTATATTATGGCGAAGAAGGATGCCAAACCAAGATTGATTTGGTGGGTCCTTTTGTTTCAAGAGTTTGAGTTTAAAGTGGAGGATCGAAAAGTGATAGAAAATCAAGTTGTGGATCACCTGTCTAGGCTTGAAGAGGTAGGGAAACAAAAAGAAGATCTTGAAATCAATGATGCTTTTCCAGATGAATACATATTGGCATTTTCCAACACATTTGCTCCTTGGTATGCAGACATCACTAACTTCTTGGTTAGTGACCTTTTTCCCGATGGATTGGAAGCTT
Organism: Nicotiana sylvestris; assembly: GCF_000393655.2. Classification (NCBI taxonomy): domain Eukaryota; kingdom Viridiplantae; phylum Streptophyta; class Magnoliopsida; order Solanales; family Solanaceae; genus Nicotiana; species Nicotiana sylvestris. The sequence goes on from NC_091061.1 coordinate 171,956,109, forward strand.
ATCAAAAGAAACAGTTCTTGCGGGAGTGTAGGCAATACTATTAGGAGGAACCTTTTTTGTTCCGTATTTGTGCCGATAACATCATTCGGTGGTGTGTTCCGGAAGATGAGGTAATGCTAATTCTCAAGGCATGCCATGTTTGATTTGCCGGTTAGGGGTAATCATGGAGGAAATCAGACGGCAGCAAAAGTGCATGAATGTGGCTACTATTCGCCAACGATCTACCAAGATGCAAATAAAATGGTTAAGGCATGTGACCAATTTCAAAGACAAGGGTTAATATCTAAAAGACATGAGATGCCGATGAATTTTGTATTAGAAGTTGAGATCTTTGATGTGTGGGGGATAGACTTTATGGTCCCCTTCGTGAGCTCGTATGGAATGACCTATATCTTGGTGACTGTGGACTACATCTCTAAATGGGTTGAGGCAATCGCCTTACCGAACAATGAAGCAAGGTGTGTGACCGCATTTTTGAAAAAGAACATATTCACATGGTTTAATACTCCAAGGTCCATCCTAAGTGATGGTAGGTCTCATTTTTGCAACAAGGCTTTTGCCGGGCTACTTGAAAAATATGGTGTAAAGCACAAGGTGGCCACACCAAATCATCCTCAGTCGAGTGGTCAAGTTGAAGTTTCAAACAGAGAAATCAAGAACATCCTAGCAAAAACTGTCAATGCAAACAGGACCGACTGGTCAAGGAAGCTAGATGATGTGTTGTGGGCATATCACACAGCATATAAAACCCTCATTGGCACTTCACCGTATAAGTTGGTTTTTGGCAAAGCTTGTCACTTGCCAGTGGAACTTGAACACAAAGCCATGTGGGCTTTGAAGATGCCGAATCTTGACTGGTCTGAGGCTGCTAACCTGAGGATGACACAACTCAATGAGATGGAAAAATTCCGTCTCCATGCCTATGAGAGTGCATCCATGTACAAAGAGAGGATGAAGTTCATCCATGATAAGAAGATCTTGAAGCGGGAGTTCAATTCTAGTGACTTGGTCTTACTCTTCAATTCAAGACTCAAGTTATTTCCGGGTAAACTCAAGTCCAAATGGTCTGGCCCGTTCAAAGTTGTGAATATGTCTCCCTATGGTGCTATTGAACTGGAGTTTGAGGATGGGACTCGAACTTTCAAGGTGAATGGACAATGAGTCAAGCATTACCTTGGTACTGTAGGAGAAAGGCATTTGATAGAACATTTGCTCTAAGGGATATTCCAACAGTAGCTCCCACCAAGGAATAGTCCAAAAAGAGTCAATTGCGTCGTGTCGCGACGTTAAATCAAGCGCTTCTTGTGAGGCAACCCATATGTGGTAACACTCTTTTATAGTTTTTTTAATTATTTACGTAGATTAGATTGAGCAAGTTGACGTGAGTGCAGGCAAAATATCATGAATAGGGTCTTAATGCTGAAGAAACTAAAGGAAAGAGAGGTCCAGATTGAGCAACAACTATGCGGTTGCATAATGACTATGTGAACCGCATAGTCATCACAAACCAGGCAGAAAGTTTGGCTAATTTCGTTGTCAACTATGTGGTCGTTTTTCATTTATGTGGCCCGCATGTGCACTTTGCGATCGCATTTTGCATCGCATGTTATATCTACGCTGCCCAATCATAAGTCCACCGGATAACACTTATGTGATCGCATATTTGTGTTATGCGATGAACTTATATGCCGCATAACTGCCAGGTATAAACCTAACTCACTCTCTGCACACACTCACGTTTGAAAAAAAACAAGTAAAACAAAGAAAAGAAAAAAAAAGAGAAGAAGAAAACACTGCTAAGGACGAACCAGGGAAAGGATCCAAACAAACTCACCATTTTCTCATTTCCATTGTCGAATCCTCGAGTTTCAGGTATGACTTCTGGTTTCTCTTCTCTTCTTTCCACTCTCATTCTTCTTTCTTGTCATGCCTCTTGTGAATCTAACCTACTTCGAATGCCATGAATATCTGAAGTTGTGTGCTTGTAAATGGTCAAATTGGGTTAAATTGGTAACTGGCATGATAGCATGGTATGGGCTTTTGATTCTATTTGGTGAGTAGTGAATTGAGGAATTGTTTGTGTGTTATTGGAAACCAACCAAAGAGGGGGGGAGTCTAAGTACCCCTCTCTCTCTATCTTGTGAAATTAATCGCAATGGTTTTAGATTTTTGAATGAATGGAAAAAGGAACCCACGTGATTTGGGGGAGGGTATAGTTTTCATGAGGAAGATGACTTCTACATGACGCATAATCGCTTTGCGCTCCGCATAATCATCGCATAGGACCCCTACCTTGCCCTAAGTAGAACAGGGTATGCGATTGCTTTTGCTATCTTAGACTTGTTATGCGATCTGCATATGTGCCGCAGACTAAGGGAGTACTTCGGTCTTTCTAGCCTTCCATTATGCGGTCACTTTGCGATCGCATAACCACTTATGCAGTTGGTTTTTCAATTGCATAACTTCTTATGACTTATGCTTCTGCACATACGCGATGGTTATGCGGTCCGCATACTTAATATGCGACCGCATAACCCATCGCATAGTATTAAAAAATTATTTATTTTATTTTATTTGTTCTTTTTTATTTTGTCTCTGATGACTTTCCCTGCACTATTTCACTCACTCCTATAATGTGATCAACAGGAATGGCACCAAAGAAGTCCAATCCAATGCAATCAACGCTCGGTCATAGACAAAAAAGGGCTGCAATCCTATCCAACAAGCAACACAAGCCAAACGTCAGCGGGCTCAGGCACTCCGCATTAAAATAGAGTACTCCTCCCAGTCTGAAGAGGAGGAGTCATAGAGTGGCCTCAGACCTACTGTTGATCTATAGGCTGAGGCATGAAGGGAGCTGGGGGAGGACCTTAACCTCCGGTTTGGGGTCAAGGGCTCCCTATATTTATACAAAGTAGGGCTTTCAAAGAGGAATATTCTCGAGGAAAAGTAATTGAGCTTAAATGGGCTGTCGGAGCATTACCCTCACATACTCGAAAATATCAAGCAGAGAAAGTGGGAGTTCTTTACTGAGGTCCCAGATGAATACAATGAGACACTTGTGAGGGAGTTTTATGCTTCATATGGTTCCTCAAGGAGTTCTCCACAGAAGCGCAACAGGATCTTTGCAAAGTCTGTCCTAGTGCGAGGGGTTGACATTAGTTGTGGTGATGAGACGATCAATGAACGGTATTTTGCAAATTGGCGGTCAGGCACAGCTGAATATGATGCCAAGGTCGCCAACAAACATAATGAGTGTGCTTGGGTTGCCTCTGTCATAGCAAAGGGGACACCGGCCTAGATTGACCCTAAACACAAAATTTTCAAGGAGGATCTCACAAGGGAGGGTAGTTACTAGCGTAGTTTTGTTACATCTCGTCTGATGTGGTCCAGAAATGAAACTGACATCAACATTTAGAAAGAACTCCTCATTACGTGCATCATGATAGGGATCAATATTGATGTGGGGGAGATAATATTCCAAGAGCTGGGAATCAGAGCCAACCAGAAATAAACCTCACCTCATTTCCCTTGCTTGATCACTGCTTTGTGTCAAGATGCAAGTGAGCCTCCTCTGCCTAATCATGACCAAATGGAGAATGCTACCAAAGACATCGACATTATGAGAATCAGTGACGTAGTAGAAAAGGAAACTGAAACTCAGGCTAACACTCTCATTCCTCTCTAGCCCTTGCTACCTCCACAGCTACTCCACAACCCTCTACTCCACAGGCCCAAGTTCCTTTACCAGCTCTGTCCAAGCTGGGTCTACTTGCTTAGCATGCCAATTCCAAGGTTGACCGGCTTATCAAGGAATTCCAACCTCGTCCGGCAAGCATCGACCCTTATACAATCCTCCATGACTATTCTTCAGCAGCAACATCAGACTTATAAGGATCGCCTCAGGAGCGTTGAAGCGCGTCTTGAGAAGGTTGAGTGGGGTGAGGTTGGAGGTATGCCTCAGCTCCGAAAAGATGTGAATGGCTTGAAAGAAGAGCTACAGAAGATGCAGAGTTTAGAGTTTGATTTGACAGCCTTCCTCCCGAATGATGGAGAGCAGGGTGATGATACTTCCGTCCCAGGAATGGATTTAATTTCACAACCTTGATGACAGACCCAGAGGCACAACATGTTGAGTCCTCCAAGGCTCAAACTCCTCCTGCTCACATTGATGTTCTTTCAGATGAGGAATCTGGAGATATTGAAGAGTCTGATGAGGGGGAGTCAGGAGATGAGGAGACGGATGAAGAAGCACTGGGTGAAGACACTGAGGGTCATCAAGACAAGGGTAAGCAGGTTGTTGTCTCTAGGGCAGAGGATGAAGAGGAAGCAGTTGTGCAAACAACAATTGCACATTCGCTAGCAGATATGGTCGACAAGGCACATTCATCGATCACCCAGCCATCACCGGGCGAGGCTAGCAGTTCCCAGGCCCCAGCTCTAGCCTCATATTAGGTGGAGCTTCCTGCAATACCCTCACAGCAGTTGGAGCCTCTTGCTCCAGCTATGGCAAATACTACTCAGTCCAAGGTCCCACCAGCTGTAGTTTCACTACCAGCAACCGATCCCGCAGATGCCCAGATCCTTCAGCTTCCCCGAGCGCCTAGTGCGCCCCAAGGAGTCCGTGAGCTTTCTTTTTCTTTATATCTTTGGTTGGGGGTGGGGTAGTTATGATAATAATCTTTTATCCATGTTTTGTGGAAATATTTTGTTGTACCCCATGTTTGTATATAAAACTCTTATAGTTTAGCAATGAATTCCCTTTAGTTTTTCTTCGCCGGGTTCTTTTCCAAGGGTGTAATAGTAGAACCACGGTAGTACCATGAAATGTTTTGACTTATTTGGTTTTGATTATGTAGCTTCAAGCATGTGCTAAATGTTGTAAATATATGATACCCTTCCTTCTTTTTTGGAATCTAAAAAGATGTGTTGGTTAGTCATTCTTGTGAATTTGAGGCTCGCTCTTTCAATTTATGCTTATTCAGAATCTTACACATGTTGAGATGAAAGTGTTGAGTTGCCTTGTATCACTTGAGGGCTGAAACTATGTTGAGTTGAACAATTCATGTATTGTGAGTGAGTGAGGATTTGTATGAATAATGCACATGTCTAACTTGTGATGTCTAGAACTTGCCCGGTTGGTTTTTTAGTGCGACTCTCAGGTTAATGATTGGATGTTGAAATGATCTTAGGCTCTCCTTGTGATTACTAGCCAGTTTTGCCTAAATTGACCTCCCCGGTACATTAATTACCCTAGTTACCCCCTTTTGAGCCTTTAACCTTTCATTGGCTACCACATTACAAACCTTTACCCCTTATGTGAACTAATTTCTTCTTTTGAACTCATCCCTCCTTAAACGTGTGAGATTGAGGCTAAAAGCCTAAGTTTGGGGTATCGTTATAAAGTGGAAATTGGCAAGGTTTGCTACCGTGTGTATAAAAAAACAATAACCTCAAAGTTGTGTATATAACGAAATGCAAGCTCCAAAAAAAGAGAAAAAGAGTGGAGTCTAGTAGAACTTGAAGAAATACTTTGAGGTGGTTCTAGGTCGGTAACTCGAGGTAAATAAGGGCTATCTAGTAAAAGAGCATAATGTATGTAGAGTTCAAGGAGGTTATAACCACTACATTCCTAAATATTCATCCAACCCATCCCGAAGCCTACATTATAACCCGTGAAAAGTCCTTAGTGATCTATGGTAAATCATTCTTGAGATAGTGGCAAGGTTAAAATAAGGGCAAGCTATAGTGGCAAGGTTAAAATAAGGGCAAGCATATGGACTGATACTTGTAGCATGTAGCTTTCGTTCCGAGTGTTAGAGTGTTTTGATTGCATCCCCTGATATATATATATATATATATATATATATATATATATGTGAGTGGGGATTTTCTTTGTTGTGAGTGCGCATGAATTGTAAGACTTAGCAAGAGATAGGTTCTTTAAGTAGAACACAAGTGCATTTCACCGTGAATAGCATTTTGTTATTTCGGTCGAGGCTCTGAGGTCACGAATTGATTAGTCGAATGGTTGAACGATAAGTTATTTTTCAGGAAGGGTAAATAAATGGGGTTACATGTTTGTTAGCTGTCAGTCAAACCATCTATAGTCACTACTGTTTTGTGGAATGTCGGAAATAAAAGTAGTATAGAATAAGATAACTTTGTTTTAGTTGCTTGAGGACAAGCAAGAGTTTAAGTTAGGGGTGTTGATGTGTCGTAGAATTTTGGCACAATTGCTACCAATTGCTTAGATTTTAACTTGTCTTTTGATGGATTTTTAGTTAAATCTAATCAAGTTTGGTTGTTTTTTTTTGTAGTGCATGAGCTTGAAGACCCTAAAACATGGAAAAGAAGTCAAAAAGTCACAAAATGATGGATATGTTGCAAGTATGCGGTCGCATAATTCACATGCGGACCGCATAACTGACATGGTGATCGCAAACAGAGACAGTCTTTTGGCCAAATGAAGAAGAAAATATGCAGTCCATTATGCGGTCGCATAACACCTATGTGAGCCGCATAATAGTCACATAACTCCAGTAGAAGAAAGTTCTCAACATAATATGTGATGGAATATGCGGTCGCATAACACACATGTGGACCGCATAACTGTTATGCGACTAAAGCAAGAACTAGAACTCAGCAAGTCTGCAATGGAATGATGAATATGCGGACCGCATAACTAGTTTGCGACCATTATGCGATCGCATAAGCTGACTAAAGGGGCATTTTTGTCCGATTTTGACTACGATTTTTGGTCCACTATAGAGAGAATAACTAGGGTTTTTATGGGTCATTCAAGTCTAAAACAAGGTCCTACTTAGAGAGCATTGAATACTCCATTTATTTGGAAGGTTGTGAAGAAGGAATCTTGCACTTTTGTAAGCCTTATGGCTTTATTAAATACGTTAGTTTTGTGTTTTAGTATGAGTAGTTAGTTTTAAATACTAAGGTTATGGACCCTAGATGGGTGTAATGTTAATGGGTATTTAACATTGAATATATATATATATATAATGGTTGGTTGATATTTATTCAATTCTTGTTCTTTATTTATGGTTGGTGGTTGCAAACATTAATCTATTCCATTTTACTCTTTCTTTACTTGGAAAAGTGAGTTAGGGTTTGGTAGAATTGAATATCAAGAACTCAAGACTTTAAATCTTGTTTAATAAAATTGCTTAGGAATAAGTGGGTTCTGCTTGGTATAAATTGGCTGTTCTTAAATTGCAACTCTTTTATATTTGAAAAAATCATAAAGGAAAAATTCTACTCAACTATTGGAAAATATTGGGTAGTCATTTAGAAATCATTTGCATATCAAAGAACCTTCCATTAGAAATATATCATATTAATACTGATAGCATCACATTCCATTGACGGGGACGCAACCTTGGTTTCCTTAATCAAATTATTTACATTTTCGTATCATAATTAGTTATCTCGTTAATTCTCAACTATATCATTCTCTTGTTATGTTAACAAAATAGAATTACGACCTAAGTCAAGTTCCACACTACTCAAGTAAACTTTTCACACCATATTCCCTATGGGATTCGACTCCAACCTTATTGGGTTATTATATTTGACACTGACTGCCTTACACTATTGTGAGCACGTGATTTTTGTTTTCGCACGACAATCGCTCAAAAAGAAATAAAAAAAAATATAATTGGCCCTGCTGTACAATTTCGGATTTCTGTGCGGCACCTTGTTGATTTATTTGTGACTTTGGCCCATTTTTATTTATATACTTTATTAAAATGAAATTCAAAAAATATATGTGTCCTGCATAATTCAAACCGTAATCCGGTCGTTAAATAGAAAATCATGAATAGGCATTTTCGTCCGTTGATTTTATTTGGTTTGACTTTACCTGTTTTGAAATATTTTAGTGTGTGTGCAAATAATTGTATTGAGTGTGTATTTAATTTTAATTTGATTTTTTTGGCTTAGTTTTGTTTTTAAAATAAATAAGAAAAAAGGAAATAAATAAAATAAAATATATAATAATAAAAAAAAAAAAAGACCCCTTTCCTTCCGGACTTGGGCCAATTTTAACAAAATTGGCCCAAACAAACTCAGCCCAAACCCAGGCCTGCCCGGTCCAACACCAGTGGATGCCCAGGGTGTCTAAACGACACCGTTTTAATCCAGTGTGGTCTGGGCCGTTGATCTCAGATTGATCAACGGCCAAGATCATTTCCCCACAACCCACTGAGGAACCCGACCCGTTTCCACCCGGACCAACCCAAACCCCTTACCCTCGAAACGACACCGTTCCACTTAAGCCATCAGATCCAGACCGTAGATCTAAATTGATCTAACGGTCGAGATCCGCCTACTCATTCCATATATAAGCCCTTAACATACCCTACCCCCCCTATCCAATACCCCGACCTCCGTCTTCAACCTCATCCCCCATCGAACCCTAGAGCCGCCCTTGTATCCCCCACCATGAAAACCGGCGGCATGAACGCCGGTGACCTCGCCATGAACACCATAGAACCCCCTCACCACCCTGAACATAGACCTGTTAACCGTTTGGTTCGAATCACCCCCCAGGTCCTCGAATCTTTCATTTGAAGATTCGAGTCAAAACTCGATCTACACCAAACAACCCCAGCTTCATACCAGACACTCCCCGGACCTTCCTCGTGACCAAACCATACTTGGTTTGGTCCGAATCTAACCAGGGAAGCACGAATATTAGATCTGAGTTTTGAAACCACAAGGTCCCTCGTCACTGGTTCAAACCGGTTCAAACCAAAGAGTTTAAGGTCTGATGGACTTTAATCAAAGTGTTTCTCATTTGAGAAACACTTCGATTAAAGCCCGTTCAGCCTTAAGAAAGTTGTCCGAGTCCGAGTTTGAGGTTTTGATTTTTCAAGATTTAAGGTGAGTTTCTTTCTCTTCTTTATTTGTTTTGGCCCATTTGATTGTGTTGAAGTCTGTTCATGCTTTGATTTTGTGTCTTTGAATTTTGTCAAATGTGCCCCGTCCATTTGCCTGAACTTCTTGTTTGTTTGAATAAGCCTTTCATTTGATCTGATAATGTATATGAATGTTGTGCAAGTAGCGGATTTTCAAGTTTGGACTGACTAATGACTCCTCGAGTGTATTTCTGCTTAGTCAGTATAATTCGAACCATGTTTAAATGTCTGATTTTGGCTACGATTGTGTATGTTAATGCTAATATAGTCGAGTCGACATGTGTCGTCAATTAGTTTCAACTGTTTGAGCAAAGTTAAATCGATTTGCTTCTATTGAACATTTGCATGAATCAATTAAGAGCCAGTCCACTTATAGCTGTTGATTTGTTTGTGTTTAGATTCTGAATTGGAAGGCATGTGCACTCGTGCACAGCATGTGCACTGGTGCATCTCATGTGCTTTGTGCACAGCCTGTGGCCTGCATAAAAGCCTTTGTTAAGTTTTAAACAATTTGACAGCATATGCTGTCAGATACATTCCACTGCCCATACTTGGCTTTAGTTTAAAGAAGTATTTAAACCTTTTAAAAGTGAAATCTGCCAGGGAATGTTGATGGGGTTTAATACTTAATTAGCTAAAGTTGGAAATGGAAGGCACATGGGAAGGGTACTGTGATTTCTGAAAACAGGCTGTTTAAAAAGAGTAGGATAGAGGCTTATAAAAAGGAGGGACAGACAGACAAAAGGGGGGAGGAGAAAAAAAGGATACCATCTGATAATAGAGGTCAGAGAGAGCATAGATAGAGGAGAGTTGAAGTTCTGGAGATACAGACAGAATTAGAGACAGGATTGAGAGATAGAAATACATACACACACACACAAAAGGATAGACATTGAACCTTAAGAGCTGAATAGGAAAAACACAAACAGAGATAGAGAGAGGTTAAGGGATAGAAGCTATACAACCAACAATCAGAAACCTTCTTCCTCCTATTGTTATTGGGTTTTCAGTTGTTTCAATTTGTTCAAGCCAATTCTGATCCTTTGAAATCTCAGTTGTGTCTATTAGTTGAGTGCTTTCATTGGTCTACTACTATCTGGAGTTCTGATTCTACTCCACTGGGTGTTGCTGTTATTTGGCTATTGCTTTCTATTGGCTATATTTGCATCTCTGCACTCGAGCTGGGTTCTTGCTGTATTGCTTTGTCTGCTGCTATTTCTGCCCTGCTGCTACTGATAGTGCTGTGATTGCTGCTGCATTTTGTTGTCATTATATTCTGCTGACTCCCCCTTTCCTTCAATTGTCAAATATTTCCAGGTACACAACCTCTGAAACTTTGTATTGTTGAAAGTTTGAAGTTGAAATAAAGAAAAGAACAGTTGTTCATGTTATAACATTGGTGTTAAAAATAGGTCGAATGTTAGTGGGATTGTATTTTACTGCAAACTGCAAACACTTTGTATAAAACTAGCATACATTCTGCTGAGATGGACTGTTAGATAGCGCTGTTCAATAGCAATAACAATATGATAGACAGCATGTTTGATTTGGGATACGTTCAGTTCAGTATAATACTGTTTGGTTTAGTTACGACTGTATAACATAGAGTCAGGGCAAACACTTGTATGTATTTTTGCCTAGACCACTGAATCGACAAATCTGTGGTATTAGGTCTGGGATAGATGTATCCCAAACAAACTCTCATGCAGTCATATTAAAAGTCTGGCTATGAATGCCAGTTTCGCTTGTCAGTTTATTTGTTCCAATGCCGGTTTGATATCAGGTTTCGGTACAGATTCTTCGTTTCGAAATGATGTAATGATTGTTGAGAAAAACTAATAATCATTTTTGAGTTCAATTAGTAGTAATTTTTCCTAATAAAACAGCCGATTTCTTTTATCAATTTCAAATAGGTTAGAGTGTTAAGAATAGAACTTGGAGGTCGTTAAAACATAACTCAATATATGTTGTTAGTTTGTTTGCAATCTCACTTAGCGAATTAATAAGCATATTCACTTGTTGAAGACAAAGAATGTCGTAGCTTTCACCTCATGAACAATCAATCAGGTAATCAAACAAGTTTAGGTTCGGCAAACATAATAAGGATTCAGTCCGTATTTGTCTAAACCAGCAAAATTCGGCATCATCCTTCCCTTTAAAGATAAATGTAGTAAAAATGTAGTCCTTGTAGGGTACCCTTCTAAAATAATGAGACGAGCCTCGCCGAATCAAAAGGCAAATTGCGGGGCCCTCAATAATTGGTCATAATAAATACTTAGAATTTGGGACGGGCTGTTTAGTGAATTCCACTCCCCTCCCCGAAGACAATAACGCGTTAGATTCTTTAGGCGCGACTTAATCAAATTACATTCCTAAATTCGGGTGCGCATTTATGTGACCCAATTTCAAATCTCAATGGAGTCGAAATGTGTTAACAATTACGGGTGCATTGATTGTGACGTGGTTCGAGATACATTTTCACGACGTTGCAATTCTATAAAAATAAATGATAATAATAAAAGCGGTTAAAACTTAATAAAAGCACATAAGTCACAACATGTATTTAAATCAGATATTTAGCCATTATAACAATTTAAGCGACCGTGCTAGAACCACGGGATTCGAGGGTGCTTAACACCTTCCCTCGGGTCAACAGAATTCCTTACTTAGAATTTCTGGTTCGCAGACTTCATTTGGAAAAGTCGAAAATTTCCTCGATTTGGGATTCAAGATAAACCGATGACTTGGGACACCAAAAGCCAAATCTTTCCCAAGTGGCGACTCTGAATTAAATAAATAATCCCATTTCGAATATTGTCACTTAAATTGAAAAAACTCCACCCGCGCATCCTACCCCTCGGGGCGGGCGCGCAAAAAGGAGGTGTGACAACTATTTAATTAAAATATAATTTGAACGTATCAATCAAGCAGAATGGAAAAATAACGGAACCTAAGAGAGTGACCATGGAATGGAGAACCAAAGGACAGGTTTAGAAAGTTGATACTAGGCCCATAGCACAACATACACCAGTTGAGAAACAGGGTCAGCAAAAAGTAGCAGTTGAGCAACAGGTGTCACACATTGCTTCTCCAAGGAGCAGATCAGCAACTATACAAAGACAAAGCACCAATAGTAGTCCAACTAATGCTCCTATACCCAAAGAATGTCATCGAGGAAGCAAGTGGAAAGTAGCCCTGGATTTAACTTAACAAACTTTCATGTGCTATCTGCAATTAGTGTGAAGAATCCTTTTGATGTACTACTATGTAGAACTGAAGATTTACAGCAATTACTCCTTGACAGGAAAGAGGCCATTTAACATGCTGATTAATTGGCTATTCTAAAATGTGAGGGGAGTTAATAAGAGATATAAGCAGAAGGAGTTGCATAACTACATCAGAACAAAAAATACTAAATTAGCTGGCTTGATGGAAACTAGAGTGAAAGAGAAAAATTTCAAGAGAGTGATCAAAGTTATTGTACCTGACTGGGATTTGTTTAACAATTACCAATATGCTCAGAATGGTAGGCTGTGGGTGATATGAGATCCAAGGTGGTATAATGTGACTTTAATAAAAGCTGGTGCACAATTCTTACATTGCTAGTTGAAGGATAACTTAGGGAGAATAGACTTCTTAACGACTGTAGTCTATGGATATAATACAATTGAACAAAGGAGATCACTGTGGATAGACATGCATCATCTGTCTGCAAACATAGCCACACCTTGGATAGTATGTGGATATTTTAATGTTGTGTTATATCCTCAAGACAGAGTGATGGGCAACCCTATCACATATGCAGAAACTCATGATTTCTCAGACTGCATTCAAGCTGTACAACTAAATGAATTGATATGGAAAGGAGACTACTATACCTGGTAAAACAAGCAATGTGGAACAGACATAATCAGTAGCAGGATTGATAGAGTCTTTTGGAAATTTTAAATGGATAATGTAATGAGGGCATGTGCAGACTGAATATGATCTACCACAAATATCTGATCATTCACCTACGTTGCTATCAATCTCCACGGTTACTAGGCCTGGTAAAATCCCTTTCTGATTCCTAATGTCTGGGCAGACCATATAATTTTCTACAATTAGTGCAGGAAGTATGGGAACAAAATGTAACAAATTGAAGAATGAAGAGTATTTGGTTGAAACTGAAAGCTTTAAATCCTAGACTCAAGGCTTTAAACAATGAGGAATTCAAAACTATAACTGCTAAAATTGACAGGTCTCGGATGAATCTTCAAGATATTCAGGAGAAAATAGCAACACAGTACAATGACTACCTACTGGACTAAGAGAAAGCTATCCTCCACCAGTTGGAGAAATGGTCTCTTATATAGAAAAGTGTTTTAAAGCAAAAATAAAGAGCTAAGTGGATTAAACTTGGGGATTCAAATACCAAATATTTCTCTGTTGTGTTGAAGAAAAGGAATCAGAAGAAGCAGATTAAAGAACTCATATCTCTAAATGGACAGAATTTAAGTGATGTTGAGAAGATCAAGTATGAAGTCATTGAGTTATACAAATTCCTAATGGGATTTGCTTCCCAAACACTGCCTGCCATCAACAGGGAGATCATGAAGTAAGGGCCTATACTCTCCCAGCAGCAAAGAATTCAATTATGTGCAGAAGTCATTATCAATAGATATATGAAGGATTACAAAATATTGGAGATGATAAGGCACCGGGTATGGATGGTTTCAATGCTTACTTCTTCAAGAAAGCCTGGCAAATTATCAAGGAGGAGGTCTGTGAAGCTGGTAAAGAATTTTTTACCTCTGGTAGAATGCACAAGGCAATAAATTGTACTACTATCACACTGATACCTAAAGTTGATAAACCTGCCACTGTGAAGGATTTCAGACCTATTTATTGTTGCACTCTACTCTACAAACTCATCTCTAAGGTGATAGCAACAAGATTATAGAAGATTATTGCAACTATCATTAGTGCAAATTAGGCAGGTTTCATCCCTGAGAGAAGAATTGTAGATAACATTATTCTTGCACATGAATTGGTCAAGTCTTATACAAGGAAGCACACCTCTGTTAGTTGTATGATTAAGATTGATCTACAAAAGTCCTATGACTCAGTGGAGTGGATCTTTTTGGAATAGTTAATGGATAATTTGGGATTCCCTACATAATTTATTGGGTGGATTGTCGAATGTGTCAAGACAGTCAACTATACCATATTGCTCAATTGAGAGACCATTGTTCCTTTTGATGCAAAGAAAGGACTTAGACAAGGGCATCATATATCCCTGTTCCTATTTGCCATTGTAACGGAGTACCTAAGCAGAAGTTTAAATGGACTGAAGGAAGATAAAGACTTCAAATATCATCCAAAATGTGCTAGGATGGGCATCACACATTTAAGCTTTGTTGATGATCTGCTGCTCTTTGCAAGAGGTGACTTAGCATCAGTGGCTGCCATGCATAGAAGCTTTAATCAATTTTCACAAGCATCAGGTTTGCAAGCTAATATGGTAAAGAGTTCTGTGTATTTGGAGAGATATCTACTGCTGAAAGAAGCAAAATTCTACAACATCTGGGATATGGACAAGGGGGTTCCTTTCAAATACTTAGGCATATCATTATCAACCAAAGAATAGTGGCAAGAATAACTTCATGGACAACTAAGAAACTATCCTATGCAGGAAGAGTGCAGCTAGTACAAAGTGTGATCTTTGGCATCTAAGCATACTGGGATCAGCTACTACCATTACCTGTTAAGGTGCCGAAGATCATTGATGCATACTGCATATATTTAGTCTGCCACCAACACCATCACTAAGAAAAGCCTTGATATCCTGGGACAAGATGTGTTCCCCTAAGTCTTGTGGAGGTCTAAATCTAGTGAACATTCACTTGTGGAATAGAGCAGCTATCGCCAAAGTATGTTGGGATGTGGAAGCTAAGCAAGATAGAATGTGGATTAAATGGACTCATTCATATTACATCAAACACCAGCAATTTTTACAAATACCAGCTCCTAAACAAGCCTACTGGATGATCAGAAAAATCTTCAATGCTAGAGCAGATTGGAGTTAGGTACAGAGGAACAGCCATGAAACTAGTATAATTAGGCACATATATCTGCAGCTACTGGGACAAAGACCTCAGGTGATGTGGAAATGTTTAATATTTCATAACATTGCGAGCCCTAAAGCACAATTTACCATGTGGATGTTATTATATGGAAGACTTCTCACTACAGATAGACTGCAAAAATGGGAAATGACAGTGGATATACAATATGCATTATGCCATAATCATGAGGAAAACAAGGAGCATTTGTATGTTAATTGTGAATATACCAAGAAACTATGGAGAAAGATCATGCAATGGATGCGACATGAATATAAAACTATACATTCCTGGGAGCAGCACCTTAACTGGAGTCTACATCATGCTAAAGGCAAGTCCAAAAGAGCAAAGATATTCCGAATGGTATACACAAAAATATCACATGCCATATCGATTGAGAGAAATCTGAGGATCTTTGAGAAAAGAGCTAGAGATTGGAATGCTATTGCACGTAAAGTAGCATACATATGCAACATTAGAGCTACTACTGGCATTCAGAGATTAGTGCATAGTTATATTTTTGTTTGGGTGTATAGATTTGTATTACATAGGTGATAGAGTTGTAATGAGATAGCTAGCTGATGAAGCGATGCTATGGCTTTGTATACCAAAAAAGGTAATTAAATTAATTATTGTTACTTTAAACCACTTAACTTACTGGTAGTTAGTCAAATAAGTATTAAATCACATAAAATCTTGAATCAAATTTAAAGTGTTAAAGATTAGCTTACTTAATTTTGTAGAAAAATCGGAAACTTGTTTACCAGTTGAGAAATAAATCCAAGATTTTAATACCACGAGAATATACATCAAATTATGTAGAAGTGTTATGATAATTGTATAATTGTGTGACAATTTTTAAGTCTAGTAAATATCTATGATTTTTAAATCAAGTCATTAGTTTTTGTTGTTTTCTATTTGATGTTTGATATTTAAGTATACTAAATATTAGAACCGCATCGAAAAGTCTCACTTTCTAGTAAAATCGTTCTTAATGAAGGTGATTTCATTTTCGAAGCTCAAAACATTTAGTGAGCATTTGGACATAAGAATTGTAGAGTCCCAAAGAAAAGGAGAAAAGAATTCAAGTGAAAATGGTATCTAAAAATTAGAGTTGTGTTTGAACATGAATATAATTTTGGACTATTTTTGAATTTTGAGTAATTTGAAGTGAAAATTTTAAAAAATAACTTTTTGGAGTTTTTCAAATTTTCAAATAATTCTAAAATTCATCTTCAAGTGAAAATTAAGAATGCCAAATACTGATTTTAAAAAAAAAAGTAAAAAAAATCAAAATAGTGATTTTTTTATGGCCAAATGGGCCCTTTCTCCCTACTTGTGATGTTGGATTTTGAGGGGAAGTTTTATTTGTGTCTCATACAACTGATACTAGTTGTATGAAACTCATTTTTATTTCACAAATTTGTGGACCCCAATCTTATACTTCTAGGTCCACATAAATTTGGGTCCATAAAACTGTGAGACAAAAAAGTTATCTCATACAACTAGTGTCAGTTGTATGAGACACAAAATAAAATTTTCCGATTTTGAGAGTTAACCAAGTTTTTTGACAATTTTTTTTTATATATTTTTTAGATATTTTAAAATAGTTAATTTTTGTGATTTATAGTATTTTTTTAAAAATTTATGTTTAAATTTACGGTCAAAATTAAGAAATTTAACTTTCAACAACCGACCTCCGCTACATAAATTAAGATATAGAGAGTTTTTTTTTTTGATTTCCCACTCGATGTTCGGTATTTATATTGGGACCTGATTAAATCCGAATTCGCGTCGGGAAGTCCCACATTGAGGGTATAATGCTTCCTAACAAAGACACTCCATACTCGAACCCGAAACATCTGGTTAAAGACGAAAGAGTAATTAACACTCTAGTGCAGCAGTTGTTGGCATACATAGAGGGTTATTAAAAACTAAATGGGGTACTAGTCAAATAGTAGTACCTAAAATAATGATAATAATTGCAGATTTCATTCACACGCACCACTACTACAAGTGACAGCAAGATCTAGTTAAGACAACCACAACCAACATTTGTTCCCTCTCTCTCTCCCTTTTGGTCTCTGCTCATCATCTTCTTCCATTTTTCTGCTGATTAAAAAAAC
The DNA here is from genome assembly GCF_000393655.2 of Nicotiana sylvestris. Lineage (NCBI taxonomy): Eukaryota > Viridiplantae > Streptophyta > Magnoliopsida > Solanales > Solanaceae > Nicotiana > Nicotiana sylvestris. The sequence goes on from NC_091061.1 coordinate 171,973,275, forward strand.
AGAATTTTTCAGGCCTAAAGAAATGGCAAGTGGGGGTGGCTATGGTGATGCAAGTCAAAAAATAGACTATGTTTTTAAGGTGGTATTAATAGGTGATTCAGCAGTAGGAAAGTCTCAAATACTGGCCCGTTTTGCTAGGAATGAGTTTAGTCTTGATTCTAAAGCTACTATTGGTGTTGAGTTTCAGACAAGGACTCTTGTTATTCAACATAAGTCTGTTAAAGCTCAGATCTGGGACACTGCTGGTCAAGAAAGGTACTAATAGGATTTTGCTCTTTTAGTTATATAATAGCTGAAAAATTGAATCTTTTTTAGTTCTTCTTGTTTTGTTTTAAGTTTGTTGCTGTGTAGTTATCACTGTTTGCTTTCTCTGCTTTTTCATTGTTTTTGAACTGACTGATTACATAAATGGTAATGTTAAGTAACCACTTTGATGATTGGCCTAATAGTCAATGAAGTGGGTGAGAACCATGAGGTCCCGGGTTCAAATACGAGCGGAGGCAGAAAAAAAAATCACTAGCCTTGGTGGTCTTAAGCCGAGGGTCTATCGGAAATAGCCTCTCTGTTCCTTTGATGTAGGTGTAAGGTCTGCGTACACACTACCCTCTCCATGACTCCACTAGTGGGATTTAACTGGATCCTTGTTGTATCCAAGCCTTCGTGGATAGAGTTACTTGTTGGTGGGAGGTGGGAGGTGGGAGGTATCCCGTGGAATTAGTAGAGTTACTTGTTGCTGGTGGGAGGTGGCAGGTATCCCGTGGAATTAGTAGAGTTACCTGTTGCTGGTGTGAGGTGGTAGGTATCCCGTGGAATTAGTCGAGGTGCGCAAAAGCTTGCGCGGATACCACGGTTATAAAAGAAAAAGTAACAGCTTTGATGGTTAAAAATGAATGAGAAAATGGCTGTCAATGGAAAAAAGTTGTTTTAAGTCCTCCAAATGTAATGCCATATAAAATGCAAGAGAGGGTGTACCTTTTGTGGGATTTTTAAGCAGAGAAGCTTACTGAATTGTGTTTTTGTTGTTATTTAATGCTGTCTTGTTCACTTTGATCTCCCTCTTGTTCTTTTGCTCTGTGTTTGAAGCTGCTGGAATCTTATAAAGAGATTTAGTAAGTAATGCTTTAATTTTAAGTTATTCAGAGCTGTGATGTGCAGACTAGATTTTCATATTTGCTATGTTTTATTATTCATTTGGGTTTGAACTGTACATTCTTGAATTTTGGAGTTTTGAGAATTTCACTTATGTAGATCTCTGTGAAAAGGAAAAGTTTTTAGTAGTCCAACTAGTAAAACAATACTGTGCTAGCTGTATTCTTCATGCTTAAATTTACGATTTTGGTAATTTGGCACGTTAGTCTGGTTCTTGACCTGATGGTCTATCGGAAACAACCTCTTTACCTTCCAAGGGTAGGGGTAAGGTCTGCGTACACACTACCCTCCCCAGACCTCACTTGTGGGATTCAACTGGGTTGTTGTTGTTGGCACGTTAGTCTGGTATGTGGAGAGAGATGTTCATTTGAGATTTGAGACTTGACGCTGACTTTGGATCTTGGATAATGTACAAATTTAGTTTAGAAACTTGAACTTAACTTGATTATTAAAAGAGGTGAATCAGGTCAGATTCAAGCCTCACATATAATAATGTTTTTTGAAGAAACATTGACTCGCAACTTGGTGCACATTTGTATTAAATCTAGTTCTCAGATGCCTTTAAGATACTCCGTCTTTCATTTAATGCTATTCTACAAAACTGTGAAGTGAGCTTTGCTCTTGCTATCAGTTTTATCGACTGTTTAGTCTTTCTAAAATCACCTGAGGAAATGCTTGATATTGGTGAAGTTGTAAATGGAACTCATATTGTGCCACACAGAGATTAGCCCTTTTTATATTAGGGAACTAGTAAATAAACACGTGCATATTTATTCAAAGATTCAGGTTGTTAGTTTTTCTTTTCCTTCTTAACTAGTTATTACAATTTGTTTGCTCCTCCCCCCCCCCCCCTTCTTTTGTATTAAGAGTGGTTTGATAAAACTGTAGTATACCACTACAGACTGTAAAATGTTGCAATATCCCATACAGATGTCTTATCAGAATTGTGCCTCTTACTGTAAGAATGCCCCAATTTGATAGTCACTATCATTGCACCGCAGGGCTGCAATTTCTTCCTAATCAATCAAACAATCATGTATTAGAGGAGAAATTAGTGATGACTATTACTTTGCTTAAGCTGAAATACTGGTTCCTAGAAGTTCGTGTTAATTTTTTTATTACCGAGAAATCCTCGAGTGCAGACTTGTGCATGATTCGAAATTCGGTTGACAATGGGTCTGCCCCTCTATTCTTCTCCATTAAATATCTAGCTTTTGGCTACGGCAGGGTCCGAACCCATGGTGTGCGCCTAACCGGCACATGCACCCTTGCGCTCTTACCACTAAACTAAATCCCTGCGAGCAGCAATTTGTTAAATTATTCGCTTCCAGTTACGTTAGCTCTTGGCTATCAGACGTTTCTTTCTTTCCTTTTATTCTTTGGAGGTAGCGGTGGGGGTTGGTCATGTCCAATTTTCTTTGTCAGCTATTTTATGGTCCTTGATTTAACTAAGACATTCTAAGTATCTCTTTTAGATCAGGTTTTTCTAATGTTCCCTAGTATTGGATAAGGTGCTATGGTAGGGAACCTAATCTCTCTTTTGTAACCTTTGTGTCTGCTTGATGCCTTTTAATGAGTTAACTTACTTCATAGAAAAGCGTGCTATCTTCGAGGGGATCATAAATAACATTTTAGAATACTTCCATGCTAACTTGAATCTTGCCTTAATATGGTACTTTTGGGTTCTCACTTATCATGTGCAAAATATGCTTGCGTTGGACTAGATCTTGTTTTTATTTGGAAGAAAAATCTGAAATTATCGAACTGCCTTAGTATGCAAATGGTGCTTATGCTTCACTGAGCGGAGGGTCTATGGGAAACAGCTTCTCTATCTCCACAAGATTAAGGTGTGCGTACACACTACCCTCCCCAGGCCGCACTATGTGGGATTACACGGCTTTGTTGTTGTTGTTGCCTTAGTATGCAAATACATGCTTTATGACTTACTGGAGTTATGATCGCTGCTAATACTAATTCCTTTTGATCTATTAGTATGATGCTTGGAATTAGCTCTTTCTTAGGCATATAAAATTTAGATGGCCAGAGTTATCCATTTTGCCTCAAGGTTTTGATTGCCTATGATTGCTGTCGGACGGGATATAATAGAAGTTTCAGAGTCTTTAACAACTTTCATGTAACTCAAGTCATTGTTTTGTTGTCATGATCAGATATAGAGCTGTCACGAGTGCGTACTACAGGGGAGCTGTTGGAGCTCTGCTGGTTTACGACATAACAAAACGCCAAACTTTTGATCACATACCCCGCTGGCTTGAAGAGTTGCGTGCGCATGCTGACAAGAACATTGTGATTATGCTGATTGGAAACAAAACCGATCTTGAAGATCAACGAGCTGTTCCAACCGAGGATGCTAAAGAATTCGCGCAGAAAGAGGGATTATTCTTCTTAGAGACTTCTGCAATGGAAGCCACAAATGTCGAGGACGCTTTCTTTACTGTTTTGACAGAGATCTTCAATATTGTGAATAAGAAGAATCTTGCTGCAGGTGATGATCAAGCAAATGGTAATACTGCATCTTTAACTGGAAAGAAAATTCTTGTGCCTGGTCCTGCACAGGTTATCCCAGAAAAGAAAGCTTGTTGTAGATCTTGAAATATTACAATTTGGGATTGTTCTTTCATTTTTTTGGGTGTCAATTTCTTGGGTTTGTTAGATTTCAAAGTCATCTCATATTGATTCTTGAGTCTTTTTTGGTTATATATTTATATTGTTATTTTTTGTAATGTTAATGAAAGGAAATGGTTATTGTGAGTTAATGGAAGGTTACAACAACTAATTACACAAGCTTTTTACTAGTTATATTATATTGACATTAACTTTTGTACATTGAAAGTCTAAAGAATGATTTTTTACGCTATCAGGTCATTTAAAAAGTAATTTATGTAATCACCGAAAAAATAAATTAGAGTTATTGTTTTTGCTTTCCGTCTATTTAGTGGTTCGTGTGATGTTATTATTTCTATGGTTTTTGTTGATGGTACTGATATATTGTTTCTTTTCGTCTTCTTGAGCGGAGGGTCTATCAGAAACAACTTCTCTACCCCTCGGGTAGAGGTAAGGTATGCGTACACACTACTCTACTCAGACCTCACTTGTGGGATTTTACTGGGTCGTCGTTGTCGTATCGGAAAAATAAATTAGAGTGCCTAGCACAGGTGTGAAAATGTTAGTTAAATCTTAATTATATTTTGTGGTTCCTTAGCTTCATGATCAACATTTTCGCTGGATTTGAACAGTTCAAAAGAATATGAACTAACTTTATTCAAAATAATATTTTCTAATTTTTACATTTTCAAACTATGATCTTAAACTATACCAAACAATTTAATAATTGGTTGTCTCATTTCTCTCGCCTTATTCGAATAATCGCTGGGAACACGTATAAGATCGTCGATATTTTGGCTGTGGTAAGGTTGAAACCATAACGCACTTCTAATTCATATATCACGTGCTACATTTTTACCATTAAATCAAAGCCTTGGAACGGTAATTGTTTGCATTTTTATGGCCCTGTTTCTTTACTTTGTAGTACTATTTCTAATCTTTCCAATGTCGCTTGATTTGTGGACAAAATTCAAAAATCAAAAGAATCCATCGACCCATAAATGTTTGCATTTTATAGCCCTCTTTTTCCCAATATCATATGCTGCTATTTGTACTAACTAGAAATTTGCTGCAGAATATGATACTCAATTCTTCAACATACTGTTAAAGTATACAAATTATCTTCATCTTAAAATTTTTGTTGTAGATATATTGAATAAACTGAAGCAACCTACAAACAAACAATTAAGAAATTCACAATCATGGTACACCTATAACAGTTTCCAAAATTGTTAGTTTTAGTCTCTCATGGTTGTTTTGTGTCTTCTTTAACTTCACCTTCCTCTGCTTCAACTATTTCATCTGCCTCTGCAGTTAATGTCTTGGTTTCCGGCAAGGACGAATCTGTTTCCTCCTCCACACCCATTGACATCCTCTCCAGCAGCTCTTGGCAATCAAGTGCAGTGACCATCACTGAGATATTAGACCTGCCTCTCCAGCATCCTATAGCGATAGTTGATGGATCCGCTTGAGCTTCTGACAGCGTCTTATTGTCTACAAGAAACGATCAACCAAACTTAATCAGAAGCAAAGCAATGAGGATTTTTTGCTAGGAAATGAAGCATCATACATAGACGTTAACATCTGGTTGAAGTTGAAAAAAGAGTATTCGAAGTTGACATTTATAGAGAGTATTTGGAAGTTAAAGTTGTGTCGGACATGAATTTCACAAACAAGTTTTTCAACATTTCACCAGTATTTCAAACACTGAAATTTGGTATTTGCAAAACTGACGGCCAAACTTTAACATGCAAATAATGATTTCAGTATTTGCAAGTAAGGTGACAGCCAAACACTATATCACATCTAACCTTTGTTCAGAACCACGACACAACAACCCATCAACAGCTGTGAGGCTTTTTCACCAAATCCAGCATCAACAAAATCACCAAGTTTAATGCTCTTGTACTGCAAAAGATGCTTGAAGTCCGCAGGAGATGCGTATAATATTTGTTTTGTTAAGTATGGCAGCATTAAAGGCAACGCTTCAGATGATATGCGGAATATACATGGTGCAGATGCACCATCTTTTGATGTTTGGCGCTCCTGCAATAAGGAAAGATTCAAAGCAAAAAGGTCATCTAAAAGGTGCAATAGGAAAGAAGATATGAGAAAAGAAAGACCCTCTCTCTTCTCGCTCCTTAATCTTTATCCTTTTAAGGGAAAAATAAAAATAAAAAAGGGGGACTAGTTTCGGATCGTGACATAATTATTGCTGGTGCAATTTTTACTATTATGACACTAACCCTATGAAGAGAAGTGTCAAGTGTAACAAAATCCCCACGAAGAGAAGTTGTGTCAAATTTGGGAAAAAATCCCACAAAGAGAAATCAAGTGTCAAATTCGGATAGACTTACAAACATCTTGAGCCCAACTGAAGCAATTTTAAGCTGCTGACCAGCTAGAAAATTGAGATGCAGAACTTCCTTCACAGACTTCGACACATAATAAACTCTCTTCACATGGTTCATATCGCTATTCCTAGTAATTAGATGTCCTTCAAATGGAAAAGAATCCTTGATACCATAGAAATCCTTTATCTTACCCACAACTGCCTCCTCTTTGTAGAATATAACCGGGTCAACCCCTCTCCACTTGCCTTGCATTTGTAATTTTCTTTTCCCTCTATTAGTCTCAGGCTCAGCTCTTGTATCAGTAGAAGGTTGAGTTTCGTCTTTCTCTTTTTTCTCCAACGTTTCACTGGGCTCAGCATCCAAAATAGTTTCATCTGTCCCATTACCAGCATCAACTGTAGTCGTCTCTTCGCTACCAACAGAACCCACTGGCTTAACATCCGCAACATTTACATCTTCTTTAACCTCGGTTGTTAAACTTTCAGCTTGAATATCAGCATCATCCATAGTCACATCTTCATTACCAACAGAATCCACTGGCTTAACATCCTCAACATTCTCATCTTCTTTAACCTTAGTTGTTAAACTTTCAGCTTGAATATTACTGGAATTCAACTTCTCCCGCAGAGAGACAGGTTTCTTCTGCTGAAAGGCTGAAGCTGCCAGAAAAGGAAAAATGTACCATAACAGTTACGTAAATACAGAAAGAAATCAAATGATCCAATTTTCTGATTAATGTACTAATGAAACTATGGGTGTTTAAACTTTAAGCTCACCTGGCAAAGGAGAAAGCTTGTGAAATACAGCAATAAAAAAGGCTCCACTATTCTGATCATGCGGCACTATCCTCATACAACGTTCCAGCGGGAGAGTTGAAACTTCCTCATCATCCAAGATTGTAGCTGCAGCTGCAGAATCCTCCAACACCGGCATGTCATTTTCAGAAGTATCATTATTTCCATTATCAGACAATTGAGCTCTAGTTGCATCATCATTTTGCTCAGATGCATCCGCATAGGTTTTGCCAGATGGGAACATCCCGGGAACAACACCACCTCTGCGATTATCCGGAACAGCTTTGTAAGAAGCATACCACATTCCTTTATCTCGAACCTGCACGTACAGATGAACAAACATCAGATAAAATCATGCAGTACAAGCAATGGAATCTGTCTAACGCATAGGGAATTAAAACTCTTTAAAAATTATTTTAATCTTTGTTCATGCTCCTGGCGGCCACGCTACTAAAAGATCAATAGAACTTGTAAATACAGACAAGATCATTAAAAAGCCGTCCAGATGACTAAAAGCAATTCATGTGATCACTTCCTATCATTCTTAAGAGCAGTACAAGAATCATACAGTGGAATACTTGCTTCATCCCAATTTGTTTGCCACTCTTTACTTTTTTTGTCCTTCCAAAAGATTGACATATTTCTATATTTATAAACTAATTAGTAACTTTTACATTTCCACTGTTACATTGACATGACCTGTTCCGGGGTCCACTAGCAAATAGCTCGGTACTAGGATACTTTTGGTATTTTATGCATATTCAGTCAATGTGTCAAACATCTTTGTATTTTTCTTAAACTCCATGCCCAGTCAAACACCGTCAAAAAAATTGGGATGGCAGGGCTATTAAATTTTATATGCCACCCACAGAAGAAAACAATAACACAGAAAGCTGTGCGAAACACTTGGAAAAGGAATGCATTCTCATCCTCGTGAACACAAAATTCCCAATCCTTACGTCCCTCAACATGGTTAAAGCTCCACGCATGCGAACTATTAGAAAGTAGTAGCAAAAGGAAAACTCAGCCTTAACCAAAATCTCATGAACCAATTTCAGTTTCATATCAGAGAAGGGAATATATTCCAACCTTATTATATCAAAGTTGCTGTAATCATACTTATTTCCTCTTGTTCACCACATAGACTATTATGTGAGAACATTTAGGTCGCCCCACCTTCCGATATTGTAACAGCCCAGCCCGCTAGTAATATTGTCCGCTCTGGGCCTAGGCCCTCACGGGTTTAAAACGCGTCACTAGGGTCTAAGGCTTGTTAACTTATATACTCAGCATCTCTCTTGTGCTTTGCCGATGTGGGGCTTTGTCTAAAGTCTGGGGGGTGTTACATACACCCCCTCTTATGGACTCAGCGTCCTCGCTGAGGTTTGCCCCACCGCATGGGATTCGCCTAGACTCAGCACTGAGGTTTGCCCCGCCTAACCGGGATTTGCCTAAACTCAGTTGAACTCTGACCCACCATCGGCATGGCTGACACAAGAGTGGCTCTGATACCATCTGTAACAGCTCAGCCCGCTAGTATTATTGTCCACTCTGGACCTAGGCCCTCACGGGTTTAAAACGTGTCACTAGGGTCTAAGACTTGTTAACTTATATACCCAGTATCTCTCTTGTGTTTTGCCGATGCGGGACTTTGTCTAAAGTCTGAGGTGTTACAGATATAGACTAATAGCATCATGAGCTTGATACGCACAAAATCCCACAATCACGTGACATTAGCTGAAAAAGGAGATCATTCTGTGGATGCAGAATGCATCTCCAAGCACAAAGTTCTCTCTCAGATTATAACGGTCGGGACCCTCTGGTACCGTCGCGGGGGGGGGGGGGGGGGTTGCATATAGATCCCAACTGTAATATAGAGATCACATAACATGGAGAAAAGACATGAAAGTTAAGGATGAAAAAGAATTACCATACCTTCCATTTTTTAAGACCTGGCCTGCGAACAAGCTGAGGAAGCTCACTGGACACATCAACGAGTTCAACGGACCCCCCACATCTCCGCAAGACCTGCAATATCAAAAGACAGCTTGGGAGGAGCGAAAGCAAGTTTTAAAGTACTTTCAAATTGTACACCAAGCAAAGAATAAACCAAGATTTCAAAGTTGAACCTTATATCGGTCAACAATACCAAGCACTTCTCCTGCCAGTTTAAATTAACTGATATGGACAAGAAAGGGTTATTAAAGGATTGAAGCTGATGCAACAAGACAGATAATCATACTAACGAATCAAACAGAAAGTGTATTTGCTTCATATCAACAGTCCACATGAAAACAATACATGCAATACATGAATTCAAATAACCCGAAGGTGGAATAGGATAGAAATGGAAGGAAGAAAATCCAGCATGGCATCCGACAACGAAAATAGTGCAGCAAATGCAAGGACCTAAAGCTCCATTAGAGGTTCCTTTTTTCTAGGTCTCCCCTAGACCCCTACCACAGTCAACCAAGATCAGTCACTTGATAAATTTTGTATCTTGTGGGAAACCCTTTAGCTCTGCTTAGCCTTACCCCCCTCTAGGGGTATTTTCATGATAGGTTCTATAAGAACTATATTGTATCAGGTTGCCCGTCTTTTGGAATGCTCCATACTCGACTACAGGTCCAATTTTGAGTCTTTTAATCTTGTTAAAAAAAGTGTGCCAGTAGAACATGTAGAGAGCTCCTAGTGTTGAAGAACCTAAATTATTGAACATTGGGATCGAGAAGGGCCTCGATGGACTGATGAAGACATGGATCCTGAGATTTATAGAACAGAGTCTATCTAGCTTGGGATTGAGGCATAGTTGTTAATGTCGAATAAAAAAAGTAATATAAAGCAATGAAATGCTAATTGATATGCCAGCATTCTTCCTAATGAGTTACCTCAGCAACCGCGGCCTCATTCTCAATGGGATTCATCGAGCAAGTTGAATAAACCATCCTTCCACCTACTTTAAGCAAAGACAATCCTGCAATATATGTTTTTAACCAATCACATATCTATGGAAGGTGGCTCAGTAAAGTAAAAAGACATCAAATAGCATTGTATAAGGCTTATACCAGTCCCAAACAAATTGGGGTCGGTCAGTTATATGAATCCTCACATATCATGTTTCTCTATTTAAATTCATTTCAGGCCAACAATATACGAAATAAATGTAAAAGTACTAGAAATAATATCAAACAAAAAGGTATTAGTATTACATACAGAAAACTATTAATTAGTAAAAACTGTGAGAAGAGATTGAGAAATGCACAATGACGTAAACTTGTCTCTGAATAAGTGTAACAAAGAGAGAGAGAGAGAGAGAGAGAGAGAGAGAGAGAGAGAGAGAGCAAGGTACCTCGCATTGCTATCTGAATCTGTAGCCCGTGCAGACCATTACCATTTCCAGTATTCCTGTATGATGCAAACATACAGGGAGGGAGAAGGTGGGCATTAGAAACCATCATATGCAGTAAAACGAGAGTGATACGGACTACAATAGTACATAATAACTACCATTTCCTCCATATGTCAGGAGCCTTGCGCAAAGTGCCATCACCACTACATGGAACATCGCACAAGACACGATCAAATTGAAGCTGATTAATATCTAATTCCCTCTTTTGTGTCTCAGAACCATTTGCAAAATTTCTATTTAAATGACAGCTCGGGAAGTTCTGCGCTTCATGGTTTGTGACGATCAAGTTGGCAGTAGACATTCTCTTTGTTTGGTGAATAAGAAGGTTACACCTTTGGACATCAACATCATTTGCTAAGACCTATATATAAGAGTCATTCCAAAAAGAACCAAGACGATGTTATAAAGGTGCAGAGAGTTCACATGAAAGCAAGAAAGATTGGACATTTGAAAAAGGCAAACACAAAAGTGCATAGGAATCCATGACTTGAAAATAGAGCTAAAGAAGGAAGAAGACCATTCCACTAGGTAATGTCCCTGGGTCAGCCAAGTGGTGTATCATCTCAAGCAACTGAAATGTTTTCGAACCGGGAGCTGCACACACTGCATGATTATAGGAATAGTCAAGATACAGAAAGCATTCAGAATGAATATGTGAAATTTTGCATAACCTACCCAAATAGAACATAACATGCAAATATAAGCTAAAATCCATACAAATTACTTACTGTCAAGAGCAAAATGTTCTGGACGGACATCCAAGAACAGGGGAGGAACCTGAATCAAAGCAGTCAGAAGTAAAAGTCAATAAAGGAGATATATCAAACAAATCCGCAATGGGATACTCCAACATGGAAACACAGAGAGATGAAGGTCAACTTGACCAACCATGCTAACGGCCTCCTGTCTTGTAATGTTTCCAATTTCATTTTGTAGCTTCAAGAACTCATGGAACCTGAAAGTTAATAGCCATGACCTCAAATTGTTGAGCAGAAACAATCACAAGTTGTCTTCAATAATAGGTCCAATCGCTTCTTGACTACATACAGATTCTGATGAAATAACGGGATTCATTAATTTCTGATAGTCATCTTAGCTATACAAATTTTCTCCTTAACTTCCTCTCCAAAATAGTTCACACTGTGCACTAAATAAAAGCAAAATGTGCAACTTTATTTTTTTAGATGAAAAAATAATTAAATAAATAAATAAAATTGCAAAATTTATTATTTTGCATGTCATTCTTCTTCAACAATATCTATGAAATAATTAGAAAAATTTATCTCGATTGTAATGTAAGATCCCATATGCGCTGTCAGCAGTGAGTTTTTTTCTTTGGGATAAGTCACAATGAAAAAATTTATACTCCCTCCATCCTACTTTGTTCAATCTCCTTTCTGTTAAAGTCCGCCCCAAAATATTGACCTCTTTACTTTTCTTATAACAGAGAAAATCCCCGAAGGTCATTGGCGCACGATTCAAAACTCAGGGGATGATGGGCTCGCCCCTCAACCCTTCTCCACTTAAATACCAGGCTATTGTCTAAAGCAAGGTTCAAATTTGTGACGCGCGCCTAACCCACACATCACAAACTACACTCTTACTACTAGACCAAAGCCCTGGGAGCAAAGTGTAGCAGTTAGCACCCTGTAACAATCATTTTGAGAAAGCCACCTGCTACTTTTTGTCATATACCTTTAAATGATCTCTCACTAAAAAATTATCAATTGAGTCTACAGAAAGTTATAACACATAAACAGACACTGCATTACTAACCTCTCAAGTATTTGGTTTTTCCTCAACTGGTTGCGTGAAAAATTAGACTGCCAAGCAAGATTCTCTGGGTACCAAGGTAATGGTTTTATTCCCTCGACCTCACTCCCATCTACGCCCTGAATCATAAATAAAAATATAGGAACAGTAAGCGATAGAGTGATTATCCTCTAAAAACTGCATATGTAATGCAGGAGCTCATAATGAAAGGTGAACATAATTCAGCTGATCAACCTCTGCCTGAAGAGTTTTCATAAAATCATTCTCCAACTTGGTCCGAATATCCATATAGCACTGGCTACTGCAACATTAACAAAATGGGAAGTTCAATAGAATTTAATTTTAGCAGAAGTTGATTTGGTCTTAAGAGTTCTAAAAACTTTTGATAGGAGTAGGCTACCACAAACAAGTTCCTTCAATCTCACATACTACTTGGAACTAAGCAGGAGAATTTGCTATATTTAACCCCTTATATTAGAGCAATGCACTTTCTTTTAAAATCAAACTTTAAAATTTCTAAAAGAAGCACCTCAAATAATACTAAGAAACAATGAAATTAGGTTATTATAGGTATATGCTAATAGCAGCACATAGCCACTTTGAACAAGGTGCCTTTGTCATGCTCATGCAATTGTGATAAGGGGGTATCCACCGCCAAATTTGGGTCGAACGTAGTAAAAGCCATTGTACCATAAGAAGCACATGAAATGAAGCTTTACATATTGTGCTACTAGCGCTTGTGAAAACTTTGTAAGGGAAATACTCAGAAGTTCACGACTTTAACTGCACTTTTCTGTCAACTTTTGTAACACATAGCACACGTAGCTTATTTTCAACCCAAAAAAAAAGAAGCACAAAAATCTAATCTTGTCCAAATCCAACTAACTTTAAAGCCAGAAAGACAACGATAAGGAAAGAGCAAGCATTCATTAAACTATACTTCAACTAGAGTCATTACAGTTCCATCAAAACAAATATCAAGAAACAATCTAAAACTCAAAGAAAGGATACACATAAACCTGGAGTTGATCCTGAATGCAGCAGGCAAAGGAGTTCTAAGACAGCCAACAAAAGCATCCCACTCGTCAGTTGGTACTATTCCTTGCTCCTACAACAAAAAAAATACTCAAACCCCATTACCCAAATAAACATATAGGCACATACCCACATCCCAAAAACCTAAAAAAGGGAACCCTTTTACCTTATAGTACTCATCAAAGGCAAGAAATATTCAAACCCCATAATCCAACTAAACATTAAGCACATCAATACATCCCAAATACCAAAAAGATAAAAACTTTTTACCTTATAATACTCATCAAAGGCAAGAAATATTCAAACCCCATAATCCATCTAAACATATAAGCACATACCCACATCCCAAATACCAACAACCACAAAAGTATTTGAGCAATATTTTTGTTAATATTAGTAGATGCTATTCGAACCACCCTTTTTCGATCCATATCCGCATTTCGTATAGAAGTTATTATCTCAGCAATAGGGTCCCTAACCATGATGAACTAAAACTATTGGGGCCTCCATATTTGATATTATCAACGTGTTTTTTACTTATTTTTTATTTTTGAATATGATATGAATTATTAAATATATATGTGTGAGAAACAATCTACTAATTAATCTATTTCTTTCAAATACCCCACTAGAAGCGTATCACAATTTCATTATAATACCTCGGGAGCTAATGAAATTATTTTAGTAAAATTTAATTCTCTCAATTCCCAGGCGATTGCACCAAAAGTTCAAGTTCCTTTTGGATTTCCTTCTTGATCAATAGCAACTGCAACAACAACTAGGCCTCAATCCCAAACAAGTTGGGGTCGGCTAATGAATCCTCACTTCTCCATTTAAGCTCAACTCATGCCGTCATCATACCAAACAAAAATAAAGCTGACAAATAAGTTCAATATATATAAATAATAGTAATAATAACAAAAATAATAATATTAGAAGTTCTCTAACAAGGCTAAAAACATATTCCCAATTAGTAGAAATTATGGATCTTTTTGCCTTATGTTTAGCTAAGTCTGCATTGATTCCATTGTGCCACATCCCAACCAAAAAGATAAAACTAATTACCTTATAATACTCGTCAAAGGCAAGATTTTGAGTGGCAAATGGTTCCCAATGGGTTTTATTACTAGGTTGTTGTTCTTTGTTGTTGTCATCATTTGTAGTAGTAACATTGTTGTCTTCATCATGTTTGCTGCGTTTCCAAACATTTTCTCTGTTCTGTCGAAAGTGTTTTCTTTGAGTTCGAGACCTTCCTCTCCCACCCATCTTTAATGGCTGCTGCAAATTCGAATCTTTTTTGCTGTAGGTGGGTAGAAAAGAGGGAAACTGAAGATTTCTTTTCTGGGGTTTATTTAGCTGAATTGAATCAAATTTGGGCCGGCTAATTTACTGGTGTTTAGAACTGTTAAGGCCCATTTGTTTTGGATCCTAAACCCAATTTGTACTTGTGCCAATGTTATCGAGGATGTTTGAGAACGACGGAAGGGGATGATGTCATTTTTATAAAGAATTTTTACATTCATATGCCATATATAAACTATATTACCCTCCATGCTTAACTTTTAATATAATTACTTTTTATATACCTAATTACCATTTATGTACCATTTTAGGATTTTAATGGTATTAATTAGTCTCCTAATTTTACTCAACCTTAATATTCCCACTCCCCCAAGTTTCTCTCTCCAAATCCCCACGATTTCCTCTTCAATCACCCACAATTTCCTCTTCTAAAACCAGCGAAAATTTGTAACCCTTCCACCACTAACAACCATTAAAAAACTTTGAAATTTTGAATTCGAATTTGGGTTTTCAAAAAATATTGTTTGTTTGGATTGAATATTGTTGCAAAGAATTGAGAATTCTCTCTACGTCTCTCCCTATCTCTCAATCCCAAATTTTAGTAATATGAGAGGAAAGGAAAATAGAGCAGCAATTCCACCATTGACAACCATTAAAAAGCTTTGAATTCGAATTTGGATTTTCAAAAATCATTATTTGTTTGGATTGGGTGTTGTTGCAAATAATTAGGAATATGGTTTGGAGTTTATATCTCAATTTTGAAGGGTTTTGGTGAAGATTAGACTTGGTTTTGGCTGAATTTCAGATTGAAACTCGAAGAAAAAGAAGAAGAAGACATGACAAACATTATATTGCAAAAATTATAGAAAATTTGTAGAAAAGATGTATTCTGTTGTTTATTTATTTTTGAGCTTTGTGCTTTTGTATTAAAAGTTTTGATGGTAGCTTGTTATTCCACTTCGTCTGTTTTGGAGCTAACTTGTGTAGAGGAGAAGATGTTTTTTAAGTTATATATATTGCTATACCTTTAAATTCAAGAAAGTATGGTTGTATTGTATTTAAAGAGGCGTAAATTTGTAGAATAGGTTGAATGTGAGGAATGAGTCAAATAAGACTCACAATGACTTGTTTTCGGGGATACAGAATTGAGGAATTGAAATTAGGTTGTGCTTCATCTATTGATCAAGTTGCTATAGTCAAAAGCCAGGCACATGACCATTTATTTAGTTGCTCGAGGATTGTAAAGTAAAGTGAGGCACATGACTAATTTTCTAGTTGCTTGTGGATTTGTAAAGTTACGTGAGTTGAGTGCGGATGCACAAAATGTCTTCTTGACTTTGCAGAACTGAGCATGAGGTGTGGATGCACAATTTACTACCATAAAATTGTATTCTTTTATTCATTTAACTATGACGTATATCAGTATGGATTTTCACAATATCTACAAAATTTTTACATTTATTCTACAATAAAATTACATATCATTTGAAAAATTAATATGAAAATACAGAATTTCAATGTTTCTACAAATTATCTACAAAATTTCTACAAACTGTTCATAACAGAATTTATCTTTATTTTCATGCATGTTCATCTGGAACACTAAAGTTACTTGATATACCAACATCTTCCGTTATAGAGGAATACAACTTATCTACAATTTTTTACAACTTTTACACACTATTTCCACCCAGTTAAATACAACTACAATAACATAAAACTTACATACAAATTTTATACAAAATTTATACAATATCTCTTTTGTATATTTTGTATCTGATTTATACGTAGTAAAAATAAATTTCATACAACTAATTGTATATTATATAACTTATCTACAATTTTCGTACATTATTTCTACTAAGTTTTATGCAACTATAATATAATATCACTTAAATATAATTTTTATACAATGTTGTTCAACTTTCATACAATAGGTAAATGAATAAAAGAAAAATAAATAAACAACAGTCTACAATTTCTGCAATATAATGTATGTCATGTCTTCTTCTTCTTCTTCTTCTTCTTCTTCTTCTTCTTCTTCTTCGTCGTCGTCGTCGTCGTCGAGTTTCAATCTGAAATTCAGCCAAAACCAAGTCTAATCTTCACCAAAACCTCTCAAAATTGAGAAATAAATTCCAAACTATATTCCCAAATATTTTCAACAACACCCAATCCAAACAAATAATGATTTTTGAAAATCCAAATTTGAATTCAAATCTTTTTAATGGCTGTCAATGGTGGAATTGCTGCTCTCTTTTCCTTTGCTTTGTATTACTGAAATTTGGGATTGAGAGATAGAGAGAGACGTAGAGAGAATTCTCAATTCTTTGCAACAACATCCAATCCAAACAAACAAATGTCTTTTAAAAATCCAAATTCGAATTCAAAACTACAAAGCTTTTTAATGGTTGTCAATGATGGAGGGGTTACAGATTTTCGCTGGTTTTAGAAGAGGAAACCGTGGGTGATTGAAGAGGAAATCGTGGGGTGTGGTTTGATACGTGAGTGAGGTGGTCAAGTATCTGGAAGAATATTTAATTCTCCAATATTAACGCCCCTAAATAAGGAAGCCTACAGCTACAATGATTCCTTATTTAATGAATTGTCTATATTTTGTAGAAATACTATTAGCATGCCGGGTAATATGTAAACTATGAACATATTTGGTAATATAGTTTCTTATATGGTATAGGAACGAAAATTTCCCTTTTTATAAACGGGATCTCTATATGAATAGTCGATCGGATTCACTGTTTTTATTTTCTAGTCAATATATAAAAACTACAAACTAATTATACTTCGTTATACATATATGATATTTTGTACTTCAATACCACACAAGAGAGGGATGATTTGTGTGGTGTCCAATTGTTCGCTTAAATTGATTATGGAAGGACCTGATTCTTCTATGTGTTCCAACTACTACTGTTGCGAAATAATAAGTACGGAAATTAAAGAACACAAAGATTTTACGTGGAAAACACCTTGCTCAAAAGGTGAAAAAATCACGACCTACTTTCTAGTAAGATTTTCCCAAACTCTCCACTAAAATCACTGAGCCAAAAATTGCATTTACAAAAACTCTTTTGTAAACCTAGGACTAACTCTAATCCCGTTGTAGCACACAGCCTTAACTGTTGCCACAACTTCAAGTTAACTCTAACTTGAAAACTCTGAGTATCTAATACAATTACTTCTAAATAAAGTTGAAAGGTACAATATGAAAACGCCTACTACAATTGAACTAGAATAAAAGGCAGACACTTGGAACTGGTTCTTCTATCTGGTTCAAGTAGCTTCAGGTTTGCACGCTTGAATCACACACAAATTGCCTTGCTATTTTGCTCTCAATTCACATTTAACTTCTGCTTATGTGCGTTACCTGTAAAAGAGGACAACATTGATATTTATAGAGTTAATAAATAAAGATTGACTAGAATTCTGATGCTACTCTTCCTTGGTGGAAGAGTTCTAGTTGATCTCAACATCTAACTCCATCCTTCTCAAACCGTGTTCTCTTTGAGTAAGGAGTCCTTCTCCTTATCCAATATGCAACATTTTCGATCATGATCAAGATATATTACTTCTTTCAAGTTAAATTCATCTCCTTTATGTGCATCTCACATGCTTAAGTCTATACATATCTGTGCTCCACTAGAATGAACCTGGTTCATGTCTGAGTTCCTTTGTCAATCTTCAAAACTAACCTTTACTTGGACCAACTATATATATATATATATATTAATCTATTATTTTTAATTTAAGCACTTAGGTGGGCGGCTATTTTGGATTTAGTTGCTCTTATAAAGTAAGGAGGGCCCCAGGTCTTCTAGATTAAATCATGTTGTTGTGGGTCGGATTTATTTTTAATTTTGATATCACTTAATTCCTAGTCTGTCTATATCACACTCATATGGATGCGGTTCTATTCCGAACCCTAGATAAATGCAAATTTATTTGTGCTATGAACTGCCTTTTCTGTATATTACTCAATTCCATGTGGGCTAATATATAATGCCACATCAGCTTCTGGTAGGCGGAACATGGACAAATTCGGCCAAGTTATTTTGTGGTGCTCATAGTTAAGTGACCATATGTAGTCCATGAAATTATTAAGATTCTAATATATCACTATTTCATAAGCTTCCCGATGTAAAGTAAGTTTTCATGAGCAAAAAAATTATCCACATCTACTATTTGTAATATTTCAATAAATACATAAGTAAATATGTGGTTTTACATACATCATTATTACTAACTACTCTACACGTTTTCACCTTATATCATCATTATAATTAATTTAATATAAATATCAAATAAAAATAAGCTTTTATTCTCGTCAGGCATCATTGTTTGAGGAAAAAATCTACTTGAGTACCCATATTTTTTAGGTGTAGGAACTTAAAATATATTTCTGTTAAGAATGTATTTTGGTGCTGCTGTCGCAATCAAGATTAACATTCCAAATGGAGAAGTTTTATTTTGTGTCTTATGCAACTTACACTAGTTGTATGAGGCTCCTTTTTGTCTCATAAATTTGTGGACCCCAATCTTACACTTCTGGGTCTACAGAAATCTGAATCCACAAAACTGTAAGACAAAAAAATTACCTTATATAACTAGTGTAAGAGACACAAAATAAAATTTTTCTTTCCAAATGGGAACAAAGTCTATCCTCCTTCCCCCAGACACTTTTGTGGATGCCAATTATACTTCTCATTTGTTCCCCATTTTCCCAACAATCTGATCCAATTACCAGTCCCCTAGCTAGGGTAAATATCAGTCTTACATAGGCTAAATTTTTAGATTTGTCATTCAATAAGTGGTTACATTTCCACAAAATTCTCCACTGACCATAAGTGATGGACACGTGTGATACATTAGTGTGAAGGATATCGTTAATATAAGTTTAATGCTTTGTTAAGCAATCAAATTCTTGTAGCTATAGTAGCTTAGGTTTTATCCACGTCGGAGTCAGAATTTTTTTAAGTGGGATCAAAATATAAAGAAGTAAACCCACGGAAAAGCTAAGAGGTGTACATATATAGTATATGCACCTAAGATTTTTTTTTTTTACCTAACTATGCAATATAACTTTTCAGATGCAGAGGTGTTGGTTGACAACCCTTGAATACATGTGACTCCGCTACTAGATTTTTCTGGTTTTCAACAGTAGGTAAAATTTATATATGCGTTGATTACTGAGGTTTTCATTCTTTTAGGTATAGTGCGGGGTTCAATATGTAAGAAAATAATAGAATGACAAGTTGACTCAATTATTTCACTCGATATTTGTTTTCTATCAACCTTAAGTATAAGTAACTCTATCCATTATCCACCAAAGCTTAGGCCTACGGAAAGACATCACCTAATAATTATTGTGTGTATATTGTGTGCTGGACCTTAATTTGTTATGGTTTTCGCTTATGTACTTTATTGACCGCTAAGCCCTGCCTTTAAGTACTAACTAAAATCAAATCTTATGTCACCCGTTAATGCGCACCAATTTAGGTAAAATATTCAATACTTGATTATATTATTAGCTGCTAACAAAATAATGACCAAAATTTAAGGAATTATCTGTTTACCTCCCACTCGTTAGAGAAAAATGTCTAATTTTTTCCCTTGATACAATTATTCTCTCAATAATGTTCGTTGATAAAAATGAGAAAGAAATTATGCTACGTACGAAGAATGTTCGAATAATTCTTCCAAATAGAACTCTTGAAATGTAACTTCTTTTTTTTTGCCGATCTTGTGCTAAAGAATCTTGTACGTAAAAGTAATATTGAAAAATGACATACCTATAAACTATAGTTAGGTTTTTGTCAATTATTTTCCTACATAAGGATGTGTCACAATACACATATTTGTGTAAAATGACATAGAGGGGACCTTGCTATTGTTTGGCTTTTCTCTTCTTAAGCTACATTTCATTGACATAAGGTAACAAGGACCTTACAAATAGCACCAACAATTTGGACCACTACACTAAATTTCTGAATATTCTAAGATTAATTATATATAGTTATACATGTTACATTTGAATTATACATATGATATTATATATTCGTCGACTCTATTTTATTTAACCAGTGATTTATATTGATGGTACTGATTTATTGTCTCTGTTCGTCTTCTTGAGCCGAGAGTCTTTTGGAAACAGTCTCTCTATTCCCTCGGAGTACGGGTAAGGTCTGCGTACTCACTGCCCTCACCAAACCCCACTTGTGACATTACACTGAGTGGTTGTTGTCTTTTTATTTAACCGGTTGGTAGATGATAATTACATGTAAATTATCATAATACGCGAAACTATTCATTTGAAAAAAAAATGACTACCTTCAATAACGAGTTAAAATACACAAAGAATATTTTTTTAATATGTCATTGTATATATATGGGTCTTGCTAACATACTACCTCGCTACCCATTTTATCTTTTCCTTAAATACCCTTAATAGTTTATTCCAACACATTTAATAGGGGAGACATTTTGGTCTTTCCACAAAAATATTAGATCCAACACCCATTTTCCCTGTTCCTCTCTCCCCGTCTCTCTCTCACTCCTCTGTAATCATGATTCAACAATTATCATTTTAATGGGAAAAAGTGGAAGCTTTATTAATTTTATGAGTTAGCTTAGTAAAAAGAAAAACAAAGTTAATTGAACCAATACTACTAAGAAATTCGAATTCTTCAGATCTAAGAAGCTTGAGTTTCAACTGAAATTTCAGTGTGGATACACCTCAAATCAGTTGCCAAAACTATCTTCAATTGTTGGAAACTGTTTTGCAAACTTGAACTCGAAGTTTGGGGATGTATGAACATGTCCTATTATTGTATATTAACCTATACTTCCTTATATGAGGTTCTTGGTGTGTATACTAACTTGATAGTTTGGTTGTTCTATATAGATCTTTTATTGCAGCATCAATATTCATTTTGAAAGCACAAACATATAATTATCCATGTTAGAAAATATATTACGACATGTACAAGCCAACATTAAGGAATATTATTTGGCCGTGTAGTTTATTTATTATAATTACAAAGCACAAACACATAGGGAATTGCTATGTAATGATTTTGAAAGGTTATTTCTCATTTCTAGGGGGCGAAAGTTAAATTTTAGGAAGAAAAAGGCATGCTCGATTATCCTTATATGTTATATATAAGTCATATGAAGGGTCTAAATTTCAAGTAATATGCATGATAAGTATTATTTCCTTCACAACTAACATATGCAAAAACGAATAATCATATGATGATTTCATCATTCAGATTTGTAACGTACATACAAAACATAAGAGAGAGGAAATTTGTATATAACGTAACGGACTAATACGCACATATAACGTTAACTATTTCATTCAAATATTAAACCCCTTTCAAACAAGAAAATCTTAATATACAAACTCCAGGGAAAGTCAAATACAAAACTTGTACATGCAAGACAAGACAAGCAATAATTTTAAGTTTTCTATCAACTGCTATTTACTTGCATGAACCATTGTGGAACCAATCACTTCTACAATAAACGTCAAAAAAGAAGAACAGAATAAGAAAAAATAAATTACGTAAGTAATGAAAAAAAATTGGCGGCGAATAGACTTAAAAGAGACTAAACATCTTTCGTATCTTGTTCGTGTTTGGTGACCTTCGCTGAGGTTTTTGATCTACCTCCAAATTACCTAAATCCATCTTTTTAAATGCCTAATGCCTAAATTATGCCTTAAAAAAAGGATGTCCATAGAATGAATTAACTCCAGGATGACATGACTTTGAGGTTCACTCAAGATTCGGTTCTAGATAAACTAAACCATAAATTAAATATCTTAGTTTATTTCCCTTTTTTATATATAGCAGTATAAAATAAATTTGAGCAATTTTCCCTAAAAATATTTCATTGAATTACTTCCTTATTCTAGTTCCACACACATCGCGCATGTAACGTAATTATACCTGCTACCCATTCTTCTCGTATTGCACATTTTATATTTTTGTATTGTTTTTATTTTCTTAAAAAATTAAGAATGGAATATAACTTCTAGACTACTGACTTGTTATATAAACAGAAAATATACAAAGAATGTATAGAGTGTACGAATTTTCAGACGCATTATGTATAAAATGTTGGATCCTTTACATCTTTAATTTGTTGACCAGTAAGAGCTAGCCTCCACCTTTGTTCTTTAGCCTTGTCAATTGGGTAATGTAGCCGTAAAAGTCCTCAGCTGGCCATGTCCTTAAAGGAATGATTCCTAAATCCTATAAGGTGAGCATTGATGATGAGCAACGTCAAACATAACTCTTCTTGGGGCTAAATTGAAGGAGGATGCAACACCTATATATTGCTATTCAACAAGCACTGGCCTATTCAAAAGAGTTTTTCAGTCCTTAAGACTTTTGTTTCTATCTTCTTCACTCTTTTTGAGTAATCACCCCAATAAAAAGTTTGAGGTCCTATCTTTTCACTCACAAATATGACCAATTATAATGGTCTTGCGAAAATAGAAACGTAAAGATAAAATAGAGGAATAGTAAAAGCCATTTTTAAAATTTCTGATACATTTTATGATACATGTATGTGGATCACGGTAAGTTAACTTTCGAAAGCTGCCATCTTTTTAGATACCTTGGGAAAAAAAAGTTTTAGATACATTCACCATAATAAATTTTTCCATAATTTCAAGATAAATTTTATAGCTTATATTTATGTACATTAATGTTGAAAGAATAATTTAGTAGCTAATGAAAGAGGCGTTTTGCCTAATTAAACTTTCTTTATTTGTTATTTGTATTGAAATGTGTATTTACATTTTTGTACAAAAATATTTTTGAAGTAATGTTTGATTGAAGGGTAGAACCCTCACTCAGATTTTTGATGGGCAAATTAATAAAATAACTTTACCTAAATGTAAAACACTTATAATATAGTATTATATATATATATATATATATATATATATATATATATATATATATATAATCATACAAGTGGAGATAACATTATCATGAAAGCAGATTATGTAAGAATAAGACCAAATCTCCAAGATTATCTGAAGTTAAAAAGTCATTATTTTTTAATCAAAAGTAGTAACTAGGATATTTGCTTCCTTATCTATTATGCGATGTGGGAGGTGCCCATTTGCACATTTGTTTTTTTTACTTTTGGGGACTATAATCCACTTTCCTTCTCCCTCCTAGTTTCTCCGCTTAAGATTTTAAATCAATGGAGATGAAATACCATTTTATCTTTTAACTTTTTACGATTTATAAATGTAAATTTAGTAAAAACAGATAATATGTGAGATAAATAGATCCTCAAATATGTTAAAAACCGATTGAGAAAGACAATAGATTGAGCATATTTGATTTCCTTCGAGGTACATTCAAGTTTGACAGAATACCAGAGTTATCAAAAATAAATTTAAGTAAAAAAGAAAGATAGAATTATTCGGTATTTGTGTAGGTGAGATGTATTAGTCGAGGTATATGCAAATTTGATAGAACATTCAAAGTTATCAAATATAAATTAAAGTGCAAAAAAGGAAAGAAAATCAGTGAAGACGATATGTGTTGATATATATCACTAGGGGTGTTCATGGTTCGGTTTGAATCAGTTTTCCCTAAAAAGAAACCAAATCAAATAAGTCGGTTTTTCAAATATTGGAACCAAACCAAACCAATTAAGTCGGTTTTAATCGATTCGGTTTTGTCGGTTTTTATGGGTTTTTCTGTTATTTATCATTTTTTTTCTTAAATATGAGACATACACTACCAAACACGTATTCCGACGACTACATTTTCAACATAACACTACCAAACCAATTGCTCTTTGAGAAATCTATCATTTACCAAGATATATTGATGATAATTGAATCAAATAGTGATGAATAATTTAAGTACTCAATTTAAAATCGATTATTTTTAACATGAAATAAATTCTTGTATTTAGCAAAAGAAAACTACCAATCAAACTAGAATGTAAAGACAAACAATTAGATTATTATAATAGCAAAGAACTAGACTAAAGATACAATCGACTAATATGTACCAAATCTTTTTTAGAAGCTATATATATATATATATATATATATATATGTGTGTGTGTGTGTGTGTGTGTGTGTAATAAAAAATTTAGTAGCTACTTCTATAGTCCGTTTGGTTCGGTTTATTTGGTTATTTTTTTATTAAAATCAAAACCAAACCAAATATGATCAATTTTTAAAATTCAAAACCAAACCTAAAAAGCATTATTTTTTGATCGGTTTGGTTCGGTTTTCGGTTTGGTTCGATTTTTCGGATTTTTATGAACACCCCTATATATCACATATTATCTTGCTCAAAAGTTTATTTATTAATTTTCTAATCCTTTGTTGTGGAAGAGTATCAATATTTCTCTATTAAACTAAACATCAGCATTTAATTTGGCTCAATTTTGCTGTAGGTTTGGTCCTGTATAGCATGTTTTGAATTAGTTTTAAGAGGCAGAAAAATGCCCAAAACGAGCTTTTGCTTGTATCAGCAAAACTAATCTGATTAGTTAAAACAAGTATTAAAACTTTCAGTTACTAATTTTCATTGTTTTTATAAGGTCAGGGACAATGAAATTTCTATTGGTTGGTGAGTATTTCGACAATTGAGAATACAAAGAGAATCTTTTTATTTTTTATTTTTTGTGTCAAAACGAAGAATTGACCATGTGCCTAAATTTCATTTTATCTGTTGTTTTGTTTTGTTTATTTAAAAAAATTATTTAATAGCATTAAGGGATACTTGACTAAATTATTAAATTATTTTTCCTTTAAATTTGAATAAGTTGGGTTCATTTCTTAATTTGGCTGGTTGCTCACAGTTATCAACTCGCTTATTGTGTTCCACGTGAGTGATAACGTGAATATCTGTTTTTTTTAATTATTATTTTTAACTTTTGTGACTTAACTTTAATTACTACTATTGGTTTTTGGTTGTCAACTAGTAACTTTTTTCATTTGATCCTTGGTTTAATAAATCAAATAATTTTGCACAAACAAACTTTGTTACGCCCTTGTTTAGTTCATTCACAATATCCTTAACCATTTCCAAATATTAATCAAACAATTAATCTAGCGTTTAACTTGCGTTGTTCACATTTATTTGGATTTAGATCTAAATTTAATAAAATAATTTTCAGCCTTAAATCACTTTTGATAACTACTTCTATAAGTCCGGCATAGCATTCAATTTGTACTTTGAAAGTCATTATTCCTTTGAGATGAAGGGACTACTTATAACTACCTTCAAAAAAAGAAATTCTCAAATTCAATTTGCTCTTTATAGAGTGTTTCTTTTTACCACCACCACCACCACCAATGATAATAGGCTAAATTATTTAATATAGCCTATGTTTTAGCTCAACTTAAGGATGATTTACTATTGTAAATGTTCAAATAATACAAAAATTGGCTATTTTCATGAGTAGCCAAATATACAGGCATATATACAAATCCTACATAGACAATAACAAACAACAACAACAACAACAACAACAACAATAATAATAACAACATACTTAATGTAATCCCACAAAGTAAGTATGAGAAAGATAAAATATACGCAAACCTTACCTCTACTTTATGAAAGCAGAGGTTATTTTAGATAGATCGTCGGCTCGAGAAAAAAATGAAAAAGAAGCAAAAGCAACAAATGATAACACAACAAGCAAATGTGATAAGTTGATAGATTAATCGAAGAGAAGAAAATAACATATAGTAAAAGAAATCTGCGAATAAGAAGATAGGAATATATGACAGTAATACTAATGCCACGACATGAAAAGGAGAATCTTTCAAATATAGAAAAAAATTACTGTAGGAAGGAGTGCAGATTATATAATCTTTCTCCTAGCTAGAAATATAGGATTCGAGCTCCGGAAATGAAAAAAGAAAAATTGCTGACTAGTGCTTCCCCTTTTAAGTGATCTTATACTATACGAGTCTAGATTAATTGACCAGAAACACTTTCCCTTAATCTGGACTAATCAAACAGTACACATCAAGTGGGGTTCAGTTAGTTGAAAAATCAGAAAATAAATGACAAAAGTGATTTTCAAAAATTATGCAGAGGTCATGACTATACCCTACACACCCTATTTATCACCCAACCAAAACAAACTCTTCACAATTGGCCTATTTGTCTCCCCTATATAATACTGACAACACATGCAAATCAGGAATTTTTCCCCATACCATTCATCTCCCTTTTCAAGAACCAATATAACAAACAAACAAAAATCAAACATTAGTAAAAAATATTCAAGAATCAAGAATGCCTTATAGCCATTTTTTCTTCTTTCTCCTTATAAGCTTAGCTTTTGCAGCTATGGCTGCTCCTACACTTAGGCCAGGTTTTTACACGGAAACATGTCCACAAGCTGAATTTATAGTCAAAGATGTGATGAAAAAAGCAATGAAAAGAGAGCCCAGAAGCTTAGCCTCAGTGATGAGATTGCAGTTTCATGATTGCTTTGTTAATGTAATAGTAAACATTTCAAGAATCCATTTTTTTGTTGCTGTATTTGAAAATTCTTGTTTTTGGGTTAATTTTTGTTTTATTTTTTTAGGGATGTGATGCTTCTTTGTTGTTGGATGATACACCAAATATGCTTGGGGAGAAAATGGCTTTATCAAATATAAATTCACTGAGGTCTTATGAAGTTGTAGATGAAGTTAAAGAGGCACTGGAAAGAGCCTGCCCTGGTGTTGTTTCTTGTGCTGATCTTTTAATCATGGCTGCTAGAGATGCTGTTGTTCTGGTATATTTATATTCTCATCTTTTCAACTTCCATTACCACAAAAAAAAAAAAAAGAGGAAAAATTTCATCTTTTTTTTTTTTTTTGGGGGGTGGGGGGTGGGGGGTTGTTCCATCCTGTAAGTCTTCTTCCATGAGCTTTTGCCTACCAGCTAATTAGGGCGGGGGCAGGAGCAGAGATAGAATTCTGACTTTATTAGTTCCGAATTTTGAAAATACGACTTTAAAATTTAATGTTTGATTCTAAATTAAATATTTGTACATATTTAATGAACGTTTTAATACGAACTACTTTGTTTGAGCAAAAGCTATTCGAAACCATAGCTGGACTTCTGGTTCCGTCGCCCCTGGGCAGGAGAAGAATAAGGATATAATCATATAAATATGTATCTCAGAGTAAGCTTAATTATTTTGTTTTTTGATAAGGTCAAAGCAAGCTTAATGTAAACCAAATAATTTAAATAATGATGGTGTTCGGAACAACTTGTGTGTATTTTGATTATGTTGTTGCGTACTTGCTACCTCCCACTCGCACCAGCATAGGTGATAGGAAGCTCTGCCCATAAAAAATTAGACAGACGAGAAGAAATCACATATATTTTTTTTGGTCTCTACCGAAATTTAAGGAATACAAATAATTCATTGGTATACTAAGTCCTTGATCATTGTTCTGTATCATTACAAATTGAGGAGTGAGTAGGGGTAAAAGAAAAGGGAAAAGGAACCCCAAATGTTGTACTAGTAATTATGATGAAAAATCTCCTCTTATTCATTTTCTTTTTCCTATGCTGTCTTTTGAGTTACTTGGTAAAACAGAGGATCTTATTTGTTTTAAACTTTTACTCAGACTGGAGGTCCAAATTGGGAAGTGAAGTTGGGAAGGCTAGATAGTTTAACAGCAAGTCAAGAAGATTCAAACCAAATCATGCCAAGTCCAAGATCAAATGCAACATATCTCATTGATCTTTTCAACAGATATAATCTCTCAATCAAAGATCTTGTAGCACTTTCTGGTTCTCACTCCATTGGCAAAGGAAGATGTTTTTCTATTGTCTTTAGGCTATATAATCAGTCCGGCTCGGGCCGGCCTGATCCTACCATTGAACCAAGATTCAGAGAAAAGTTAGACAAGCTTTGTCCACTTGGTGGAGATGGGAATGTAACAGGAAATTTGGATGCAACACCTGAAGTATTTGACAATCAATATTTCAAAGACTTGGTAAATGGTAGAGGGTTCTTGAATTCAGATCAAACACTTTTTACTAACCCTTTTACTAGGGAATATGTTAGAGAATTTAGTGTAAGTCAGGAGAAATTTTTTAAGGCTTTTGTTGAAGGGATGATAAAGATGGGTGACCTGCAATCTGGCCGCCCAGGTGAGATTAGACGGGATTGCAGAGTGGTGAATAGCCGTCGTCCGCGAGTTGAAGTCTTGTTTGAGACTTCAAATAGAGGAGAGTAACCACCAACTGAATTGGAGAAAGGTTTGAAAAAGTCTATTGTAGTTTTATGATCAGAATAGTATCAATCAGATTGTTTCTTCTGATGTTTTATGGGCTTTGTTTGGATTTTACTTAAGTACTTCCTCGCTGTCTATGAAGGGTAACCTTGGTGTAACTAGTAAAGTTGCTGTTATGTGACCAGGGGTCATGGGTTCGAGCCGTGTAAACAGCCTTTTGCAGAAATGCAGGATAAGGCTGCGTACAATAGACCCTTGCGGTCTAGCCCTTTCCAGACACTATGACCGCGCATAGTGAGAGCTTAGTGCACTGCGCTGCCCTTATTTCTTGGTTGGCCGTGGCTGCTCTTGTATAACAAAAGACTTGATTATACAATACAATAAAATATATGTAACAGTCAAACAAATATTGAATTTGAATTAACAATACAATAGGTAACAACCATCCAAACAGCCTGAAAGACTTGAAGAGGGACATAATTCTAAGCCCCTGCTTTTTAAATTCACCATGTAAATGAAGGGAGAACATGTGTAGGATATGCATCATATTTCAGGGCAAGAGCACGTACAGAATTATCATTTGCAACTTCTCCAAATTTACTAAGTTCGAGTTCAGTAGCATGAACTCCACATGATGTGATAAATAGAGATGCAATTCCAGCTGCATTTGCGCCTTTGATATCATGGTGCAAGGAATCTCCTACTCCAATACAATCCGAGGCATCCACAGCAGCAGCCATATCCATAGCTGACTTGTATATTATCTGCAACGAGCTCGTCAGGAGATAGTTCAACGATGTTCAGAATATATCAATTGAGAGAAAGAAGCACAACATCAGACAAATAATGATCATGTATTTAAGCACTACATTCATGTTATTCCACCAATCAGGGGCGGACGTAGAGTATTAGTTATGGTTTCATTCAGTAGCTGTGACTCAGATCAGTATCAAATGTATTGTGGTAGAGTTTCGAAGTCAAATCTATAAAGTTAAAATCTTGAATATAACTTACCTTATGTGGTTTACCCATCCATTTTACTTCACCTCCAAGTTTTTCATATGTGGCTGCCAATGTTCCTGAAAAATAAGTCCAAAGAGAAGAATCTCAGTCTTGAATCTAAAGATGGACAAAGACAAGGTACAATGTGACAGGTGTCTGCATGGCTTTGGTCTAGTGGTAATAGTAAATGCGCATTTAGTCATGTGTGGGCTACACTTAGGGGCTTCGAACCTTATCATAAATAAAAGCCTATATTTAAGAAAAGAAGGATAGAGCGCCCCCATTATCCACTAGTTCGGAAATTTCTCGGGTATAGAGAAAAGGTACAAGGTGAAGGGGAACCTTGGAGCAATGATCAAGTTGTTTTCATGTGACCTATAGGTCACGAGTTCAAGCCGTGGAATCAGCTACTGATGCTTGCATTAGGGTAGACTGCCTACGTCACACCTCCTTGGAGGCGGCCCTTCCCTGGACGCTGCATCAGGCTGCCCAACGTATAAAATAACTCAACCAGCGAAAGCGTGAGTGCAAGAAAAACATTCTTACCGGGCATAGCACGTAGATTTCCAGGCTCTATAGTTACATAATCAGGATTTGCTACCACCATTGGAATTTTCTTAGAAGCACATTGCTCCAGTATCTTCTCAAGGTCATCAAGATTCATTGGAAGTGTGTCACCAGAAGAAAGGCCCAAAGCATCAGTTCCGTGAACCAAAATAAATTTGGCTTCCTGAACATTTTCCACTACTTCTAGTCCGAGGCCCTGAAGTAAAAAACCAGAGCCACCAACCAGTTAGTTGAGAAAGACTAACATTTTCTTCCGGTTCAAACAGTAAAGAAAACCTATGGATATTATTCTAAGGAACTCGAAAAGCTATATGTACCTCGAGAGAGATAGCACCCTTGTCGCTCCAAGTCATGTGAATGCATGATCTTCCTAAAGAGGCAAACCATTCGTCGTCTCTCCTGATCATAATCAAATGTAATAGAACACATTCACTTACATATCTGATAGAGAGTGGATGTGATTTTATTAAGTTTTTTTCATTCGAATTGACAGTCCTAAAAGCAACACTGTAAAATAAAAATGACATAATGCGAGGGATGAACGAGAGAATTTAGCAGCGATAGAAGTTGATGATGACTACGTGAGACGGTGAGAGCAGTCATTTGGTATATCAAAAATCAAGCGAGACATGCATAATACAAAGAAATTTGAAGCACCATATATTGAAGCATCTTAATTTGATGATCAATAGAAACTTAGCGAAGATATAAATACAGAACAACAGACTTAGTCTAATCCCATAAACGGGGTCTGGTCAGCGAAGAAATAAATCATTATATAATTTGCTCAATATCTACTTTAAATGTAAAAAAGTATGTAACCTTAGAAGATACTGATGTGTTAATTCTCCACTGGTAATAACACCAACAAAGAGTGATGTATCAAATCCAAGGCTCTTCAATTTTTCCAGGGTTGTAGATGCTCTTCTTGAAGAATTACTAATGATTACCATTTTTGCACCATAACTTGCCAACTTTTCCACTGCTTAATATCATTAGTTAGACATTAGGAAAACTAATTAAAACAGTAAGGAACCACTGAAAGGTGTGTATATACAAGCTTAATTACCAAAATATTAAAGCTAAGAGATGAAAACGTACACGTCGAAATGGCACCAGGATAAGGTTGTTTCCCATCATGAAGTACTCCAAACTGATCAAGAAACCACGCCTGAAGTAAAATTTTTGGAAACTCTTCAGGAATTCCAATAATGTGCAACTTATATAAAACAATTATAACCACTTCAGATCCCGACCTTTTATAACGTGCGACACGACGGCAAATCTCGGTGTTCAACTAAGTTTAGACAAATCCGACATTTTTGAAATGATGGTGGGACAAACCACGTGTCTCCTTGCATAACATGGATTCCAAACATTTATGATCTGGATGTAAATGAGTCGAATGACTTATCCCTCGGTCTATTGGTGAACCATCTTTCCAGGGATTGTGAAAGACGTTCTACTAGAAATATTCTTGTTATTGCTTGACTCATATTCCCCAAAAGTGGATATTGTAATGTGTTTACAATAAGATTTGCACATGATCTTTTTTTTCCTTCCAAGTTCCATCTCCATTTGATTTTTTCCCTCCTCACTACAAGAACAAAATCCTTCGGGCTTGGCTGGGTTGTTTCCTTTGGAACAAAAACCCAGCCCAACACGAGCAATTAAGAGAAGCCCGGCCCAGTTCAGGAACCGGCGGGCTCACCCTTAATGAGTCGGATTTTGAAAGACACATAGAAATTGGTAATAACATGCAATTTTACGGGGAAGTATACAGTTAGCTACTAATTAATTAGAGATGAAAATACCCCTGTGCTAGACATGGGTTCTCTGTAAATATTAATGACAAAGTGTCCTGTCAAGTCCTTAACTTCATATGTGTAGTGTAAATGTTAAGGACATGGGTCCTTAACTTCATGTGTGCAGACTGCAGTGTAAATGTTAAGGACACCATGTCCTTAATATTTACACAGCACTCATGAAGAAAGGGTAAAAACGTCATTTCGTATTAATTTTAATAGAGTAGCGGCTATTTTTGCTCAACATTAAAAATACCGAATAAAAAATAAATACCATATTAAAAAGTGGCTATCCCACGCTATATCTACCAATTTTACTACATTATCATCAGTTTGAGCAGAATTCTTATAAATATACCGCTGCACCTCACGTATGATTAAATCTGATACTATAAAGACTAAACCTTCCGATGAGAACCCAATGTTCTGTAATCATCCCATTTTAATTTAGAGGAATTAAACAGGAAAACTACCATTGTTTGGTATAGTGTAAAATACTTCTTTTGATGATTTTCTAAAGTTTTGTTGTCTCAAATTAATGAAATTGTTTTCCTAAACTAAATAGCAAAGGAGGGAAAATAATTTACATCATTGATGGGCGCAAGTCATTTTCCTCTTCATCTATCTTTTAGCTATATGGTTGTTTATTAATATGTCCAAAGAAAATTAGACCAAAAAAAAAAAAAAAAATTGTTTTGCAATGTAACTAGAAACCTACGCAGTAACCTACACTATGCGGTAAAAGGGATTATTTATCCGCATCCATGTTTACATCAAACCATATAAACTTATGATCGTTAAGTATTTGATGAAGTAAGAATATATATTAATAAACTATGGTTAAACTTTAAAGTAATAGAAATCTATATCCAAACACATGTCATATATTTATTGGTTTGATATAATTATCGAGTGCGGATAAGTTTTCAAGAAAATAGAAATGGTGAAAACCAACGAAGGATTAGATGTTTGGAATATTTTGTACTAAAACTAAAGAAGCACAATACCTTGAATTGACGAGTTTCAGCAAGCTGTTGAATTCCATTCAAAGTTTGAATATTAAGCTCGTTTAGCTTTGACGATTGAGCTGATAAGCATGTTCCATTCATCATTGACCTCTAATTCTCTCTCTCTGTGTGTTTGTACTTTTTTGGTTCTTGATTTCGACTTCTTCTCTGTTTTGTCCAATTGATAGCTACACTGGTCAACGCCAACCACCTTACCTACTTAAAACATAGGGCACACCACCCCAAATAAATAAAATAACTTAGTTATAGATATACTCCTTATATATATTTCTAAACAAAACACTTGGTGGGCGTTTGGACATCAGAATTGTGAAAAACCGAAAAAGGTGAATTTCTTCTTAAGGGAAAATGGTATTTAAAAATTAAAGTTGTGTTTGGATAAAAATATAATTTAGAGTTATTTTTGATTTTTTGTAAGTGATTTGGGTGAATTTTGAAAAATAGCCTTTTGGAGTTTTTTCAAATTTTTAAAAAATTCCGAAATTCAACTTCAAGTGAAATTTGAAAATTTTATGGCCAAATACCGATTCCGAAAAAAAAAAATTAAAAAGGTTTCCAAAAAAGGAAAAAATTTTCTTATGGCCAAATAGGCCCTTAATACCCTAACTCTCGAATTAGTTATGAACTGGGGAATTTGCATCTATACCCGCTTTTTGTGCCATGTTTTAACTTGTATCCGCTTTGCCAAAAAAATTGCAAACGTGCCCGCTTTTTGCATAACTTCAGCATACGGGGCTGAAGTAACAAAGACAATCACGCAAAACTTCAGCATTCTAGTAGACGGGCCTGAAGTAGCAAGTGTGCTGAAGTTTTTGTTTGTAATTGCTGAACTTAAGCATAGTAGCTGAAGTTTTGTTCTCTATTTGCTGAAGTTTTTGTTTGTAATTGCTTTTTATTTTTGTAACTGACGAAAGTTTTTTGTTTTTGTAACTGACGAACTTCAGCTCTAGAGCCATACATTGTAGCAGTTCAAATACGAAAGGCAAAATAGCCATACAAGTTTCATAAATATCAAGGTCCTATGTAATTTCTTATACAGTGGGGTTCTGACTTGGATCTTTAAGAAAAATCTCAATAAGAGTATATCCAATATCAAAATAATCATCTCCCAAGTCTCAGTAAATTTTAATATCTGTTGTACCAGTTACGAGGTTTTATTTTCCTCCTGGGCTTGGCATCGAGGAATGTCAGAACAACGTGAGAAGAAGTTTTAGGTAACTTCAAAACCTCCTCTGATGCCTCTTCTGATTTATGAGCATAGCTCTCCAAACAATTGTCAGTTTTTTCAACACTCGTGCATTCTTCAGAAAGAACAAGAAGAAGAAGAAAACGAAGGAGGAGAAGGAGGAGGAGAAAGAGGGCTGGAGTTATTTAAAAAATGGGTACAAGTTAAAAGTTTAAAAAAAAATAGGTATAGGTTAAATGGGGATGACCAAATAGGACGCCCGTGCAATTTTTACTTAAACCTTATAGTATTGGTACTAGAAGTCCATGCAAATTCTAATTTCAGTAAGTAGCAAGTTCATAGGTAATTTTAAAGTTTTAAATTTTAGTTCTATATAAAATAATAATTAAATTTGATTATAATGTTATATGACATGGAATACACTCACATGTGTAAAATTATCGATTAGCATTTCGCATTAAAAATGTTGATAATATTTTATATTGGAGTTGCGTGCTCTTATAACAATTTAGATTTAATGTGTAGCGACAAGGGGTTTAACTTGTAGATAATCATGATATGTTCAATGGAAGTTTCAAGTTGTTAAATACGAATGATAAATACTTGCCTTGATCCAGTGTTTCCACCAAATGATAGCAACTAACAATGTTTGAATGATTTACTGAAATGAAAATATGTGTGCACCATGTCCTGCATCTATTTTGTTATAACAAGTTATTTATTATGTTAGCTGATTAGGTTTATTATAGAATCATTACATGTCACATTTAATTGATAGTGTAAAAAACTATATATTATCAGTGCATAAAAGTTAAACTCAATTCACTTGCGACTCTTCGTATGGACAAGATTGTGAATATGTATGGTAAAGCACAAAGCTAAGAACTATATTGCCAAATCAAATAAGTACTTAAAACATAGTGCAGCTAGTTGTGCTGTTGTAAAATTCAAGAACGACATGGCTTTAACTGTTTAAGAACACTAACAGGAACTTGATTATTATAATTTTCTAAGAATTACAATATTATATTCTATAATGTTCTTATTCTGTTGTAAAGAACACCACACATCCATTATGTTCTTTATTCTGCTGCACGATGTGAATTTTCTATTGTTTTTCATAAAATTATTTGAGAAACTTTATGATCCAGGAAGGCAGAGAATCAATAATGAAACCAACAATTATAGCAAGGTTTGTTAACTTTTTAGGTACATTATACAGTAGGCTATATGAATTCAGGGGCGGAGCCAAGATTTCAAGTTTATGGGTTCAAAATTCTAATCATTTTAAGTTACTCGGTTTTAAATTAATAATTTATATATATTCAATGAATTCTTTTAAGATAAATACAGTGTTCGAACCAAAGTTACTGGATTCGACTGAACTCGCTCCCGGCACTCTAGCTCCACCCCTGCATGAATTATTGAAGCTATTGGGAAGACACATCAGAATCAAGTAGCAGCAAAATCATTATCCAGTTCTGGAATAAATATATTCCATCCATTACTTATGATCAGCAAAACAAGGAGCTATAATGCTAAATTATAATAGTCGTGTTCTCAATCACCAGAGGCGAATTCAGAATTTGAAGTAGGTTTCTTAATATTTACAAGCTAGATCCGTCTCAAGTAAGATAGTATCGGTTATATGAATATCACTTCCTAATTAATTCCTAGCCGTTAAAGGTTAAGGGGGTTAAATCTATAATGATGAAATCTTAAACAGACCAAATTTATATAGCTATAGTTCAAATGCCTCTTTTGTTCCTCCCGTGGCATGCCTCTCCGACAGCAAGCGAAAACAAAAGTCGCAGCTTCGCAAACCAGCAATGGCCTGTAAATAAGTTCAGAGAAACAAACCAAAGTAAAGTAAGTTATCAAGTACTTACTTTACTTGATATTTGAAAAACCGACTTACTTGGTTTGGTTCTTTTTAGGGAAAAACCGATCCAAACCGAACTATGAATACCCCTACCGGTGGATTAGTTGGGATAACTATGTGCAAACACTATATGTTGGATTTTGGAAGAAGCCCAAACAAAATACTATGCTTTAACCTTGAATTGGGGAGCATGTTTCCTCCCCAACAACAATAACAATCCAGTATAATCTCATAAGTGGGGTCTGGGGAGGGTAGTGTGTACGCAGACATTACCCCTACTTTGGGAGTAGAGAGAATGTTTCCGATAGATCCTCGGCTCAAGAAGACAAAAAGAAACAATAGATTAGTAACAACAACAAGTAACGACAACAATGACCAGAAAGATAATACCATAATGAACTACCTTAAGCGGAAAACCCAAATTCTCAATAAAATGCTTGCATAAAATACAAAATTGAAGTTCGGATTAGGATTTCGTGATAACTTGTGGAATAAAAGAGTCTGGAAATTGTAATCATATATTATTTTTAACATGAAATAGATTCTTACATTTAACAAAAGAAAACTACCAATTAAACTAGAATGTAAAGGTAAAGAACTGTACTAAAAGTGCAAACAATTAATATTTACTGTAAAATTTTTAAAACATTATATAAAAGTATACATATATATAGGTGTAATAATAAATTTAATATAGCTACTTCTATAATCGGTTTGGTTCGATATCTTTTTAATTAAAACCAAAATCAAACTAAATTTGATCGGTTTTTAAATTTCAAAACCTAAACCAAACCAAACCAAAAAGTATCGGGCTTTTTGGTCGGTTTGATTTGATTTTCGATTTGGTTCGGATTTTTGAATTTTTATGAACACCCCTATCCACAGGTCAATTATCTCAAAATACCAAAACTCACAAATGAGCAACTAAAAGACTAGTTGCCATGGAAACACAAAAATCAAATATAAGATTCATTTTAAGAAAAATATATATTTTACCTAACACGCAAAAAAAAGAAGCAAATTGTAAATTCATTAGGTGTTTATTTACCTCTTCTTTAGACCGGCAACAATAGATTTTTTTTTATCAAAACGATTGATGCAACTATTACCAGCATGGATTTGAAAAGTTTCGACAGGAGTACTAGCAAGAGTGAGATTTAAGACTTTCACCGTCATCCAGTACATATTAAAGGTTCCCGACAACGAATAATTCACTTTCTCAATCTACAAAACCTTGTACTTGAAAGCCTGCGAGGAGAGGCACAATTAGTTGAAAACAAAGGAAGGATAGTCTGGAGACTAATCACAGAAAGAAATTTAAGGTTGCACTCTTTCTCATTATATTCCTCGATAGCACAGTTAGCCAGTTCCATTAGTAACTTAGCCTTGTCATTGAAATCCTGAGATGGTAATGGTCCAGGTAGTGATCCTCCATAAGTAGGCGCACCAAAAAAAACCAAAGAGAGATAGACATCAATGTCAAAATACTGCATCAAACAAGCCAACACTAGAGTGAGTGATGAAAACTAATCCAAATCATAGGACGAATATATAATAAGTAAATTCAAGCACAAGAACCATAAATTCAATACAGGTTTAATGCCAGAAGATAATTCCCAGATAGACTCACAACTTGTTTGGATGGTTGTTATGTATCGTTTCATAATGTCTCATACTTGTATTGTATTATTTTAATGTATACAATATTTAGATAGATTGTATTGTTTGCTGTCGTTTCATGATGTCAAACACCAACAACATTAAGAATAAACTTACAATATCATAAAGAAAAAGTAAGGTACAAGATAATATAAAAAGTTAGGGTAAAGAATAAAATAGTACTTATGAG
The DNA here is from genome assembly GCF_000393655.2 of Nicotiana sylvestris. Classification (NCBI taxonomy): domain Eukaryota; kingdom Viridiplantae; phylum Streptophyta; class Magnoliopsida; order Solanales; family Solanaceae; genus Nicotiana; species Nicotiana sylvestris. Next base: position 172,011,289 of record NC_091061.1, read on the forward strand.
AGAGAAAATAAGGTAACGACGAGACCACACCAAATCGAGTTTTCTATAAAGTGCCACTTTTGGTTGTTACGTAACGATGGATTTAATAGCCGAGGGTCTATTGGAATTAGTCTCTCTGCCCTTCCAGGGTAGAGGTAAGGCTGTATACATCCTACCCTCCCCATACCCCACTTGTGGAATTGTACTGAGTGATTGTTGTTGTTGTTGTTGTAACGATGGATTTAATGATACGATACAATAAAATTTAAGCAACAATCAAAATAAACATTGTATTTAAAGTAACAATACGATACAATACAATACAATAGGTAACAACCATCCAAACAAGCTATCAGATAAACATCTAAGGGAAACAGGTTTAAATAAGTTTGTTTAAGAAATTTGAACTAACAACATGAAATTATTACTCCCTCTATTTCAATTTAGATGACACACTTTCCATATTAGCCCATTCCAAAAAGAATTACACATTTCTACAATTGAAAATAATTCAACTTTAAATTCTTCATTTAACCCATTTTATCCTTAATGAGAAGCTTTTATAACCATACAAATATCATAACCCCACAAAACTTTTACCCCTTAATAATGTGTTTGGCGTCTCCAATCCTAGAAGCACTTTTTTTTTCTTCAAAAAAAGTATTTTTTTTTCAAAGTTGAAGTGTTTGGCCAAGATTTTGGAAGAAAAAAAGTACTTTTGAGGAGAAGCACAAACAGTTTTGGAGAAGCAGAAAAAAACAGTTTCTCTCCAAAAGCACTTTTTTAAAAGCACTTTTGAGAAAAATACACTTAGAAGCAGTTTTTAAAAGCTTGGCCAAACACTAATTGTTGCTCAGGAGTGTTTTTCAAATTAATTAGCCAAATACAAATTACTTCTCATCAAAAGTAATTTTGAGAAAAGTACTTGTGAAAAAAGTACTTCTCAAAATAAGCTGGTTTTTGCAGCTTGGCCAAACAGGCTATAAGTTTACTGTTAGGGATATATTAGATATGCCTTAGATCCAATCTCATGTTTGATGATTTGAACATATTTTTTATGAATGTTATTTCATATAAAATATCTATGGCATTTGATATTCTTTTATTATTATTATTATTGTTAATTGCTTGATTAATTTGATAAGGTCCTTGATTAAATTTGAGACTTGTCATCGTGATTGAGATCATGATAATGAGAGTGACGTTTCTTATAATTTAATCTAAATTTTGTTCTTGATCATATGATTATTAATTTAGACACTAATAATCCAGTTAGATCAATACCTATATGATTATCTTTGTGGGATCAAAATTAGTTGATCTCATTAACTAAATCACATAGATAGATGATGCATATAGAGATATGATCATTGAATCGACTCATTGGATAATTCCTAATGGTTAGAATTACCATAAACTGTCAATGGGATATTCTCAGAAAAAATGTGATGTAAGAGCTTCCTTTGACCTGATATCATCATAGTAATTGACAAGTTATTTATTGTACTTTGATGCTAGACACCTATGGCTCTACGACGATAGCTGAAAGGATATTGGGTATGATTAAATACTTGAAGAATTAGTGATTGATCAAGATGGAATCTATCAACTCTTGGTAATGAGTTTAAGCTCCATGTTGTCATGAATTATAACCGACCAAATTAAGACCTTGGCCAGGGCGATTGAATGAAAGAAGAAAAGAATTTCTTAGGTCATTCAATGGTCGATTATATATGATATGAACACATAGTTGGTCGCCTATTAGGATTTGACAGTTAAATCATATCCTAGGGTGACCCAGAGCTATAAGGACATAAGGAATTAATACACTATTGTTCTACGGGTTCATGAGAGTATATTGTATACTTCATGCCATCCGGTCGTTAAGGAGTGTTGCTAGACGCCACCCTTGATTAGTATATTGATGTGATCAATTTACTACCGGCTTAGTATTGAACCTATGGGGTCGCACACTAACGAGTGTTCTAATCTTTGCTAGAGGATTAATTACTTTATTATTTGATAATTAAATTAAAGAATTTAATTAGTCAAATAAATTAATTTATTAGTCCAAATGAAATATTAGTATATCCTTTGCTAGCACAGATGGCATAATTAATATTGTAAACAAATTGAAGCTTTCTATTTAGAATAGAAAATTGAATTGTATCTCTTGATTATAATATATATGTGATATATATTAATATTGATTTATATATAGGTTGTATATATATATTGATTTATCTATAGGTATTATATATATTATCAATTTATTCTTATAATCCAGTTTTGAATTGGATCAATTAATTCAATGTGAAAGTCCAAATTGGACTAACGTAAATTGAATTATTTAGCTAGCTGCCGTATACCCATTTGGAATGGGATTCAAATTTTTTCCAAATGAAAAAGGTTGCATAATTCCAACGTTTGGAATGGACTTTACGAAGGAAAAAATTAATATTTGTGACTTTTCCTTATCTACCTATTGGAAAATTATTACAAACGTTTGGAATGGACTTTACGAAGGAAAAAATTAACGTTTGTGACTTTTCCTTATCTACCTATTGGAAAAGTATTACAAAAGTGATACATATATGCGCGCACACACACACACACACACACACACACATATATATATATATATATATATATCACGGTGAAAAAAAACTAAGCTCTGATACCACTGTTGGATTGCATAGGGTGTTCGCACTATCGAAAAAAATTTCAAACAAGATTCTCTTCACCAGGTATGTCTTAGATCCGATCTTTGATATGTAAATAAATTTTAAACACGAAAAGTTCTACCGAGGATTGCTATTATCTTCCGCTGCGTATTATGAACACCTCTATGCAATCCAACATTTACCACAAGTGTCAATAGTCTTTTTTTTTCCTTAAATTCCGTGCCGAATCAAACTAACTTATCTAAATTAAAACGGAGGAAATATTTAATGGCAATTTGAAATAGCAAAAGAAAAACTTACATGGGTATGACAAATCTGAGGGTTCAATCGAATAGGGGTTAGATACTCCTCCCGTGAGGCATTTTCCTTGTGCTGCAAGTTTTTCTCGGTGCTCCAACTGTGACTGTTTCAATCCCTTGCCTCGAACAAAATTCTCTTATTGTCTTGTCGAATGCATCTATTACTCTCTTTGCTACCTCATTTCCCAGTTCGAAACAAATTTCTCTTTCTCTCTGTTTCTTTGATTTCAAGTATTTTTCCTACTTATTCTCCTCCTCTTTTGATGGTAAAAGTGATTTTACCCTCATCTCCTCGAACGAATAGTGTTCTCTTTCCCATAATTTCTTATCTAAAAGTTCTTCTTCCGATTTGGGATAATTGATTTGTATTTGCTTCTTTTGGGACTCAGTTAAATTTGCAAGACAACATGCTCTTAGGTTGATGCTTTCTGAATTGTTTCCAAGGAATACTTCTATCATGTTCCGCCTTTTCTTCCTCTTTTTTCCCCTGCTTCTCCACCTCCTCAGGTGGTGTCAAACAACTAATTTTCTTCCTTGGATCCGACGATTCTTCCATTTTTGTTAATTCGACGCAATATCAAGTATCAACCAAACCCAATATTTATAGGTTGATGTGATGAAGCTAAACCCTTTTTAGTTGGATTGGGATTTGGGTAGGCTCAGGAGACGGAAATAACAGAGTTGTATATGAATTACAATATTTATAGGAAACTTGATTATATTTCCATCTTTTTTGTTGAATTTAAGGTTAAAATAATAATATAATATAATATAATAGAAAGAATATGAGGGGCATTTGTATCTATATCCGCTTTTTGTGTCACGTTTTAACTTGTGCCCACTTTACAAAAAAAATTACAAGTGTACCCGTTTTTTCGCATAACTTCAGCATACGAGGCTGAAGTAGCAAAGACAATTACGCAAAACTTCAGCATTCTAGTAGACGGGCCTGACGTAGCAAGTGTGCTGAAGTTTTTGTTTTGTAAGAGCTGGAGTTTTTGTTTTGTAACTCGCGAAGTATTTGTTTTTGTAACTGGCGAACTTCAGCTGAAGTTTTTTTTTGTAACTGGCAAAGTTTTTATTTTGTAATTGTCGAAGTTATTTAGTTCATTTGTAAAAACTTTAGCACTATTTATGTTTGTTTGGGATTTTGGTCATTTGTATTTTATTTGTAATTATGTAACAAGAAAAGAAAACGAGAGTATGCACAAATCTAATAACTCATTATCATTCACTGATCAATAAAGTTATCAATTTCAACAAAAATCTTGCAACTGAAACTATCGTGCCTCTAAACTAATTGGTTACATCAACAAGTAACATAGTCTAAATTTAATATGACATAGCTTTGAAAGAAGAAAAAAGGGAATGATAATACAATGGTCAAAATACAGATGACCAAGATCCCAAACAAACATATACACTAAGAATCTACTCATTTAATATAGCTACAGCTAGTTATTTAGTTCATTTGTAATTATTTATAATTTGTTTTTAAATAATCTGATAAATATATTTTTGGCAATCATCCCATGAACTGAAGTTCCATAGCAGCACCAACAGCAGCAGCAACAGAAGAAGAAGAAGAAAACGAAGGAGGATAAAGAGGAGGAGAAAAAGGGCTGAAGTTATTTAAAAAGTGGATACAAGTTAAAAGTTTTTAAAAAATGGGTATAGGTTAAATGGAGGCGACCAAATTGGGCGCCCCGTGCAATTTTTACGAATTACGACCCTTGTCACTTGGCCTAACAGCCCAACCGAAAATGGCCCAAATTTGAAGCTTTTACCTTATTTACCAAACATACATAACTTGAAAGAAACTTTTCAGCCTTTAGCCCATTATTAAAGACACAATTCTAGGGTTTTTATTATTTTCTTCTTTCTTTATTCCCAGCATACCAAGTTCTCTCTCACCGTCTATCGCTTCTTCCTTTCTACTCCACATAGATCCCTCATCCTCTCTTAACCTAGCCCCCGCTATTCCCCCTCCCCTACCCCCTACGCAGTTCTGCCATCAATAGCTCGAAGAAGGCTCGGGCTCCTACTCCGTCGTCCATGGTGGAAAGAAGAAGAATATTGAAGCTTTTTGAAAGAAAATGAAAATACACACAAATATGAAAATAAATAGCTCTCAAACTTGATTTGCACAAAAAAATAACCACTAATTTTGGAAGATTTTGAAGTTTGAAGTTCTGGTCAATATTATTATGATCTTGAAGTCTCAAATCTGAAATTGGTCGTATCTTATCTGTACGTTGAATTCCGAATCGTTGGCGCAAAATTGTTAACCTATTGACGAGTTGAATCATCCAATACCTTCTACTACAACTCGAGGCTTGGATAAAAAATCATAACTATGTAGCAGTTTATATCAACATTGTATAATAATGTATAATTGTGTATATGGATATACAAACACCTCTTATACACTATTATACATGTTTATACAAGTTAATACATTATTTACAGTAAGTGTAATGTTGGACATTCTATGTTTTCTAATGAAAATATTGTATAAGTGGTGTTTAAATACACTTATACAGTATTGTATAATTGTGTATAAATATGTATATTTGTGTATAATATTGTATAATTATATATTTTTTCAGTTTATAGGGATGTATATATATTGTCAGTGTGTAAGAGGCCTCTACGGAAGTTTGACACTTCCTTCTCTTCTTCTTTTTCGTGTATGTGATGTATGAAAAAAAAATTGTACGTGTTGGAGGGATTCTACAATTCATTACCAAGTTTTTATTTTCTTTTATCCTGTTGAATTGCTTTAGCAATTGCACATAAAAGTATTTGAATTTCTTGTCTTCAGATAATATGTATTATTCAGAATTTTTGAATTGCGTTGTAGCTGATTCACATTTTTTTTCAAATGCTTAATAATCAAAGGAAATCAAGAGAATGAAAACAACTGGTTGTACAAAGAGGTAGCAATAACCGTAGTTGATTGTGTGAAATAAGCTGTCTTTCGGGAATTAGCCTATTATTTTTGGGCTATAAATTTGCAAAATGATATCTAGGCTATTATGTTGCAAGTCAAGTGTGTGAGTTGTATTTGTGCGCACGTGATTTTTGCTTCACGAAAACTACTCCAAAAGAAATAAAAAATAAAACAAAATTCTCTTGGTGTACAATTTTTAAGATTTGCGTGGCATTTTTGATAATTATTTGTGTTTTGTCCGTAAATGTTTACCTTGTTGTAGTTAACTGAAATATATATATATATATATATATATATATATATATATATATATATATATATATATATATATATGTTGCATGCGTATTTAGGATTTAATCATGCATTTAGGAATTAATTAAACCATCATTTGGCTCTAAAAGGAAAATCACAAAAATATGTGTTTTATTCTATTTGTTGTCATTGTGTGATTTTATTTTAAGATTTTAATTTGTGTGTTAATTGTCGTAAGTGTTAATTAATATTTGTGTAGTTTTATTTTTGATTTTACAATTTAATTAGGAATTGTTTTTTAAATTAAATTAAAGAAGGAAAAGGAAAAGAGTTCAAAAAATGAAGAAAATTTAGACTGAGCCAGTTTTTAAAAGAGAGTTCAGGCCCAAAAGTCACACGCCCTACCCGGCCCAGGTCTGTCAACCCAAAGACCACCAAACGACGTAGTATAGGGCAAGAGCTACGTCGTTTTGATGGTGCCCGGTGTAGTTAATCTCAGATAACCTCAAACGACGCCGCATTGGAGTCTCAAATATGATTGAAACGACGCCGTTTCAGGCATGTCAATCTAAACCATCCATCTCCATTGATCCAACGGTCCCAAGCTTCCCTCACAACCCGGTCCATTTCGACCCGGGTTGACCCAGTCTTTGAATGAGACCAAACGATGTCGTCCCCTTTAAGTGAATTGATCCAGGCCGTGGATCGTGATTGATCCAACGGTCAAGATCAAACCACCCCTCCCCTATATAAACTTAATATCCTACCCCATCCCCCCCAAACCAAACACCCCCCTTTTGCCCTGTTCATCATCGTCTCAGAGACGAAGCCCTTCCCCTTTAACCCTAGCCGCCATAGCTCCCCTTCGCCTGAAACCCGACGGCAACTACGTCGCCGACCACCTCCTTAACACCATAGATCCACCTTAACACCCTGGTTACGAATCCACTACTCCCTTGGCTCGAATCAATCCTCATCTTCTCGAATCTTCATTTGAAGATTCGAGCCAAAACCCAATCCATGCCAAACCACCCCAAATTCATACCAGTTACTCCCCTGACCTCACTTGTAACCAAACCAAGCTTGGTTTGGTTCGAATCTAACCAGAAACCTTCAAGCCCCAAATCGACTATATGAACCCTAGAAATCCAGAACCTTGGGGTCTGTCCAATTAAATGAAGGGTTGGGGTCTAATAGACCTTAATCGAGGTGTTCTCAGTTGAGAACACTTCGATTAAAGTCCGTTCGACCTCAAAAAAGGGTACGAGTCAGAGTTCAAGTCAAGATTGTCTAGTGTCCGAGTTCTTGAGGTATTTGTCTTTTCCTGTTGGTTTCGTTTTGTATCTGCTTATCTGTTTAGTTTAGTTTTTTTGGTTTTTCAATTTCTTTTGTCGATTGTCCAGTTCCTCTCCCTCAGACCTTTTATTTGGTCGAATTTGTTTCTATTCGTTGTTAATTATAGGCTGTGTAGTCGATTCGAATAAATTCATCGATTAGTTTAGCTTTATTATAAATCCTTGTTCTTTTCATTGCTACTTGAATGACCTGATTATCTATTTCTGAGTAATTACTGCCAATTGTTGTAGGCAATCGTTTAATCAGTTATCATCGATTAAGTCTAGTTTTATTAGTAGTTTCGCAAAATGATTTAAGGTCGAATGTTGTGTGTGCTTGATCTATGGACATTTAGCTTTAGGGCATTATCAATAAGCTGACAATGAACCTGCATTCATGTTACCTGCATTCCTGCTCATTTTTTGTTTAATTTCAATTTCAGTTATAATGATTCTGTTGAGTTCTATGATGTGATTCAAATTCAGTCCATGAGATTCAAGGGGAACTCAACCTTAATCATTCAGTTTGTTAAGAGAATTGGTTATAGCTGTTGATCAAATTAGTTTTGGCTAATTGCTAGTTAAACAGATTTCAGAATTAAGGTTTTAATACAGTTAAATAATTGTATTAGGAGGCAGTAATATTAAGGGATTTTCAGGGATGATTTAGGAATGAAATAGTTAGGATAATATTTTAGTATTAGTGCTTTATTAGTGGGGTATTAATTAATACACTAATGGGGAACAAAAGGGAATGGGGGGGGGGGCTGAAAATAAGGAAAAGCTTCCTTAGTGGGATTTAAATTGAAAAATCAAATTTTTAGTGGAAAATTCTGATTTGAATAAGGAAAAGGGTCGGGCAGTATGTTTGAGAGGGGGGCAGATTTGTATAAAAGGGTGTTTGGGGACTGATTTTTAAGAGAGGGAGAGAGAGAGAGAGAGAGTCAGATTTTGAGAAAGAGAACTAAGAAAAAAGAGGGAAGAAGACTGAAAAGCTATCTTCTGAATAATACTAGAGATGAATTTTGGAGAGTTTAAGAGTGAATGAAAGCTGAACTTTGAAGAAAAAGAAAACATTCACAGTTCAAGTTAAAGACCTGTTGGATTTAATCATCAAAATTCAGTAATTTTAGAGTTGAATAGGCTGAATTTTAAACACCTAAAAGAGAAAGTTAAAAGAGAGGGTTGAGAGATAAAACAAAACTGAAAAGTGAAGTCTTTCTTCCACTGTTAAAAATCAGTGCCAGTTTGCTACTATATCCTTGAAGCTTCAAGCTTCTTTTCTTTGAGTCTTTGAAAACTAGAAAATCTACTGTTCTATCGCATTTCAGAATACATTCTGTTTCTGCATGTGATTGCTGGTGGTATTTCTGGTTTTATTCCTGAGTTTCTGGTATATCTGTGTTGCTGCCTTGTATTTCTTAAATTGCAACTGGATTTCTGGGTTTATTGCTGGGTTTTTAATCTCCTGGTTACTGGTTGTTGTTGCTGTTGTTGCACTGTTACTGCCCTGCTAATATCTCACCTTCCTTTTCTTTTATTTCAATATTAGGTACACTTTCGAATCAATACTGATGTGGCTATGAGATGTGAAAGTAAAAATGAAATGCTAGGGTGTTTTTGATAAATTACTGTTGTAATTATAGTTTAATAAGATGTGTATTTATAAGTTTAGTTTTATAGCTCAACTGGAATGCATGACGTAGTCTTGTATTTAACAGGAACTGTTTGGTTTTTAAACTATAGTTTGTAGTTGTCAGCTACAGATTCCATGTAGTTAAACCTGTAATTTGTAGAATGAACAAATCAGTTAAGGGATTAATTGCCATATTTCATCTTTAGCTTTCTTGGGTATTTGAAGCAGATTTTAAATAGGCAGTGTTTGATTCCGTTAGGAAGCATATAGGCCAATATTTGAATCCATGTTGATAACATTTCTTAACCTTTAATTCCAACAGTTTAAATCAATTTTAGGAATGCTAGTTTAAATCAATTTGGAGAATGGTTAGTTTTGAATATCTTGACAACTTTGTATGCACTTCGTAATTTCAGCTTTAGTAGTTTATTTAAAGAATAAAAGCACGAAACATTTCTCCATTTTTACGAATTCGAGTGTAAATATTTAAAGAATAAAAGCACGAAACATTTCTCCATTTTTACGAATTCGAGTGTAAATTACCGTTATCATCTACTGTAATCAAATAACTACTTGTCAAAGCATGTAATTAATAAGGACTTTTCTAGTTTCTTTTAGAGACGAACTTAATAGAAATGTAGTCATTTTAGGATTGCCCTTTAAATAAAAAAATAAAAAAAAGACGAGCCTCGCCAAATAAAACGCAAGCTGCGGGGCCCTCAATAAATGGTTAATAATTAATTAGACTTCGGATGGGCCGTTGTAGCAAGATTTCACGGCCTTCTCAAAAAATAATAATGTGCTATTCGCTTTAGGTGAGTCTTTTAATAATTTATTTTCTTAAACACGGGTGTACATTGATGTGACCCAAATCCAAATCTCAACGAAGTCGAAGTGTGTCGACGACCACGGGTGCATTGATTGTGACGTGGTACGAGATACATTTTCACAACGTTGCAATTCTCTATAAAATAATAATAATAATAAGAGCAGTTTAGGAATTAAAATTTGCACATAGGTTCAACATGTATTAAAATCAGATAAATAAGCCGAATATGACAGTTGAGCGACCGTGCTAGAACCACGGAACTCGGGAATGCCTAACACCTTCTCCTGGATTAACAGAATCACTTACTTGGATTTCTGGTTCGCAGACTGTAATACAGAGTCAATCTTTTCCTCGATTCGGGATTCAACCGGTGACTTGGGACACCATAAATCTCCTAAGTGGCGACTCTGAAATAAATAAATAAATCCCGTTTCGATTGTCCTTTAATTGGAAAAAACTCCCTTCCGCGTCCCTCTGCGGGGCGTAGGTAAAAAGGAGGTGTGACAGTATTTATGTGAAATTATCCCAATAATTTGCATCCTCTAAGTTTGCATTAAAAATTAAATTTATCCTCCAACTTTAAACAATAGTCATTCTTAACTTTTTAAAATGCCTATTTTACCTCTACAACTTTTATCTCTTTTTTTTTTTGATTTTTTTTTAAAATAGGCATTTTAATTTATTTTTTTAAAATTTTCTTATCTGCTTCAACTTACCGAGGACATAACTCTCAATAGTAAGGTGTGGAGGTTGCAAATTTTTTGAATTTATTTTCATCGTTCCTTGAGCTGAGGGTCTATCGAAAACAACTTCTCTACCTTTACAAAGTAGGAGTAAAGTCTGCGAACGCAGTACCCTCCCTAGACACTATTTATGGAATTACACTGGATTTTTTGTTGTTGTGGTTGTTAAAGTTTTTAATCTATATTATGGATTTACTTATAGACAAATACATATTAATTTTGATACAACAAAAGAATGAGAAGTAATTTTCAAGCATATAAGTTACTAACGTTTAATAATGAGCAAAAGAAGTTGTTTTCCAGTATCATTAATTTTATTGATAACAATCAAAATTCACTATATTTATAACATTGAGAATAAAAGAAAGTGAGAACTTTGTAAATTATGCAATGCATATAATAAAAGGGTTAAAAAAATAAAGGAAAATTTTATAACAAATTCATAAAAACAAGTTCGGGGTGGTAATAAGACCGCCGCAAAATAAAGGTGTTTAACTGGGATTTCAAGACTAATTCAAGGTGGACTTATTCCTTTTCTCTTTAATTTACTCATGGTTCTTGCACTAATCAATATCAAAAGTTGCAGGCATTAACAAACAAATTTTTTATGCATTTTATTAGTATAATACGTCAGAGCTTATCAAATCATAACATTCCTAATATCAAAATAACAAAGTACTTATGTTTCATAACATAATTAACAACAACTTGTAGAATTTATTTACAATTACAAAAAGAGTTATATGGAACACAAAGGTCATATATGATAGTAAATACTTACAGCCAACCAGCATTTTCCTTAGCAAGACAGAGGTAGTTCGATGCACAAAGCTCATGCTTTAAGCAAATCGCACTCATAATGCACAGACAAAATCTCCACTTGTATCTATCTCATCATCTATATCAGCATCAATATCTAAGTCATCAAGATCAATGCTACTACTTCCCTTAACAAATAAATTACCATCTTTGAGCCCCTCTCCTGGTTTTCTTGCCTCTTGAATTATAGCCAACACTTCTTCAATACTTTGAGATGGTTCATTTTCTTCATTTGTTTGTAAACTAGCTTCCTCTCCTTCCATAAATTCTATAGGCAAGTTCTTTACAAACCAAGGATGCTTTTTAATCTCTTCCATAGTTATTCTCTACATATACAATATTATACAATTAGCTGATTTTCAACCAAGAAAAAAAAAAGATTTACCTAAGTTGCTCAGACTCTAAAAAAATGATGTCGGGTGCGTGTCAGATCCTCCAAAAGTAGTGTATTTTTGGAGGATCTGACACGGGTGCACCAACATTTTGAGTCCATGCAACATAGGGATTTACAAATTTAAAGTGAAAATGAATAAGTACCCCCCTAACCTATACCCGTATTCCCAACTACACACTTTTTCTTTGCGGGAATCCTATTAGCCCCCTAAACTTATTTTATATGGAATTATTTGCACCCTTAACGCTGACGTGACAGAGTGTGTGTATTTCACTCTCCCAAAGGAGAGTGAGAAGCAAGAAAAAATGATTTTCAAATTATTTTTTATTCTTTTTTACCATTTTTTCTTACTTTTTTTCCTTTTCCTTTTCCTTCTCCTTTTTCTTATTCTTTTTTCTTTTACTTTTTTTTTTCGTTTCTTCTCTAATTTCGGCGGATATTCATTCACCGACAACTTTGTCTAACCGTTTTCCTTCCATTTTTTCTTTTCACACACAAATTAAACTCTCAAAAAGATCTATTCATAAGCAAAGCAAAATACACTCAGATTTGGGGGGAAAAATTCATCATCGGAAAAGCTTCCCACGCCGAAAAAAATGATGTATTGAAATTTTAACTGAAAAAAGTTTTCTCAGCTTATATTCGTTTTTATTTCTTTTGCACTTCCTCCCATACATAAATTACACTTTCAAGAAAAATTATATATATAAAAAACAAAACACACTTAAATCGGGATAAAAATTTGTTGCCGGAAAAAAACATTCGCCGGAAACAATGGTGTTTGTGAAATTCCGACGAGCACCATTTTATGCCACTGGTGACCAAAACAAAAAGAAAGAGAATGAAATAACCAAAAAAATGAGAATAATAAGAAATAAGAAAAAAGGATAAGTAAAAGAAGAAAGAATAAAAAAAGTACTAAAAATACATGTGGGGCGCGTGTAGCTCACCACTTTCCCATAGTTTGGTTGTCAGTGTTAAGGGGTGCAAATAATTCCATTTAAAATAAGTTTAGGGAAGTAATAGAATTCCCACAAAGAAATAGTGTGTAGTTGAGAATCGGGATATAGGTCGGGGGTACTTACGCATTTTCCCTGAAAATGAAACTACAAACCTTCTCAGGGTCAGCTACAAATATTTGAGATAAAAGATGCTTACACTCCTTTGAAACTCGAACGTAAGAAGGGATTGAATATTGAACACTCAATATCCTCTGCTACAAACCAATATTGCACGAGAATTCAGTTATAGCGAGTAAAGATCAATGATCGAAAAGGGCAGCCTGGTGCGTGAAGTATCAGTGGTATGATATAAGCAACCTCTTCTGATGCAAGCATCAGTGGCTGATTCCATGTGAAATTAACGTGTTTTTAAAAGTGAATCATAACTTACAGTTAAGGTTTTCCTGAAATTTCTTGGATCATCAGGATCTTCAAAGGGATAAGCACCAACCAGCATCACATATAATGTAACCCCACAAGACCAAACATCTGCTGTCTTTACTTCCAAAATGATGACATGTAAACCATGATGTTTAGATCAATAAATCAATGAGTCAATTGAAGCAAGAATTTTTACACTATTTATCTAATTTAACGTGTTATAGCCTGATCTTGTCAAATTATTATGTACTGTCAGTGCACAAAACTTAAACTCATAATTAAAAGATCAGTATCGTACCTTCCCATCATATTCTTTTCTTGATAAGACTTCTGGTGCGATATAAGCTGGAGTTCCTACTGTAGATTTGGGTTGAGAATGCAAGACTGATGACTAAACAATGAAATAATACAACAGTCAGAAGACAGAAGCTGTTTTGCAAAATAATCCAATTCCATCATAGGATATAAAGAGTTCATATTTTGCCTTAGAGTAGCCAAAATCACATATTTTAAGACGCGGTGTTGAGCTCCCATCTAAGAGCGTATTTTCAAGTTTGAGATCTCTATGACATATTTGCTGCATTTCAAGAACATATTTGTACATTACAATGTCATAATCCAGGAGTAAATTTGCAAAAACCAATTCAATTAAACTAAACAGAGGTCTCAGTTTACCATTGAGTGACAGTAACTGACTCCTGATATAAGCTGTTGAAAGAAAAATCTTGCCTGAAAAAATAACCACAAGTAGGACAGATTGCTCAAACTTCCAATGAGGAGAGGATCTAATTTGATTACTTATACAATTACCTAAGTTGTTCGGACTCTGGTGAGGGTGTTCGATACGGGTGCGGATATGGAGGCCGGATCTTTTATAATTTAAATTTTAAGATTCAGGTGTATGGATCCAGGTACGGATACGGGTGCTGAGATTCATATATTTAAAAATAGATTTATAGAAAATGTCTAAATTAGAGACATTATGTGGATAACTTACAATGCATTCCTAGGAGGAGAAAATATTGATCAATAGTGGATCTGAGAAGGAGATAAAGAAAAAAGACTGACACAGAAATATATGTACATATATATTTCATTTTCTTCTATTTTATCCTATCTTTTGTTCTGATTTCAGAAATCACTATATTTATCCCGAATTTCTCAGTTGATTTTGGTCAAAGTACCCAAAATCGATTGACAAGATCCGTACGGATCCCACACCCACACTCACACCGTGTCGACACGGGTGCAACACCGAAAGTGAAGAGTCCAAGCAAGTTAGACAATTACAACTATTAAAATGTGAACAAAAATCTAATATTTTTATGTTACCTCATCTTCACTGAATCTACCAGCATTACAAATTCTTTCAAAAAGCTCTCCTCCTGCAGCATATTCCATTACTATGGCTAAATGAGTTGGGGTAAGAAATACCTGCACAATATTGAAAAATCTTGTAACTTAAACTGGACAAAAGGGAACGTCAGTTTCTAATAACTATAACCAGCTTTTCGACCAAGTTTACCACTTGTCTACTCTTCTACCTCACTTTTAGGTAATTGTTAACTTAAAAAAAAACTATTTCATTAAATGCTAAAAGGATATTTTTTTAATGCGGAAATAAAAGTGTGCTCTGTAACAGCATAAAATTTTAGATAAGATGATCGCTACAATTCAATAAAGTATCAGCACATACAAAGGTCTTGGATTCAACACTTACCGTTACAACAACAACAACCCAGTAAAATGAGAGGGTAGAGCGTACACAGACCTTACCCCTCCCCGGAGGAGTAGAAAGACTGTTTCCAAAGACTCTCAGCTCAAAAACTTATATCGTTACCAATTACCAAAAACGAATCTTATGTGTTTCAGCCCATGAAAATGAATCAGGTACGCATGTGAGAGAACTTGTTAAAGATATATAGTTAAGTCAATAAAAGTCTCTGCTCTCTAATTATTAAAATTTTAGATGAGATGTTAGGCACAATTCAACAGGCATCACTACTCTTACAATGATGCATTACCTCCTTGAATTTAATGATATTGGGATGTCTCAAGGACCTATGATTCACGATTTCTCTCTGGACATGCTCATCAATCTGCATAGACAACCAAAATAAAGCAAAAAAGAGTAACAAAAATAAATCTTGTATTTGAACAAAAAAGAAGCATTCCTTAAAAGGCCCGGTGAAGTAAACTGATTGCCCCGATCTGAAATGATGGAAACGGGGACACCATGCAACCGAACAATCTCTCGAATATATATCTCTGCCAATCGCTCTGAAGAAAAAGTAGTACAGATAGGAATGAAGTGCACAGACTTGGTCAGCCTATCCACAATCACCCAACAAGACAGTAGGCAATTTATTCAGAAGATAGACACATACTCACCCCAGAACTAGAGTGTGGAACAAATGTTTGAAACCTCAAGGCTTATCCCACGTTTACACAAGTTTCGGGAAGGACCTCACCCCAAGGGTGTGATCTTAAAAGCCATATACATAAATATATGTCAATCAGAACAGAACATATATGAGAAAGAGATGAATCAAACCTTTTTGCATCTCTCAATAAACTTGACAGCATAAAGTTCACCTGTCCACTTATCTTTCACTAGCTTAGCAACACCAAAATTACCAGAACCAATTTCTTTCAGAATTTCATACCTTTCCATTCTATTTTAACTTGAATACCTCAAATGCATGAGTATTTGAAAAACACAGCTACATGAAGAGGGGGCTATTCAAGATTCGAGTGTGTGTGTGTATATATATATATAGAAAATGCCCAAAGATGAAACTATCAGAAGGAAGAGCTGTGATTCCTAGAACATATGTGTACTACTACTGTATTTGACAGGAACAGCGAGAATGGTAAACACATGGCACCGTTCCAATGGTTTGACTTTTGAGTATTAGTACTATGTTTAAATTTATGCGTCTTGGTTTGAGTGACACATGGTTTGAGAAAGTAACAAAGATTTTTCAATCGTGTGGGTTTAAATTAAAGATGTGTATAATGTACTAAAATACTCTTGAATCTTGTGATTTATAATATGCCATGTGAAAAGTTCGAGTTAAAGAGTTACTAAATATAGTAAGAGTCATCTTTTTTAAAACAGACTAAATAGGAAAGCAAGACACACAAACTGAAATGAAAGGAGTATATGTTGAACCAACCAACACGGTTTAGTCACGTGCCTAAGACCAAGAAAGCGATATAAAAAAGAACACGGAAGATGTGATAGGACGAATGAAATCTCTCGAGGCCTCAACTTTATATCAGAGGACTCGAATACAAATTCTAGGATGGAGAGTCATTCTATTAATAGAAAGCGCTCTACATCTTTAGTGCCTGACTCGAGATGAATTCAGGTTAGACGTGCCAATAACTTTAAATAGCAAATAGTTAAACTAAAAAAACAAAGAAACGACATGAATATTTATAGATTAGTTTTGTTTGTTGGAGCTACATTTTATTTAGTGATAAAAATATTGCAAATTCTTTGCAATTATCTAAAATCTTTGCAAATTCTTGATATGGAACTCAAACTGGACCACGAATGTACACCTTGACCTTCAACCTCAAGTCTACAAGGGAAGGAGGAGAAGTTGAAATTCCGAGCTGTAAAGCAGAGAAAATTCCTACTTTTCTTTTCTTTACGCTTAAAGTTGCGACCCAACAATCAATAAAGTGGTGAAAATAAATACATAGAGACAAAATAATTTTTTCATCTGTTTTAGTCTTGAAGAGCAAAGTTGCACATATTTTTACTAGGTGAATAATAGCTAGTTCTGACAATATAGTCAAGTTCCCACAAACTGAAGGACACCACTCTTATAAAAAAAAGAATTCCTATATTTTGGAGGGGTCCCAAAATAGAAACCAACCATCTTGAAAAAAATAGTTGCCATCAGGAAAATCAATTTCTTTTATTTTTAAAAAATTTCCTCCTAATTTAGGAGGATCTGAAGCAGTGGCGAAACCATGAATTTTCTTAAGGGTGTTCAAACTTGAAAGAAGTGAAAAAATTCTCCCGCAAAGAGTATTCAATATATGTTATATATATACCTCTAAAACCTAATTTTTTAATAATATATAATTTTTCAACTAGGGTGGTCAGTTTACCCTTGATCTGTAGTGTTTCCACACTTTTTCTCCGGCATGATTCAAACACATAATCTAATGATCGTGGATGAAAATATTTTAACAACTGAGCAAGCCTTTGTCAAAAAAAATGAAATTCAAGATTGTGAATGAATGTTGAATGCAAAGTGAACGATGGGTAAGGCAACAAATATTGTATAAAGAGAGACTCATAATTATCAGCTTTGTCCTCGTGCTACTTTGTGGGCCTTAGGTCTACCACCCCCCCCCCCCTCTAAAAAAGTTTTGACAATTCATTGACTGACTTTTTTTTATTAAGTTGTTAGCCATTTAAGGAGTTGGGAATTTGAGGAACAAGTTATAGTGCAAAAAAGTTGGAAAGTAAGAGTAACCATATCCTTAGAATTTCTGGGGTTGGGAAAGAATTATCCCTAACGTTCTGTCATCCATTATCTCTCCTACTAGTCCTATTTTTGGTTGAGTTTAACTTTTAAAAAACTAATTGAGTAAAGCAAAGAATTTTTGCAGTGCATTTAATTTTTATATAACGATTATGTGAAACTTTTTTATATACTATCAGGTCACTTATATATGTATATAAGATTTGAAAATTTTAAAAGAATACATACACCAAATTAATACGTAAGAAGTGGCACCAGCTATGTTCATCTCTCGTGGATGCGTTATTTTTTATAAAAAGAAAAGACAAAAACAACAAAAAAAACATAAGATTTAACTTCCAACATAATCTCACTTAAAGAGATGCATTCAATAATCATTGTATTGTATGATACTTTGAGCTTGTGTGCATACATATCTTAAATATTTTCAAAGAAGTATAATATTGCTATACATGATCCCGGGAACCCCTAAATACGCCCCTGAGTGGGTGGACTGCTATAACATGAATCAAATTGAAGCTTAAAATCTATTTAGCAACTACAAGAAACCAGATTAATTTTTAAAATTTAGGCCTTTTATGTTATGCATAATTTTAGATGTACTCTTCAATGTGCTTATCCATCAACTTCGTACATCCTAAAATATAAATAGCTAAACGCTGTTATTTTCACGTACTTTTACTTATCTGTCTTTTCGTTTTATAGGACATACCTTTTATATCACGTCTCTTCACAAAATAGAGAGTAATAGACAAAGAATTAATTTGTTGATAGTAATTGACGACAAAAAGTTGGTTGAGGTAAAACCAAAAGTTATGCAATTGTCACGACACCGTCAAACAAATGCGTATGTACTTGAAAAACAAATTTGGACACACAAAAAGTATGAAAACACTATAGATCCTCCTAAATTTTGAGAAATTTTTTTTATAAAATAATAATAATAATATTTTCCAAGTTAATTAAACATGAGAT
Organism: Nicotiana sylvestris; assembly: GCF_000393655.2. NCBI lineage: Eukaryota > Viridiplantae > Streptophyta > Magnoliopsida > Solanales > Solanaceae > Nicotiana > Nicotiana sylvestris. Next base: position 172,030,076 of record NC_091061.1, read on the forward strand.
GTGTATGTGTATGTCCATGTATATTACTCCCCCCGTTTCAATTTAGATGAGGTAATTTGACTCAACAAAGAGTTTAACGAAAAAAAGAAGACTTTTGAAACTTGTGGTCTTAAAGCGTAAAACGACATTAAGGAAAGGATCGACCGATGTCGACCAGGAAGCAGTGAGATTTGTGGTCGGGCTGTCAACAACGACCGAGGTCGAGCGTCAAGGACAATAACGGCTAGTTTTTGTAATAGGATAGTAAAAAAAATTCTATTGAATATTCTCTGCACTTGTACTATTAGACTTTGTTAGGAGTGTGTCTCATGTAAATAGAAAAAGAGTCAGTAGTGTAGAACATGTAATATTCACTTGATAAGAATACTTTTTGAGAAGAAGATTCTCTCTCAAGCAAAAATATAAGCTTTACCTTTTCTTGAAGATTTTTCTCACATTATTCTATACTTTTGCATCAGATATGAGAATAGTTCAAACATTCTAGGATTTGTCTGTCATTTATTATTGTCAGAAGAAATAATCATCTTTTCCTTTCATTATTGGGTGAATCATTCTCCTTATTTACATAAATGTCATTTATTGCTTGATGTTCCTCTATTATTGCTAACATCTTTCAGAATATTAAATTTGTATTACTTTCAGTTTCTCACCGACTTTTTATCTTACGTTATCCATGCTATCAAGTTATAAATCTAGAGATATTATCATTAAATAAATTTAACCTCTCATTACATAAAATTAAATAGTTTAACCGAAAGTTTATATTTTTTGGTCAAATAGGGGTATTTTAGGAAATTGGGGTTATTTGTACCTCCATGAACACATGTCGTCTATCCAGTTTCAAAAGTCCATGTAATTATTTTGTTTGGTCTCTTTAGCTTACTTTGTGGTTGCCACGTGTATATTTGATAGCTGCTACTAAATACGTCCTGTAGCAAACAAAAAACGTACTTATGCATACTCAGAAGGAACGCAATGAGTAACTGGTATGGATAATTGGTCACTCCAAAATATTTTAAATTATTAGTTGTAAATAATTGTTGGTAAATTATAAGTAATTACAGTTGAAAAATAAGATAGAAAAAAATAAATAAATATTCTTCAGACTGAGACGCGGATATCTCGCTCTTTTTAAGGAGATTCAAGTACATTGTGGTAGCTGGTAGTATATTCACCGGTCCAACAGTAATATTCTTGACTTGTTCCCTCCAGGATACAACAACCCGACAATATCGTATGACTCAAACAAACTCTAGACAAGTTGTTGAGTTCAAAGCTCCACCAAAATGAACATCAATATTCAACAAAAATAATAAACCTCTTTTGTAGATAATACATTGGAGACTTAGATTTTATCCTTCTCTTAACTCTCGTTTTCAATACACCAATTTTTACATTTTTCATACACACTACAATGTTTTCTCATCTACAATACAAAAGAAGAAACATCACTATTTATAAGTGTAGAATTTCTTTCATGAAATAAATAACAAACTAGTGGGATAATTAATAAAATTGTAGAACATGATTGGTGGCTACAAAATTTAATCTTTAGTGGGTAATTAGTGGTAAATCATGGCTTTAGTGGGTTCATGAGTTACACCAAAGTAATGATCACTTTCTTGCTAATTTATAATCACTATCTTACAAAATATAACATACTTTAATATTAAAATGTACTAACACCAATAATAACGAAGAATAATTTATATATCACTACTAATAAATATCTTTATAAATGGGATTACAAATAATATTCATGAACACGCAGGATTACATGGTATTTAAAATTGCCCAGTTTTACTGGATTTTAGTGATTTTTACTTGCTTAGTGCTTTGTGATCCGGTCTTTTCTCGAACCTCATACATAGCGGGAGTTTAGTACACCAAACTGCCTTTTTACTTGTTTAGGAGAACAACAATCTCTGCTCCTGACACGTGCTATTCCTTTTTTCCCAGATTTGATTGTTTTTTTATTTCTACCTATATTCAAGCATAATTTATTACCTTGCATTACCTCAGGTGTTTACATAAATTAGGCTAGGTTGGAGTTTTTTCTGAAAATTCATGGAATTCTACTAATATTGATAGCCCGTTTGGCCAAGCTGCAAAAATCAGCTTATTTTGAGAAGTATTTTTTTTTTCAAAAATGCTTTTCTCAAAAGTACTTTTGGTGAGAAGCAGTTTGTGTTTGGCTAATTAGTTTGAAAAACACTTCTGAACAGCAATTAGTGTTTGGCTAAGCTTTAAAAAACTGCTTCTAAGTGTATTTTTCTCAAAAGTGCTTCTCAAAAAAGTGCTTTTGGAGAGAAACTACTTTTTTTGTTTTTCCAAAACTGTTTCTGCTTCTCCTCAAAAGCATTTTTTTCCTTCCAAAAGCTTGGCCAAACACCTCAATTTTTGGCCAAAAATATTTTTGGCAAAAAAAAAAGGTACTTTTGGCCAAAAAGAAGCTTTGGCCAAACAGGCTATGAATCTCTTTTAGTCACTGGTTTTGCCACTTACAACATTACCAACGCCCGTACATTTTATTAAATTTATTATACTTTGAGGATTTATTTGAACACTCAAAAAGGGTTGAAATTCAAAAATAGCCAGATTTACATGTGATAATTGAAAAATAGCCACAGTTTCAAAAGTAATCGAAATTTAACCATTTTTCATGTAAAGATAAATCTGAATGAAAGCACTGTTCAAAATCCAAAAAATATTTCAGCATAATATACTGGAGTTTGAATTTTTACATGTGAACTTTCAGCATATATAATATACGGGAGTTCCAGCATAATATACTGGTCCAGCAAAATATGCTGGAAGTTCATACAAAAGTGCTTCAATCTCCAGTATATTATGCTGGAACTTTCCGTGTGATAGAGTTTCAACATAATATACTGGAAGTTCATACACAGGTGCACCAATCTCCAGTATATTATGCTGAAACTTTCCGTGTTGCAGCAAAATAATTGTTATTTTTCAATGACTTTGCAAACGTTGACTATTTTTCAATTATCAATCCGAAAACTAACTAGCCCGTACTATTTTCACCTCAAAAAGGACATTTAAGTTATAGTATTAGGAAATAATTATGGGGAGAAATTCAAAAATAGCCAGATTTACAAGTGATCGTTCAAAAATAGCCTAGTTTCAAAAGTAATCAAAATTTAGTCACTTTTCATGTAAAGATAAATCTGAACGAAAACACTGTTCAAAATCCAGAAAAATACTCCAGCATAATATACTGGAGTTCCAGTATAATATACAGGTCCAGCATAATATACTGGAGTTTGGAGCACCGGTGCTCCAGTCTCCAGTATATTATACTGGACCCAGCAAAGTATACTGGTCCAGCATAATATGTTAGAAGTTAATACACAGGTACATCGAACTCCCGTATATTATGATGGACCGGTCTTTGTTGCAGCAAAATAGTGGCTATTTTTTATTGACTTGATAAATGCTGGCTATTTTTGAATGACCAGTCCGAAAACTGACTAGACCGTGCTATTTTTACTAATTATAGTTACACATACGGCCACTTTTATACTTGCAAGGTCAAATTGTTGAAGTAATAGTTACAGCGAATTAATCCACTTTGTAATGTCCACATGGCCGGCGAAGTCATGAATTGGGCCTGATTTAAATGCTTCCTAAAATTTTAATCTTTATAGAAAATTATTTTTGATCAGATATAATGTAATCAAATTTCTTATTTGTCGACCAAAGAAGAAATTGTTCTAAAGGTGGATCATGTTATGAAATAAAGACTATAAAGTAAAGACAAGTATAGAGAGAAACTGATATATTATTCGAATTCAAACTGATGTACATAATGAACTGAAATCTCTTCTATTTATAGAAGAAAGGAAGTTGCTGTGTAAGCTGCTATGCAAGCTGTTGTGTAAGCTGCTACAACAAGCTGCTGTGTAAGCTGCTATTACAAGCTGCTACGCAAGCTGCTGTGTAAGCTGTTACTGCAAGTTGCTGTGTAAGCTGCTACTGCAAGCTGCTGTGTAAGCTGCTACTATACCAGATATGGATAATCTTCTACCTAGGGTAATGTTTATCCATAACCGGGTACCGAAGTGATAAGCTTCTTCAGGAAGCTTATTTCCAATAGAGTACTAAATAGATAAACATATTTACGGTGGAGTCCCATATGGATAAGCTTCTTCAGGAAGATTATTTACAACGGAGTACTAAATGAACATCCATAATATAATATATTTATAACACCCCCCCTTGGATGTTCATTAAAAGATAATGTGTCTCATTAAAACCTTACTAGGAAAAATCACGTGGGAAAAAATCCTAGTGAAGGAAAAAGAGTACACATATTTAGTAATACGCATTGCTAGGTGCCTCATTAAAAACCTTATAAGGAAAACCCCATGGGAAAAAACCTTAGTAAGGGAAAAAGAGTGCATCGCGTATTTTACTCCCCCTGATGAAAACCTTGTTTCAAATATTTGAGTCTCCGCATTCCAATCTTGTATACCATCTTCTCAAAAGTTGAAGTTGGCAAAGATTTAGTGAATAAATCTGCTGGATTATCACTTGAACGGATTTGTTGCACATCAATGTCACCACTTTTCTGAAGATCGTGTGTGTAGAATAATTTTGGTGAAATGTGCTTCGTTCTATCTCCTTTTATAAATCCTCCCTTCAATTGGGCTATGCATGCAGCATTGTCTTCGTATAAAATTGTGGGTCTTTTCTCACATTCCAAACCACATTTTTCTCGAATAAAATGAATTATTGATCTCAACCATACGCATTCCCTACTTGCTTCATGAATAGCTATTATTGTGGGTCTTTTATCACATTCCAACCCACATGTTTCTCGAATGAATCACTGATCTCAATCATATGCACTCCCTGCTTGCCGGTTTGAAATCGAGCTTTATGGGTATCGGATAAATAACCTGCATCTGCATTACCAATACGATCTGCACCACTTTTGTTAGCATTAGCAAGATAAATAAGTGCACCATCTACACCGAGATAGAGTATTTCAGGACCAAGGAGCTCCTCATCCTCTTCTAGAGGTTGGAACGGATCCTTATTCACTTCAAGTGATTGAATATTCATTGGTGTACTTAATGGGTACACTTTGTCCATGTAAAAGTATTTTTAAGACCCTCTTGGAGCTCTTCCGGAGTTCCAATAAGATTTATGTCACCAACATAAATAGCAAGTGTAACAAATTTTGATGACATTTTCTTTATAAAAATACATGGACAAATAACATAATTTATGTAACTTTCTTTCAGCAAATATTTACTGAGGCGATTATACCACACGCGCACAGATTGCTTTAAACCGTACAAAGATCTTTATAATTTGATCGAGTACATTTCTCAAGACTTTGAATTATATGCTTCGGGCATTTTCAATCCTTCAAGGATCTTCATATAGATTTAGCCAAATAAGTCATATAGGTTAAGACTTGTATCTAAATGGTATGACATCTTCAAGTGTCTGGACTGCTAGTCCGATCCTCACAATCGTTTACAATATTGTGCACTATATTGTATTAAATATATCGTCGACGATCATTTTGTGTCAGTTCCGAAGCGACATAACTTGTGGAGATCTCATCACTTTCTTTATTTTCAGGTACCTGAACTTTTTCGGGAGTTTCATGAAATGTTATGTCGTGGGCTCTTCTAGAGCTTATTTCCTCCTCATTTTGATCATTAGCTCCTACTATTTTTCAAGGATTGTTACCTTTGGAACCGATTGGTCTACCACGCTTCATGCGTACAGTAAACTCTATCCTTCAGGGACTTTAATTTTAATAGGAGCATTTGCAGCTGAAATATGATATTTAATTTTGGATCAGCAAATGCTTCTGGCATTCGACTTGAATTATCTTCTAAGTGAGGATCATGATAATTCGATTCATATAGCATATTTTTCAACTGTTTATTCCATCCCCCAAATGTTAGAAAAACTAACATATATCCCCAATCATCTTTGGGAAACATATCTTTGTGTATTATGGTAGAGAAATTAATCATATACCACGCAACAAAAGATAGTAAAAATATTTGGTTTCTGATCCTAAACCAATTGTGAAGGGAGGACTTATCATATATTGTTGATCTGATGCATACAAGTGCTGCTATATGCAATTTAGAAAATCTTAGACCAACACATGAAGCTTTGTTCTCATAAGCAATGGTTTAGCCATTAATAGGAGGTATTCAATGCTAAACCAGCTTGGATATAAACCAGCATTATCAAGATGAACTGTCTTGATTTCATAATCTGAAAATTATGCTCTTAATCGAGAAAAGCAATTCCAAATGCCAAACTGCAGGTTGACAATAATTACACATGTAACCATCTCATATATGCACCTATAAGTGGTTCACATGATAGGTGAACGGGCCCATATTCACCTTTTATATATTTCAGAATCAGGGGTCTTAGTCCCAACTTTAGCTGGTATAATCAATTCATTATGAGAACAAGCAACACATGAGAATTCCTGAAGAATCTTCTAGTTCTTTAGTATATGCTTATCTGAATTCTCAAATAGCTCATTTAAAAATGGCAAATGAAAACTTCAAGTTTATCATGTCATGTGCTATCTCTTAGTAAACTTCTGGTTTACTATGGCATAAACTTTTGCTTTAAAGAATAAGGCGGGTAAATTCTCACATACATATTATTTTACCCCCTATGATTGTGGAAACATGAAGATTATCAATCTTCCAATCATTTGTAGTCTCAATATGATAGCCATTTGTATTAGTAAACTTCAGGTTTACTACAACATATGTTTTGACCATAATCATATAATATGAATGACATATTTGTATATAAGCTCTTCGAGAGCCTTCATTTATTATCCACAATCTAATATTTATCTGGCACTACTGGTGTCATGTATTCTTTAGGCAAACATTTAGCTCTTCAGGAGTTGTTGATACATTTTGTACTATCAAATATTGCTCAGACACTGCTGGTGTCATGAGAGAAAATCACAATCAAATAAACAATGTAAAACAATTGTTTAAGCACACGAAAACTCCTCTTCATAATATTTTTCCACTTCAGGAGGCAATTTCAATTGTGTTACTTCTTCAGGAGCAAATTTAAAATACGAAATATTGAGTATATATTCTCTCAATTATATTAACTCTTCTGGAGGTGAATTGTAATGTATTCACATCAAGAGCGCGTTCATATTTACCCGACTTATTAGTATTGTCACATTCACTTCAGGGAATGGATTAATATTATCAAAAGTTCTCATCCTTCAGGAAATCGAACATAATTATCTGAATGCGCATTAATCACATCAAATTGTGATGCCTCAACCTCTTTTAAAATATTTACTACTTCAGGAGCAAATCGAGGCGTGCATTTAATATAGAGAATATTTATGTAGCTTATCTTCAATTGTAACCATAGAAAGCCTAAATTATCACTTCTGGTGATCATAGGCATATACCACTTCTGGTAGTTAACAAAATATAATTACAATGAGATATACGAAATATAACCACTTCTTGTGGTTGTATATTTCTTGCAAACTCTGCTAGAGTTTAAGTTGATCTAATAATGTTATCCATATTCTTCAAAATGACATAAACAAGATATATTATAGTAAACATCATTATCAAATCATAATTTTTCTTTATGTACAACAATTACATAACCATACTATCTATTACAAATAACAAAAATTAAAATATTTACATTTTTACAGATTCACAACCGATTACATGACTTGTTTCTCCTTCTGGGAGTGCAAGGTAATCAGTAACATCCAAATGCATGAAGTCTAAATTATCTTCAGAAATAAAATTTGCTTCAGCATTTTTCTCTGTCTTCTTTAGAGAGGCTTGATAAAGCTCAACCAGGTGCTTTGGCGTACGACAGGTACGTGACCAGTGCCCTTTTTCTCCACATCTATAGCATGCATTTTCTGCATTTGGTGCTTGCACCGCTTCATGCTTTTGTTCCTTCCTTTTCCACTGCTGGTGGTGAGGAGTGTTCTTTGGTGCATTATTATTACCATGATTAGAGTTTCTTTCCCGACCACGACCATGACCACGACTGGGGCCATGACCTTTTCCACATTTAGCCTGGTGGAAGTTCGTCTCATTCACTTCAGGGAATGAACAAGAATTAGTAGGTCGGCTTTCATGATTTTTCATTAATAGTCCATTATGTTGCTCGGCTATAAGAAGATGTGAGATAAGTTCAGAATACTTTTTAAATCTCATCTCTCGATATTGCTGCTGCAGGAGCATATTCGAGGCATGAAAAGTGGTGAAAGTTTTCTCCAACATATCATGATCAGTAATATTATCACCACATAACTTCAATTGGGAAATAATTCTGAACATAGCAGAATTATACTCACTGATAGATTTAAAATCTTGTAGCCTTAGATGAGTCCAATCATATCGTGCCTGTGGAAGAACGACCATCTTCAGGTGGTCATATCTATCTTTCAAATTATTCCACAGTATGACTGGATCTTTAATAGTAAGATATTCCATTTTCAGGCCCTTATCAAGGTGATGGCGTAGGAATATCATTGCTTTGGCACGGTCTTGGTTTGATGCCTGATTTTTGTCTTTGATGGTGTCTGCCAGACCTATCGCATCAAGATGAATTTCAGCATCAAGCACCCAAGACATGTAACTTTTGCCCGATATATCCAGGGCTACAAATTCAAGTTTAGAAAGATTTGACATTATTTAGGAAAAGAAAATTCTTACCTCATATACTTTCAAAATATTTGCTCGAGATGGCAGAGTCTCGTGCTGATAACGTGTTATGAAATAAAGACTATAAAGTAAAGACAAGTATAGAGAGAAACTGATATATTATTCGAATTCAAACTGATGTACATAATGAACTGAAATCTCTTCTATTTATAGAAGAAAGGAAGCTGCTGTGTAAGCTGCTACTATACCAGATATGGATAATCTTCTACTGAGAGCAATGTTTATCCATAACGGAGTACTGAAAGGATAAGCTTATTATATAAGCTTATTATACCCGGTATGGATAATCTTCTACCTAGGGTAATGTTTATCCATAACCGGGTACCGAAGTGATAAGCTTCTTCAGGAAGCTTATTTCCAATAGAGTACTAAATAGATAAACATATTTACGGTGGAGTCCCATATGGATAAGCTTCTTCAGGAAGATTATTTACAACGGAGTACTAAATGAACATCCATAATATAATATATTTATAACACTCCCCCTTGGATGTTCATTAAAAGATAATGTGTCTCATTAAAACCTTACTAGGAAAAACCACGTGGGAAAAAATCCTAGTGAATAAAATAAATAGAGGATCATCTTGCTTATTCTATGAGACTAGTATTTAGCTTGAGATAATAACGGATATTTTCTCATGAAATAAAAAATAAATAACTCGCATCTAACAGAAGTTGCGTTGCAAACTATAATTACTCATTTGCAGTAGTCTCACAACATAATTTATTTTATATAAATAATAAGAAAAATAAAGAAGCTACACCCCAAGATTTAACATAGAGTAATTGGAACTAGTTATAGGAGATATGGGGAAACTCATAAATTACTCTCTCCTTTCTTACCCTTTAATTTGTTCGGAAAAAAGTTAGTTACACACATAAACTTTGCAGGTGACATAGTACTCCTATGTACTTGTCATATGTGTAGAAAAATTCTAGTTGTGGTTGCTGATTCTCTTTCCATGGCTTCTTTATTATCATATTTGTTTTTTCAATATATATTGCTGCGATTATACTTTTCTAGAGTTGAGGGTACGGTCTATCAAAAATATCACTTCTACCTTCACGAGGATTACTTTACAAGAATTACTAGAGGGTTTTCACGCCAAAGTTCCTTTGTTTTGGGCAAGTCCAAAAAAAGGCCGGTCTCGTCTCATGAGCTAGTGAAGGAGAAAGTCCAAAGCTTAATAAAATGGAAGACAAAGCCGAGGCAAGAGCAAGGGTTGAAAGACAAGAGAGAAGAATTCAATCTCTCCTACTTCTTTTATTTTCAATGGTTAGTCGTAGGGGTGTACATAGGTCGAGTTGGTTCGAGTTTTTCAATTACCAAACCAAATCATTTGTGACGGATTATTAAATCTAAAGACCAAACCGAACCCATAAAAGTTGGATTTTTTTAATCTCAGGTTTTTCGGGATTTTTATTTTTTTTTAAATAAAATCTTCATAACATAAAATATATAATTTGTGCTCTAAATATTTCTTTAATACAAGTAAGACATAACTATAAAAGGTATTTTTCAAGAAAAAATAACATAAAATATGAGATGAGCCATGACATTGTATTAAAATATTCAATACGTAATAAAAATAAGAAAATCACATAATAATATATTAATAAGCCACAATAAAAATGAACATAATCTAAAATTACTAAATTGCTAAATAAGTACGACTAATAAGTATTATTATTTACCTGACTTAACACTAAAAAAAGTTATGCATTTTATCTAAATCATGAAAAAACTAAAAAATAGATATCCAACACTATGATCATTTCTAGTACAACTAAATTGAATATACATTGTTAGCCGTAATATTAATTTGATTTTGGTTGGACTTTATTTGGTTTATTAACATTATAGAGTATTAAACTTATTGAAGCATTCAAAAATTATAAGTCCAAACTCAAAATAATACGTAAAAAGATAAAACTATGAAAAGTTGAAGAAATATTTATAAATTACAGTAAAAGAAATACTTTTATGTATTAAATATATTTAAAATATTTATACATATAATGCCGTGTTTGTTTGATTTCGGTTTGACTTTTTTTAGTTAAAATCAAACCAAACCAATTATGATCGAGTTTTTTCCCCAATTCCAAACCAAATCATAATCAAATTTTTTTCTCGATTTGATTCGAATTATCGATTTAGTGCGATTTATCGATTTTCTTTGTACACCACTAATTAGTCGGTTGGTCAGAATGCATTGGTTTATCAAATCAATTACAGTGGTCAAGTTTGTTGTTGATGATATCTAAAATGCACGTTACACAAACGAAAGCGATAACAAAAAAGGTTACGTTGATATCTAATCAAAGACGCAAACAACAAATTTCGTACTAGAAACAAGATTCACATTACTGTCCTAGGACTGAAATGTCCATTTCTAATCAAAGATAACAAAAGAAAAGGCTTATCATGTTACTCAAGGATAGATTACAACAACAATAACAATTCAGTATAATCTCACTGATGGGGTCTAGGGAGGATAGAGTGTATCCAGACCTTACCCCTGCCTCGGAGATATAAAGACACTATTTTTGGGAGATTTCAGCTCAGAGACAATAAATCCGTTATAACAACAGAAACCAGAAAAATAGTGTTAGCATCGTAAAAGATAACAAATAAATGGAAATGTCAAAATGTGAAACACAACAAAAATCGCTAGTAGTCCTAGATAAAACACTATCAGACTAGCCGACACAGCGAAGAGAAACACTTGACTATCCCCTAACCTACAACCCTAATACTGAATGATAGATTATGATATCAAAAGTAATAATCCCTTTGTCAAAAAACAAAACAAAGAAATAAGTATTAATATTGTATGGGTCCAAATTTGACCAATCACGACCAACGACGAGTATGACGAATGACGGGGCCTCCCTGAATCGATGTCCTAAGGGAGACAACCTTAAGGCAAACAAGAGACTGTACGACCCTTGCAATAGCGTAGACCCATTAGGGGACATCAGGAATATTCCTTGCAATTTGTCTTTTACAGCTTAGAAGAGTTTCGCTCTTTGTATATATAGAGGGCAGTAACCTTGTAAAAAGGGGGATCCGAATATGAGCTGCATTACTATTTACGAATAAGAAGGTTTTTAAAGGATTTTCATTAAAGTAGATCGTGAAAGAAATCTTGTGACCCGCTTTCTCTTTATCTATCATTCTTTCTAGAGATTATTATACTCAGCTAAGATTTACCCCTTCATCTTCGATTGATTTGTTCAAAAAGGTTTCAATATCTTTTCAGTCAAACAATTTGGCGACGTCTGTGGGGATTTCTATAGCTGAAATTGTAGTTTTCATCTAGATTCTTGAAAGAAATAATCACTTTTCTTCAGCTTCATAAAAGCCAATAATGGCGGGAAAGGGAGAAGCGAGGCTAAAGGCAATGGTGGGTGTCATAAACAACCTCGTGAATTCCCTCAACGAAGCCAGTGGAGAAGACAATGAAAATGCAACACCAAGTGTTACACCCGAGGGAGAGATCTCACCTCCCCCGCACGGGGATCTAACGATCTTGCGCGAGAGGGAAACCTCAACATCCACAGTAGGAGAAGCGCCACCAGCTATCAAGAGGCTACTAGAAGAATGGTTGACGAGTACCTGGAGCAACATGCTCGAGAAACCCGTTCAGAGAGGTATCGAAGACATGTTACCCGCAGAAACTGCAGCTGCCACCGATGAGCCAAACACTACACGAACAGGTAACACCCGTACTGTTACTGATGCTGGCGACGATGCACTTACGACAATCTTAAAAAAAATGGAAGAGATGGAAAATAAGAACAAAACACTCCGCGACCAGATGAAGGAACATCAGGAAAGGGTCGATAAAATATCAGGCGCCCCGAAGTTGTTACCAAAACGCGATATGGGCTGATTCGTCGAGCAGCCGTATAGCGAAAGGGGCAGCTCCCCATTCTATTCCAAAGACATTCAAAATGCCGCCATATTTGAAAATATATGATGGTACCACGGACCCGGAAGATCATTAATCCATTACGTTGCCGCAGTAAAAGGTAACAATTTATCAAAGGAACAGGTACTGTCTACTACTGAAAAAGTTCGGTGAAACTCTGACAGGGGGAGCGATGACATGGTATTCCCAACTACCAGCACAATCGATATAAATGTTCAAAGAGATGGCAGATAAGTTCGTCACCGCGTATGCAGGAGCAAAAAAGTAAGGATGAGCCTACCCAACGTGTCATAAGGGATGGCAGTAGCAGCCTTTTAAAATGGGCTATACAGAAACGGGTCAAAGGCAACGAAAAAGCTACTCAGTAGACTCATGAAGTACCCCCTACCACGTGGAAAGAGATATACAATGCCTATTGCGCCAAAGTGAGGGAAGAAGAGGACGACCTGAACGGCCCGCTTCAGCAACTAACATCAGTCTAGACCTAGACAAGTAAAGATCGCCGCAACAACGAGCGAAGGGATCAACTACCACGTTTCAATCGAGAAAGGCACCAGCGTTATATCCGAACATCCAATCTGCCTCCTCCACGACATGCAGATGCCGCACCTCGACATACTGCACCCCCTGAAACGAAAGAGGTATGCCTCCATTGCTATCTGCTCATAATTTTTGTGTTTTCCCTTCAGAAATAGTGTACGCACTGGAAAAGCTCAGCACGGAGGTGCAGTGGGCGCAAAAGTTGAAATCGGATCCGAGCACAGGGAGGTCAAACATCATGTGTGAATTCCACTAGGATAGAGGACACAAGACCAAAGACTGCATAGGTCTGCGACAAGAAGTAGTAAGAATGTTAAACCAGGGATACCTGGAAGAACTGTTGAGCGACAGATCTTCCAATTTTGCTCGAGGGCGCAATCAACCTCAAGGACCTCCAAAACTACCATCACCAGCTCGTACCATACAAATGATCATTGGCGGCGGCGATGACGCGATAATCAACCATGTGAAATTCACCACCACACATAAACTCAAACGGATAGTTTCCCATGAACGGTATGACGACCTCGAAGACAGTATCATATTCGATAAGTCGGATACCGACAATTTGTCTTTCCCTCACTATGATGCTTTGGTTATAACTTTATGCATTGCGGATACCGATGTAAAAAAATAATGTTGGATTACGGAAGCGGCGTGTGTATTGTCTACCCATGAGTTCTCATGCAGATGAGGCTCGAGGATAAAATAATACTGCATTGTATAACACTAACGGGTTTTAATAATGCAGTAGAGCAAACATCTGGAGAAATAGTGATACCCGTCCTGGTAGGAGGGGTCACCTGGAAATGACATTCCACGTCATAAATCAGGAAACAGCCTACAATGCCATCATAGGACGTCCATGGATACACGTCATGTGAGCCGTCCCGTCAAGTTTCTATCAAGTAATCAAATTTTCCACCCCATGTGGGATATTCAACATCCGAGGCGAGCCACGCACCACCCAAGAATGTTATCGGATCTCCTAAGATTGCACATACACCAAATAAACGAAAGGGGCAAGTGTGGAGGCATATCAATCAGCCATGTCGGGAACCAAACCCGACGTGCAAGTAGAGGCCATCAAAGACCCGGACATCGTAGAAGCTTGCAAGGCAACCGTAAAAGATCTCGATCCCATCCAACTAGACAACACCAATAGCACAAAAAGGCTTATGTTGGACACAACCTATTAGAACCAGGTAAATATCGTGAGTTTTTAACTAACAACGCCAATTTGTTTGCCTTTTCCCACTAAGATATGCCAGGAATCCCAAGGGATATCTCCACACACAGGCTGAACGTCGATTCGCTTTACCCGCTGGTATGGTAAATGAGGAAAAATTTCAATGCCGCCATTAATGAGGCGGTTAGCGAGGAAGTTGATAAATTACTCGCTAACGGTTCCATCAGAGAGTCGAAATACCCCCAATGGGTCGCCAATGTGGTCATGGTCCAAAAGAAGAACGTGAAATGGCAAATGTGTGTTGACTTCACCGATCTGAACAAAGCATGCCCGAAGGACTCCTTTCCGTTACCCCATATCGACCAACTCATTGATGCAACAGCGGGGCACGAACTACTGAGCTTCTTGGACGCCTATTCCGATTATAACCAAATTCTAATGGCTGAAGAGGATCAAGAAAAGACAACTTTCATCACTCACCGAGGAACGTAATGCTATAAGGTAATGCCGTTCGGACTAAAGAATGAAGGGGCCATATATCAAAGATTAGTTACCAAGATGTGCAAAGAACAACTCGGTAAGACCATGGAGGTTTACATCGACGACATGCTAGTCAAGTCGACAAAGAAAAGGGACCACATTGGCCATCTGAAGGAAGCCTTCAAGATATTAAGGCAACACAGGATGAAACTGAATCCTAAAAGATGCGCCTTCGGCATAACTTCAGGAAAGTTCCTTGGTTTACTAGTATCACAAAAGGGTATCGAGGTCAACCTGGATCAGATCAGGGCCATCGATGCAATACCGATAATATTGACCAGCAAAAAGCAGGTGTAGAAATTAACAGGACGAATAGCCGCCATGTCGAGGTTCATTTTACGATCATCAGATAGATGTCACAAATTCTTTAATGTGCTAAGGAAAGACCACGGACTGTAATGGAATGAAGAATGCGTCGACGCCCTAAGAAAACTGAAAGCGTATCTATCTTCGCCAACACTACTCGTCAAGGCAGACCCAGGTGAATGTCTACTTGTGTATCTAGCTGTTTCCGAAGTCGCGGTAAGCGCCGTCTTGGTCCGTGAAAATAAAGGTACGCAATCTCCGATTTACTATATCAGCAAAACCTTAATCGATGCCGAAACAAGGTACCCACACCTTGAAAACTAGCTTTGGCTTTAGTCATAGCTTCACGAAAGCTTAGACCGTATTTTCAATGTCACCCCATAAAGGTGGTGACAACCTCCCCCCTAAGAGGTACCCTACACAAACCCGAACTATCGGGTAGACTGGACAAGTGGGCCATAGAACTAAGCAAGCACGACATAACATACCAACCGCGAACTGCCATTAAGTCGCAGGTGCTCGCCGATTTCGTCGCTGATTTCAGCGTGGAAATGTTGCCTGAAGTAGAACAGGAAGTGCTCCGCACTTCCACACATCCTGACCTTTGGGTCCTCTACACCGACGATGCCTCTAATGCCTCGGGATCGGGACTGGGACTCATCCTCGAAGTCCCTATAGGCGAAAGTAATTCGCCAGTCCATACGATGCCCCGAGATGACTAACAACAAGGCCGAGTATGAAGCTGTGATTGTAGGTTTGAAGTTAGCCCTCAAATATGGCGCCCGACGACTCGTCCTCCATTGCAACTCTCAACTCGTGGCGAACCAAGTCACTAGGACTTTCAAAATCAAAGAACAAAGACTACGAAAGTACCAGTCAGAAATTCACAAACTACTGCCAGAATTCGATGAATGTCGCCTCGACCAAATATCCATGGCGCAGAATATCGAAGCAGATGGCCTCGCCAAACTAGCGGCGGCCACCAAAAATATCAATAGGGAAAACGTGGTCACCCTTGTCCATTCCGCAATAGACCACGTCGAGGTACATTCTGTAAACCTAACTTGGGACTGGCGCAACCACCTCGTAGCATATTTGCAGGATGGAATGCTCCCACAAGATGAGAAAGAAGCCAAAAAGCTCCAGGTACAGGCAACCAGATGTAGCCTCGTAAACAGTGATCTCTACAAAAGAACGTTCGGCGGCCCCCTAGCCAAGTGTCTTGGGCCAAATCAAACAAGGTGAGTACCGGAAGAAGTACACGAAAGGCACTGCGGTGACCACATGGAAAACCGCGCCCTCGTCCGATGCCTCATCCACGCTGGATACTACTGGCCCACCATGAAAAAAGAAGTCGTGGACTATGTTAGGAGATGTGAACAGTGTCAGAAGTACACCCCTATGATACATCAAGCAGGGGAACTCCTTCATTCCGTCACTTCACCATGGCCATTCATATAGTGGGGGATGGACATAGTCGGTCCCCTTCCAGCAGGACGAGGTAAGGTACATTTCCTTTTGGTTTTAACTGATTACTTTTCTAAATAGGTGGAAGCAGGTGCATACACTCAGATATGTAAGCAAGAGGTCACCGCGTTCATATGGAAAAACATAATATGCCCTTTGGCATCCCCAAAGAAATCAGTTGTGACAACGGACCTCAGTTCATCGAAAAGAAAACGATCGAGTTTTTCAAAAAATGGCACATCAAACGAATACTCTCCATGCCATATCACCCTGCCGGCAATGGTCAAGCCGAATTCTCCAATAAAGTAACACTGAATATATTGAAAAAGAAACTTGAGGACGTTAAAGGGCTATGGCCTGAACAACGACCGAAACTATTATGGGCATACCGCACTATGCCAAAAACCAGTATAGGTGAGACGCCATATTCACTAGTCTACGGGACTGATGCAGTTATACCCGTTGAGGTCATAGAGCCTAGTCTGAGATACTCCAATAAAAGCGGACCAAGCAACGATGAAAGTAGACTACAAGATCTGGATGAAGTCGAAGAACGGAGAGACATGGCCCACGTAAGAATGGTGGCCCAGAAACAACAAATAGAAAGCTATTACAACAAGAAAGCCAAAGTGCAACCGCTCAAAGTCGAAGACTACGTCCTCAAGGCTAAAACACAAGCCGTAAAAGACCCTAATGAGGGAAAACTAGGAATAAACTGGGACGGACCGTACAAAATCACGTCCGCAGCAAACAAATGAGCGTTCCAATTAGAGACAATGGAGGGAAAGCTACTCCAAAACAACTGGAATGTCACCTACCTCAAATACTTACACTTCTGAGAGGAGGCGCCACCTGAGTCATACTCCTTTTCCCTCACCTGGGTTTTGTCCCAACCGGGTTTTCCCGTCCATCAACATTATCTATTGTATGGAGTAATGAAGGGACTGGATATAGATAATCAAATCTCCATTGTATGTACAGAGTCGACATGCGATTCCTACAAGAATGTAATCAAATCTCCATTGCATAAATAAAGTCGACATATTTCTCACTATGAGAATATAATCGAATCTCCATTGCATGGATAAAGTCTACATGTGCCTTCCTACGGGAATACTATCATACCTCCAACATGGAATGGCCAAGGCCATCGACAAAACATGAGTTCGAACTATGACGGGATACTACAACGACAATTTGAAGCAGCATCCCAATGGCCAAGGTCATCGACTAAAACATGAGTTCGACCTCGTTCGAACTATGACGGGATACTACGACAACTATTTGAAGCAACATCCCAATGGCCAAGGACATCGACTAAAACATAAGTTCGACTACGTTCGAACTACTACAGGATACTACTTCGATGACACTTCGAAACAACATCCCGATGGCCAAGTCCATCGACTAAAACATGAGTTCGGCCTCGTTCGAACTACGACGGGATACTACTTCGACGACAGTTCGAAGCAACATCCTAATGGCCAAGGCCATCGACTAAAACATGAGTTCGACCTCGTTCGAACTACGACAGGATACTACTTCGACGATAGTTCGACCTCGCTCGAACTACGACGCAATACTACTTCGACGACAGTTCGAAGCACCATCCCAATGGCCAAGGCCATCGACGAAACATGAGTTCAACCTCGTTCGAACCATGATGGGATCCTACTTCGAAGAAATTACGTAGCAACATCCCAATGGTCATGGACATCAAAGAAAAGAAGAGGAATCAACCATACCTAAAAGATAAATTGACTCAACAGCTTGACGACAGGTATCTCGAATACCATAGAAATTACAAAGAGCACCAACCCATTGTGAGCACGTGATTTTTGCTTCACGAAAACTACTTCAAAAGAAATCAAAAATAAAACAAAATTCTCTTGGTGTACAATTTTTAAGATTTGCGTGGCATTTTCGATAATTATTTGTGTTTTGTCCGTACATGTTTACCTTGTTGTAGTTAATTGAAAAAAAACAAAAAAAACATGTTACATGCATATTTAGGATTTAATCATGTATTTAGGAATTAATTAAACCATCATTTGGCACTAAAAGAAAAATCACAAAAATATGCATTTTATTCTATTTGTTATCATTGTGTGATTTTATTATAAGATTTTAATTTGTGTGTTAATAGTTGTAAGTTTTAATTAATATTTGTGTAGTTTTATTTTTGATTTTACAATTTAATTAGGAATTATTTTTAAATTAAATTAAAGAAGGAAAAGGAAAAGAGTTCAAAACATGAAGAAAATTCGGACTGGGCCAGTTTTTAAAAGAGAGTTCAGGCCCAAAAGTCACACGCCCTACCCGGCCCAGGTCTGTCAACCCAAAGACCACCAAACGACGTAGTATAGGGCAAGAGCTACGTCGTTTTGATGGTTCCCGGTCCAGTTAATCTCAGATAACCTCAAACGACGCCGTATTGGCATCTCAAATCTGAGCCATTGATCAAACTGGATCGAACGATCCAGTTCAGCCCCTGCATAATTGAAACGGCGTCGTTTCAGGCATGTCAATCTAAACCATCCATCTCCATTGATCCAACGGTCCCAAGCTTCCCTCACAACCCGGTCCATTTCGACCCTGGTCGACCCAGTCTCTGAATAAAACCAAACGGTGTCGTCCCCTTTAAGTGAATTGATCCAGGCCGTGGATCGTGATTGATCCAACGGTCAAGATCAAACCACCTCTCCCCTATATAAATTTAATATCCTACCCCAGCCCCCCCAAACTAAACACCCCCCTTAATAGACCTTAATCGAGGTGTTCTCAGTTGAGAACACTTCGATTAAAGTCCGTTCGACCTCAAAAAAGGGTACGAGTCAGAGTTCGAGTCAAGATTGTCTAGTGTCCGAGTTCTTGAGGTATTTGTCTTTTCCAGTTGGTTCCGTTTTGTATCTGTTTATCTGTTTAGTTTAGTTTTTTTTTGGTTTTTCAAATACGTTTTGTCCAGTTCCTCTCCCTCAGACCTTTTATTTGGTCGGATTTGTTTCTGTTCGTTGTTAATTATAGGCTGTGTAGTCGATTCGAATAAATTCGTCAATTAGTTTAGCTTTATTATAAATCCTTATTCTTGTCATGGACTGATTATCTATTTCTGAGTAATTACTGTCAATTGTTGTAGGCAATCGTTTAATCAGTTATCATCGATTAAGTCTAGTTTTACCAGTAGTTTCGTAAAATGATTTAAGGTCGAATGTTGTGTGTGCTTGATTTATGGACATTTAGCTTCAGGGCATTGTCAATAGGCTGACAATGAACCTGCATTCACGTTACCTGCATTCATGCTCATTTTTGGTTTAGTTTCAATTTCAGTTATAATGATTCTGTTGAGTTCTATGTTGTGATTCAAATTCAGTCCATGAGATTCAAGGGGAACTCAACCTTAATCATTCAGTTTGTTAAGAGAATTGGTTATAGTTGTTAATCAAATTAGTTTTGGCTAATTGCTAGTTAAACAGATTTCAGAATTAAGGTTTTAATACAGTTAAATAATTGTATTAGGAGGCAGTAATATTAAGGGATTTTCAGGGATGATTTAGGAATGAAATAGTTAGGATTATATTTTAGTATTAGTGCTTTGTTAGTGGGGTATTAATTAATACAATAATGGGGAACAAAAGGGAATGGGGGGGGGCTGAAAATAAGGAAAAGCTTCCTTAGTGAGATTTAAAGTGAAAAAATCAAATTTTTGAAGGAAAATTCTGATTTGAATAAGAAAAAGGGTCGGGCAGTATGTTTGAGAGGGGGGCAGATTTGTATAAAAGTGTGTTGGGGACTGATTTTTAAACCAGAGAGAGAATTTGAGAAAGAGAACTAAAAAAAAGGGCAGAAAGAGAACTAAGAAAAAAAGGGAAGAAGACTGAAAAGCTATCTTCTGAATAATATTATAGAGGAATTTTGGGAGAGTTTAAGAGTGAATGAAAGCTGAACTTTGAAGAAAGAGAAAACATTCATAGTTCAAGTTAAAAATCTGCTGGATTTTATCATCAGAATTCAGTAATTTTAGAGTTGAATAGGCTGAATTTTAAACACCTAAAAGTTTAGTAATTGGAGAAAGTTAAAAGAGAGGGTTGAGAGATAAAACAAAACTGAAAAGTGAAGTCTTTCTTCCACTGTTAAAAATCAGTGCCAGTTTGCTACTGTATCATTGAAGCTTCAAGCTTCTTTTCTTTGAGTGTTTGAAAACCAGAAAATCTACTGTTCTATCGCATTTCTGAATACATTCTATTTCTGCATGTGATTGCTGGTGGTATTTCTGGTTTTATTCCTGGGTTTCTGGTGTATCTGTGTTGTTGTTTGGTACTTCTGAAATTGCAACTTGTGGTCCTGAATTTGCTATTGGTTAAAACTGTTCCATTGGTTGTCTGCTGGATTTCTGCTGGTTCTAATTTGTTTCTGGGTTGTTGTTGTTATTGCTGCATCTATTACTGCCCTGCTGATCTCTCACCTTCCTTTTCTTTTATTTCAATACCAGGTACACTTTCGAATCAATACTGATGTGGCTGTGAGATGTGAAAGTAAAAAATGAAATGCTAGGGTGTTTTTGATAAATTACTATTGTATTTATAGTTTAATAAGATATGTGTATTTATATAGTTTAGTTTTATAGCTCAACGGGAATGCATGACGTAATCTTGTATTTAACAGGAACTGTTTGGTTTTCAAACTATAGTTTGTAGTTGTCAGCTACAGATTCCATGTAGTTAAACCTGTAATTTGTAGAATGAACAAATCAGTTAAGGGATTAATTGCCATATTTCATCTTTAGCTTTTCTTGGGTATTTGAAGAAGATTTTAAATAGGCAGTGTTTTGATTCCGTTAGGCAGCATATAGGCCAATATTTGAATCCATGTTGATAATATTTCTTAACCGTTAATTCCAACAGTTTAAATAAATTTTAGGAATGCTAGTTTAAATCAATTTGGAGAATGGTTAGTTTTGAATATCTTGACAACTTTTTATGCACTTCGTAATTTCAGCTTTAGCAGTTTACTTAAAGAATAAAGGCATGAAATATTTCTCCAATTTTACGAATTCGAGTGTAAATTACCGTTATCATCTACTGTAATCAAATAACTACTTGTCAAAGCATGTAATTAATAAGGACTTTTCTAGTTTCTTTTAGAGACGAACTTAATAGAAATGTAGTCATTTTAGGATTGCCCTTTAAAATAAAAGAGACGAGCCTCGCCAAATAAAACGCAAGCTGGGGCCCTCAATAAATGGTTAATAATAATTAGACTTCGTATGGGCCGTTTTAGCAAGATTTCACGGCCTTCTCAAAAAATAATAATGTGTTATTCGCTTTAGGTGAGTCTTTTAATAATTTACTTTCTTAAACACGGGTGTACATTTATGTGACCCAAATTCAAATCTCAACGGAGTCGAAATATGTCAATAACCACGGGTGTATTGATGTGACGTGGTTCGAGATATGTTTTCACGACGTTGCAATTTTCTTTTAAAATAATAATAATAATAAAAGCGGCTAAGAGTTAAAAGTTGCACATAGGTTCAAAAAATGTATTAAAATCAGATAAATAAGCCGAATATGACAGTTGAGCGACCGTGCTAGAACCACGGAACTCGGGAATGCCTAACACCTTCTCCCGGGTTAACAGAATTCCTTATCCGGATTTCTGGTGCGCGGACTGTAATACAGAGTCGATCTTTTTCCTCGATTCGGGATTCAACCGGTGACTTGGGACACCATAAATCTCCCAAGTGGTGACTCTGAATTTTAATAATAAATCCCGTTTCGATTGTACTTTAATTGGAAAAACTCCTCTATGCCCTTGCGGGCGCGGGTAAAAAGGAGGTGTGACAGCTCTGGCGACTCTGCTGGGGAACGAACCCAGAATCTCTGGTTCAGGGTTCAGAATTCGAGCTTAGATGAATTGTTATATTTGGCTTTATTTATTATTTGATCTTATTACATGTTTTAGCCTAAAATGTGCAAAATGATGTTTTTTACTACTTTGATATTATTTGAACTGTACATATAAACTGTGTCGAAACCTTCTCTTCTTACCTCCTGGGATGTGCTTACTGGTTGAGATTCCCTATTCTGTTAGTGTCATACCCTAAATAAAAGAGGCTCGAAAAGTTTCTAAGCCGGCTGGCCTTTTGGTTCCCGGAAAGGAGCTCCTTCCTCAACTCGAGTTGTCTGCTCGGGTACACTGTCTAGAACATATACCCAGGTTGAACCTAGAATAACTTGACGTCATGCCGGATCCCTAATAGGAACGCTTATTTGCATCATGTTGCATTTGGCTTAGGGGACTCAACACAGGGGTTGGGTCCGTCTAGGACAATCAACCTGAAATGAAAAAGACCATCCTGCTGCATCTTGTTTGTTTTGCACATTTATTTGCTTCAGATCTGCATGCGGGCTTCTGAAATCAAGAATTTTTGACAAAAAAATCGAAAAAAAAATCGAAAAAAATATAGCAGTGTAGGGAGATAACCACTTATTTTTTAGAAAAATAAAACCAATGTCCAAGTAGTGTCAAAACCCTGCCGAAATTTTGAAAAAAAAAATTTAGTTTGATTTGTTGGAAAAGAAAGGA
This sequence comes from Nicotiana sylvestris, assembly GCF_000393655.2. Taxonomy (NCBI): domain Eukaryota; kingdom Viridiplantae; phylum Streptophyta; class Magnoliopsida; order Solanales; family Solanaceae; genus Nicotiana; species Nicotiana sylvestris. The sequence continues at coordinate 172,053,388 of NC_091061.1, forward strand.
GTATTGTTTACAAAGTTTAGTTTATATGGGGCGAACTACGCCGGTTTGATTCTCACAGGGCGTGAGATACGTAGGCAACCCTCGTTGGGTCCAATCTCCCATTTTACAAAAACATAGCCCAAAAAATGTCAAAAATTTTAATTTTTCGTCATAGAGTCGGGTGATGCCGTTTTTATCAAAAATAGCCGAATGTTCCCAAAAGGGACGCCGGAAGGCTGACTTGGCAAAAACGACCACTTCTGTCATTTTTATTATTGATCGGTTGACTCACACAACCTTAAAATCTTCGTCCTTGAAGTGCTGAAAGGTCGTGTTCGGAAAATCTGGTCTTTCTTTTATGAAAAATAATCAAATCGTTTTGAGTCAAATAAATTTTCTTTTGTTTAATCACATTAATAAATGTGCAGAATGAGCACGACTCAAAATGAACCTTTTTCAATCATGAATAAAATCCCCCTCCAGTTGCGGCTATGGTGGAATGATTTAGGCAAAGAAGGGCGAGACGAAGTCAAGAAACATCTGAAAGGCCTCACAGGTTTGTTGGGTATCAGGCCTCGAGGGGATCTTATAAGGGCACTGGTCCCTTACTGGGACCCTGCGCACAATGTCTTCCACTTCTCGGACTTTGAACTCACCCCGACTTTAGAGGAAATAGCAGGGTACGTCGGCAGTGCTGAGATTTCGTTGAGGCATAAATACCTGGTTGCTTCAAGAGCCGTAGCGGTGCACCGGTTTTTGGACTCGTTAAAGATAGTCAGAACGATCCATAACCCAGACTTGGCGAAAGGTTTTTGCACTCTGAGCTTCATATACCAAAGATACGGCCACATAGGAGGATTCGACAAGCCAGAAAACAAGTTGTGCAGCAAAAGTAACCGTCGAAAGTGGGATGAACATAGACGGGTTGCTTTCATGATAACCTTCTTAGGGCTTTTAGTGTTCCCAAGAAAAGACGGGAATATTGACATAAAGATAGCTGGGGTCGTCAGTACTTTGCTCACTCAAGATGACAGCACGCCTGCGCCCATGATTGTATCTGATATGTTTCGAGCTCTCACGGCCTGCAAAGCCGGAGGGAACTTTTTCGAAGGGTGTAACTTGTTATTGCAAATGTGGATGACTGAACACCTATGTCACCGAGCCCAGTTCCTGAGCCATGGATCTTCTGAGAAAACCTGCATAGAGGAGTTCTAAACCAGAATTAATGAGGTCCGCTTACCTGAAGGAGTCTCGGCGTGGACCTCATGTTTCCGGACCCTCAACGCTAGTCAAATACAATGGACACTGGGATGGTTACCGATCGACGAAGTCATATATATGCCAGTAGCTAGGCCCCATTTTCTCTTGATGGGACTTAAGAACATTCAACCTTATGCGCCGTATCGGGTTTTGAGGAAACTTGGGAGGTGTCAGATAGTACTGAAATGTGAGGACCTGAGCACCCAAGTGATTGAGATCAGTTCCGATGGCCAGTTTCCTTAAGCAAGAGTCCGCCAAATTTGGAGCCAATGTCAATACTTGGAGGCAAATACTTGTGTACTGAATCGGGTAAGAGGGGAAGTTTCACCCGGATATCAGGCTTGGTACGAAGGGGAAGTGTCGTCTGGAAGGCCGGCTAAAAGACCTCACCTTCAAGAATTTGCCAAGTCCTCACAAGAGCATTGGGACTCGTTGGCAAAGGAAAAAGAATACAGGACCACAATAGGCAAGTTGAAGCAGCAGGTCATAGATCTTCAATTTGAAAGAGAAATTCAGACCGCGGCCGATGAAGGGGACCAAAAGAAATCAGCCCAAGACAATGAGTCCCTTAGAGCTCAAAACCGACAAGTCATAATGGATGCCGACAACCAACGGAGAAGCCGGTCCGATAAAAGGTTGATAGCAGGGTTAAGGAATCAGGTCATTGAAAGCCGAAAAGACTTGGAAATATCCAAGGCTAGCATAGCAAGAATGCGGGCCAGATGGGCAAAAGGTACAGCAGCACGGAAAAAGAACCTATGGCAAGTGAGAAGGGATTATGAAGGGAGCATTGCAATATTGAGAGAAACAAATTCCACTCTCAGAGATCGGGTCTTTAAACAAGCCCGAGAGGCTAGAACGGACAGGGAGCGCTGCTATGATTCAATAGCCCGAATGGAAGAACAAATGGAGAGGTTCCAAGATCAGCTCATTGACAACACTCAAGTATTGGGACTAAAGAATCAACGAATAGAACAGCTGTGTATGGAAAGGGATAGAATCAGGGGTAGGATCGATGAGATTGGGCGCTACATCACCACGAAGTGCCTAACATGTGAGGAGATGCCCCGTGATACCCTTTTTGCCTCTGTCATGGGTTATGTCCACCAGATCATGGAGGAATTAAAAAGCTTGCAAAGAGGCCTGGTACCAAAGCCCGGAAAAAAGGCCGAACGATGCCTCGCGGGCACCAAAATTCAAGACCCTAATGTATCCCTAGTTCAAGTCTGCATTTGTTATTTTTAAAAGTCCGTTGTCTACCCCTCTGTTCTCTTTTCATATCAAACAATGTTAATAGTGTGGAGTCTATATTTTGTTTGTTTATTTTTCTTCAAATGCGTAGCTTGTAATAACATATTTTGGTAATAAAATGCAAAATTGCGTCTTTATTTTTACTTATGGTAGAACTACGCCCGGTCTGATTCATGCGGGGACATGATACGTAGGAAATCCACATAATATTCGACCATCACTAAAAAAAAAGAAAAAAAGAAAAGGCAAAATGAATAAAAGAAAGGACATAAGCCGGAATGACGCATGCAGTCGAAGCAAAAACATGTTAGAAATGGTTAAACTGCCTAGGAACATTGCATTCCCCAAATGTGAATTTGCAATATGTATTAAACTCTAACGCTAACAAGTTTGTTGTTGATTCTGAGAAAGAGATTTCAAAACAGTTAGCTCGTTAGAACGTTCTGGTAGATTACCATTACCACACAAGATCTAAAGGGCCCATTCTGGAAAGTATGTCTGGTTCGGACAAAAATGTTGAGGAGGAAAAGACAGAGATGCAAATGATGAAGGAGGAAGTAGACAGGTTGAGACAAGAGATAACTGGGATGCACTTAGCTTGGGCTAGGGGATAAACATCACTAATATTTCCCCCTACTCCTACCCTCTCACCAGCTCGGACTCCGGAACACCCTTCCACTGGTCCTTCAACGAGCTTCCCCATTGACCAATACTATCAAGGGGAAACTTCCTATAATCCCCAAGTTTCACCACCCAAACAAAACCCTCCTCCACCAGTTGTTCCTGTTTTCGTGGCACCTCCACCAGCCACAATGCAAAAATCATCCGATGAACCAGTGTTTCAGGTTCACTACAACCAATACTATCCTTCTGAACTCACCTTCAAAGCACCCGAGCCATACACTTACACCCTTCACCTTCAGCTCCTGGCAGAAATTGAGAGGCCGGCTAAGAATCCGGAGCAGGACGAAGTGCTTCGTAAAGTGAAAAGCCTGGAGCAATCCTTCAGGAATATGCATGGCTTGGGCAGACAAGTCAGTGTGTCCTATAAAGATCTGTGTCCCTTCCCCGATGTTCAATTGCCGACAGGTTTTAAGATGCCAAAGTTTGATCTATATGAGGGACATGGTGATCCCATGGCGCATCTACGAGGTTTCTGTAGTAAGATGAGAGGGGCAGTGGAAAGGATGAGTTGTTGATTGCTTATTTCGGTCAAAGTTTAAGCGGGTACGCATTAGAATGGTACACGAGGCAGGATCCTAGCAGGTGGTATACCTGGGATGATCTAGCACAAGTATTTGCAGGATATTTCCAGTATAACCTTGAGATCGTCCCCGACCGTCTCACACTGTTAAAACAGGAGAAAAATCCTAGAGAGAGCTTCAGGGAATTCGGATTCCGTTGGAGAGAACAAGTAGCAAGAGTCGATCCACCAATGAGGGAAGGTGAAATGGTGGACTACTTCTTACAAACGTTGGAGCCAACTTACTTTGGTCACCTGGTGACGTCAGTTGGTAAATCTTTCAATGAAGTAGTAAAAATGGGCGGCATGGTTGAAGAGGGACTCAGGTCCAACAAGATAATGAGTTATTTGGCGATCAAGGCCACAACTCAGGCTATCCAAAGCGGCACGGGAGGTGCGCTCGGGAAAAAGAAGATAGAGGAGGTCGCAACAATCGAAGCAGGTACTTGGTCCAGATCAAGAGGTCCATCCCCTCGCTACCAACCCAGACCCCATTACCCAAATTATCCACACAATCCATACAACCCTCCACAACCCTATTATCCACCACAAGAGCCACATTTCTCCGTCCATCACGCCCAAACTTACACCCAGCCTCCGGCTCGCCCGCAATGGCGTGCGCCGGCTCCCCAACATACATATCCACCTCCACAAAACACATATCCACCACCAAGGGTCTACAGGAATCCTTCCGGGCCAAGCTTCCGCGGAAATCAGGCTTTTAGGAATGAAAGGATATAGAAGCCAAGAACATTCACTCCATTGGGAGAAACCTATACTACTCTGTTCCACAAGTTGAGGCAGATAGGCCTATTAAGTCCTGTTGAACCCAAATTGCCAAATCCCCTTCCCAAAAATCTGGACCACTCAGTAAGCTCTGAATATTGTTCGGGGGCTCCCGGACATGATACTGAGAAGTGTTGGAAGTTGAAGACTACCGTACAAGATCTTATTGACACAAATAGTATCGAGGTTTAGGAACCAGAGGCACCCAACATCAATGAAAACCCGTTACCAGTGCACCATGAGGCCCACATGATCGAACTAGTGCACGAAGGAGGGAAACTTAAAACACCCTTACAAACGGTAATGATGATTCGTGCCAGTCCAAATAAAAATTTGACCAGTGGAAAGGCAGTGGTACAGTTGGTAAAGGTAGATGACAAGCCATTTGTGGTAGTGGGGAAAGGTTCGTCTGTTGCTGCGAAGAAGCCAGAGTCAGTCAAGGCAGTGCTGCAGGGAGTATCAAGCACACCAGTGTTGGTGGTAAAGGGAGTCCACATAGAACCAGTTGTTATCAGGCCAGTAATGCAGTTGTCGATAACAAATGAGAAAGTTGTGCCGTGGAGCTACAGTCAAGTGACAGTGATGCTTAGGGGAAAGAGGTTGTGGAAGAAGTATGTGAGGCCCAGGGGTTAACTCGTTCAGGAAGGTGTTTTGTTCCTGCAGAATTGAGACGGGCCAATCCTGTAACAATAAAGAAGCCAGCGACGGAGGAAGAAGCAGAGGAGTTTTTGAAGACGATGAAGGCACAGGACTACTCAATTATAGAGCAGTTGAGGAAGACCCCAGCCTAGATTTCGTTGCTATCCTTGTTGATCCATTCAAGCGATCATTTTCAGGCCTTAATGAAGATTCTGAATGAAGCCCATATCCCGGACAAGCTCTCAGTGAACTATTTGGAGAAAATAGTGCACAAGATCTTCGAAGTAAACCGAGTGACATTCTCTAACGATGAGTTACCAGTAGAGGGTACAATACACAACAGAGCACTCTACCTGACTGTGAAATACGAAGACTCGGTGGTCACTCGAGTACTAATTGATAATGGGTCAAGTGCCAATATTTGTCCTTTGGCCACACTGAACAAACTAAAGGTTGCTGATGATAGGATCCACAAGAACAGCGTCTACGTCCGAGGTTTTGATGGGGGCGGTACTGACACAGTGGGTGATATCGTACTGGAATTAACCATTGGTCCAGTCGAGTTCACCATGGAATTTCAAGTGATAGATGTGGTGGTGTCGTATAATCTTTTGTTGGGATGACCCTGGATCCACGCAGCTAAAGCAGTGCCTTCTACACTGCATCAAATGGTTAAATTTGAATGGGATAGACAAGTGATTGTGGTACACGGGGATGACGGTACACATGCCGTTAGCGATGCCATTGTGCCCTTCATAGAAACCAACGATGACAAGGGCCCATGGGTTTATCAGGTTTTTGACGCAGTCTCAGTAGACAAAATTCCTGAGGGTGGGGGCCTTCCACTTCCCAGAATCACAGCTGCAACCTTCATAATAGCCTCAGAGATGTTGAACAGCGGGTTTGTACCAGGAAAAGGTCTGGGGATTGATCTACAGGGAATGGTCCAACCAGTTTCTTTGCCAAAGAACTTGGATACTTTTGGGTTGGGATTCAAGCCTACCGCAGTGGATGTCAAGCGGGACCGCAAGTTGAAGAAAAGAGTCTGGGTCCTTCCTAAGCCAATCTCATGCCTGTCCAGATCATTTGTCAAATAAGGGTGCAAAAAGTTGCCAGTCCCGGAAGTTCTCGAAACCCTGATCGGGCCAGATGGAGATTTGAATGAGGACTTTGAAAGGATTTTCGCTGATGTCAACATGATAGAAGCTGGAGAGGGTTCAAGTAAGGCAGACATACAGTTTGTGGGTCCTAAGGCCAAGGTCAACAATTGGACATCTACTCCTCTTCCTACCCGGAGGGAGTCCTGGTAGTTGGCTCTAATTTTCCTTCTTGCTTTCTCGATTATTCCAGGGTTGTAATCCAGATACCTTTTTATTTTTATTATTGCTCAACAAAGTGTGAAACCTTGTTATCCCATAATTCAATAAAATGAAAAGTTTCTTCTTCATTCCTTATTTTATTTTATTTTTAATTTTTGTTTCTTTCTTTTCTTTTTCTGAACAGTTCTTTTCATACTGGTCTTAACGACATGGCATGCACAACGGATCTTCAACCTAGTCTAAAAGATCAATCTGATTCCGAACTAACTATACAAGAGGTCGATTATGATAATGAATCGGAATACGATGAGGGTGAAGCCTTCGAAGAGATAAACAGAGAGTTAAGCCAGTTTGAAGAAAAACCCAGGCCCAACTTAAATGACACAGAAGCCATCAATTTAGGGGATGCAGTCGATATCAGGGAAACTAAAATAAGCATCCACATTGCACCAAATATCAGGGAAGAATTAATCAAAACACTTATTGAGTTCAAAGATGTTTTTGCATGGTCGTATGATGACATGCCGGGGTTAAGCACAGATTTAGTGGGTCATAAATTGCCCACTGACTTGGCATGCCCTCCCGTCAAACAGAAATTGAGGAAGTTCAAAACAGACATGAGTGTGAAGATTAAAGAAGAAGTAACCAAGCAGCTACAAGCAAAGGTTATTCGGGTCACTCGATATCCTGATTGGTTGGCTAATGTGGTGCCAGTGCCGAAGAAAGATGGTAAGATTAGGGTGTGTGTCGATTACCGCAATCTGAACAGGGTGATTCCAAAGGACAACTTTCCTTTACCCAACATCCATATCTTGATCGACAATTGTGCCGGACGTGAGATCGGATCTTTTGTAGATTGCTATGGTGGGTATCATCAGATTCTGATGGATGAAGAAGATACGGAAAAGACGGCATTCATTACGCCATGGGGGACTTATTACTATCGGGTAATGCCATTTGGTTTGAAGAATGCTGGGGCAACGTACATGAGAGCAATGACTACTATGTTTCATGACATGATCCACAAAGAGATTGAGGTGTACGTGGCCCGATGACAAAAAGTCAGGCCCTAACAGTAGGCCACTATCCTACCATCGAAAGTTGATAGGGCAGAAATTTGAATGATGCGTCGCCGGCACGATGGCCGTGCGATCCGTCGAGTTATCATGAATCATCGCAGCAACGGGCAAAGCCCGCGTCGACCTTTTATCTAATAAATGCATCCCTTCCAGAAGTCGGGGTTTGTTGCACGTATTAGCTCTAGAATTACTACGGTTATCCGAGTAGTAGATACCATCAAACAAACTATAACTGATTTAATGAGCCATTCGCAGTTTCACAGTCTGAATTTGTTCATACTTACTGTCATGGGCTGCTTTCCAGACATGCCCCATGACCCCTTGGCCGCGCCCCATGGCGGCCTAGCAAGCCTCACAATGCCTAGCGCCATGGTCGGCCCCGTGGTCTTGGCTGCGCCAAGTGACAAGCGCGCATGTGCCTCTGTCGCCCCACCGATGCCTCTCGCCAGCGCCCAAGGGCTGGCCAATGACAACAGCGCCGCGCGCCCTGACAATGCCGCGCGCGCAGATCCTGATGCCTCGCCAGCGCCCAGCTGCAGGCCCATTCCAGCAGCGCCTCGCGCACAGACCCTGATGCCAAGCACCAGTGCCCAGCCTCAGGCCAGCACATCAAGTGTCGCGCGCGCCCACAGCAACGCGCGCGCAGACCCTGACCCGCAAGACAAAGATGCTGCCATCGGACTTAGTTTTTCCTTGTAATAATCTAAGTCCTTTTCATTGTAATCATAGGCTAGTTTACATCATTTTCATTTCAGTGTGCTTCTACAGCTTTATTAGGACTAGTCTTGTAATGTTGGTTTATTTTTTTTAAGCATTATTAAGGGGGACCAAACAATCAAACATTTTCAAGCAAGCATTTTCTGGTGTCTCTCCCCCTCGACACCGCATCATTGTAATCAGCATTTTCATTCATCAATAAAATCATCATCATCATTCAAAACCCAATTCTCTCTCAGTTTCCGCAATTGCTCACGACATTGGTTTTCCCGCACGGCACTGACAATCTAGTCTAGCGTGCGGCGAGGACCTCATTGGCGGACAACAACCGCACTGACATCGGTTGCTTAGCCTTACGTTGCCCTTCCAAAGAACATCAGGAAGGCGTTGCGTAACAGTTGGTATCAGAGCCTAGGCTCGACATCGGACGAGGGAACATTTGCCATCATCACCATTTCTGACCATGGTAAATCATGGGGAGCGTCTAGCATCCCTAGAAGAGACGGTTGACCGATTACGACCCATCGTGGATACGGTGCCTGATCAAAACAACAACCTAGTGCAAAGGTTGGACGACCTGGACCGCCGAATGCGGCAGGCCGAAAGTGACATCGCAAACATCAGTCGTGACTCTGATGACGACCGACAAACGGCAGCCATTGAAACTGCCAATATTCATGGCAAATTTGAGGACCTCCAACAGGAGCGTGCCGATGATTTAGCCCATCAGCAACAGGAGGCAGACAGACTAACTGCCATGCAGCAAACCATAAACGACTTGACAGACAAGCTCAATGTTGTCAATGCTGCCTTACAGAGCCTACTTCGAGAAGGCGACCATCACATCAGGGGTGCAGCAAACCTCACCCCCATTCCACAAAAGCTTAAGATACCGGAGCCAAAGCCATACGACGGATCCCGGGATGCTAAAGAAGTGGAAAACTTCATCTTCGACATCGAACAATACTTCGATGCCGTGGGCCATTTGGAGGAATCCAAAAAGGTAGCGACTGCTGCCATGTATCTTCAGGGCGATGCCAAACTTTGGTGGCGGGTCAAATACGAAGCCATCAAGGCCGGTGAAGATACTCTTCAGACATGGGATGAATTGAAGGTAACCATACGCCTGCAGTTCTTCCCCGAAAATGTGGAATACAATGCAAGGAGAAAGCTACGGGACCTCCGCCACACCAGATCAGTGAGGGAGTACGTGCGCGAATTCTCCGCACTCATGCTAAACATACGCGACATGGGGGACAAAGACAAACTCTTCGCATTCATAGAAGGTTTGAAACCTCATGCCCGTATGGAACTACAACGACAACGGGTAGACACCCTGCCCAAGGCCATTCAAGCTGCAGAATGCCTTGGCGATTATCATTTGGGAACTCAGAACGACAGGCCCCAGCCGTCTGTCCGAGGGGGATTCAACGGGCACCATCCCAGCAATGGTGGCCCAAGCAAAAGTGGGGGAGATCGGAGTGCATCCAAAACTAAGACTCCTCCCTCCAACAGCAACAGTGCTGCATCCATCAACAACAATCAGGGGAGAAAGCCTCCCTCAGAATGCCGTCATTGCGGCGGGGCACATTGGAACAATGAATGCCCAAACATCAAGGTCAATGCTCATCAGACTGTCGAGGATGAGACAGATGCATCAGACACATCAGAAGACAACCAGGTAGGCGCCTTCAATGCAATTGTTGGCTCTATCCCTCATGCCTTAGCGGGGACCAGTGCATGTCCTCCTAAGAAAACATCAGTCTCGATCACCAAGAAAGAGAAAGAAAAGATGGACGAGAGGCCTCCTAAACAAGCGAGGACCCTAATGTTCGTCGAATTGAAAGTGAACGGCAAGCCCCTTCACGCATTGATAGACACGGGTGCCACCCACAACTACTTGTCATCAACGCAAGTAGAGCGCCTAGGTCTTGTTGTACAAAAGAGCAAAGGTCGCGTCAAGGCTATCAACTCACCACCCCAAACATTGGGTGGAACAACTAAAAATGTCCCAGTGAAACTTGGCCCATACAAAGGAAGCATCGACCTGCGCATCGCAATCATAGATGACTTCGACATCATAGTGGGTTTGGAGTTCATGAGGCAAACCAACACCATACCGGTACCATATGCCAACATGCTCCTGATGATGGGAGAAAACGGGGCCAAGCCCTGCACCATACCATGCTTTCCCATAAAGATGGCCGCTGAAAACATCTCGGCCATGCAGTTGGAGAAGGTAGTCAACAGACATGAACCTCAGGTTCAGGCTACCCTTCGCAGCAACAATCAGCCATCATGTCATCGGCCTCAAAAGACTGGTGACGCTCATCATCGTGTGAAGACTTGTCAGCCATGCCACAAGGACAAGTCGGATCACTCATCACAGACGGGACCCTCGCAGCCATTACATGTCCCTTAGAGACCATCGGAAAGTGTTTCCCTCAGATTCATCACGGGATTGCCCCAAGTCGGTAATCTTGCATCCATCATGGTTGTCATAGATCAATTCTCAACCTATGCAACTTTCATAGCAGCCCCGCAAAATGCATCAGCAGAAGATACAGCTCGACTCTTCTTCTCGCACATTGTCAAACATTGGGGCCTGCCCAAAGACATTGTTAGTAGGCGCGACTCACGCTTCACTAGCAACTTTTGGACCCATCTCTTCAGGTGCTTTGGGTCAACATTGAGTCTCAACTCAGACATCCATCCACCATCGGATGGCCAGACAGACCGGTTCGATGACATGCTGGAGGAATATCTCCGCAACTTTGCAACCGGATCACAGAAGCATTGGGTGAAGCTCCTGGATGCTGCTCAACTGTGTTTCAATTCTCAAAAGAGCCATCATACAAACAAAAGCCCTTTTGAAATTGTTACCGGACAACAACCGCTTCTCCCGCAAACGGTGAATGCATCAACCATGCTGAAATCTCCTCGAGCTGCCAACTTCTCGAGCGAATGGGAGCGCAACATGGAGATAGTGCGGAGCTATCTCATCAGGGCCCAAGAGCGGGCAAAAAGGTTCACCGAACAAAATCTTTGCTTTGCCCAACATCAACCAGGGGACAAAGTAATGCTATGCATCCCAAAGCGGTACTTGTTTGCAGAAAGGACCCATGACCCTCGGCTGCAACAAAAATACATCGGGCCCCTGCCCATTGAAAAACGCATTGGGAAGTCCACATACCAGGTGAGAATTCCATCCTGGTGGAAGATCCATCCAGTCTTCCATGTCAGCCGCATGCAATCATTGCTTCGCTACAACAGCAAGCTCAAACAACAGAGGGGCGCAGACCTCCCATCCAACAACCATCAGAATCATCATCATCATCATCATCATCATCATAAGGCTCCGAGGACGGCGCCAACTCAGGTGGGGGAGAATGTCATGGGCTGCTTTCCAGACATGCCCCATGACCCCTTGGCCGCGCCCCATGGCGGCCTAGCAAGCCTCACAATGCCTAGCGCCATGGTCGGCCCCGTGGTCTTGGCTGCGCCAAGTGACAAGCGCGCATGTGCCTCTGTCGCCCCACCGATGCCTCTCGCCAGCGCCCAAGGGCTGGCCAATGACAACAGCGCCGCGCGCCCTGACAATGCCGCGCGCGCAGATCCTGATGCCTCGCCAGCACCCAGCTGCAGGCCCATTCCAGCAGCGCCTCGCGCACAGACCCTGATGCCAAGCACCAGTGCCCAGCCTCAGGCCAGCACATCAAGTGTCGCGCGCGCCCACAGCAACGCGCGCGCAGACCCTGACCCGCAAGACAAAGATGCTGCCATCGGACTTAGTTTTTCCTTGTAATAATCTAAGTCCTTTTCATTGTAATCATAGGCTAGTTTACATCATTTTCATTTCAGTGTGCTTCTACAGCTTTATTAGGACTAGTCTTGTAATGTTGGTTTATTTTTTTTAAGCATTATTAAGGGGGACCAAACAATCAAACATTTTCAAGCAAGCATTTTCTGGTGTCTCTCCCCCTCGACACCGCATCATTGTAATCAGCATTTTCATTCATCAATAAAATCATCATCATCATTCAAAACCCAATTCTCTCTCAGCTTCCGCAATTTGCTCACGACATTGGTTTTCCCGCACGGCACTGACAATCTAGTCTAGCGTGCGGCGAGGACCTCATTGGCGGACAGCAACCGCACTGACATCGGTTGCTTAGCCTTACGTTGCCCTTCCAAAGATCATCAGGAAGGCGTTGCGTAACAGTAAGTATGAACAAATTCAGACTGTGAAACTGCGAATGGCTCATTAAATCAGTTATAGTTTGTTCCACCTGAGCCGGGGAGACCGTTAATTCTTTATCTAACGGTCCTGAAGAATTCGTTTGGCTGCGTGTTGGGGCAACACGAAATTATAGGAAGGAAGGAGTAAGCCATCTATTATCTCAGCAAGAAGTTTACAGTGTATGAGGTTAAGTACACTCAACTCGAGAAGACATGTTACGCCCTACCTTGGGTGGCCCAGAAATTGAAGCATTATTTGTCCTCATATACTACTTATCTCATTTCACGCTTGGATCCACTAAAGTATATTTTCCAGAAGCCTATGCCCATAGGGAGGTTAGCAAAATGGCAAATATTACTCACGGAGTTTGACATCGTCTATGTGACGAGGACGACCATGAAAGCCCAAGCACTGGCTGATCACTTGGTTGAGAATCCTGTTGATGAAGAATACGAGCCGTTGAGGACGTATTTTCCTGACGAGGAAGTAATGCATATAGATGAGTTGGAATTACCTGAGGAACCAGGTTGGAAGCTTTTCTTTGATGGAGCCGTAAATGCGAAGGGTGTTGGAATAGGAGCGGTACTTATTTCTGAAATAGGACGTCATTATCCTGTTACAGTTCAGCTGCGTTTCTATTGTACCAACAATATGGCTGAGTATGAGGCATACATTTTGGGTCTGCGACTAGCTGCAGACATGGATGTCTAGGACGTTTTGGTCTTGGGAGACTCGAACCTCCTGGTGTATCAGATTCAGGGTGAATGGGAAACGCGGGATTTGAAGCTCATACCATATCGACAATGTTTGCACGATCTGAGCAAGCGATTTCGATCAGTGGAGTTCAGACACATCCCAAGAGTTCATAATGAGGTTGCCGATGCATTGGCCACTTTAGCATCGATGTTGCACCACCGAGATAAAATTCATGTTGACCCGTTGCACATCCAGGTTCGTGATCAGCATGCTTATTGCAACATGATAGAGGAAGAAGTGGATGGCGAGCCATAGTTTTATGACGTCAAGGAGTACCTCAGGATGGGGATATACCAGAGCAGGCCACCGGAGATCAAAAAAGAGTCATTCGGCGATTGTCAGGTGGATTGTTCCTCAGTGGAGGAGTGTTGTACAAAAGAACCCCAGATTTGGGATTGCTGAGATGTATAGATGCCGGTCAAGCCACGACAGTTATGACACAGGTACATGCTGGAGTTTGTGGGCCACATATGAGCGGATATGTATTGGTGAAGAAGATTCTTCGAGCAGGGTATTATTGGCTCACTATGGAGCGTGATTGTATCAATTTCGTGCGAAAATGCCATCAATGTCAGATACACGGAGATTTGATTCATTCACCGCCGACAGAATTGCATACAATGTCAGTGCCATGGCCATTTGTTGCCTGGGGCATGGATGTCATTTGACCTATTGAGCCGGCAGCTACTAACGGTCATAGGTTCATTCTGGTGACCATCGACTATTTCACTAAGTGGGTTGAAGCTAAAACTTTCAAGTCGGTAACCAAGAAGGCAGTGGTGGATTTTGTTCACTCCCAAAACATCTGTAGATTTGGGGTCCCAAAAGTGATCATCATGGATAATGGTGCTAACCTTAACAACAATTTGATGAAAGAGGTATGTCAATGGTTTAAGATTACACACCATAAATCCACACCATATCATCCCAAGGTGAATGGAGCGGTTGAAACAGCCAACAAGAACATCAAGAAGATACTGAGGAAGATGGTAGAAGGATCCAAACAATGGCATGAGAAATTACCATTTGCATTGTTGGGTTATCGCACTACCGTTCGGACTTCAGTAGGTGCAACCCCTTATTTGTTGGTATATGGAACTGAAGCAGTAATACCGGCGGAAGTTGAAATTCCATCCCTTCGGATTGTCATTAAAGTTGAGATTGATGATGACGAGTGGGTCAAAGCCCGGTTGGAGCAGTTGAACCTGATTGATGAAAAGAGATTGGCAGCTGTGTGTCATGGCTAGTTATATCAAAAGAGAATGGCGAGAGCCTACAACAAGAAGGTACGACCCAGAAAATTTTAGGTGGGGCAGCAGGTGTTGAAACGAATCCTGCCACATCAGGCCGAAGCAAAAGGCATGTTCGCCCCGAATTGGCAAGGACCATTCATTATAACCAGAATGTTATCCAATGGCGCTTTATGTTTAACAGATATCGACGGGAAATGCGTCGACATGACTATTAATTTTGACGTAGTTAAGAGATATTATGTATGATTTCTTTTGATTGTAATTGTTTGTTTGCGGTTGGCATTTATCGGAGAATGAAATGACGGAGCAATTTTTTTCTTCTATCCAAACACTTTAACCTTTGCTTCCCCTTTTGAGCCTTATTTATTCTTTCATATCCCTCTTTTGGAATCAGTAATTAAAATGAAAGAAAAGGAAAAAGAGAAAAATAATGATAATAAAGACAAAAGAAAAGTCACAAGAAAAACAAAGGAATTGGGAACTACGTTTGACCTGATTCCTCAAGAAGGATACGTAGGCACCTCACGACTCGGTCATAGTGTAACAAAAAATAAAAATCCCCAAGCAAGAAAAACTGGGGCAGAAGTTTGTGTTTGTAATTTTGGAAAGAAAGTTTGATTCCAAGAGTTGTAATGTTTTACCCATCAAAATTATTTTGAGCCTTTTGATTTTAGCCAGACACAAAAACCCATATTGATGTCCAAAAAAGACCTCCCGATCAGTATTCGAGAAGTGCCAAGTCATGCAGACGGAAGTCGGGGATAACACCCGACCCCCCAGCAGAGAAGAGGATCATGAACTGGAATGAATTGGTAGCCGAAAGAATCCCCAGCAGAGAAAGTCATATCGATAACACTCTGATCCCCAACTGAAAAAAATAAAATAAAATGAGAGAGTCTTATCGGTGAAAACCTCCACAAGCACCATAAGGCGACGCAAGTTGAGAGAAATAAAACGAGAGAGTCTTATCGGTGAAAACCTTCACAGGCACCATAAGACGACGGGAGTTGAGAGAAATGAGAGAGCCTTATTAGTGAAAACCCCTCGAAGGGCACTATGAGGCGACAAGACAAGATTGGCGGGAAGGATCCGCAGTTGGCAAAGAGTTGAATGCCTGTTTATCCCCAGCAGGATGAGCCCGTCTGAAAGATTGATTGATACGAATAGACTGGGTTGATTAATCCGGAATGCACGACATGATCGTTGGGATCGGTTGTATCATTCAGATAAGTTCTTTTCTTTCTTTCTCCTCAGCATTTGTTCAGAAAGATTTCTTATTTTTCTATTTTTTTGAAATCATCACTTTTTCATTTCTTGGTTTAAAGACTTTACCTCCCTAGCAGTTTGTTTTTGAAAAGAATTGTCAGAGCTTACTACCAGTGGACAAAATGGTGCAAAGCAAAATGCGAATAGGACAGGCCAAAGATAAGGCGACAAAGCAAAAAGAAGTTTGTCGCAAGACCAAATGACGGATGAGTGTAGATCCCAAGAAGACCAAATTTCCAGGGAAGTCGGAGAAGAACAGAAAGAACAACAGTTAGGGATCAAATTCTAAGAGGATCCCCAACAGATTTGCGAGATACAGGAACAACTCCGACAGATTCTCGACCAAGCTCCACAACGGTCGGACAACACAGAGCGGGGAAGGAGGAGAAATGAAAAACAATCCCCCAGCAGGAATATTAGCCCCAGCAACAATATCATCCCCAACAAGTTTTATAGCGAAGCAGGGAAAAGAAAAGGGAAAAACCATCCCCAGCAGAAGTGGCACGACCACTCGCCCCGTTTTAAACTAACAAATTTTTCTTTGATTTAAAGCAGGAAATATTATTGACAGCAGGAAGACAGGGTCACAAAGAAGATTATCAAACTGGGGCAGAAAGTTTTCTCTCATTACAAAAATTTTCTTGAAATCAGATAGCCATTTGGGAAAGAGAGAAGATAACACAAGTTTTGAAGGAAGTGAAATCCCCAGCAGTATACAAGAAGGGAGATACAAGTTTTAAAAGAAAAAAAATCTTGGAAGAAGCAAGATAACCCAAAGTTGTAAAAGCAATGACCTTTGAATCAATATCATCCCCACCATTGTTAAAAGAAGGAAGATAATTCCCCAGCAGTGTTATTCCCGGTAGGTTTCAGGGAAGTGAAAGCACCAGCTTTAAAGGAAATAGTCTTTGAAGAAGGAAAATGACATATTGGTGAAATAAAATATCGGTGTTATCCCCAACAGTTTTCAGAGGAATAAAACACCAGTTTTGAAGGAAGCAGTTGAAGAAGTCAGGAGCCCTCCTGGAGAATGGAGGTGTTATATTTAAGTTGTTGTTGAAGTCGGGAGCCCGCCTGGAGAATGGAGGTTGATTTATTTTCGAAGTTCAAGAAGTCAGGAGCCTTCCTGGAGAATGGAGGTGTTACATTAAAGTCAAGTTGGAGTCAGGAGCCCGCCTGGAGAATGAAGGTGTTACATTTAAGTTGTTGTTGAAGTCAGGAGCCGGCCTGGAGAATGGAGGCTGATTTATTTTCGAAGTTGCTATGGAAATCAGGAGCCCGCCTGGAGAATGGAGGTGTTACATTTAAGTTGTTGTTGAAGTCAGGAGCCCGCCTGGAGAATGGAGGCTGATTTATTTTCGAAGTTGCTATGGAAATCAGGAGCCCGCCTGGAGAATGGAGGTGTTACATTTAAGAAGTTGAAGAAGTCAGGAGCTCGCCTGGAGAATGAAGGTGTTATTTTAAGAAATTGTTGAAGTCAGGAGCCCGTCTGTAGAACGGAGGTTGTTAAAAGAAAAAGTTAGAGTCAGGATCCCGCTTGGAGAATAGAGGTGTTATTTTAAGAAATTGTTAGAGTCAGGAACCCGCCTGGAGAATGGAGGCTGAATTATTTTTAAGGTATTGTTGAGGTCGGGAGCCCGCCTGGAGAATGGAGGTGTTATTTTAAGAAATTGTTGAAGTCAGGAGCCCGCCTGTAGAACGGAGGTTGTTTATTTTAAGTTGGAGAAGTCAGGAGCCTGCCTGTAGAACGAAGGTTGTTAAATTTTAAGTTAGAGTCAGGAGCCCGCCTGTAGAACGGAGGTTGTTATATTTTTAAGTTGAAGAAGTCAGGATCCCGCCTGGAGAATGGAGGTTGTGTCATCTTTCAAAAGTCAAGTTGGAGTCAGGAGCGTCCCCGCCTGCAGAACAGAGGAATACATTTCAAGATCAAATCAGAAGTCAGTAATGATGAGGGTTACAACAAAAATCCCCAGCATGACAAGCTCTAATGTAGGAAGCAGTGTCCCCAGCAGACAGAGCGGAATAATAAAACTTGTGTTCAGAAAAGCAAAAGGCCAGGGTCATCCCCAGCAGTTTTCGAAAGAAAAGCACCAGAGGGAAACACAAGCCGACAAGAAAGCAAGGCAACTAGAGCAAGTAGAAGATAGATAAGATTTTGTAATTCCTAGTTTAGTCTAACTTTTTGTTCTCTTTTGGCACGGTGTAATAAGGATATCGGTAAGCAGTAGCAACAGCATGCAACAGCAGTAACAACCAAATTGTAATTCCATGGTAGTCCCAGCTACCAAAACCTCCCGAACTACATTAACCTGATTCCCTTCTAGCCAGGGATATGTAGGAAACCTTTGAAGCAAAGGTTCGGTTAAATCTTTTTCAAAATATGCTTCACACGGAGTATTCCAACGGGCAAAAATCGCTCATATCCGCTCACTTTATCTTTGCACGAAAACCCTTCGTGTTTTCGGACAAAGAGGGGCAGCTGTGAGCACGTGATTTTTGCTTCATGAAAACTACTCCAAAAGAAATCAAAAATAAAACAAAATTCTCTTGGTGTACAATTTTTAAGATTTGCGTGGCATTTTCGATAATTATTTGTATTTTGTCCGTAAATGTTTACCTTGTTGTAGTTAATTGAAAAAAAAACATGTTGCATGCATATTTAGGATTTAATCATGCATTTAGGAATTAATTAAACCATCATTTGGCTCTAAAAGGAAAATCACAAAAATATGCATTTTATTCTATTTGTTGTCATTGTGTGATTTTATTTTAAGATTTTAATTTGTGTGTTAATTGTTGTAAGTGTTAATTAATATTTGTGTAGTTTTATTTTTGATTTTACAATTTAATTAGGAAATGTTTTTAAATTTAATTAAAGAAGGAAAAGGAAAAGAGTTTAAAAAATGAAGAAAATTCGGACTGGGCCAGTTTTTAAAAGAGAGTTCAGGCCCAAAAGTCACACGCCCTACCCGACCCAGGTCTGTCAACCCAAAGACCACCAAATGACATAGTATAGGGCAAGAGCTGTTTTGATGGTGCCCGGTCCAGTTAATCTTAGATAACCTCAAACGACGCCGTATTGGCGTCTCAAATCTGAGCCGTTGATCAAACTGGATCGAACGATCCAGTTCAGCCCCTGCATAATTGAAACAGCGCCGTTTCAGGCATGTCAATCTAAACCATCCATCTCCATTGATCCAACGGTCCCAAGCTTCCCTCACAACCCGGTCCATTTCGACCCGGGTTGACCCAGTCTCTGAATAAGACCAAATGGTGTCGTCCCCTTTAAGTGAATTGATCCAGGCCGTGGATTGTGATTGATCCAACGGTCAAGATCAAACCACCCTTCCCCTATATAAACTTAATATCCTACCCCAGCCCCCCCAAACCAAACACCCCCCTTTTGCCTTGTTCATCATCGTCTCAGAGACGAAGCCCTTCCCCCAAACCCTAGCCACCATAGCTCCCCTTCGCCTGAAACCCGGCGGCAACTATGCCGCCAGCCACCTCCTTAACACCATAGATCCACCTTAATGCCCTGGTTACGAATCCACTACTCCTTTGGCTCGAATCAATCCCCATCTTCTCGAATCTTCATTTGAAGATTCGAGCCAAAACCCAATCCATGCCAAACCACCCCAAATTCATACCAGTTACTCCCCTGACCTCACTTGTAACCAAACCAAGCTTGGTTTGGTTCGAATCTAACCAGAAATATTCAATCCCCAAATCGACTGTATGAACCCTAGAAATCTAGAACCTTGGGGTCTGTCCAATTAAATGAAGGGTTGGGGTCTAATAGACCTTAATCGAGGTGTTCTCAGTTGAGAACACTTCGATTAAAGTCCGTTCGACCTCAAAAAAGGGTACGAGTCAGAGTTCAAGTCAAGATTGTCTAGTGTCCGAGTTCTTGAGGTATTTGTCTTTTCCAGTTGGTTCCGTTTTGTATCTGTTTATCTGTTTAGTTTAGTTTTTTTTTGGTTTTTCAAATACTTTTTGTCCAGTTCCTCTCCCTCAGACCTTTTATTTGGTCGGATTTGTTTCTGTTTGTTGTTAATTATAGGCTGTGTAGTCGATTCGAATAAATTCGTCGATTAGTTTAGCTTTATTATAAAACCTTATTCTTGTCATGGCCTGATTATCTATTTCTGGGTAATTACTGTCAATTGTTGTAGGCAATCGTTTAATCAGTTATCATCGATTAAGTCTAGTTTTACCAGTAGTTTCGTAAAATAATTTAAGGTCGAATGTTGTGTGTGCTTGATTTATGGACATTTAGCTTCAGGGCATTGTCAATAGGCTGACAATGAACCTGCATTCATGTTACCTGCATTCATGCTCATTTTTGGTTTAGTTTCAATTTCAGTTATAATGATTCTGTTGAGTTCTATGTTGTGATTCAAATTCAGTCCATGAGATTCAAGGGGAACTCAACCTTAATCATTCAGTTTGTTAAGAGAATTGGTTATAGCTGTTAATCAAATTAGCTTTGGCTAATTGCTAGTTAAATAGATTTCAGAATTAAGGTTTTAATACAGTTAAATAATGGTATTAGGAGGCAGTAATATTAAGTGGTTTTCAGGGATGATTTAGGAATGAAATAGTTAGGATTATATTTTAGTATTAGTGCTTTGTTAGTGGGGTATTAATTAATACACTAATGGGGAACAAAAGGGAATGGAGGGGGCTGAAAATAAGGAAAAGCTTCCTTAGTGGGATTTAAAGTGAAAAAATCAGATTTTTGAAGGAAAATTCTGATTTGAATAAGGAAAAGGGTCGGGCAGTATGTTTGAGAGGGGGACAGATTTGTATAAAAGTGTGTTGCGGACTGATTTTTAAACCAGAGAGAGAGAATTTGAGAAAGAGAACTAAAAAAAGGGCAGAAAGAGAACTAAGAAAAAAAGGGAAGAAGACTGAAAAGCTATCTTCTGAATAATATTAGAGAGGAATTTTGGGAGAGTTTAAGAGTGAATGAAAGCTGAACTTTGAAGAAAGAGAAAACATTCATAGTTCAAGTTAAAAATCTGCTGGATTTTATCATCAGAATTTAGTAATTTTAGAGTTGAATAGGCTGAATTTTAAACACCTAAAAGTTCAGCAATTGGAGAAAGTCAAAAGAGAGGGTTGAGAGATAAAAAAAAACTGAAAAGTGAAGTCTTTCTTCCACTGTTAAAAATCAGTGCCAATTTGCTACTGTATCATTGAAGCTTCAAGCTTCTTTTCTTTGAGTGTTTGAAAACCGGAAAATCTACTGTTCTATCGCATTTCTGAATACATTCTATTTCTGCATGTGATTGCTGGTGGTATTTCTGGTTTTATTCCTGGGTTTCTGGTGTATCTGTGTTGCTATTTGGTACTTCTGAAATTGCAACTTGTGGTCCTGAATTTGCTATTGGTTAAAACTGTTCCATTGGTTGTCTGCTGGATTTCTACTGGTTCTAATCTGTTTCTAGGTTGTTGTTGCTGTTGCTGCATCTATTACTGCCATGCTGATCTCTCACCTTCCTTTTCTTTTATTTCAATACCAGGTACACTTTCGAATCAATACTGATGTGGCTGTAAGATATGAAAGTAAAAAATGAAATGCTAGGGTATTTTTGATAAATTACTGTTGTATTTATAGTTTAATAAGATATGTGTATTTGTATAGTTTAGTTTTATAGCTCAACTGGAATGCATGACGTAATCTTGTATTTAACAGGAGCTGTTTAGTTTTCAAACTATAGTTTGTAGTTGTCAGCTACAGATTCCATGTAGTTAAACCTGTAATTTGTAGAATGAACAAATAAGTTAAGGGATTAATTGCCATATTTCATCTTTAGCTTTCTTGGGTATTTGAAGCAGATTTTAAATAGGCAGTGTTTTGATTCCGTTAGGCAGTATATAGGCCAATATTTGAATCCATGTTGATAACATTTCTTAACCGTTAATTCCAACAGTTTAAATAAATTTTAGGAATGGTAGTTTAAATGAATTTGGAGAATGGTTAGTTTGAATATCTTGACAACATTGTATGCACTTCGTAATTTCAGCTTTAGCAGTTTACTTAAAGAATAAAGGCACGAAACATTTCTCCATTTTTACGAATTCGAGTGTAAATTACCGTTATCATCTACTGTAATCAAATAACTACTTGTCAAAGCATGTAATTAATAAGGACTTTTCTAGTTTCTTTTAGAGACGAACTTAATAGAAATGTAGTCATTTTAGGATTGCCCTTTAAAATAAAAAAGAGAGGAGCCTCGCCAAATAAAACGCAAGCTGGGGCCCTCAATAAATGGTTAATAATTAATTAGACTTCGGATGGGCCGTTTTAGCAAGATTTCACGGCCTTCTAAAAAAATAATAATGTGCTATTCACTTTAGGTGAGTCTTTTAATAATTTACTTTCTTAAACACGGGTGTACATTTATGTGACCCAAATTCAAATCTCAACGGAGTCGAAATGTGTCAATAACCACGGGTGTATTGATGTGACGTGGTTCGAGATATGTTTTCACGACGTTGCAATTTTCTTTTAAAATAATAATAATAATAATAAAAGCGGCTAAGAGTTAAAAGTTGCACATAGGTTAAAAAAATGTATTAAAATCAGATAAATAAGCCGAATATGACAGTTGAGCGACCGTGCTAGAACCACGGAACTCGGGAATGCCTAACACCTTCTCCCGGGTTAACAGAATTCCTTATCCGGATTTCTGGTGCGCGGAATGTAATACAGAGTTGATATTTTTCCCCGATTCAGGATTCAACCAGTGACTTGGGACACCATAAATCTCCCAAGTGGCGACTCTGAATTTTAATAATAAATCTCGTTTCGATTGTACTTTAATTGGAAAAACTCCTCTACGCCCCTGTGGGCGCGGGTAAAAAGGAGGTGTGACACCCATCGACAAAATAAAATCTACATTGCATCAAAATAATTTACACTGGCCCTTACAAAATGGGCTCAAGCATGCCCCCTCCCACAAAAGCCCCAAAGCAAAAAGAAAACACAATATTACACATCATCCCCGGTAGGGTAAGCTTCTTCGTACCAAGAGTCCGAAGCAAGACGGTTTGCCTCATCCGAGTTGATATCATCTCCATCAGGAGTATGAGGGTCGTACCCATACGCCTCACAAACTGCACGAGTTTTGTTATGCACGGTTTAAAGCTCCGCCTCAGTTGCCCTCCCCTTGGCATGGAAAACCTTGTACATGTCAAGTCGGGCCTCAACAAGAACCCACAAATCATATAAGCAACAAGGCACGACCGGATCGGCTGAAGCATGGGACGTGGAAGGTTGAGAACGTCGAGTTACATCCTCCGCTCTTAGCGAGGCCACTTTCCCATTCAATATAGATAACTCCGCCTCCAACTCTTTAACACGCCCTTCAAGCCCTACGACCTTAAGATTAAAGGCCTTTCTCTCTCTAGTAAGCTCCGACCTACAAATATAGAGGCATCCTCCAACGACACCGTTTCAGAAATAGCTGTCTCCAGCTTATCAACACCAACGTCCAGCTCGCCCTTAAGCCCCTCAATCTCCACCGCCTTCGCACTCAATTTAGCGGTCAAACCAGCCACTCGTGCCTGTAAATCGACATTCTTGGCCATCACCCCCTGCTCAACTCAAGCTCGTCCTCCTTCACCCTAAGGGAGGCCTCAAGTTTACTATTGCAAGCGACAACCTTCATGGGATCCTCATCCCGCTCCTTCAACTCCTTGACCTTGCGCTCTAGTTGGTCTTCCCTCTGTTTGAGCCTCTTGCGAAACAATTGAAATTCAGGGTCTTGATTATAACTATCGGCCATCGCGCGAAGCTTAGCATGATACCGATGATACTTGGACGACATATTTCCATATACGGCCGTCCTCCTCTTCTCCCGACGCTCGCTTTCGATCTCCATGATGAGGGTCTAGCACAAAAGAAAAAGGGAAGTTAAAAATAAAATACATTTTCACAATCGCTGTACAAGCCCAACGACGAAAAAAAGAAGAAAGGAACTTACCCGCAAAGCCATACCAGCGACGTTCTGAGATAATTCCATGTCACTCATTGCCCTGAGCACCTCATTTTCAGGGGCAGCACATAGAGGAGCTAAAACGGATGCCACTTGCTCACAGTTCGACAATAAGTTATAGTCCTCGGGGATGACTATGTGATGATCAGACCCCTCCGCTCTGACCTCCACATTAGTATGACAACCTGCAAACTCGTTGACTTCCTCTGGGTCGACATCTGAGCCTGAGCCTGAGCCCTCAACACAACAACCTCCAATGTTGGATGATGCGCCTCCCCCGGCAGAGCGTACGGAGTCGGCTCCTAAACAAACCCCCTCTGTGTGAGGAGATCTCCCCTATAATATGGCATCGACCATAAATGTGGGAACAGGTGTTGTCAGCGACGCCCTACTTCTATTAGTGTCGACAGCCATACCCTTCCCGAGCTCTATTCTCCTCCTTTTTCTCGATAATGGCTCGTCCCCATTGGAGGATTCGTCCAAAAGGTAGGGGGCGGCATTAAAGAAGCCTTCTCCCTCACGACCACGACCCGAGAGGGGCCTTCTAATTGAGTAGGTTGAGGACGACTCTCTCGAACAGATTCACTAAAAATAAATTGCGTGTCCGCGGTGGTAACGGCCTATCAAAATACGGGAACTGGTGCCCTCCGCCTGGAAGCTCCTCGACCTACCATCACGAAGTAGTCAAATTAATGGACGGTGATATATAACCAATAAAGGGGTAAAGGGAAAACACTCACCAGTTGGAACTTTAAGGCCGTAATGCTTCACGAAGGAAGGCCAATCACGGGTTTCCGCTGTGTGGGATAACAAACAAGCTACCCAATCCCTTATGCCCGCAATAGGGCGGGGCGGACGTCCCATAGCTGCAAGCGAGAAGCGAATAAACTTTATAATGAATACAGACGAAGGAAGAATAAAATGAGTGACGACACTTACGAGTCTCATTCCATCGGTCCGGAAACCTGGCAGAGTCAGAGACAATATGTTCGGTTTTGACAAAGAAGTACTTGTGCCAAAACTTGCGACTTGCTCGGTTGTCTGTCCCGACTACCAACCCTTTTGTGCCATGGTGCCTCTGTGGAATCTAGGTGAGACCAGGTGCAAAAGGTGGTGGATAGAAACATTACATTCCGCCAACTCCGCATACTTGGTCAACAGTATGAGCACCTTAAGGGTATACGGTGAAAGTTGTGCCGGGCAAACTTGGTAGAACCTACAGAACTCTTCCGCTAAGGGGAAGAGAGGAAAAGTGTAGCCAATCACGAAAGGGTACTCATAGAAAGCGCAGTACCCAGGCCTGTGGACATCTACAAAATCTCTCCCCGCCGGATTCATGTCAATGTAAGCAGGGATGCTATATTTTATACGAAGAGCGTCAAGGTGAACTTGATCCATCTCAGAAAGTACGGGGGCAGGAGTAGGGGGGGGGGGGGTCTTTGAGGAAGTCACTCCGAGACATGGGGTGTCTCGGTAATAACTCCTCCACTATAGGGGGATTGTCACCCTCTTCTACCACTGTATCTTCACCGCCTGAAGGGGGCGCCGTGGACAATGGGGTGGCCTCAGGGACCCCTTCATGAGAACGATGAGATCTTGGCATGTTGTCGTTCAAAGGAGCATCAGTGCAAAAAAAGAGGAGGAAGAAGCTGCGAATGAATAATGTAAGAAGAAGAAGAAGCAGAAGGGTATCAAGGCAAGCTCGGAGGAATAAGGGAGGTTATCAAGAGTGAAATGGCCTAGAACTTTCGAAAAAACAAACCCTTCTCCTATTTATAGGGTTGGGTGGCACCAGAATCAAAGCGGAGGGTCACAGAGCAGTGCTAGAATCGAAGCATCAAGCCATCAACTCCTGCCTTGAAAACATGCGCAATGATGACGCACGTGAAGATGACATCATTTCCCGGTGAAGTGTATTACCCGGTGTCTTGCTAAGCACGCTGACCGTCCCCCACGGGCCACGTCGTAACATCTCAATGGATCAAATTTCTCCATAGGAATGCATGATATTCGCTCATCGGGGACGCACCCAGTTGCAACCCGACAAGTGGAGGGACTAACTGTATGAGTCCAAATTTGAACAATCACGACCAACGACGAGTACGACGAATGATGGGGCCTCCTTGAATCGATGTCCTGAGGGAGACAACCTTAAGGCAAACAAGAGATTGTACGACCCTTGCAATAGTGTAGACCCATTAGGGGACATCAAGAATATTCCTTGTAATTTGTCTTTTACAGCTTAGAAGAGTTTCACTCTTTGTATATATAGAGGGAAGTAACCTTGTAAAAAGGGGGATCCGAATATGAGCTGCATTACTATTTACGAATGAGAAGGTTTTTAAAGGATTTTCATTAAAGTAGATCGTGTAAGAAATCTTGTGACCCGCTTTCTCTTTATCTATCATTCTTTCTAGAGATTATTATACTCAGCAAAGATTTACCCCTTCATCGATTGATTTGTTCAAAAAGGTTTTAATATTTTTTGAGTTAAACAAATATTATTTGAGAGAGTAAACTATTTGTTGCTCTAAATTTTCGATCATTTTAAAAATAATTGAACTCTAAATATATTTATTCATAATGACACCACAAAATAGATGCAGTATCCTTTTGTTCTATGAACGTCTACTTTATATTTTTTATTTTAGGTGTGAATGAAGTAGGTTACATCGATGAATTACGAAAGTATGTGTACTAAAGAAACTTAGAAAATTGGAAACCAACAAGAAGACAAAGGGTTTGTTTGGTATAACGGAAAATACATTTTCCGTGAGAAAACAAGTAGTAATCTTATTCATTTTTCGATGTTTGGTACGCAAATTAAGGAAAATGACTTCTCAAGAGTATTCATAAATAATTTAGATAAAACTAAAACTGAAAAATATATTTAAAATTATTTTTTTTGGGGGAGAAAATCGAGGGGGGGAGGGGTGCAGAAAAATGTAAAAACAAAAATTTTAAATTACAATTTTTTTTTTGCGGGATGGGGTAGGGTGGTGGTTGGTGGTGCAGAAAAATAAAAAAACAGAAATTTGAAAATTACAAAAAGAAAGTGTAATTTTTTTTTGTGTGTGGGTGAGGTTGTAGAAAAACAAAGGTGGGTGGTAACGGAAAACCTGAAATTTGAAAAAAAGAAAAAACCTTTTTTGGAGAGGGGGTGGGGTGGGGAAGGTTGAGAAGAAGCTTTGAAAAATGTTTTCCCTTCTCTTGATAAGGAAAACATTTTAATTGATAAGAAAAATATTTTCCAAAACATTTAAGCCAACCAAACATGGAAAAATTGGAAAATATTTTCCGTAAAATGTTTTCCTTCATACCAAACACACCCAAAGAGACCAAAACTAGAATGATCGATCAGTGTTTTAAAACGCGTGAGTTTTACATATGCCTCAGCGAGACATAAGCCCCATGGATAATTAATTTTTAATATTTCATAAAATAATATGATTATAGTAAATATTTTTAAATAGGTAAAATTGCATAATAATTGAAGAAATATATATATATAGATGTGCTCCATCCCCACTGAAAGCTAGTCAAAATAAGGGCGGATGCACGCTTACCGAAGCGGTGTCACGCGGCACCGCTTCGTTGGAAAATCTTACTAAATATATGTACTAATACCGTACGAAAACGGATAAGTAGGTAAAATGACATTAGTTGACCTAAATTGTGTCTTGATGTGATGATTATTTGCTTAAATTTGCTTTTAAAGGTCAAAGGTTCAAACCCCAACTAGCATATTTTTCTTTTGCAAATATTTGAGAAAGCCTTTGTAGTTAAAAATTATTCTAAAGTAGGACTAAACTCAGAACTTTTTCTAACTTAAGACTCAACAAAACCCTTAGACTAAGGCTATTTCTTGTCTAAAAATATGATAATCAAAGTTAGTTTTCTGTAAATTTCGACACCGCTTACAAAAATTCTTGAATGCCCCTATAATCCATTATACGCTACTTACAAATACAAGTAGGAACAAAAAAGATGACTAACCTACAATTTGAACCTTGAACTTGCTGTTATGGAGGATAATGGAGTTTCTTTATATTTGCAAAAGAAAAATTGATTGTTCGTTGCTCTTGAGAGAAAGTAACATACTAGAGGACAAGATAAAGAATTGGGAAAAATCATAAATTAGGTCTTGACTTTTTAATTTGATATTTCAATTTCTTTTTAAAACTTTTGAGTAAACAAGCTAACTTTTGAGAACTTGGGTATTATATTAAGGACTTATTCAGCAAATTTTATTTTAATTTGAAAAAGTCTTTTGAGCTTACGCCTCACTGAAAAAACGTGCCTCAATACCTGAACGTACGCCTCAAATTGCTGAGCGTATGCCTCTTGAGACTTTCACCCCCCACCATTGCCTCGGACATTTTTGATGCGCCTCGCCCCAAGACTTGCCCGGAACTTGCCCCGAAGATGCCTTTTAAAACACTGTTGTCAGTAAACAACTGGCATGACATGATAAGCTGATAATGAAATCACTAGTCACTAGATTGACAAATGACAATAAGCTTCCATCAAATTATACGAACCAAGTTTCGAAGGACACATGACCATAATTATATGGGTGATGCTAACCATTCATGATAGTATCCTAAGTACTCTTTTATTGAAACACTTAAATTTGTCCGTGCTTCGCACGGTTATAAAAAGAATTTCAATAAACTCATTGTTTAATACATGTGTATGACGTAAATAATCTAATACTAAAATTATTAAACTCTAATAAATATAGACTTCTCTGAATAATGAATGATATATATTTATTTTGGTATAATTGTTTCCTCTCTGTATACAAATGTTGTATGGATGAGGAAAGTAATTTTAGGAATACACATGCCTCTTCTCACTTTTTATAATTCTCAAAGTTTCATCCCTAAGAAAAATCCAACAGTGTAACGTAAAATCAGGCCATATTATTTGTGATATGAATAATCTCAATGGTAGGAAAATGTTTCTTTTCTTGGTATAAGGAAAGGAACACTACACGGTAGAAATGTGAACCGCATGCAAATCAGGCAATGTGCAAATAACAAGTATTCAGATTGAGTTAAATTTTTTTATTTTTTTTTAAAATTAATACAAGCTACAAGATAGTGCATAATTACCAATATCTCTTGTAAGTTCCACTCAAATTCATAAGCAAAGCCATTTAATTTCACATCTTTGAGTAGAAAAAATCAAAATGTTGTTGTTAATTCAACATTTAATTAAAATGTATTGTTAATACTCTGCAAGAAGTTGAAGAAGTTCGCAAAACACGAGTTTGTTTCTTCAACTTACTAAAAGAAATCTTTTCTCTTCATTTTCAAGCAAGGTTTAGTCATTCAACAAATGAAGAATTGCATGTTTTTTTAGCCTGTTGTAATCTGGTACAATCCTTGTCTCGTGAATATGTGCAATAGAGGAACACAAAGATGAGAGTAACATAAACAGCAAAAAATACTTTGCAACAATTATCCAAAAAACAAAAAAACCATCAAAAGTTCAAATTATAGCTAAAATATTTATTCATCAATAGATAATCTACTAAAGTAAATTTACTAGCCATAATTTTTTGTATAATACTTACATAAAGAAATAATCAGCTAAAGAATTTTGAATGAAAAGTGAATTCTTTATTTTTATAATTTTCAACTATAATATGCATTTATAAAACTTCAGAAGCCTATTGCACCACTATGTATTGTAAGAAACTGGAAGAATGGACACAGTTATTTTATTTGTGGGTCTAATCCCTGCCAAGCTAAGGTTTTTCGACATATATCTGAAATTATTGGACTATATATATGTTAACATGCTTTCATTGGGTACAAGAAGCAAAGAAGAATCCCAGTAATTACTTATCTACCAATCTACAATTGCATCATCTTTTTTTTTTTTTTTAAGGTTTTTCCACCGCAAAGAAATCCAAAAGAAATTATGGAATTACTTACGTCAAACGGATAAGTTAATTACTTGCGATTTTCCTTCAAATCTTACGTGGAGAGGATCTACAGGCACAAAATGTATACAGACAATTTGTATATCATATCAACATTTAATTATGTAGTTACTTTCCTATGTTATAAACAACTAAATCTACATCTTAAGTAAATCAAAAGAAATGAAGGTAAACACCTTTATTAATCAAACCGTCTAAATGAAGTACTCACCAATTCTTTTATTCTTATAAGATATGGCCAGTAACGAAATCTTCATATATGTAGGTAATTAGTACCTCTCAAACTAATTTCAAATAATAATATCTCATCACAACTTAATGCCTTACCATCTCAATAGCCTACTATGTCGATCAGGTGTTATAAGCCAAAAAAAAAAAAAGATCTGTTGCACGAGATGGGAAAAAAGAAAGAGGAAAAAAAGTTGTTGAGGTGAAAACTGTTAGAATTAATAGTTATAGAAGAAAACTTATAATAATATATATATATAATTACAATTTGAACTGTATCTTGGTTAAGATCCTTTCCTACTATTTGAGTGTGGATGATAAATGTAGTGTCGGTTATAAAAGGCATTTAAGGTGATTACCGTTTTAATTTCCATACAATTAATTGATGAAATTTTTTTCAGTTATTAGATTAGATTAATTAACTAAACGAATTCATTACTTCAAATGGTTGGGAAAAATAGAGAAAACCCCAAAAAAAGAGAAAATAGATAAGTAGATTTCTTGGCTTTAGAGAGTGACATATCAGCTTTTTCATTCCCAACTTTATATTTATATAGAGTTTTTGGCGGTTGCCACACGCACGTACGTTTGTCTATTTTGAGAGAAATATTTGACTTTTCCTTCCCATGTAAAACAATACTGTCCAATAGTATAAGCCACTCGATAAAGTATTTGCATGGATTACTAATGTCAATATGGGCAGGCCGGTCCATCAATTTTTAAAATATAATTTTATATTTTTTTAAGTTCTAACCTAAAAAAACATAAATATTTAAAAGTTAAAAAATCTTAATGGAAAAATTTCACAAAACTTAATAATTTTTTATACTGTTCCAATATATCACAATAAACACTAAAAAAGTAAAAGACAAGACTATATTTCATTCACTAAAAGTCAAAACTCAAACCAAACTATTCAAAAGAACGTTCATGACGCTTATGAAATATCCAACACATCATCTTGATCAAACACATTGAATCTGCTTGTGAGAAAGTTGTCTTAATATCTTCACTTTCATCTACATCTTTAATTCATGCAATATTAATTAGTTAAATATTAAGTATAATTAAATTTTAAAAACTAATTAACATTTTAAAACATTGATCTTTTAATATGATGAGCTTAATAAACTTTAAGCTTGAGATACTTTTCTTGTTATTTTTAGTGTTATATATATACTTTTTATATCTATATTTTTTAAATACATATTTTTTTAGGCCCACGGGCTGGCCCAGCCCAGCCTCAGTCAAGTCTTACGGGCTACGGGCTTATTCGGGCCAGCTTAAAAGCCTTGATTCTAAATGGGCTCCAAATATTCTAGCTTAACCTTGCTAAATCACGAATTAGACTGGGGTGGCCCAACGGGCCAAGCCTATATTGACAGCTCTATTACTAAGTAAATGGCATTTCGCACTTTTGAGAGTCCAAACGAGTGTGTTTATGGCATAGCTTAATTTCCCTAAAAAAATATATCCTTTCCTAAGAATAAAATTCAAGAATCTGTACTATTTCGATAAATAGAAATTGTTTCTTAAATTGATATTTCTAAGGAGACTATAGTCTTAAAAGATGGTTACTATTAGTTCCCATTGTAAGAACCTCTTTGTCTGCAAGAACCTGATGATATCCTCGGCAGAATCAGAATTTCTAACTGTATGAGTTTTGAATTTGGAAACAAGGACTTCAAGTGTTAATAATTGAGTTCTAAATTTAATATTTGTACATACTTAATGAATTTCTTCACAAATACACTCTTTGAGCAAAAATTACTGTATTCAAACGAAATCGCATCCAGGCTTCTAGCTCCGCTCAGGGGCGGCCTGACGAATTTTGTGACCTAAAACCAAACTTTTTGAGGGGCCTTAACTTTTTATTTTTTTTATTATTTATTTCAAGTCTATTTTTTTTTAGCTTTTCTTAGATGCAAAGTTATTAATGGTTTTCTTATAATCAGTAACTCCTAATAAGTATTTCTCAACTGACAATATAGCCAATACATTTAACCTTTTTTGTGACATTGTTGTTCTTAGGTAAGATTTTATCAATTTTAATTTTGAAAACTTCTTTCTGATGAAGCAACGGTAACATGAGTTATTAACATTATTCTATAAGAAATTTAGGTATTTGAAAAAGAATTAAATCTTTTTATTTGATTAAGTGCATCAATTAAACTGTAATCTTCTAATTGTACTATTTTCCTTAATACTCTTAATTTAGAAAATAAATTTAAACCATCAATATCGAATTGATTATTATGCTTTAAGGAACATTCAAGATTAAGGCAATATTTTTTCAAATTTCTAACATCAAGTGATTTTAATTTTTATTGCCAACTAGAAAACCAAAAATATTTTCATATGCTTTAAATTGTTCAAATCTATTTCGAAGTGAAAAAATAGTATTATCTATTATGTATAAAAGTAATCAACTCTAAAGGACCCTTCGAAAGATTTTGAGATTTCTTTATCAACATTCACATCAAATTGTTACTTCCTATATATCACACGTTTCTTACGAAATTAGGGTTCGATATTCATTTCAAGTGCAATTTCTTTGGTAGAAATCATAGCAGTTGCAAATCCTTCTTCTTTATATTTGTTAAAGAAAGAAATCAAACATTTTCACTTCACAGAACCTTTTTTGAAACTTATACATAGTCTATTAGATGTAACATAAAATGAGGCCTCCACAAATATGGGGCCTAAAGCGGTTGCTTTAGTTGCTTTATGGAAGGGCCGCCCTGGCTCCGCCCCCGTCTCCAGCAGCAACCTGAGTTTGGACATCAGCATCAGCAACTGATCTTGCAATCCTCC
Source organism: Nicotiana sylvestris (assembly GCF_000393655.2). Taxonomy (NCBI): domain Eukaryota; kingdom Viridiplantae; phylum Streptophyta; class Magnoliopsida; order Solanales; family Solanaceae; genus Nicotiana; species Nicotiana sylvestris. Next base: position 172,086,177 of record NC_091061.1, read on the forward strand.
CTCCAGAAACTGATCTTGAATTCCTCCCCTTAGAAACCAAATGCAAGCTTTGATGAAACCTGGAGATTGGTAGCAGTGATGGGCATTCGGACAGTTCGGATTGAATATGAGAATTTCGATTTCGATTTTCGATTTTCGGATCGAAGAAACGACAATCCAAATCCAATCCAAATAAGATCGGATTGAATCAGATTTTTTAAGTTCGGTTTCAGATTAATCGGTTTGGATATTATGAATTTTCGGTTTTGAGCGTAAAAGTTAAGATGTTTCTACTTTGTACAAAAAAAGAATATCCAAATGGAGTACTCATGTTAATTGCCTAAAAAGTTCCTCATTCTTATCGCAATCATCCAAATAAAGTATTCAAGTAATGAAATTATTATCAAAAAATACAACAAAGACACTAATATGGTCGATAAGAAGTAGCAATAGTAAAATCATGTCTAAATAAAAAGTATTTTGATAGTAACTTAGTAATTAATATTGAATATATGAGATAACATCTAATGGGTAGGGTATGAACTTATTACTATTGGCATATGGATAATGGACTAAATATAAAGTATAAAAAATTTGGATTTTCGGATATCCAAAAATCCGAAGTACCAAATCCAATATCCAACCCGAAATCCAAAATTTTAAAAATTAAATCCAAAATCCAATCCGTAATCCGAAAATCCAAAACCAAAAATTCAAAAAATCGGATTTTGGTTTGGATTTCGGATTTGCCCAATTGGTAGATCTAATTTTGTCTTTCATATATTACTTTGAGAACTAATCGCCCTCTAACTTTGCTATATTTGAGCGCATTTAGTCCACTTAAAAGAAAAACTTGACGTACAACACTACACTAAGGGGTCGTTTGGTAGGATGCATTAGATAAACTAATGCATGCATTAGTTTTGTGTATTAATAATGCATTGTTTGGTAACTTTTTGAACCTATGCATTAGTTATGCATGCATTAGTTATACACCCTATTTGGTATTATCCTATGCATAACTAATGCATAAGAAACCATGGTATTAACATTGCAATGAGTTTTAATGCATGCATTAGCTTAGTTAAAGACAAAATCATCCTTCAAAATTTATGTTTGATTGAAAATGCTATTATATTAATGCAAGTTTGAAATAATCCAAGAAAGTGGGAAATAAAATTATATCTTATATCCCTAGTAAATAAATAAATAAATACTTAGCATATTTTCTGTTTTATAAATAAATATTCAGTTCTATACTACAATATAGGTAGACATATCAAATAATTTTTTTAAAACCTTTTTCATATAAAAACATTCTTCAACATATGTTTCTTTTAAAAAGATAAAGAGATGGACTAGTTATGAAGGTATTTTTGTAAACAAATAATTCTTTTAAAAATTGTGCAATGCCTTAATACATCAAACCTAACAATGGATAAGAAATATGTCAGCATAACTAATGTCAGCATAGCTAATGCAAGCATAACTAATTCATACCAGCATTACTAATATACCATATTCAGCATTATTCTTATACATTCTAACAAACGACCCCTAATAGTATATGCACAAGTTCCTTATTAAGCAAATCCTTGTCAAGCTAGCTAAAATATCACTAGATACATTTAATACTTCTGCCCCATGTATTTATGCAAGAAAGTTAAACGAAACTCCCAAATACATAAAGATAATAGTAAGACTTTACCATATGAATTTTTTAATTAAAATATGGTTAATGTTGTCTATCCCTATAGAAAGATAGTTAGTCACCATACATGAAGGATGCAATACTGTAATTATTCTTATTTACCATTTGGACATATTATATACCACAAAACTTGAATGGCTTGTCAGCACTCATCACGACTTTCTTCTCGAAAGCATGTTTATAAGAAATAACTTATGCCACTCGTATTGTCCAAAGTTGACAACCAAAATTTTAGACAGCCAGTAGTCAACAAAGCAACCTCCAAATTGCTGGCCACGTTAGGTGTGTTCAAAGTCAGCTCATATAGCATGAATATAAAATAAGAGAAACACTCCAACTAGTAGTAGTAAACTAGTAATAACTAGGATATATAATATTTCTTAAGCTTACAATTTGCAACAATCATTTACATAACGCGATTCTGGAGCATAAACCAGTTCAAAGTTTTATCTATATAAATTGATCACCAAAGTCCACCATAAATTATATCAACATCTTCCATTAAATTTGCTAAAGAAACTATATACTGAGTGAAAAAAATGGCAGAGAGTGCTATATCTTATTTGGTACATCAGCTTTCAACCTTGCTCAATAGTGGACAAAAATTTCTTGAAGGAATTCAACAAGAAATTGTTCATATCAGGGATGCATTTGAGCATATGAGGACTTTCTCAAGAGTAGCTGATGCAAAAGAAGAAGAAGATGCTGAATTACAAGTATGGATCAAACAAGTACAAGAACTTGCACATGATGTCCAAGACATTCTTGAAAAACATGTTGTTATGTGCAACAATTTTCAAGAAAAGGGATCATGGCCCTGGAAAAAACCCCATCATTCATTAATGTCTGAGAACTTCTTTGAATCTCAAACTGATAATCTTTCAATGTTATTGGAAGGCATCAAAGCCCGAATCATCGTCATTTCTGAAGGACATAAAGCATTTCTTCAGAAATATGGTGTCACACTAAGTGCTGAGAATAGAAACATTACTACATTGTGTAATAACTATGAAGAAGTAGTTCTGGTTGATGAATCAGATCTTGTAGGAATTGAAAATCACAAACCAGTGATTCTTGATTGGTTACTTTCTGATGATCAAGAATGGAAATTGCATTGTATAGTTGGAACTAGAGGTATAGGGAAAACCGCCATAGTCAAGAAAGTATATGATGATGCAGCAGTGAAAAAGCATTTCAATCATACACAGTGGATTGAGATTCCAAGGTTTTCTGATGTTAAGGAGCTAATGAAGAACATGATTACTCCAAAAAATGACCATAGCCGTCGAGCAATTGAAGCAATGGATGCTAACATGTTGGCAGAGTTAATCCAACAAATCTTTGAGTCATCAAAGTACTTTATTGTTCTTGATGATGTCCCTGATATTGCCACATGGAGGGCTCTCAAATGTATCTTTCCTATCGAAAACTGTGGCAGCAGGGTAATCATCATATTGCGTTTTGCTGAAATATGCCATACCATTTGTGCAGAAACTGGTGGTGATAGTCATGTTTATAGTTTGAAGCCTTTGTCTGAAGAAGAATCTTGGATTCTTTTCTGCAGAAAGGCATTTTCAGGCAGCCTATTATGCCCTTCATCTCTAATGCAAATCTCCAAAGACATTATACAGACATGCAGAGGCCTGCCACTGGCGATTTTGGCGATTGCTGGTGCTTTGGCTACTAAAGGGCAAAGAAAAGAGGAGTGGGAGTTGTTTCATGGCAGCATTGTTGACAAGTTACAAGGTAGTTATAGCGAAGTCGAGCACATGAAAAGGATACTCATTCTATGTTATCAAGACTTGCCTTTCTATCTCAAGTCTTGTTTCACATATCTGAGCATAATTCCCGAATTTCATGTCATCGATAAGATGAGACTGATTCGACTGTGGGCAGCAGAAGGACTTGTCCTTGAAAGTGAAGGAAAGGCAATTGCACAAGTTGCTGCAAGCTATCTCAATGAACTTGCTAACAGAAGTTTGATCCAAATTGCTGAAAGGTACTGTGATGGAAGATTAGATTCATTCACCATTCATAACTTGTGGTACGAAATCATTTTTTCCAAGTCAGCAGAAAGGGTAACTGCAACTATAACTAATAGTGAAGAAATTACAAGAAAGCCTCACAAAGTCAGACATCTAGTAATCGCTGATCCATTGGCTAGCGATATACAAGATATTGATCGGTTTAAGCATCTTCACTCTCTAATAACGCTGGGGTCGTCAGATTCTGTCTCTAATTCATTCTTGTTGAAGCTGCTAACTGGAAGTTTTAAGCTACTCAAGGTCTTAGACCTAACAGGAGCCCCATTGGTGAAAATACCAGAAGAAGTCTTTGAAATGTTTCATCTCAAGTTTCTAAATTTGAGGAAAACTAAGATAAAACATCTGCCAGGATCAATAGGAAAGCTTGAGAACCTCGAGTTCTTGGACCTAAGAGAGACATTGGTAAAAAAGTTACCTGGTGAGATACTAAAGCTTCAACATCTTCGCCATATCTTCATTCATCGACGTGGTGCTGGATTTTTGCATGGTTTTAAAGCTCCTAAGAAGATAGGAACCCTCGTGTCTTTGGAAATGGTGAATTCTATAAACGCCACTTCAAGCACGGTGATTGAATTGGGCAAGTTAACAAGACTAAGAATGTTATACATCGCAAAGCTGAGAAGAAAACATGGAAGGGAGTTTTGTTCTTCCCTCAACAAGTTGATAAATCTTCAACAACTATGTATCTCATCTTATGGGGTGAGTGACATTATTGATTTGCACTATCCCCTTTCTTCTACACACTCATCCCTTCGAACATTAGTCTTCGAAGGGCGTTTAGAGAGGTTTCCACAATGGGTAACTTCTCTTCAAGCCTTGACCTCAGTTCATTTAAAATGGAGCAAATTAATGGACAGTGCACTAGACACTCTTCAAGATTTGCCAAATCTTGTAAAACTGGTGCTAGACCGGGCCTATGAAGGCGAACAACTGAGGTTCAAGGCAGTTGGATTCAAGAAACTGAAGGAATTATGTATTTGGCACTCTGAAAAACTGAGGCAAATCAAAGTGGAAGAGGGTGCAATGCCTTTACTTGAAGAACTTCAACTGCGCAACTGTAGATTAATGGAGCAGTTGCCCTTCGGGATTGAGAATTTGAGCAAGCTTCAGTATCTTTCGCTGGAACAAATTTCTGAGAAGTTGTTAGTGACTGTGCAACTTAAGGACAGTCAAAGTGGGGATTACTGGAAAATTGCTCATATTCCTAGACTTCACATAGAAGCGTAGTTAATAAGTTGGAATAAAGGGCAGCCCGGTGCACTAAGCTCCCGCTATGCGCGAGGTCCGGAGAAGGGCCGGACCACAAGGGCCTATTGTACGCAGTCTTACCCTGCATTTCTGCAAGAGGTTGTTTCCAGTTAATAAGCTGGAATGCAGATAGAAATGGGATGATTCACGAAAAGGCAAAAGAAGTCCCATTGAAATGTACCATTTTATCTTTGATAATTAAATTTATAAATTTCCCAGGTTATTAATAGTTCTAAATGTTACTCTTTACTCCTCATTTTCTCATTCTTAGGTATCACATTCTGAACTTTCTCTTGGATCATGAACGCCTTTTCCATACGATTTTCTTTAACTGTAAATAGTATCATTTTTACAACTTAACTTTCATGTAGAATTCAGCTATCTACGTTTGTTTTTCTGGCATCTCAGCATATACAACTGAATTAAGCTTGTATAGTTTCCATTCATTTTTCTCTTCTTCCACTGGATTTTTCTACAATCTCCTAAGTTCAAATGGATGAAAAAATACTTCCAGAAAATATCCAAACAACAACTTTGGTAGATTGAGCATCATATATATACAAGATCGCGTTGCTTGGCTTACTAGTATTCATCTAGCACTGTTGTTGCCCTTGTAACACCCTAGACTTTAGACAGTGTCCCACATTGGCAAAACACAAGAGAGGTGCTGGGTATATAAGTTAACAAGCCTTAGACCCTAGTGACGTGTTTTAAACCCGTGCGGACCTAGGCCCAGAGCGGACAATATCACTAGCGGGTAGGACTGTTACTGATGGTATCAGAACCTCTCTTTTGTCAACCTTGCCGATGGTGAATAATTAAACTGACCACACGAGCAGGTATGGAATACCTTATTGCGGGCAAGGATTTAGCAAATAATTTTTTTCTCATCACTCAACAACACTTAACACATAAGTATTGAGTAATTATTCTACGAGCTTGAAGATCAGCAAATATAGACCATACGACTTCAATTCGGGATGAGAAAAATGTCGCTAGGATACTATAGCAAAGTTTGCACAACATGCTTATGTTAATTATTTTAGAGGAGTAATATATCGGAGATTCTTGTGTAAAGATTCAAGTTGAAAATCAGTGTTTCTAGACAGCCAATAGTCAATGAAGTAACCTCCAAATAGCTGGCCACGATAAGTGTGTTCAAAGTCAGCTCATATAGCATGAATATATTATAAGAGACATACTCCAACTAGTATTAGTAAACTAGTAGTAACTAGGATAATATATTTTAACCTTGCAATTTGCAATAATCATTTATATAACGCGATTCCGGAGCATAAACCAGTTCAAAGTTTTATCGCCAAGGTCCACCATAAATTATACCAACATATTGCATAAATTTTGCTAAAGAAACTATATACTGAGTGAAAAAAATGGCAGAGAGTGCTATAACTTATTTGGTACATCAGCTTTTAACCCTGCTCAATGGTGGACAAAAATGTCTTGAAGGAATTGAACAAGAAATTGTTCATATCAGGGATGCATTTGAACATATGAGGACTTTCTCAAGAGTAGCTGATGCGGAAGAAGAAGAAGAAGAATTACAAGTATGGATCAAGCAAGTACAAGACCTTGCACATGATGTCCAAGACATCCTTGAAAAACATGTTATGTGCAACAATTTTCAAGAAAAGGGATCATGGCCATGGAAAAAATCCCATCTTTCATTGTCGGAGAAGTTATTTGAAGCTCAGCATGATAATCTTTCAATGTTATTGGAAGGCATCAAAGTCCGTATCGTCATCATTTCTGAAGGACATATAACATTTCTTCAGAAATATGGTGTTACAATAAGTGCTGAGAGTAGCAACATTAATGTCACGACCCAAACCGAAGGGCCGTGACCGGCACCCGGTGCCTTACTCAACCGAGTACCAACATAACATATCTTTCTTATTATACTATCTTGAGTAAATGAGCCAGAAACCCATTATGAGATAATAAGAATAAAACGTAAGGGAATACTCAACATATGACGACCCAACATGATATACAAACTTATACATGTGACATACGGGCCTATAAGGCAGACATGACCATTTGTAAACTCAACACATGGGCCAACAAGGCCATACAAGTATCCATAAACCTCACATCTATCTACAAGCCTCTAAGAGTACATAAAATCATAAAGGTCGGGACAGAGCCCGCCATACCAATCAATACATATCCAAAGTATACTGACCAAATAGGCAACTCCGGAGTAAGTGGAGTGCACCAACACATCCGCTGAGCTGATAACCTACGAGGAAGACTGTCAACCTATCAATCGGGACCTGCGGGCATGAAACGCAGCGTCCTCAGGCAAAAGGGACGTCAGTACAAATAAAGTACCGAGTATGTAAGGCAGGAAAGCATAAACAAGAACATTAATGTAAAGAGGGATAGAGGAAATACAACCTGTAACATATGAGTGCCTCTAGAGGCTACTGACATGAAATGCATAATACATATATATACATAAACTTTAAAAACATAAGCCTATGTGGGCATCATCATCATCATATTGTACCCGACCTCAAAGAGGACTCGGTAAAAACGTACCCGGCCACGTGGAGCTCGGTAAATCCAACTGATCAGTGGTTGCACAATAGGTGTCATACCCGGCCTACTATAGCGCGGCTCGGTAGAGTAAAATAGATGTTATATATAATGCATGCTAGACTCATGGAATCATGTTCTAAACCTTTTGGAGTGCCTTAAAGTCGTTACACCTTCGATTAACATTATGGACATCATACCATCAATATGAGCTTCTATAGGATTCAAGGATCGTACATACTTGCTTAAAATAACTTTATAAGGAAAGAACAACATGAGCAACCTTAGTTTCTAGGAGTAGATCCGTTATGAAATAGCGTATTCATTTCACTTTAGATTATGCCAAAAGAAATAAGGAAGTGCCTTAACATACCTTAACCATGGTGAGTCCTTAATACCTCTCAAGCTACTCTTCAAACAACTCAACTCAACCTACCTTTGCATAAGGAAATTCAAAATCAGTGTTGAATAGAGGCTAAGTCTGCAACTTAAACTTGTAGCTCGTTTATATAAATTCGGGCATCATTTCCCCTATAACAAGAGCCTTTTCCAATATCATATACCAACAACAATTACCAGAGAAATCCAGCAATACATAATTATCAATAACAAGACACCATAAAACAACAATAAGTCATAACTATTTTACGATGAGCGACAAGCTCCAATTGAAATTTGTATACCCATATCATCCCTTATAGACTTTTTACTTTAACTTAATAGTATCATTTAACATGATAATAAAGTCATTCATCAATAATTCCAGCCTTATACCATATATCCATAACAAAGGAAATGATCCACAACTCCAACTATTCTTAATTAGCAACTTTATTCAATAGTTCATGTCTAGTTCATCCATTTAACTTAACCAATGCCAAGATAACCGTAAGAACCTGTAGGAACACAATATAATTACCTCATACAGAAGATGCAAGTCGAAATCAATATTATATTTAGCTTACAACAACCCAACACACCCCAATCAATTCATACCAAAAACAACAACTATAGTAGTGTCCAACACCCCGAAAATATTACAAAGAATGACTAATCCATAATTTTGCCATTACGTGGTGTTTCTCCACAACATTTATCCTCCAAAAACTCCATTAAATAGCAGCAAAATATATAGACCAAAAGCTACACGAAACAGCCCACAAAATAGTCCATTACAAATCAAATAACTCGAACTCACGGCTTCCGATCACCGTCCCATGAGTTCTAACTATTATGAAATAAATTAATCAATCTTCCTTGATGTTTAAGAGCTTGAAACCAGAAATTAGGCATTTTTATTAACCTCAAAATACCTTCCAAAACTGAAACTACAAAGAAAAAGAAAGGTTATATAGTGATACTTACGTCGTGGGGATCGTTCTAGTGTTATTGCTTCGTGATTTCGTGCCTCGGACGATAATCTTGTTGGATAACCTTGTGGAAAGCTTAAGGGTGAGGTTAGGGGTATTATTTGGTCGAGCTCTCTGGAATTATGAAGAAAGAGACGACATAGGAAGATAAATATCCATTTTGGTTGAAAAGTCAAAAGGTGCTACTTGGCACCATCTCATTGGCCCTTTTTCAAATACTTATATCTTTTTATCCGGATGTCGTATGAGCAAACGGTTAAGAGCGTTGGAAAATACATTCCAAGACCTTAAATTTGATATATAATATGTCCCAAAAAGACCTCATATAGCATACGAAATTTATTACTCAATAAGCTCCATTACAAGGCAAATCCTTAGTCGGTTTTTCCGCAACTTAAATCCGATTTTTCTCAAACTTTACACTTCATGTACAAACATCATATATAGTCATATCATGGCTTTAAAATCATTTAAATCATGGTTAACAAGTCTCATATTTATCTTAACTTACTTAACACTTCGGCAAACCTTTCTTATCCTTGTAGAAAGATTTCATCCTTTTTGAGTTTACATTAAACAATCCTATAATGATAGTAACGTCTAAAGTACGGGGTGTAACAACATGTACCCTTATAAACATTTATACTTGAATATTAACTCTCAAAGGCTTGGAAAAAAATATGGGACGTAAAATCACTTTATATACTTTCCAGGAGGATCTCATTTCTGAGCTTACATCAACGGACTTACGACGTACTTTCACGTACAAAAACATGGGTTGTAACAATTAATACATGGTGTAATTGTTACGGAAGCCAAATGTATATAGTGTGAATAAGTCACAATTACTATACCAAAAATTATGACAGCCACCAAATAATAAATAAGACAATAAAGCAATAATAAAAGAAACACCAGAATTTACGAGGTTCAACCAATTTTGCCTACTCCTCGGACACAACCAATATTTTATTCTACTCCAAAAATACAAGTGAAATAATACTAAAGAGAGAAGATACAAATGCCTTAAGAAAATAAAAAGGCAAATGAGAGGTGTGTTTAAATCCTAAATATTAGGCCTCCTTTTATAGGGTGAAGTACCAACCAAAATTGGTACTTCACCGATGTGGGATTTCTGCCATTCAACAAATCTCCACCTTGCAAAATTTCACATCTTCAATTTTCTCTCAATAACAAAATTTTAGTTGTGTCTTCATCTTCAATCTTCAGTGTTCAACAATGTTGATCAAATCCAAACAATGTTGAAACTTGACCGCAGTTACCACTTTTGTCAGCATATCAGCAGGATTGTCTGTAGTATGAATTTTCTTCACCGTGACTCCATCTTCTTCTATGATTTCTCGTACGAAATGATACTGAACATCAATGTGCTTCGTCCTTGCATGATAAACTTGGTTCTTCGCTAATTGAATAGCACTTTGACTATCACAAAAAATTGTGATACCTTTTTGTTCAACACCAAGCTCCTTTAGCAATCCTTGAAGCCAAATTGCCTCCTTCACAGCCTCTGTAATAGCCATGTACTCTGCCTCTGTTGTAGACAAAGCAACTGTTGACTGCAAAGTAGACTTCCAACTAACTGGTGCTTTTGCAAAAGTAAACACATAACCAGTAGTTGATCTTCGTTTGTCTAGATCACCCGCAAAATCTGAGTCACAATATCCAACTACAGACTGATTGCCTTCCTACTCAAAAACTAACCCAACATCTACAGTATTATGAATATACCGTAAAATCCACTTCACAACTTGTCAATGCTCCTTTCCTGGATTATGCATATATCTGCTAATAACTCCAACAGCTTGTGAAATATCAGGTCCCGTACAGACCATTGCATACATCAAGCTACCAACAACATTTGTGTATGGTACCTTTGACATATACTCTCGTCCAGCTTCATCCTTTGGCGACATAGTATTACTTAGCTGAAAATGGGGAGTAAGTGGAGTACTAACTGGCTTAGTCTTTTCATCTATGCCAAAACGTTGTAGTACTCTTTTCAAATATTCTTTCTGAGATAAACAGAGTTTCTTCGAACGTCTATCTCTTATTATCTCCATGCCAAGAATTTTCTTTGCCTCACCCAAATCCTTCATCTCGAACTCCTTCTTCAGTTGAATTTTCAACTTATCAATTTCTTCCAAATTCTTGGAAGCTATCAACATATCATCAACATATAGGAGAAGATATACAAAGGAACCATCTTTAAGCTTGTGCAAATATACACAATGATCGTATTTGCTTCTCTTGTACCCTTGCCGCAACATAAACTCGTCAAATCGCTTGTACCATTGTCTAGAAGATTATTTCAATCCGTACAACAATTTTTCAAGTTTACACACCATATTTTCTTTTCCAACAACTTTGAATCCTTCTGGCTGAGTCATGTAGATTTCCTCCTCCAAGTTTCCATGTAAAAACGCAGTTTTTACATCCATCTGAACTAGTTCCAAATCCAATTGTGCTACCAAAGCCAACATAATTCTAATGGAGGAATGTTTTACAACTGGAGAAAACACTTCATTGTAATCAATTCCCTCCTTTTGAGCATATCCTTTGGCCACCAATCTTGCTTTGTAGCGAACATCTACTTGGTTAGGAAATCCTTCCTTCTTTGCAAATACCCATTTGCACCCAATTGCTTTCTTTCCCTTCGGGAGATTGGCCAATCTCCATGTATGATTCTGATGAAGGGACTGTATTTCATCATTCATGGCAATCCTCCACTTATCTTCTTCTGAACTTTGGACAGCGTCTTTATAAGTAGTAGGAACATCATCAGCTACAATTGAGGTTGCACAAGCAACCGTCTCTATGAGACGAACAGGTTTCGTTATTGTTCTTTTTGGCCTGCTGGTTGCTATTGATTCAAGTTGTTGTTGAGGTTCCTGAGTTGGAATCTCCTCTACTGGCTCTCCTTCCAGAGGGTAATCTTCATTTGTTTCCTCCTCTGCTTCTTGTGTAGGAAAAATAAATTTTCCCTCAAACTCCACCTGCTTAGAAGCACCTTCATTTTGTTTGGTATCTTCTGTTACCTTATTTACCATAGCAGATTCATCAAAGGTAACATCCCTGCTGAATATTACTTTCTTTGTCATAGGACACCATAAGCGATATCCTTTGACTCCAGAAGTAATTCCCATAAAAATAGCCTTCTTTGCCCTTGGATCCAATTTTGACTCCGTTTGAGCATATCCTTTGGCTACCAATCTTGCTTTGTAGCGAACATCTACTTGGCTAGGAAATCCTTCCTTCTTTGCAAATACCCATTTGCACCCAATTGCTTTCTTTTCCTTCGGGAGATTGGCCAATCTCCATGTATGATCCTGATGAAGGGACTGTATTTCATCATTCATGGAAATCCTCCACTTATATTCTTCTGAACTTTGGACTGCATTTTTATAAGTGGTAGGAACATCATCAGCTACAATTGAGGTTGCACAAGCAACCGTCTCTATGAGACGAACAAGTTTCGTTATAGTCCTTTTTGGCCTGCTGGTTGTTATTGATTCAAGTTGTTATTGAGGTTCCTGAGTTGGAATCTCCTCTACTGGCTCTCCTTCCAGAGGATAATCTTCATTTGTTTCCTCCTCTGCTTCTTGTGTAGGAAAAATAAATTTTCCCTCAAACTCCACCTGCTTAGAAGCATCTTCATTTTGTTTGGTATCTTCTGTTACCTTATTTACCATAGCAGATTCATCAAAGGTAACATCCCTACTGAATATTACTTTCTTTGTCATAGGACACCATAAGCGATATCCTTTGACTCCAGAAGTAATTCCCATAAAAATAGCCTTCGTTGCCCTTGGATCCAATTTTGACTCTGTCATATGATAATATGCAGTTGAGCCAAACACGTGCAAAGAGTCATAATCTACAGCAGGCTTTCCATATCATTTTTCAAATAGTGTCTTGCCATCAATAGCAGCATATGGTAGACGATTAATGAGGTGGCATGCATATGTAATTGCATCAGCCCAAAAATTTTGCCCAAGCCAGCATTGGACAACATACACCGTACCTTCTCCAACAAGGTCCGGTTCATACGCTCTGTCACTCTATTCTGTTGTGGTGTATGTCTAACAGTGAAGTGTCGGACGATGCCATCATTTTCACAGACCTTATTGAAATGATCATTTTTGTATTCACCTCTATTGTCTGTGCGAATACACTTGATCTTCCTGCCTGTTTGATTCTCCACCATCGTCTTCCATTTGAGAAAAATTCCCAATACTTCATCTTTGCTTTTCATTGTTTACACCCACACTCTTCGGGAAAAATCATCAACAAAGGTTATAAAATAATGCTTCCCACCCAATGAAGGTATTTTGGAAGGACCCCAAACATCAGAGTGTACATAATCCAAAATGCCTTTAGTATTATGGATCGTTGTACCAAATTTAACCCTTGTCTGTTTCCCTTTGACACAATGCTCGCAAAATTCTAAGTTGCAAGTCTTTACTCCTTTTAACAATCCTTGATCTGATAAAGTTTTCAAGGATTTTCCTCCAGCATGTCCCAAACGCATGTGCCATAGCCTGGTTGTTTCTGCCTCTTTTTCGTCACTGGATGTTACTATCGTTGTCCCAATAACTGTACTACCGCGATAACAGTACATGTTATTGTTCTTCCGATTGGCCTTCATTACCACTAGTGCACTGGAGCATACTCTCATCACTCCATTTTCTGCAATGATTTTGAACCCTTTTGATTCTAGGGCTCCCACAAAGATGAGATTCTTCTTCAAATCCGGTACATATCGAACATCTGTTAATGTTCTGATCATTACATCATAGTTCCTTAATCGTATTGAACCACTGCCATATGAGGTAAGAGGGATGTTATCCGCTGTGTGGATGACTCCATATTCTCCTTCTTGAAATTCCACGAACCAGTCCCTGTTGGGACACATATGATAGCTACAAGCCGAGTCCATCAACCATACGTCTGATGATGTTGATGACTCTGTTGTAACTAATGAGAAGTCTGAATCATCACAATCAGCTACATTTGAATCCATAATGGCCTTTCCATTGTTATGTTTGGCCTTATTCTTCAACTTCGGATAGTCTTTCTTCCAATGCCCCTTTTCTCGACAAAAGGCACATTCATCTTTGTTGGATTTAGATCTTGAATTGGATCTTCCCTTCTTTGTCCTCATTTGATTTTGAGGACGACCCCTCACAACTAGTGCTTCTCTTTCTCCGCCCTTTTGTTTTTCTCCCTTTCTTTGTTCATAGCTATACAAATCCGAACAAACTTCTCTGAGAGAAATTTCGTCATTCCTATAGAGTAAAGTAGTTTCAAGGTGCTCGTACTCATCAGGAAGTGACCTCAATAACATCAAGGCCAAGTCACCATCATCAAATGTTGCATCCATATTTTGCAAATCTGTGACCAACTTATTGAAACTGGTGATATGTTCGTTCATTGTGGTACTAGGAACATAGGTGAAGCGAAACAGTCTCTTCTTCATGTACAATTTATTTTGACTATTTTTTTTCAAAAATTTATCCTCCAGTGCTTTCCATAATTTACTCGCAGAAGTTTCCTTTGTGTATGGATATTTTTGTTCTCTAGCAAGGTAGGATCGAATGGTACCGCAAGCAACACGGTTGATAATTCTCCAATCTTCTTCTCCAATAACATCTGTTCTTTTTTCTTCAATGGCAAGATCTAGCCCTTGTTGAAAAAGGACATCTAGAACCTCGCCTTGCCACATCCCAAAATGTCCTGATCCGTCAAAAATTTCTACCGCAAATTTCGCATTTGACACAATTCTTGTCATAAGCGAAGATGTCAATGATGATGTATTGTTGATACTTGATGTAGATTTTTCTTGTTTATTGTCTACCATCTTTGACACAAATATTATTTAATAGCTCACGACAAAAATCAAGATTATTTCCTTTCTGGTGTGAAAGATCAGACTAAGTTGCAACCACAGAGCATACTCAGACAGAACCTTGACTCAGTTACCAAGATAAATCTTTTCTGATGTGGAAGATCAGACTATGCTGCAACCACAGAGCATACTTAAACAGTACCTTGGCTCTGATACCAATTGTTGTGGAAGCCAAATGTATATAGTGTGAATAAGTCACAACTACTATACCAAAAATTATGACAGCCATCAAATAATAAATAAGACAATAAAACAATAATAAAGGAAACACCAGAATTTACGAGGTTCAGCCAATTTTGCCTACTCCTCATACACAACCAATATTTTATTCCACTCCAAAAATACAAGTGAAATAATACTAAAGAGAGAAGATACAAATTCCTTAAGAAAATAAAAAGGCAAATGAGAGGTGTGTTTAAATCCTAAACATTAGGCCTCCTTTTATAGGGTGAAGTACCAACCAAAATTGGTATTTCAGATGTGGGATTTCTGTCATTCAACAGTAATAACCATGAAGAAGTAGTTCTTCATAATGATGCAGATCTTTTAGGCATTGAAAATCATAAGTCAATGCTGCCTGATTAGGTTCTTTCTGATGATCCAGAATGGAAATTGCATTGTGTAGTTGGAAGTAGAGGTATAGGGAAAACCGCCCTAGTCAAGAAAGTCTATGATGATGATGCAGTGAAAAAGCATTTCAATCATACACTGTGGCTTGAGATTCCAAGGGTTTCTGATGTTAAGGAGCTAATGAAGAACATGATTACTATAAACAATGACCATTCTCGTCGAGTCATTGAAGCCATGGATACTAACATGTTGGCACAGTTCATCCGACAACTCATTGAGTCATCAAGGTACTTTATTGTCCTTGATGATGTCCCTGACATTGGTATATGGAGGGCTCTCAAATGTACATTTCCTATTGAAAACTGTGGCAGTAGGATCATCATCATATCGCGTTCTCCTGAACTATGCCATAACATTTGTGTGGAAACACGCGGTGATAGTCACGTTTATAGTTTGAATTTATCTGAGGAAGAATCTTGGATTCTTTTCTGCAGAAAGGTATTTTCAGGCAGCCTAGTACGTCCTCTACCCTTGATGCAAATCTCCAAAGACATCGTAGAAAAATGCAACGGTTTTCCACTGGCAATTTTGGTGATTGCTTGTGCACTGGCCACCAAAGGGAAGAACACAGAGGCATGGGAGTTGTTTCACGGCAGCCTTGTTGCCAAGCTACAAGGTAGTTATAGTGAAGTCGAGCACATGAAAAGGATACTCGACCTATGTTATCAAGACTTGCCTTTCTATCTCAAGTCTTGTTTCATATATCTGAGCATAATTCCAAAAGATCATGTCATCGATAAGATGAGACTGATTCGACTGTGGGCAGCAGAAGGACTTGTCGTTGAAAGAGAAGGAAAGGCAATTGCACAAGTTGCTGAAAGCTATCTCAATGAACTTGCAAACAGAAGCTTGATCCAAGTTGCTAGAAAGCATCCTGATGGAAGGTTAGAGTCATTCAGAATCCATAACTTGTGGTATGAATTCATTCTTTCCAAATCAAGAGAAAGGAGTCACAAGGTCAGACATCTAGTAATCCATGATCATTTGTCTAATGATATACAAGACATTGATCAGTTTAAGCATCTTCGCACTCTAATAACGCTCGGGTCATCAGCTTCTGTCTCTAGCTCATTATTGTTGAAGCTGTTATCTGGCAGTTTTAAGCTACTCAAGGTTTTAGACTTAAAAGGAGCCCAATTAGTGAAAATCCCAGAATAAGTCTTTGAATTGATTCATCTCAGGTGTCTAAACTTGAGGAGCACTAAGATAAAACATATTCCAGGATCAATAGGGAAGCTTGAGAACCTTGAGTTCTTGGATCTAAGGGAGACATTGGTAAACAAATTGCCAGTCGAGATACTAAAGCTTCAAGAACTTCGCCATATCTTCAGCAATCACTTTGCTGCTGGTTATATACATGGTTTTGAAGCTCCTAATAAGATAGGAACCCTTGTGTCCTTAGAAATGGTGAATCGTATAAATGCAACTACAAGCACACTGATTGAATTGGGAAAGCTAACAAGACTAAGAATGTTATACATCGCAAAGCTGAGAAGAAAACATGGAAGGGATCTTTGTTCTTCCCTTGACAAGTTGATAAATCTTCAACAACTAACTATCTCATCTTTTGGGGTGGGTGACATAATTGACTTGCATTATCCCCTTCATTCTACACACTCATCCCTTCGAACATTAGTCTTCGAAGGGCGTTTAGAGAGGTTTCCACAATGGGTAACATCTCTTCAAGTCCTAGCCATTGTTGTTTTAAGAGGGAGCAAGTTAATGGACAATGCACTAGAAACTCTTCAAGATTTGCCCAACCTTGTCAAACTCGTCCTAGACCGAGCCTTTGAAGGAGAAGAATTGAGGTTCGGGGCAGGTAGATTCAAGAAGCTGAAGATATTATGCATTTTGCACTCTACAAAGTTGAGACAGATGAAAGTGGAAGAGGGTGCAATGCCTTTTCTTGAAGAGCTTCAACTGTGCAACTGTGGATTAATGGAGGATTTGCCCTTTGGGATTGAGCATTTGAGGAAGCTTGGTTATCTTTTGCTGGAAGAAATTTCTGAAAAGCTGTTAATGACTGTGCAGCTTAAGGACAGTCAAAGTGGGGATTACTGGAAAATTGCTCATATTACTAGAGTTCATGTGAAAATGTTGTAAGGTAGATAAGAATGGGATGATGCAAGAAAAGAGAAACAAAGTTGATAATTCGGTATATAACTTTGTAAGATTATTAGCAGTTCTTGTTTTCTCATTTTTATGTTTCTCATTCTGGACTTTCGGTTGTATCATGAATGCCTTTTCCCATATGAATTTCATTAATCAAATGAACAACTTGTTGTCATCAGAGGCGGACTCAGGATTCGAAAGTGGAAAAGGCGTCACTGTCGAATAAATATTAAAGCAAATGCTAGAGTCGGAATTGAACCCAGGCAGCACACTAAAGTCAAGTTGAGTCCCCCAAATCGACTAATGCTGCCTAAGATTTGAATTTTAGGATGTCAATCAAAATATATACTTGTTATTTAAGATATATACACATATATACATATATTTTTTCCAAAGTTACCGGGAGTCGGTGACCCACCTACCCAAAGGGTAGGTCTGCCTCTGGCTGCATATCTGTACATGATGCCACTTTTACAACTAAAGATCCATGTACCAGTCAGCTGTCATTAACGGGACTACAAGCTAAATCATCAACATGGCTAAGAAATAATTCCACACAAGGAACACTCCAGTTGACAATGGGTACTTTAGACAGCCAGTAATTGACCAAATCAAGTGCCAAATAGCTTACCATGTTCAGTCCATTAAAAGTCAGATCATATAGCATAAAAGGACAGCCCAGTGCACTAAGCTCCCGCTATGTGCGGGATCCCGGGAAGGGCCGGACCACAAGGGTCTATTGCACGCAGCCTTACCATGCATTTCTACAAGAGGCTGTTTCCATGGCTTAAACCCGTGACCTCCTGGTCACATGACAGCAACTTTACCAGTTACGCCAAGACTCACCTTCTCAGATCATATAGCATGAATTATTTTTTTTTTAAAAAAGAAGATAAATGCTCCAACTAGACACTAGGCAGCAAGTGTGTGATGATTTGAGTAAAAGAGCAGATGCTACAGGTGTTCGAGATGCTGTGCAATTAGAAAAAACTGGTGGAAGTAAGGGTTCAGTTGTTCATGATCGAGATATGAATTCCAAGGGTGAAGCAGCTGGTGTATATGTAGTTTTGGAGGCTGGGCAACCTGGTAAAGGAAGGGATCAGATTGAGCCTCAGAATACTAATCTTATCACTACAGGTACGGGGCAAAATACTCTAGCGCAAGGGCAGAAAATAGCAGATGTTTCTAGTGTTGCTACAATTCCAGTTTCTGCAGCTCGTGCTAGGGTATCAACGGAATTGAATCCTGTTACAGTTCCTATATCTGTTCGTGCTTCAGCAGGGGTTACTAAAGGACCAGGGGATAAGCAAAAATCTGATGAAGTTGAGCGTCAAACAATTAATGCACATGTGATTCTTTATGCAGGCCAAGCTGGTGCAATTCTAGAAAACAAAACTGATACTCCTGAGTTGAATAAAATTGTTGATCGAGTGGTGTCTAAGATTGATAAACCTACTGCTGCAAATACAAAATCAGCAGGTTTACAGGCTGGAACTAATGACGCTTCTAAGGAAGGTGTAAAGAGTGATAACATTCATGGGAAAAAGGCTGAAAACTGGACAATGGTGTCCAGCAAAATAGGATCTCCAAGAAATAAAAAAGTGAAGCAGCTGGCGCAAAAGCAAGGAGTTGAATTTACTAATTCTTTTGATGCCTTAGGCAACGACCAGGAACAAGTGGTAAATAAGGAGAGAAAGAGGATACAGCAGTTTCTGATGCACGAACCTTTTTTGGATGATACTGCGACGACTATCCAACAGTGTGATCGCGAGGCAGCTACAAAATCTTGGATGCATAAATCTCCAGGCAGTCCAGAACAACAGATACATTCTAATGCAGAGGCACACAGATTCAATGCACCTACATTGGATTTCTCCAATCCACAGGTTGAATAAATCATTAAAGATGTTCAAAAAGATATGATGATGAACAATCCCATGGTCAAACAACCTTTGGTCACCTTAAACAAATCTGTTTTTGAGGTTCCTTCTCAGTCAATGGAATCTTGTGGAGAGGTTGAAGGTGAAACTGGGCAACTTATGTTATCAACGGGGAATAACAATGATGCTATACAAGGAAATTTGAGGTTGATGGCTATCAAGTCTAAACTTTGGCTAGAACAACGGGAGGATGATGATGAAGAGGATTGGGGAGATGGTTTTGCTGGCTATTCATCAGAAGAGGCTGATCGTGAGGCTAATCATGAGAGTGCAGGTGAGGAGATTGATTCCTTAGCGATGGTAATATCTGAACGAGTGCCAGCAGCAAGTCCAACGAGCAATTTGAACTCCAATGCTCCTGCATTCGTTCCCAGAAATCCTTCATCTCCAGCTTTTCAAAATGCAGCAGCTGGAACACCTACAACTACTGTGCAACAGCAGCAAATTAATCCCAACACCTCAAACACAAAGCCTAATGGTGATCGAACAAAAACAGGAACACCAACATCTGGGCAGTTCCAAACTGTGACAACAAGTGCTCCTGCAAGAACATCTACAAGGCAAGGTACGCCAGCTGCAACTCATATAGGTGCAACATCGACCAAACAGCCCACGTCAGGTATCCATACAAGTCCTATTGAACAGCAACAACAAAATGATCCAAACGCTACAGCTAGGACTCCTACTGGTAATTGCAAAACAGTAACAATTTCACAGGTTGGGCAGCAACAGCTCGTAACCACTGCTCCAGTTATTTCGTTAGACGAAAGACAACTTTTGGATACAATGGTAAGTTCTGATCCTAAAAAAGCTTTAAATCTTGCTATTTCAAGCACTGGTCATGAGAATATGAGCAGGAACAAATCACAACAAAGTAAGGCAAGTCTGGTTAATGCACAAGCTGGCAATACATTGATGACTCAGGGTGTTTCTCAAGACATGCCAAATCCACTATTGGTAGGTAGAGATATATATGAAGAAGGGGAGGAAGATGATATCTTAAATCAATGTCGGGCAGAGGCATCAAGAAAAGGTGACCTATCACCTATGCATAGTGGAAAAATAAAGAAGGCACATACAAGGAAAAATAGTTGGGACGACAAGGTCAGCGATTTTTTAAATGTTAGGCGACCTCCAATGAGAGTTGCCAAACAAAAGAAGGTTGCCCCAACTACATCTACAAAGTCCAATCGTTCAAAAAAGAAATCATGATTTTTGAATACATCTTGAAGAATTGGGGTTGTGATGAAAAAGAATTACAACTTGAAGAAATTACAAGTTCGGACAAGAAGGGACAACATTTTAATTCCTTCATCATTTTATTCTACCATTATATTAGTATACTCATTTGTAATATCATCACAGAGTATGTTATAAACTCTGTGATGATCATTGAATATTTGGTACTTTCTAGTTCTTATTTTTTACATGCATGCTAGTAGGTGAGGTTTTTTATGCCTCAATAGGATTAGTAAGGTAAGGTTTAGCACGGTTTGTGTTTCCATTGGTCCTATGCCTTTGGAAATTATCCACACGGCTATAAGATTATATGCCCTCGTGAGACTTTGCAGGCAGCTACACCATGAATCCTCTACATGAGGCTGCCATAGGCAATGTGAGGTGCAGAGGAGTGATTATATAGCCAAGGCATATGGGTAACAATACCGATGCCATTGTCCCCCTTATTTGTACTTTTCCTAACTGTTGTATTTTTCTTTTCTTCTATTAATAAAAAACTAGCCCTAGGCACTTGCCTAGCGGATTGCCAAAAAAAAAGTAGTAGTATAACTACAAAAATAATATAATAAAGTAAAATATTAAATAAAAAACTAGTAATAACTGGTAAAATGTTTCTTAACTTGCTATTTGCAATCATCATTTGTGAAACACAGTTCTAGTACCTTGACTGATTCAAAGTTTGATTTATATAAATTGATCAGGAAAGTCAAACATCAATTACATCAACAATCGATGTCCCTATACTGCCTTAGTCAACTGTGCCAAATTGCTGGCCACGTTAAGTGTATTTAAAGTCAGCTCATATAGCATGAATTGAAAAAAAGGAAATATCCTCCCACTAGTTGTAGCAAAATTGATACTAATAACTAGGATACTATTTCTTAAGCTTGCAATTTGCAATAATCACTCGCGTAACGCGGTTATATTCCCTAACAAGTTCAAACTTTGATCTACATAAATTGATCGCGAAAGTCTATTATTAACTACACCAACATCTTGCACTAAATTTGCTAAAGAAATTATATACTGAGGGAAAAAATGGCAGAGAGTGCTATATCTTATTTGGTACATCAGTTTTCAGCTTGGCTCCGCGGTGGACAAAAATGTTTTGAAGGAATTGAACAAGAAATTGTTCATATCAGGGATGCATTTGAACAAATGAGGACTTTCTCAAGAGTAGCTGATGCTAAAGAAGAAGAAGATGCTGGATTACAAGTATGGATCAAACAAGTACAAGAACTTGCACATGATGTCCAAGACATTCTTGAAAAACATGTTGTTATGTGCAACAATTTTCAAGAAAAGGTATCATGGCCATGGAAAAAACCCCATCATTCATTAATGTCTAAGAAGTTCTTAGAAGCTCAGAATGATAATCTTCTAGTGATGTTGGAAGGTGTCAGGGCCCGAATCATCGTCACTTCTGAAGGACACAAAACATTTCTTCAGAAATATGGTGCTATACCAACTGTGGAAAGTAGCAATATTTCATGGTGCAATAACCATGAAGAAGTAATTCTTGAAGATGATGCAGATCTTGTAGGTGTTGAAAATCATAAATCAATGCTTCTTGACTGGTTACTTTCTGATGATCAAGAATGGAAATTGCTTTCTATAGTTGGAACTAGAGGTATAGGGAAAACTGCCCTAGTCAAGAAA
This sequence comes from Nicotiana sylvestris, assembly GCF_000393655.2. NCBI lineage: Eukaryota > Viridiplantae > Streptophyta > Magnoliopsida > Solanales > Solanaceae > Nicotiana > Nicotiana sylvestris. The sequence continues at coordinate 172,108,595 of NC_091061.1, forward strand.
ATCTTTGATGATGCAGCAGTGAGTAAGAATTTCAATCGAACTATATGGATTGAGATTCCAAGGTTTTCTGATGTTACAGATATGTTGTTGAGCATGGTTAATCTAAACGATGACCATACCCGTCGAGCACTTGAAACCATGAATGGTAACATGTTGGCACAGTACCTTCAACAAACCTTTGAGACATTGAGGTACTTTGTTGTCCTTGATGATGTCCCTGATATTGACACATGGAGGACTCTCAAATATTTATTTCCTAGTAAAAGCCGTGGAAGCAGGGTTATCATCATATCGCGTTTTGCTGAAATATGCCATGCCATTTGTGCAGAAACTGGTGGTGATAGTCATGTTTATAGTTGGAAGCCTTTGTCTGAAGAAGAATCTTGGATTCTTTTCTGCAGAAAGGTATTCTCAGGCAGCCTGTTATGTCCTCCATCTTTGATGCAAATCTCCAAAGACATCGTAGAAAAATGCAATGGTTTGCCACTGGCAATTTTGTTGATTGCTGGTGCACTGGCTACTAAAGGGAACAGAACAGAGGCGTGGGACTTGTTTCGTGGCAACCTTGTTGACAAGTTACAAGGTAGTTATAGTGAAGTCGAGCACATGAAAAAGATACTCGGTCTATGTTATCAAGACTTGCCTTTCTATCTCAAGTCTTGTTTCACATATCTGAGCATAATTCCAAAAGATCATGTCATTAATAAGAAGAGACTGATTCGACTATGGGCAGCAGAAGGACTTGTCCTTGAAAGAGAAGGAAAGGGAATTGCACAAGTTGCTGAAAGCTATCTCAATGAACTTGCAAACAGAAGCTTGATCCAAGTTACCAAAAAGTACCCTGATGGATGGCTACAATCATTCAGCATTCATAACATGTGGTATGAAACCATTCTTTCTAAGTCGGGGGAAAGGGTCGTTACAACTATAGCTAATGGGGAAGGAACAAAAAGACCTCACAAAGTCAGACATCTAATAATCGCTGATGAATTGGCTAATGATATACAAGATGTTGATCGGTTTAAGCATCTTCACTCTCTGATAACGTTCAGGTCATCAGATTCTGTCACTAATTCATTCTTGTTGAAGCCGTTATGTGGCAGTTTCAAGCTACTCAAGGTCTTAGATTTAACAGGAGCCCTACTGGTGAGCATACCAGAAGAAGTCTTTGAATTAGTACATCTCAAGCTTTTGAACTTGAGGAACACTAAGATAAAACATCTGCCAGGATCAATACAGAAGCTTGAGAATCTCGAGTTCTTGGACCTAAGGGATGTTGAAGTTTGGCAAAATGCCAAAGTCCCACATTGGTTGGGAGTTAAGTTTGGAGGGGATTTTTCCCCTATAAAAGAAGGCCTAATGTTTAGGATTGAGACACACCTCTCATTTGCCTTCTCATCTGTTTAAGGCATTTGTATCTTCTCTCTTTAGTATTATTTCACTTGTATTTTTGGAGTGAAATAAAATATTGGTTGTGTCCGAGGAGTAGGCAAAATTAGCCGAACCTCGTAAATTCTGGTGTTCCCTTTATTGTTGCTTTATTGTCTTATTTATTATTTGGTGGCTGTCATAATTTTTGGTATAGTAGTTGTGACTTATTCACACTATATACATTTGGCTTCCGCAACAATTGGTATCAGAGCCAAGGTACTGTCTTAGTATGCTCTGTGGTTGCAGCATAGTCTGATCTTCCACATCAGAAAAGATTTATCTTGGTAACTGAGTCAAGGTTCTGTCTGAGTATGCTCTGTAGTTGCAGCTTAGTCTGATCTTCTACATCAGAAAGGAAATAATCTTGATTTGTGTCGTCAGCTATTAAATAATATTTGTGTCAAATATGGGGGACAATAAACAAGAAGAATCTACATCAAGTGTCAACAATACGCCATCATTGGCATCTTCGCTTATGACAAGAATTGTGTCAAATGCGAAATTTGCGGTCGAAATATTTGACGGGTCCGGACATTTTGGGATGTGGCAAGGCGAGGTTCTAGATGTCCTTTTTCAACAAGGGCTAGATCTGGCCATTGAAGAAAAGAAACCAGATGTTATTGGAGAAGAAGATTGGAGAATTATCAACCGTGTTGCTTGCGGTACCATTCGATCCTACCTTGCTAGAGAGCAGAAATATCCATACACAAAGGAAACTTCTGCAAGTAAATTATGGAAAGCACTGGAGGATAAATTTTTGAAGAAAAACAGTCAAAATAAATTGTACATGAAGAAGAGACTGTTTCACTTCACCTATGTTCCTGGTACCACGATGAATGAACATATCACCAGTTTCAATAAGTTGGTCACAGATTTGCAAAATATGGATACAACTTATGATGATGGTGACTTGGCCTTAATGTTGTTGGCGTCACTTCCTGATGAGTACGAGCACCTTGAAACTACTCTACTCCATGGAAATGACGAAATTTCTCTCAGAGAAGTTTGTTCAGCTTTGTACAGCTATGAACAAAGAAAGCGAGAAAAACAGAAGGGCGGAGAAGGAGAAGCACTGTTTGTGAGGGGTCGTCCTCAAAATCAAACGAGGACAAAGAAGGGAAGATCCAAGTCAAGATCCAGACCCAGCAAAGATGAATGTGCCTTTTGTCGAGAAAAAGGGCACTGGAAGAAAGACTGTCCGAAGTTGAAGAATAAGGCCAAACATAACAATGGAAAGGCTATTATGGATTCAAATGTAGCTGATTGTGATGATTCAGACTTCTCATTAGTTACAACAGAGTCATCAACATCATCAGACATATGGTTGATGGACTCGGCTTGTAGCTATCATATGTGTCCCAACAGGGACTGGTTCGTGGAATTTCAAGAAGGAGAATATGGAGTCATCCACACAGCGGATAACAGCCCTCTTACCTCATATGGCATTGGTTCAATACGATTAAGGAACCATGATGGAATGATCAGAACATTGATAGATGTTCGATATGTACCGGATTTGAAGAAGAATCTCATCTCTGTGGGAGCCCTAGAATCAAAAGGGTTCAAAATCATTGCAGAAAATGGAGTGATGAGAGTATGCTCCGGTGCACTAGTGGTAATGAAGGCTAATCGGAAGAATAATAATATGTACCGCTATCGTGGCAGTACAGTTATTGGGACAGCGACAGTAACATCCAGTGACGACAAAGAGGCAGAAGCAACCAAGCTATGGCACATGCGCTTGGGACATGCTGGAGGAAAATCCTTGAAAACTCTATCAGATCAAGGATTGTTAAAAGGAGTAAAGGCTTGCAACTTGGAGTTTTGTGAGCATTGTGTTAAAGGGAAACAGACAAGGGTTAAATTTGGTACAGCGATCCATAATACTAAAGGCATTTTGGATTATGTACACTCTGATGTTTGGGGTCCTTCCAAAACACCTTCATTGGGTGGGAAGCACTATTTTGTAACCTTTGTTGATGATTTTTCCCGAAGAGTATGGGTGTATACAATGAAGAGCAAAGATGAAGTGTTGGGAATTTTTCTCAAATGGAAGATGATGGTGGAGAATCAGACAGGCAGGAGAATCAAGTGTATTCGCACAGACAATGGAGGTGAATACAAAAATGATCATTTCAATAAGGTCTGTGAAAATGATGGCATCATCCGACACTTCACTGTTAGACATACACCACAACAGAATGGAGTGGCAGAACGTATGAACCGGACCTTGCTGGAGAAGGTACGGTGTATGTTGTCCAATGCTGGCTTGGGCAAAGAATTTTGGGCTGAGGCAATTACATATGCATGTCACCTCATTAATCGTCTACCATCTGCTGCTATTGATGGCAAAACACCATTTGAAAAATGGTACGGAAAACCTGCTGTAGATTATAACTCTTTGCACGTGTTTGGCTCAACTGCATATTATCATGTGACGGAGTCAAAATTGGATCCAAGGGCAAAGAAGGCTATTTTTATGGGAATTACTTCTGGAGTCAAAGGATATCGCTTATGGTGTCCTATGACAAAGAAAGTAATGTTCAGCAGAGATGTTACCTTTGATGAATTTGCTATGGTAAATAAGGTAACAAGAAGATACCAAACAAAATGAAGGTGCTTCTAAGCAGGTGGAGTTTGAGGGAAAATTTATTTTTCCTACACAAGAAGCAGAGGAGGAAACAAATGAAGATTACCCTCTGGAAGGAGAGCCAGTAGAGGAGATTCCAACTCAGGAATCTCAACAACAACTTGAATCAATAGCAACCAGCAGGCCAAAAAGAACAATAACGAAACCTGTTCGTCTCATAGAGACGGTTGCTTGTGCAACCTCAATTGTAGCTGATGATGTTCCTACTACTTACAAAGACGCTGTCCAAAGTTCAGAAGAAGATAAGTGGAGGATTGCCATGAATGATGAAATACAGTCCCTTCATCAGAATCATACATGGAGATTGGCCAATCTCCCGAAGGGAAAGAAAGCAATTGGGTGCAAATGGGTATTTGCAAAGAAAGAAGGATTTCCTAACCAATTAGATGTTCGCTACAAAGCAAGATTGGTGGCCAAAGGATATGCTCAAAAGGAGGGAATTGATTACAATGAAGTGTTTTCTCCAGTTGTAAAACATTCCTCCATTAGAATTATGTTGGCTTTGGTAGCACAATTGGATTTGGAACTAGTTCAGATGGATGTAAAAACTGCGTTTTTACATGGAAACTTGGAGGAGGAAATCTACATGACTCAGCCAGAAGGATTCAAAGTTGCTGGAAAAGAAAATATGGTGTGCAAACTTGAAAAATCGTTGTACGGATTGAAACAATCTTCTAGACAATGGTACAAGCGATTTGACGAGTTTATGTTGCGGCAAGGGTACAAGAGAAGCAAATACGATCATTGTGTGTATTTGCACAAGCTTAAAGATGGTTCCTTTGTATATCTTCTCCTATATGTTGATGATATGTTGATAGCTTCCAAGAATTTGGAAGAAATTGATAAGTTGAAGATTCAACTGAAGAAGGAGTTCGAGATGAAGGATTTGGGTGAGGCAAAGAAAATTCTTGGCATGGAGATAATTAGAGATAGACGTTCAAAGAAACTCTGTTTATCTCAAAAGGAATATTTGAAGAGAGTACTTCAACGTTTTGGCATAGATGACAAGACTAAGCCAGTTAGTACTCCACTTGCTTCCCATTTTAAGCTAAGTACTACTATGTCGCCAATGGATGAAGCTGAACGAGAGTATATGTCAAAGGTACCATACACAAATGTTGTTGGTAGCTTGATGTATGCAATGGTTTGCACAAGGCCTGACATTTCACAAGCTGTTGGAGTTATTAGCAGATATATGCACAATCCAGGGAAGGAGCATTGGCAAGCTGTGAAGTGGATTCTACGGTATATTCATAATACTGTAGATGTCGGGTTAGTTTTTGAGCAGGAAGACAATCAGTCTGTAGTTGGATATTGTGACTCAGATTTTGCGGGTGATATGGACAAACGAAGATCAACTACTGGTTATGTGTTTACTTTTGCAAAGGCACCAGTTAGTTGGAAGTCTACTTTGCAGTCAACAGTTGCTTTGTCTACAACAGAGGCAGAGTACATGGCTATTACAGATGCTGTGAAAGAGGCAATTTGGCTTCAAGGATTGCTAAAGGAGCTTGGTGTTGAACAAAAAGGTATCACAATTTTTTGTGATAGTCAAAGTGCTATTCAATTAGCGAAGAACCAAGTTTATCATGCAAGGACGAAGCACATTGATGTTCGGTATCATTTCGTACGAGAAGTCATAGAAAAAGGTGGAGTCACGGTGAAGAAAATTCATACTACAGAGAATCCTGCTGATATGCTGACAAAGGTGGTGACTGCGGTCAAGTTTCAACATTGTTTGGATTTGATCAACATTGTTGAACACTGAAGATTGAAGATGAAGACACAACCAAAATTTGTTATTGAGAGAGAATTGAAAATGTGGAATTTTGCCAAGGTGGAGATTTGTTGAAGTTTGGCAAAATGCCAAAGTCCCACATTGGTTGGGAGTTAAGTTTGGAGGGGATTTTTCCCCTATAAAAGAAGGCCTAATGTTTAGGATTGAGACACACCTCTCATTTGCCTTCTCATCTGTTTAAGGCATTTGTATCTTCTCTCTTTAGTATTATTTCACTTGTATTTTTGGAGTGAAATAAAATATTGGTTGTGTCCGAGGAGTAGGCAAAATTAGCTGAACCTCGTAAATTCTGGTGTTCCCTTTATTGTTGCTTTATTGTCTTATTTATTATTTGGTGGCTGTCATAATTTTTGGTATAGTAGTTGTGACTTATTCACACTATATACATTTGGCTTCCGCAACAAGGGACACATTGGTAAACAAATTGCCTGATGAGATTCTAAGGCTTCAACATCTTCGCCATGTCCTCATTTATCGCTGGGGTGCTGATTTTTTGCATGGTTTCAAAGCCCCTAAGAACATAGGGACTCTTGTGTCCTTAGAAATGGTGAATCTTATAAATGCCACTGCAAGTACAGTGATTGAACTGGGAAAGTTAACAAGACTACAAATATTAGAAATCGCGGAACTGAGAAGAAAACATGGAAGGGATCTTTGTTCTTCCCTTGACAAGTTGATAAATCTACAACAACTATCAATCTCATCTTATGGGGTAAGTGACATTATTGATTTGCACTATCCCCTTTCTTCTACACACACATCCCTCCGAATATTGCTCTTCGAAGGATGTCTAGAGAGGTTTCCACAATGGGTAACATCTCTTCAAGCCTTAGCCACAATTCATCTAAAATGGAGCAAGTTAGTGGAAAATGCACTAGACAGTCTTCAAGATTTGCCCAACCTTGTAAAACTAGTGCTAGACCAGGCCTATGAAGGCGAAGAATTGAGGTTCAGGGCAAGTGGATTCAAAAAACTGAAAGACTTACGTATTCTGCACTCTACAAAACTGAGACAGATTAAAGTGGAAGAGGGCGCAATGCCTTCTCTTTATGAGCTTCAATTGCGCAACTGCGGATTAATGGAGGAGTTGCCCTTAGGGATTGAACATTTGAGCATGCTTCAGTATCTTTCGCTGGAACAAATGTCCGAGAAGTTGTTAATGACTGTGCAGCTTAAGGACAGTCAAAGTGGGGATTACTGGAAAGTTGCTCATATTCACGGACTTCATATAGACTAGAAGACTTGCAGAAAAGCTGAAAGGTTATTAGGAATGAGATAATGCAAGAGAAGAGATTAGTAACATGTTTTTGATAATTTAGATTCAAACTTTTAAGATTATAGTAGTTCAAAATATTAGTACTCTTTACTTCTTATTTTCTTATCTTTGGGTTTCTCATTCTGAACTTCCTGACTCACAAACAGGGACGGAGGGCGGAAGGGAGTTCATTCGCATCCCTTCCGCCGAAAAATTACAAACTTTTCTTTTATGTATATATGTATATAAATATTAAATGTTTTTTTGTTTTTTTGGCAATCCGCTAGGCAAGCGCCTAGGGCTAAGTTTTTTATTAATAAAAGAACAGAAAAATACAACAAATAGGAAAAGTACAAATAAGGGGGACAATAACACCGGTATTGTTACCCATATGCCTTGGCTATATAATCACTCCTCTGCGCCTCACACTGCCTTATGATGACAGCCTCATGTAGAGGATTCATGGTGTAGCTGTCGGCAACGTCTCACGAGGGCATATAATCTCATAACCGTGTGGATATTTTCCAAAGGCATAGGACCAAGGCAACACAAACCGGGCTAAACCTTACCTTACTAATCCTATTGAGGCAAATAAAAAGCATCGCTTACTAACAAGCATGTAAAAAGAAAGAACTGGAAAGAACCAAATATTTAATGATCATCACAGAGTTTATAACATACTCTGTGATGATATTACAAATGAGTATACTAACATAATGGTAGAATAAAATGATGAAGGAATTAAAATGTTGTCCCTTCTTGTCCGAACTTGTAATTTCTTCAATTTGTAACTCTTTTTCATCACAATCCCAATTCTTCAAGATGTATTCAAAATTCATGATTTCTTTTTTGAACGATTGGACTTTGTTGATGTAGTTGGGGCGGCCTTCTTTTGTTTGGCAACTCTCATTGGAGGTTCGCCTAACATTTAAAAAATCACTAACCTTGTCATCCCAACTATTCTTCCTTGTATGAGATTTGCAAATTTTTCCACTATGCATTGGTGATAAATCCCCTTTTCTTGCCGCCTCTTCTCTACACTGTTGTAACATTGCATCTTCTTCTCCTTGTTCAAAAAACTCTCTCCCTAAATTCACAGGTTGTGGTTCATTTTGAATCGTATCTAGTGACACCAAGGCAGATTCTCCGGTTGCCACCATTGCCTTACTTTGTTGTTGTCCAATGTGTTGTAATTTGTTGTTATTCCTACCTACAGGACCTGTGCTAGATGTAATAGGATTTACAGGTATGGAACTTACCATAGCTTCCAAAAGCTTTCTCTCCTCCTCTGAAATAACTGGTTTAGTGGTGACCAGTTGCTGCTGCCCAGTTTTTGCCCGATCAGCTGTAGGATGTGCAGCTTTAACAGTTTGCCTTGTACATGCTGTTGCAGCTTGACTTGGACTTGTATTTGGGGAACAGCTCTTAGCACCTATAGTAAGCTGCTTGGAAGAAGTTGCTACATGTTGAGGCAAAATTCCAGCTGGGGCATTTTGAATTGCAGCACTAGGAGACATTCTGGGAACAAATGCAGGAGCATGGAGGTTTAATTTGCTCGTGGGGACTGCTGCAATTTTCCCATGAGACTTTGACTTAACTAGAGAGTCAAGCTCCTCACCTGCACTCTCCTGATCCACCTCCTCGTCACCTTCTTCAGCTGAGTATCCTGCAAAACCATCGCCCCAGTCCTCCTCTTCATATTCGTCTCGTTGATCTTGCCACAGTTTAGATGTAATAGCCTTAAGCCTCACGTTTGTTTGTATAACCTCGTTGTTATTCCCCGTTGACAACATAAACTGTCTAGATTCACCTTCTAATTCCCCAAACGACTCCGCAGATTGAGAAGGGATATCATATACGGAGGTGTTCAAAGTGACCACAGGTTGTTTCACAACAGTAGAATTTTTCATCATTTTATTCTGAGCATCTTTGATGATTTGTTCTACTTGAGGGTTGGAAAAATGCATTGTAGGTGCATTTGAACTGTGTGCCTCTGCCTTTTGCTTATCAACACGAAAAATGTCCTTCGAAATAGTGAGACGATCACCAATGTTCTTGGAGATTTGCTGCTGCGTGTTACTGCGTAAAGGTTGTGGTTGCCCATTTTTTGGAGTTGTGTTCATCATCATAGCTGCTTGGGCATTCTCTACCATTTTAGCTAGCTCTGTATTGGAAATGTGCATTGTTGTTGTAGGATCATCATGTACTTGACTTGCCTCAACAATGTGATTTTTATCTGTTGCAATCCCAAGTCGATCATTTAAACCTGTGTCACCCTGCACCAGTTGCAATATGATATTCTTTAATCAAATGAACAACCCGCTCTCATAGCAGTTAATAGTACGATCAAGATTCATGTCCATTCAGCTGTCTACATTTTCTTTTTCAGTCCATCTCTCCTATCCTCATATACTACCTGAACTGAGCTTGTAAAGTTGCAGACATTTCTTCTCTTCTTACACTGGGTTTTTCTAAAATCTCCTAGTTCAAATGGGAAAAAATGCTTCCACAAAATATCCAAGCAATAACTTTTGTAGACTGAGCTACCAAATAATTTGCACGTAAAAACAAAATGTCTGATAATTTCAGAAGCTCCTTTTTCCTTGGTTTAGAAGTACGTATTTACCATATAATAAGTCATATTCATCTTTCTTTTTAATATATTGAAGGATTCAAAAGAAATAATACACTTTCTATTTCGAAGCTCATGCAGTTTCATGCAATTATTGGCAAAAACAAACCACAACTCGCATGAGTTCGTAGGTAAAAAGGGCCACAGAAAAGGACGGCCAGTTCTTTAAAAGGCGGTGACATAAACTTCAAATATATACAAGACCGTGGTGCATACCTTACTAGTATTTGCTCACACCAGGAGGCAAGAAAGAACTGATCCAGCAAATGCTACCCCTTACGATCTTATAAGTTCTTTACAAGGAGGATTTGGTCCCGACCTGTAACGCTCCTTATATTAATAAAAGTTTCAAGACACGCTAATTATATAATTAAAATATTATTATTATTTTTTTCTTGCCTATAGTAAATATATATATGTGTGTGTACACACATACTTAAATAATTGGATATACAATTAGAAAAATATTAACAATTTTAATATTATTACTTATTAAAAGTGGGTATCATTAATTATTAGTTAAGTTAAAAAAAAAAAGTAAAAGACTTAAAATTGGGCTTAAAGCCCATAGAATAGGTTGGACGTAAGATAAGAAAAAAAGGCTTAAAGCCTGGCACGAAAAGGGGGCAAAGGAAGTGGGTTTCAAAAAAATACAAAGCAACAATTCAATAATTAGACTAAGGGCAGAGACGAAGCAATAAGTTCCCGCGACCATTCACTCAGACAATCCAATTTCTAGGGTTCTTTACAATTCACTAATTCTTGCACTCAGGTATATAAAATTTCTTATTGTCAATTACCCTACAGTAGTAATAGGTAAGATTAAATAGTTAATTCCTTTCTTTCTCTGCATCAACAGTAAATCCTATGTTTAGGTCTGAAACTTTGAAATTAATTAAAATGCACTGGTTGTTGTAGAATCAATTGTTTGATGGGTATAAATTGGACTGGGGTCTACGTATCGGCTCAAGGAGTATTGAGGTGAGTTGACATAACTCTTTACTAAAGTGGTTTAACTCACAAAAGCACGCACACAAGGTGTTTGATGAATTGCATAAAAGAGTTAATATATACTTAATGGGAGTAGTAAGTACTTATTAGCTTAGAATTATTTTCTAGCTAAAGTTTAGATGATTATTTGGATCTATATGCATAAATTTCAGATTTTTATATTATTCTTATATGCCATTTTCATGTTGAAAACTCATGAAAGATCAAGAACCTTTATAAATACTTTTGAATGTTTATTTCATTCTTGTGTCATGTCTTACATTTAAGGATACCAGTATGAGTATGTATAACAGATTTAGACTTGAAAAGTCACAAGAAGAAGTTTTAGAAAGAAAAGATTTTTGGGGGTATCCTTTATTCTGAGAAGGGGTCATCGTCCAGGCCTAGGGTCCTGACCAAGGCGTTGACTTCCTGAAACTACTTGTGCCAAAGTAGGGAGCACATGAGCCGAGGGTCTCGTTGCTGAGAATTTACTTAGTCATACTAAGGTATGAGACATGAGCGCTGAGAACCATGAAGTGAGTGGCACCTCGTGGATTGGGCCTATTCGATCAGGTTGGGATCGAACCCGTGCCGAACACACGGTGACTGAGATAGAATTAAGGCAGGATAGTTGGAACTCCCAAAGTATAAAGTGAAGTATTTTTTTTATGAGTAAGAAAAAGAAAAGAATTTCTTTTAGAATATTCATGAACTGCTATTATGCAATTATTTTAGAATTATTCTTATAAGTTTTATGTTTTACATGCATTTAGAACCTTTGCTCATAATGTATATGTTATTAAAGTTTCGCCCCTGTTGTTGAGACTCACTGAGTACAATGGATGGTACTGACGTTCTCTTTTGGGAACCTACGTTGATCTGCGGTACAACGTAGGAACTGGATTTGCAGGCGAGCAGGCTACGAGTTAGGACTTCCTTCTCTTCCGGTGCTATTGGTGAGCTCCGCTTTTGTTCGTGGAGTATTCCTTAGAGTCATCTTTATTTAGTTATTTCTTTGTTACTTAGAGAACTGACCAGGAAATCTCATGTCCTGAGCAGTGCGTCAGTTTATCAGTAGAGGCTTCATAGACATAGTCGTTGGGTTAAGATTCAGATATTTTTGATAATAACTTAGCAGCATTTTATTGGTTACTACGAATAAAGTTTTGAAGTTGGCTTATTTTATATATTTAAATCATTTAAAAGTATTTGGTTACAGTAGTGTTTTGTGGCATATAAAGTTTGAGATTATAATAGATTTGATAAGCGGAGATGGTCCGCTCGGTCATGTTTAGTGATCGAATGTCGGTCCCGGCTTGTTCAGAAAATGGGTCGTGACACGACCAGCCTTAACTAAGTACAAGTCATTTGTTTGGAAAAGCTCTTCAAAGTTTTCAGCCTGTAACCACTCTCAGAATAAAATGAAGATTTGCTGACTGCAGAGAGAAACCGATTAGTAACAGACATTGTTAAATTCGCATTATCTTCGATTACCAATCTCAATAAGGAAGTGTCACTTACATTCAGCTTTACTCCAAGTGAAATTAAGTCTTTTAACAAATTTCTTGTTAACAAAAAAAAAATATCCTCTTGGTAGTAAAAACAAAAGGAACAATACCTAAACAACAATTATCAGGCCTGAGCATACACTTGTCCTCTTTCACATAGAAAAATCACATAAAGAACAAAGATAAGACATTTTTGAACTATTAGACACTTAATTACCCCAAAATAAAGACTTGGTAAAGAATTATAGAGACTAAAAACTATAGCTTCAAACTCACAACCAGAACCAATTCCACTATGGCTCACACGTACAACTTTTTCCAGAATCACTGTGGGCTCCCCATAGAATAAAAGATGATCTAGACCACGTATAACTGATGCCATATAATTCTGCTGCATACTTTTATGCTATACTACTGACCCCACAAAGATAATAGAATTGATTCCTTCACGGTAGACATCTCCTAGTTCAATTTTTGTAGCATACCACGATTGCTCCGGACTAACAAAAGGGGTTTAGTGTGGAGATTCTGGTGTAAACATTTGAGTTGACAATCAGTATTTTTAGACAGCCAGTAGTCGACCGAATCAATTGCCGAATTGCTTACCACGTTCTGTGTGTTAAAAGTCATACAGCATGAATTTAGAAAAGAGAAATAGTCCATTTAGTAAACTAGTAATAACTAAAACATAATATACTAAAAAATATAGCAAGAAGTGGTAAAATGTTTCTTAACTTGCAATTTGCAATAATCATCTGTGAAACGCAATTCTAGTCCCTACACGGATTCAAAGTTTGATCTAGTATAAATTGGTCTCGAAAGTCCAACATTAATTACATCAACATCTTGGATAATTTTTCAAAGAATTTATACACTGAGTGAAAAAAAGGCAATCAGAGGCTTAGAACGGAGATTCTAGAGTGAACATTTAAGTTGACAGTAGATGTCTCTATACGGCCATAGTCAATGAACCAACCGTGCAAAATTGCTGCCACGTTAAGTGTGTTCAAAGTCAGCTCATACAGCATGAATATAGAAAAGGAAAAATCCTCCAACTAGTAGTAGTGAATTAGTCATAACTAGGATAATGTTTCATAAGCTTGCACATTGCAATAATCATTTACATAACGCAGTTCTAGAGCATAAACCAGTTCAAAATTTGATCTGTATAGATTGATCACCAAAGTCCACCATAAATTATACCAACATCTTGCACAAATTTGCAAAAGAAGCTATATACTGAGTTAAAAAAATGGCAGAGAGTGCTATATCTTATTTGATACATCAGCTTTCAACATTGCTCAATTGCGGACAAAAATTTCTTGATGGAATTCAGCAAGAAATTGTTCATATCAGGGATGCATTTGAACAAATGAGGACTTTCTCAAGAGTAGCTGATGCTAAAGAAGAAGAAGATGGTGAATTACAAGTATGGATCAAGCAAGTACTAGACCTTGCACATGATGTCCAAGACATTCTTGAAAATCATATTGTCATGTGCAACAGTTTTCCAGAAAAGGTATCATGGCCATGGAGAAAATTCCATCATTCATTAATGTCTGAGAAGTTATTTGAAGCTCAAAATGATAATATTTTAAAAGCATTGGAAAGTATAAAGGCCCGAATCATCGTCATTTCTGAAGGACATAAAACGTTTCTTCAGAAATATGGTGTTATAACAAGTGCAGAAAGTAGCAACATTACATGGTGTAATAACCATGAAGAAGTACTTCTTGTTGATGATGCAGATCTTATAGGTGTTGAAAATCATAAATCAGTACTACTCGAGTGGGTTCTTTCTGATGATCCAGAATGGAAATTGCTTTGTGTAGTTGGAACAAGAGGTATAGGGAAAACCACCCTAGTCAAGAAAATCTTTGATGATGCAACAGTCAACAAGCATTTCAATCATCATACTCTGTGGATTGATATTCCAAAATTTTCTGATGTTAAGGAGCTATTCACGAGCATGCTTGATCCACAAGATGACCATTCCCGTCGAGCACTTGAAGCCATGGATGCTAACATGTTGGCACAATTCCTTCAACTATTCTTTAAGTCATCAAGGTACTTAATTGTCCTTGATGATTTCCCTGATATTGGCACCTGGAGAGCTCTCAAATGTGCATTTCCTAGAGAAAGCTGTGGCAGCAGGATTATCATCATATCTCGTTTTGCTGATATATGCCATACCATTTGTGTGGAAACTGATGTTGGTAGTCATGTTTATAATTTGAAGCCTTTGGCTGAAGAAGAATCTTGGATTCTTTTCTGCAGAAAGGCATTTTCAGGCAGCCTATTATGTCCTTCATCCTTAATGCAAATCTCCAAAGACATTATACAGAAATGCAGAGGTCTGCCACTGGTGATTTTGGTGATTGCTGGTGCTTTGGCTACTAAAGGGAAAAGAAAAGAGGCATGGGAGATGTTCTATGACAGCCTTGTTGACAAGTTACAAGGTAGTTATAGTGAAGCCGAGCACATGAAAAGGATACTCAATCTATGTTATCAAGACTTGCCTTTCTATCTCAAGTCTTGTTTCACTTATCTGAGCATAATTCCAAGATATCATGTCATCGATAAGATGAGACTGACTCGACTCTGGGCAGCAGAAGGACTTGTTCTTGAAAGAGAAGGAAAGGCAATTGCACAAGTTGCTGGAAGCTATCTCAATGAACTTGCAAACAGAAGCTTGATCCAAGTTGCTAAAAAATACCCTGATGGAAGGTTAGCAATATTCAGCATTCATAACCTGTGGTATGAAATCATTCTTTCTAAGTCAAGGGAAAGTGCCATGGTAACTATAGCTAATGGGGAAGAAAGAAGGCCTCACAAAGTCAGACATCTGGTAATCACTGATGAATTGGCAAACGATATACAAAATATTGATCGGTTTAAGCATCTTCACTCACTAATAACGTTCGGTTCACCAGATTCTGTCACTAGTTCATTCTTGTTGAAGCTGTTATGTGGAAGTTTCAAGCTACTCAAGGTCTTAGACTTGACACAAGCCCCATTGGTAAAAATACCAAAAGTAGTCTTTGAACTAGTACATCTCAAGTTTTTGAACTTAAAGAGCACTAAGATAAAACATCTCCCAGGATCAATACAGAAGCTTGTGAACCTCGAGTTCTTGGACCTAAGGGAGACATCAGTAAACAAATTGCCTGTTGAGATTCCAAGGCTTCAACATCTTCGCCATGTCCTCATTTATCGACGTGGTGCTGGTTTTTTGCATGGTTTTTCAGCTCCTGAGAACATAGAAACCCTTGCGTCCTTAGAAGTGGTGACTCTTATAAATGCCACTACAAGCACAGTGATTGAATTGGGAAAGTTAACAAGACTAAGAAAGTTAGAGATCGCGAAGCTGAGAAGAAAACACACAAGGGATCTTTGTTCTTCCCTTGACAAGTTGATCAATCTTGAACAACTATCTATCTCATCTTATGGGGTGAGTGACATTATTGATTTGCACTATCCCCTTCGTTCTACGCACTCATCCCTTCGAACATTAACCTTCGAAGGGCGTTTGGAGAGGCTTCCAATATGGGTAACATCTCTTGAAGCCTTGGCCACAGTTCATTTAAAATTGAGCAAGTTAGAGGACAATGCACTAGAAACTCTTCAAGATTTGCCCAACCTTGTAAACCTTGTGCTAGACTCGGCTTATGAGGGCGAAGAGTTGAGGTTCGGGGCAGGCGGATTCAAGAAACTGCGAGAATTATATATTTGGCACTGCAGGAAATTGAGAATAATTAAAGTGGAAGAAGGAGCAATGCCTTCTCTTGAGGAGCTTCAACTGCGCAACTGTATGGTAATGAAGGAGTTTCCGTTTGGGATTGAGCATTTAAGCAAGCTTCAACGTCTTGTGTTGCAAAATGTTTCTGAAAAGATGTTGATGACTTTGCAGCTTGAGGACAGTCAAAGTGGGGATTACTGGAAAATTGCTAATATTCCTAGAGTTCAGATAGTAGACTTGTAGAAAAACTGGAAGATAGATAGTGTTAGGCGTTTATCCAGATTTTCTTACCATAATTGGTTTTCCTATCTCGTGAAAGAAAGGACAATATATTTACCATAATTGAGTTTTTCTTTTCCTAGAAGGAAATTACAAATCTTCCATATTTGGGCAGTCCTTTTTCTTGTAGGAAAAGGTTTGGACTTTTATAAATTGAGGATCCTTCTTTCTCATTCAGTAGAATCCACAATGTAGCCATAAGGGATTTGAGAGTGGTGTTAAGGGGGAGAACTTTACGGGACAAGTGTTAGTATGTCACTTGTGTTTGCCTCTTCGTGAGGTTGTTCTCTCGATATTTTGTACTCTTTTTTTATATAGTGGATTGCTCATCTCCGTTGTGGACGTAGGTCAGTTGACCTAACCACGTTAAATATTTATCTCTTTTTGGTATATTTCTCTTTGTTGTGTGGTTTATCGTCGTTCAAGGTTTGGTTTGCTAGCTTCCGCATGACACCTAATTTTTTTGGTCCTTACAAGTGGTATCAGAGCGAAGTTCAAGACAGGTTCATCTTGGCGGGTTCAGTTCTAGCCGCAACATATTTTGACGATTATCGTGATTTTTTTCTGAGAAATTTGACTAGTGTGCTACGCACGTTGAGACAAACTTAATGGTGGAGATTTGGAGATGCGGCCTGTTGAAGGCTATATGAAAAAGGTGGATCAAGTTTATTTTGTAAAAAAATTCAGGTCAAGGGGGAGAATTGTTAGGCGTTTATCCAGATTTTCTTACCATAATTGATTTTTCTATCTCATGAAGGAAATGACAACATATTTACCATAATTGAGTTTTTCTTTTCCTAGAAGGAAATTACAAATCTTTCATATTTGGCCAGTCTTTTTCTTGTAGGAAAAGGTTTGGACTTCTATAAATTGAGGATCCTTCCTTCTCATTCAGTAGCATCCACAATGTAGCCATAAGGGGTTTGAGAGTCGTGTTAAGGGGGAGAACTTTACGGGACAAATGTTAGTGTGTCACTTGTGTTTGCCTCTTCGTGAGGTTGTTCTCTCGATATTTTATACTCTCTTTTTATATAGTGGATTGCTCATCTCCATTGTGGACGTACGTCAGTTGACCAAACCACATTAAATATTTGTGTCTCTTTTTAGTATATTTCTCTTTGTTGTGTGGTTTATCGTCGTTCAAGGTTTGCTTTGCTAGCTTCCGCATGACACCTGATTTTTTCGGTCCTAACAGATAGGACTGGAATTATGCAAAAGAAGAGAAACAAAGTCTTACTGATTAGCACCATGTTTCTTTGTTAATTCAGATTCAGACTCCTGAAGATTATCAATGGAGCTCAAAAAATAACTCTTTACTTCTCATTTCTCATTCTTAGGTTCAGATTCTCATTTTCAGGTGTAATCATTTAGAAGCAACTTTATCCTTAACCTGGTTATTCGCGTTACCATATAATAATTCGCATTAACTATTGTCCTCCTATTCAAAAGTTCATGTACTTTCAAGCTATTATTGAAAAAACAAACCACTAAATCAAAGGAGGAGCAGAAGGGCAGGTAAGAGTATGTAAAAAGGGGTCATGGACAATGAAGCATGGTGGCCATTGCATCTCCATATTAGAGTTCTTAAAAAGTGTTAAATGAAAGTCAAATATATACAACATACTATCACATAGCTTACTAGTATTTGCTCACGCCAGGAAGCAAGCAAGAAACTCCATTTCCCACCTCCTAATTGACCATGTAAACTTGCACGATTAACCTACCAGAGTACATGGTTTTTTTTTCCTGTAAACCCATCTGTTGAAACTCAAACAAGCCAAAGATTAGAGTTCGTAGCCTGGGAACCTGGAATTTTCAGGCGTAAGTAAGTCGAACAAGAAGCAAGCAACGCCGCCTAATCCTTGGAAAAGAGAGTAGGAATGATCTGCTTCATTATGATGTCTTTCGTTCATGATTGTCCTCGCATTGTGATATAAGCAACTTGCAAAAGATCTTGCTCTTTCTTCATATATGCTTTCACCGGTTAGACGGAAGAGTGAAAGGAAGGCGTAAGCATTTCCAGACGCACCATCAGCAAGTCCTACTTTCTTCACCAATCCGTTTTTCCACACTACCTCTCCACCTTCTATGGCAGCATCACGAAACTCCCTATCATTTGACAGTACCTGCAGCACAAGAGAAAACCTGAGGTCATTCTTCGTTTCTCACAACTCAGACTCACCAAATTGTGACAATATGATACTTTTTGTTTTATCTTTGTGGATTTTCAATAGGGGTCGGAGCAGTAGCAGAGTTAGGAATTCTAACAAAAAGATTCAAAATAAAAAATACATGAATGCCACACCTAGACCTAAAGCAATTTTTGACCCACCTAAAATGCTACAATGTCGCATCTAAAATATTAATCAATGCCAAAGCAATTTTTACACCACATTTTTACCGCCACTCTTCATTATTTCAAAGAATCAACAATTTATAAACGCAAAAGGAGGTTTGTTACCCTATGTACATAATACAATTTTTTGGCAAAAGGAATTCATATAGACCTCTGCATCCACCTAGCTCCACACTTGGGGTCGGAGGATCCCAAGAGACGAGGTGCTTCCCCACTTTTACAATCTCAGAACCTTATGAGAAATCCACGTATTGGTCTGGAGAAGCTTGGAAAACCGAGTTTGAAAGAACAGGGAATACGAACATGCTTGTCATTATTAACTTAGGTTAAGTATTTTCGTTGAATACATCACTGATTATAACTTCTACCGAACAACCAAAAACTCTGCTCGAGTATTATAGGTACTAACCTCAGATGCTTTGCACATAGTAATGGTGATGCCTGTAGCACCGTGAGACCACTGAACCAGCTTGTCTCTTGGATTCCCTTCACTGACAGGATAATTGCCACTGTGGGGAAACCTGTTGCTCATCATGTACCTTAAGGTCTCCTTAACATCTTCAATATCTTCTTGAGAGACCGGAAAATGAAGTAACACGTGCAGAATACCAGCAAGGCCGTGAGCTGCGCCCCAATACCTTGTCCCGTGCCATCTATACATCAGAGGGCACGCTGGGTTATCAGTTGCCCCTGCTCTCCCTCCTTCTAATATAGCTTCGACGACAGGCATGAGATATTCATCTGGCACTGTCTCCTCCCCTAGGTATTTCCTGATAAATAATGCTGCCCACAAGAAGCCAGCTCGCCCATAAAGGAGATCATATGACATTCCAAAACCTCCATCTTCAGGTCCAACAGGAAGGGCTCTCTCCTGCGCCACCTGAAAATAACAAATTGGAGAAAGATTTAAATGTTGCTCCGAGCAAGGCTGAGCTAAACTACTGCAGTAGCAGAGGGATATCTGGACTTATATGATATATAGGCTAAAGTAATAAACATTAACATTAAGAAATTCATCACTGCATTAGATGCTGAAGCAATTACAATTGACAGTATGTGCTTCCATATCGAGAACAAACAAGTGCTAATGTTGAGGATTCTCAAGCATATTTTATTAGCTGACTGCCCAAGCAGATATAGAATACTTTATCGCTAGCATGGATTTAACAAATGTTTTTTCCTCATCACTAGGTCAAATTTTTTTCTTACTGAGATAAGCTTAAGTGAAGAGTCAACAAGAATTCATATAGTTGACCCCAAATAGTTCAACTTGTTTGGAACTAAGGCATAATTGTTATTATGTGAAGTAGGCTGTGCAAACTGTAATATCCCTTCAATAACTTCTTGAACTTACAAATAGTTGATGACTTAAAGGAACATAGTTGTTCTTGAAACTCATAATTTATGCAGTTGTCTTATGAACTTGTTATCCTAAAGTTAAACAAGAATCTATAAACAAGTAAGCTATATTGCTGATATTGGTTATATCAATGTGTTGTTGATATACAGTTCAATGAAGAGCAGTTCAACGAATCTTCACTTTAAATTTTCCGCTAAAAGTGGCCAGTAAAGTCATTTTGCGATTCAATAAAATGTTGTGGAGTAGATAAATGGTGAGGACAAGCTCCTTTTAACAAATTTCATGAAACAAAACGATATCTTTACTCGATAGGTAAAAGCAAATGACTCTAAGCAACAACAGGTCTCTGAGCTAAATCATCATCATAGCTAAGAAATAATTCAACACAATGAACACTCCTCAACAAGTAGGATGTGACACCATTCACAAACTTTTGGTCTCCTAGATAAAATGAGAAATTACGATGATACATTATACAATAATATTTTGGCCAAACATATCTCAGAACAATTTGTATCAAATTTGCAGGTCCCTAACACTAGCTTCCCTTAGTTGAAAAAGACAGGCCACATGTCTCGTCCCTGGCTGTAGATCAATGAAAGATAACTACAATCACATACCATTACTCTATGTACGTATATCCCCATATTCAGTGAAGCAACTCATATGAAATCAATGAACTGCCCCGTTGGATAGTTAAAGAAGTTTTTTCATATAAACAAGTATTGTTGCCTCAAGGAAATCATAATAAGGTTTGCTGGTACCTCAAGGAAATGGTTCAAATACAAATCTCGTTTGTATAGGTCCCCACAATAGTTGGCAGCAACAGCACCAAGAGCATATACCCCTCCTCTTCCACACAGAAAAGTCACATGCCTGGTCCCCAAAAAAGTAAAAAGATAGTAAGAAATACTTTATTTGAAGTACTATTAGATATTTAACGACCTTCAAATTTCAATAAAGATTTGGTAAAAGAATCCACTACGACTTGCACATAAAGCTTTTTTTCAGAATCACAGTGGGTATGTGCCAAATATTGTACCATTCCACAAAGATATAGACTTGATTGCTCCAAGTTATACATCTACATCAATTTTTTAGCACATGTTTTTTGAGAAATCTTAAAGTCGATATTTCTGTACAAAAAAGCATCTGATTTTCAAGCTCTAGAGAATGATGGAGACAATTCTTGCAAGACAAAACTACAGTATCATCCCAGATGTGATTCTTTTGTCCTTAATTTTAAATCCTGTAAAACATTATACATACCCCAGTTGTTCACTTTTATTTTCTTTTTTCTTTTCCTCCTTTTTTTCTCCAGATGACCATAAAAATAAACCATACTTGTCATTAAGGGACCAGTCATCAATATTTAATTTTTGATAAAGAAAACATTATTTCATTTCAACTAAATTCTCTTATGACTTTGTTTGGAAAAAAACATATTTGATGTTGTAACTAAGTATACGTGCGACACTTGGCAACTCGCTCACGATCTTGCACAACTTGCTCACGTTGTCAAGTCAGCCTTACTACACTCAAGATCGCTAAGAAAAGTTAGAACACATGAGAATTGCTAAAGGAAGCTTTTGTAGTAGAGAGAATTTGATTGTTTTGCTTGGTTGATGAATTACAAACGAATGCCCCCTATTTATACTAATCACCTAGGGGCTAGTATGTAAATAATAATTGTTCTACAAGTCCTTCCGTATTTACAAATAAGTCACTTCTCTAGAATATTCTACGTAGCTAGAATCTTCTAAGGACTTTCCTAACAATTCTATAGGGTTCTAGGGTCTTCCTAAGGAAACCTCTATATTTCTCTAGAACTTTCCTACAAGTGCATAAATATCTAGAACATTTCCAAGGAAATTCTCCATAGTTCTAAAATATTCCACCAAGATCTAATCCCTAACTTATGTAACCATTCCATATGGCAAAAATATATGTCAAGTGGCACCTACGTGGCATGATGATGTGGCGGGTCATGACACTAGTCTGTCACATGTTTGGACCAGCAAATAGAAATGAGTAACACGAAAATAAAAAAAAAATAAAAAATAGGACATATAATATTTTCTATACTAGACCAGAAATGTTCCCCTATTTAATTCTATTTTGGCTTAGTTGTTGAATAAATATTTATTGCCTTTAAAAAAAGGGGACAAAAAAAATAATACTCCCTCCGTTTGAGGTACTTTCATTTAGTCTGTTCCAAAACAAATGACACATTTCTAAATTTGAAAATAATTTTAACTTTGAACTCTTCATTTTATCAATTTTACTCTTAATGAAAAGCTTTTGTAACACACAAATGTATGGCCCTATAAAACTTTTACCCTTTAGACTTTTAAGACCACAAGTTTCAAAAATCATACTTCCTCCGGTCCAAAATAAGTAATTTTATGATTGTTTTCACACATGTTAAGAAATTCACCTTTTAACATTAATTAGCATGACCATATTAACCTTTATTATCTCTTCACATAAACACTCCTAACACATACTTAACATTAATTACTCCAAAGGCAATGTAGGAAAAAAATAATTAATTCATTCTTGAAATCTGAAAAAATCACTTATTTTGGACCACAAAAAAAAGACCAAAAAATCACTTATTTTGAACAGTAGTGAGTATTTTTTTTTCTTAAACTTCTTGTTCTAAATTAAAAATTGAAACGGAGGGAGTAAGTACAGTACATTTTTTCCTAGCATGCTTCGTCATTATCAATTCACCATAAAAAGCAAGATTGAAAACTCAGTAGCAACTCCGTATTCAGCCTTTCCGTACATCCCTAGAGCAATTATTTGCTCAGAGAGGCCCTACGGCCTACACCAACTCCTCAAGCAATCTTGTTTCTATTTTAAAAAAAAGATATTCCAGAGCAATTTTAAACGTTACTAAACCCAATTAACATCCATTAATTACCCATTTAGTTCCGTATTAGGATTAAATTGATTTAACAAAATGAAAAGAGCAAAAAGTAAGAACCTCGTGACAGTACGTGCAAGTTCTGCACACGCGTCAACTATCTCCGAGCACAATTCCAAGTCTTTCGGATCACCGGTAGCCTCGTATGACCTCAGGCAGGTAAACGCCGTTCCTAACAAACCTGTATATACCGTCGGATCCGTAACGCCACCGGCACTCCTTCCATTTCCTTTCCATGTCATTTCTACTACCTGAATTCACACCAAAGTTAGCATTACAGTGCTAAAATACGCCGTGCACACTAAAAAATACAGCAAATTCCTTCGAAACTTTCCAGGAACTTTCCGGCA
This sequence comes from Nicotiana sylvestris, assembly GCF_000393655.2. NCBI lineage: Eukaryota > Viridiplantae > Streptophyta > Magnoliopsida > Solanales > Solanaceae > Nicotiana > Nicotiana sylvestris. The sequence continues at coordinate 172,131,878 of NC_091061.1, forward strand.
AAACAAAACATTCTTTTTCAGCAAAACAAACATTAAAAGCTTTTTCGTTTTCCTTGATTTTGGTTTATTTCCGTTTTCGTTACAGTAGCTCAAATCAAATATGTGAAAAATAGTTAATTTAGAATCCAATAACTTAAAATGACTAAAATCCCGAACTCATAAGCTTTCTGGTCACAGTACCTGGTCTTTAAGAGAGATGGCAGCTTGGAGAAAAGTTTCAGAAGGGAGGGAAACATTGTGAGCCGTAGGATGGTTATGGTGATCAGAATCAAGCCGTTCATTTCCATCTTGATCATGTTGATGGTTACTACTACTATTACTACTGTTTTCCTGTGAAGCAAACTGCACTACCGAAGACGACATATTCTCTCTTTCTCTTAACAAAAACAAAAAAAATTAGGTACTGAGAAATTATGCTCTTCTTTTATAAACGTTTTGTTGCAGGGGAAAGGTGAAAAGGGGGCACTGTGATGCGGTGGACACGTGCCACGTAATCAGCGGTAATGCTAATGAGTAATCAAAATCAGAGCGTTGGTTTTTGTGAAGATGTACGGCTATTAGAGGCTTACAAGAGTTTGCAGTGGGTCCTACATGAAGGAAAGCAGGTAGGGGTGACACCGTGCCACCTGGGCAACATTCCATGGGGTTCCATGGGCCTAATGTTTTAATTAGGGGTGTTCATGGTTCGGTTTGGATCGATTTTTTTCTAAAAAGAAACCAAACCAAGTAAGTTGGTTTTTCAAATATTAGAATCAAACCGAACCAATTAAGCCGATTTTTCTCCATTCGATTTATGTCGATTTTTTGATTTTTTCGATTATTTGTCGATTTTTTCTTAAATATAAGACATACACTACCAAACACATATTCTGGCGACCACATTTTCAATGTAACACTATCAAATCAATTGCCCTTTGAGAAATCTATTATTTACCAAAATATAGTGATGAATAATTTAAGGACTCAATTAAAAATATGTTATTTTTAACACGAAATAGATTCTTACACTAAACAAAAGAAAACTACCAATCAAACTAGAATGTAAAGGTAAAGAACTATAATAAAAGTGCAAACTATTAACATTTACCATAAATTTTTTGAAACTTTGTATAATAATATACATATATATAAGTGTAATAATAAATTTGAAATAGTTACTCCTATAGTCGGTTTGGTTCGGGTTTTTTCTGATTAAAACTAAAACCAAACAAAATTTGATCAATTTTTAAAATTCAAAACCAAAACCAAACCAAACCAAAAAGTATCGATTTTTTTGGTCGGTTTGGTTTGGGTCGGTTTTTCGGGTTTTTATGAACACCCCTAGTCTTAATCACTCACATTTTAGTTACGGAAAGGGGCCTAAAATGCCCATTTTCTATATAAAATAGGAGAGACTAGCCCTCCGTTAAAAGTTGGTCTCTATTCTGTCCTTGCAGTCAACAAATGGGCTCTTATATGCCCTCCTTCACTAACAGAAGATCCATAAAGCCACGTGGAATACATGTGAGGATAACTTAGACCTAGTTCGAATTGTACATGGGCATATATGAGTCCGTTATAATAGTCATTTTTCAAACACTTCATAACTCCATATCAGTTTACTTAGACACCTATTTGACAACACCAAACTAATTATCATAGCAAATAAACTCAGTCATAGACACAACAAATGAACGGCAATGATTGCATTAAATCCTTGCACAAAAACATAAAAGCTTCAGTACATAATAAAAGATAACAATTAAGCCACAATAACACTAACATTACATATCATTTCCCATTAATCCAAAGAACATAACAAGACATCACAATATCACACACATGAAAATTCACATCTTCTTCTGAAATTTAGTATCAAGCACAACTAAGTACTCTAAATCGGTCACTTTCTTCATTAGAACATTTCTTTCCAATTTCAAGGCTTCTATTCCTCCATGATCGACGAGCATCATAACATTCTCAAGATCAAATTTTTCTTTGGAGAGCATTTCTTTCACGGATTAGAGCTTCCTTTTCCTTCTTTAAACTACGTATGAGATTTGAAACTTTAAGAGGAAGCTCTTCATCTTGTCATTCCCAATAGAAATATTTTTCATCCTAAAAACCAAAAATAAATAAAATAAATTTACAAGCAAATCGGAATAATTAAAAGAACCCATTAAAAATTTACTTACCTCATGCTTCGGGCACTTGAAAAACCTTCTCCCAGCATTTAAAGGTGTCCATGCCATGAAATAATTGGCAGTAAGTCCGTAATGACACCTCCTATTCGACCCCTTTGAGCTACTAGAACATTCCGACATTGTCTTTTGTTATGATTCGACCTCTTTGAGCTACTAGGATTTATGAAGTTATTGCCATTCATTTGAATTTTTGTGTCTATGACTTAGTTTATTTGCTGTGATATTTAGTTTGGTATTGTCAAATAGATGTCTAAGTAAACTGATATGGAATTGTGAAGTGTTTGAAAAATGACTATTATAACTGCCTCATATATGCCCCTGTACAATTCGAAATAGGTCTAACTTGCCCTCACATATATTCCACGTGCTTTACGAGTCTTCCGTTAGTGATGGAAGGCATATACGAGCCCATTTATTGACGGCAAGGGTAGAAAGAGATCAACTTTTAACGGAGGGCTAGCTTGTCCTATTTCATATAGTAAAGGGGCATTTTAGGCCCTTTGCAAGAGTTTGCAGTGGGTCCTACATGAAGGACAACAGGTAGGGTGACACCGTGCCACCTGGGCAACATTCGATGGGGGTTCCTTGGGCCTAATTTATTTGCTGCATTGTCTTAGAGCATGTTTGGCCAAGCTTCTCAAGAGGCCAAAAATACTTTTTTTTTTCTAACTTGAGGTGTTTGGCCAAGCTTATTTGGGGAAAAAAGTGCTTTTGGGAAGAAGCAGAAGCAGTTTCAGATAAGCAGAAAAAAGTAGTTTCTTTCCAAAAGCAGAAGCAGAATCAGTTTTGGCTTTTCTTCTTACCTAAAATACCCTTAATAAAATATAGTATATACCAAAATAACCCTTAAACCTAATACTTAAGATATTAATTTATAAATATTTTTATTATTTTTAGAAAAACTTTCTAATATATAGTGACTTTAGGGGTGAATGCTTTTATATTTGTTGAAGGAATTTTAATATATTAAACTTATATTAAAATAATTAAGTACTTTTTAATTTTATTTTCATATTTTACTTAAATAAAATGAATTGTTTTAATTATTTCATGTAATAACAAAATTTTGAGATTATTTATTTACTTATAATATTAATTATTAAATACATCTATTCATGTCATTATTCGTAATTTGACACTTAAAAGCACTTTCTAAAAAGCTTGGCCAAACACAAATTATTTCTCAAAAGTATTTTTTAGACTGATTAGCCAAACACAAACTGCTTCTCTCCAAAAGTACTTTTTTCAAAAGCACTTTTGAAAAAAGCACTTCTCAAAATAAGCTGATTTCTCCAGTTTGGCCAAACAGGCTATTAATCATACACATTTTAGTTATTATGTGTTTGTTTTTAATCATTGAATCTTAATTTAATTATTAAGTGTATTTATTTCTTTTATGTTAGGATAACTTAATGGGTCTGAATAAATTTAAAAAATTAAGACTTAAAACCTTAACCACTATCCGTTGTCGCACCGACCATTATCAACTACTGTGATCGCCTTCAATCACCACAGTCAACCTTCACCGCTCTCAGTTGTCGCAGTCAGTAATCATCACCTCTAGCCACCAACAATAATAATCTTGTTGAGTCCCATAAATGGGGTCTGAGGAGGATAGGGTATACGCATACCTTACTCCTACCCTGAGGAGGTAAAGAAGTCATTCGATAAACCCTCGGTTCAAGGAATCACCACTAGCCACCGTTTACGATTACTATTCTCAGCCATTATTACCTCGCAATCAATAATGACTATGTACCGAGGATCACCACCATTAGCAATTGCAATATATCGTCAACCACCACTATCATCCGCCATAATTATTAGTTGTCATCATCGACCATTTCCTTAATCACTATTACCAACCACTATCACTACTAGTTATTATTCATGACCGCCACATTAAACAACACCACTGCCACCTAATCCATCAGTGTTAGACATCACTTTCACGAGTTACAATATTATTTTTCAAAATATTTTGTTGATATAGTATTAAATTCATTAGTATTTTATTTAGGGTTTATATTTATTAATTTTTAAAAAAATTAAAGATAAGCTTTATAAGTTGAAAAATATATAGACTTAATTAGTATTTTGATCTTAATATTCAGATGTGTGTTCAAAATAAAAAGTCTTAAGATGTGTATTTAAATTAACACGGCTTAATCTTAACAAAATGAGACTTATAGTGTTTCTTAAGGCAATGATATTTGATCAAATACAACTTCTTTTCCAGGCACGCGATGAACTAGATAACTTCTTTCTTATTTAGAAGTTTTAAATTTAAGTCTTAGAAATTGAGAATTCGTGATACTTTTTCTTTTTAGTTAATATTATGCACTATAAATTTAAATTAATCAGGTAAGTAAATATCAAAATCAAATACAATATTTATGATAGAGGGATAATATATATAACATAGAAAAATATGGAGAGAAAAATGCACCTTAGTATAGGCGGTTCGATTCCTAAAGTTTGAATCCAAAATTTTAAATAAAATTGAATGGGCACTTGCCCCACGAGTAGGGGTGCTTATCGGGCGGGTCGCATGGATATTTACGTTAACGTTTTGACTTATCTGTTATCGATTAATAAATGTAGTAATCCGCTAGTCATTCAATAAGACAACGGGCAGATTGGAAAGGGATTAGCGATTATCGGGCGGTTATCGAGCAATTTATCAGCTAAATCAAATAGACAATAAGAAAAAGTTAAGAATTAGAGATAAGGAAAAAATTAGAGTAAAGCATCACATCTCCACGGATGTATGTATAGATACCTATCCAGTTGATTGAATCTTTGTCATGCATTTACAGTTGTTTAGCTTGACCTTGATTTTCCACTTCGATCTTCAGCTAACAAAGCTTAAGGCGATCTGCACTCGGGTTCTTCTTCAATTTAGCTTAAGAATGTTTGTATAGGTCAAAATCTGACCACAGTAGTCGACCTAGCTGGGATCCCGCCAATGTGGCGAGATAGCGAGAGACATCACGGCCTACTTAAGTCTAAGCACCTACAGTGTACGTCAAGTTAAAAACAATATTCAAGTAACAGCAAAAAGGTCGAAGTGTGAAGACACATCGGCCAAGGAGTATAACAAGGGTCCCAGAACTATATATAGGGGGAATTCTCGAAGAGTAGGGCCTTTTTTTCTCTTTACTTTCTCCTTCTGTTTCTTTCCAAAAAGGATGCCATATTGGTCATCCTCTTTGTCTCATGAAAGAAGAAATGACAAATATCGATAAAGATTGACCGCTCTTATTTTTATTTTACATATTATTTTCCAATTCATTTTCAGATCTGGAGTTTATTATGTTTGGCTAAGATTTACCTCATCATTATCATTAATTGATTTAATCAAAAGGTTTTGATATCTTTTGGTCAAACAATTTGGCGTCGTCTATGGGGATTTCTTAGTCAAATTTCCTAGTCTCTTCCAGATCAAAAACCGGAAACATAATCACCTACCAAAAAGAGCGGTAAGTAAACCTCGTGTGCTAATCTAGATCATGATGATACATACAAGTAGAAGTTACAACCAACATCCTCTCCCACACACCAGGCGGTCCATGAACAAGCTAAGGCGAGCCCAACCCACATGGATCTTGAACACAAAAAAAAAGGGGAAAGAGAGCTGAATACGGCCACCGAATTTAGAAACCACCACCTCATCAACCATTTAAACGCCAGGCAAAGCGAGCAATAGTATAGATCCACCCTCATTCACCGACTCATCGGATCGGGGTAAGAAAAATATCATTTTGGCTCACCTTCTGTTGTTTGCTCAAACAGGAACACAAGTGCCACGCGGGCAAGTGAGCAAAGGAATATCTCAACTAGAGAATGGGAAACTACTACAAAATAACTAAAATACCGCCCACCTGACACTCCAACTTCAAGAAAATGACGCCCCTTAAGCCGTATTCTCTCTCCCTCACCCAGGAGTTGTCCCAATAGGGTTTTCCCGGGGAGCTATGGACTGAGTCGAAGAGGGAGACGTCACCGAGTTCAAAGTATAATTCATCGTCCCTCCTGCCAAGGACATCTCTAGACCGGAAAGCGAAAGGACTAGACAGGGAAACTCCAATATATGCATGAAACGAACGTGAGCAAAATAGAAACATTTTATACCCTCCGACATTACACTCTCCGATGCAAACAAAATCAAGCGAACTGGGACTCGCCTAGGAAACGCAGAGGTTGAGCAAAACTGGGACTCCCCTAGAGGATACCCGAAACTCTCCAAAAAAAACTAGGACTCACGACCGGTTAATATTTCGACGAAACTTCGAAATAACACCCTTAAGGCAAGAGCCATCACCAAAGAGAAGAGTTCAACCTCGATCGAACAATGACGGGTTAACATTTCGACGAAAGATCGAAATAACACCCTTAAGGCCAAAAGTCATTGCCAAAGAGAAGAGTTCGATCTCAATTGAACAACAACGGGTTAACATTTTGATGAAAGATCAAAATAACACCCTTAAGGCCAAGAACCATAGCCAAAGAGAAAAGTTCGATCTCGATCAAATAACGACGGGTTAACATTCGACGAAAGATCGAAATAACACCCTTAAGGCCAAGAGTTGTCGCCAAAGAGACGAGTTCGACCTCGATCAAACAACGATGAGTTAACATTTCAACGAAAGATCGAAATAACACCTTTAAGGTCAAGAGCCATCGCCAAAGAGAAGAGTTCGATCTCGATCGAACAATGACGGGTTAACATTTCGACGAAAGATCGAAATAACCCCCTTAAGGCCAAAAGCCATCTCCAAAGAGAAGAGTTCGACCTCGATCGAGCAACGACGGGTTAACATTTCGACGAAAGATCGAAATAACACCATTAAGGCCAAAAGCCATCGCCAAAGAGAAGAGTTCGACCTCAATCGGACAACAACGGGTTAGCATTTCGATGAAAGATCAAAATAACACCCTTAAGGCCAAGAACCACAGCCAAAGAGAAGAGTTCGATCTCGATCAAACAATGAGGGGTTAACATTTCGACGAAAGATCAAAATAACACCCTTAAGGCCAAGAGTCGTCGCCAAAGAGAAGAGTTCGATCTCGATCCAACAACGACGGGTTAACATTTCGACGAAAGATCAAAATAACACCCTTAAGGCCAAGAGCCATCGCCAAAGAGAAGAGTTCGATCTTGATCGAACAAAGACGGGTTAACATGTCGATGACATATTGAAATAACACCCTTAAGACCAAGGGCCATCTCCAAAGAGAAGAGTTCGATCTCAATCAAACAACGACGGGTTAACATTTCGATGAAAGATCGAAATAACACCCTTAAGGCCAAGAGTTGTCGCCAAAGAGACGAGTTCGACCTCGATCAAACAACGATGGGTTAACATTTCGACGAAAGATCGAAATAACACCTTTAAGGCCAAGAGCCATCGCCAAAGAGAAGAGTTCGATCTCGATCGAACAATGATGGGTTAACATTTCGACGAAAGATCGAAATAACCCCCTTAAGGCCAAAAGCCATCTCCAAAGAGAAGAGTTCGACCTCGATCGAGCAACGACGGGTTAACATTTCGACGAAAGATCGAAATAACACCATTAAGGACAAGAGCCATCGCCAGAGAAAAAATTTCGATCTCAATCGAACAACGATGGGTTAACATTTTGACGAAAGTTTGAAATAACACCCTTAAGGCCAAGGTCTATCGCCAAAGAGAAGAGTTCGACCTCGATCGAACAACGACGGGTTAACATTTCAACGAAAGTTCGAAATAATACCCTTAAGGCCAAGGGCTATTGCCAAAAAAAAAGCAAATACGCTCGAACCAATGATAGTTTGGTCCCACCTGGACGACCCAAGTCATGACTGGCTTTGTCCAAAATAACGAATACATTAAATAATCTTGTTTTGAATCAAGAGTGAATCTGCATAAAGTAATAAGTCACCTGTCGACCTCGCCCAAATAGGCAGATCAAACAAGACTCTTTTCGGACTCACACGACGAAGTCCTACTCAGTCCGGCTGAAATTAAATTCCCTAAAAGTCAGGAATTCGCCATACGGAAAGCCAAAATTTCACGCCAAAGTTATGAAAAGCAAAAGGAAGAGAAGTGCAAAAGACATATACCAATGAAAATTTCTTTTTATTTAAAGCAGTCGCGCAAATAGTCACAAATTACGCACCGCTGAAATCGGGCAAGTCCAAAGGAAAATATAACAACACAAAGACAACAAACCAAAAACAAAGAGAACAACACAAACAAATATGAATAATTTTTCTCACTCAGCGTCATCACCGCTCATCACCATCTCCAGGAAGTCTCTCTTCAGCATCAACATCCTCGTCGACCTCCGACGTCGCAAGATCATATCCACAGTTAACACGAGCCTCTTGTGCCTTCACTCGCGCTCCTTCATATGCAGCCTCAGAAATACTACCCACTTCCCACAAACTCTTATATATGTCCTCCTAGGCTTAGACATGTACCCAAAGCTCGTGTAGATGACGAGGAACAACGGCAGAGGCAGATTTGACTTGGGCCAACAATTGCGCATTCTAGGCCTCAAGAGTAGCGACCCGGTCCCCCAAAGTCGAAGCTTCCTAGTCGATTTCACCAATACATTCTTCGATCCTCGCCTCCCTAAGCATCGTCGTCGCCCTATCAGATTCATGTTCAGATTAAAGGACGTGGATGGTATCCTCTAAAGTCACCTCCCTCGCTGAAGCCGACGCCCATGCACTCTCGATATTCTCCAACTTGTAAACCTTTCTCTCCAATTTGGCTAACTTTCCCACCCATTCCACACTCATCGCCTCGATCCTAATGGCATTATGATCTATCTCGGACTGCATTGACCGCACTCTGCGGCAACCCCTTTACCCAACTCAAGTTCTTTGTCCTTTTCACGGAGTTGCTCCTCGAGCTTGTTACTCCTGCGAATAGCCTGCATCAACTCCTGATCCCTCTTCTCCAATTCCTCACAAAGGGATCGATCACCGGCGTTCGCTCTCAACCATTTGCGCATCTTACGGCACTTGTTGCGGTAGCGCCGATACTTCTCCAACATCGTCAGGAAAATCTTGGCCTGAGTGTCGGCCCTATGAGCACTCTCAATCTCCACCATGTACGGCTGAAAAATGAAAAAATGGGTTAAGGCCAGGATCGTCATAGATGAAAAGAACATAAAAGAAAGGAGAAACTTACCTTTAGTCCCATAGCGGCCACTTCATGCATCAAATCAACATCACGGACGTCCTTGAGAGCCTCACTCTCGGCAGTAGAACACAAAAGGTCAAACTGCGATACCAGGTCTTCTGTATCTCCCGCATGTACCACCGCACGAGTAAGGCCCTCTTCAAACATGCTGATGTCATCAGGATCAAGATTAGACTTAGATTCGTAGTCATCGACCACGACGCCTTTTTCCCTACGGCCAAAGAAGAAGCACAACCTGGTCCAGAAGACGAAGACCCGCCCAAAGTAACAACAGCGGCCTCGGGACTCCGACTCCCTATCGCAGTGGTCTGTTGGTCACCTATAATGGCCGGAGTCTCTGTAGATGGGTTGGTCATGATGACCGTCTCTACCTCTGCAGACGGGTTAACATAGTTTCCCATCTCAGACTCCATCAAGGAGATGTCGCCTTCTGAACATACCATGGCTGATGGAGCCATTTCAGACTCCACTCGTCGTCTCTTTAATAGCCCCTCACCATCCTCAGCACAGGAAGACTCCCCCGTTGGTCATATAATAGAACTCGAAACCCCAGATTGAATAATAGTTTTCGTGCACACGGTTACAGCCACAGATTCAACTTAAGCAGCCTTCGCCGTAGGTTGGGTAGCAGGCCTTGGTACGGTCCGAGCAGAGGTTGTCGACTGACGAAATGCAAGTGGAGGAGCCCTCTCCCTTCGTGCACTCTCCCTGCTAATGATAAATGTCATATAAGCAACAAAGTCAAATTGCAAAGTGGAAAACAGAGACTACGGTAAAACAACTTACCAGTAAGGGGCTTACGTCCATATTTCTCATAGAAGGACGACCATTCGCGAACTCCCGCCGTATGAGGAAGAATGGAGTTCACCCATTCGTGGATATAGTCAACAGGCGCAAGAGGTAATCTCGCGACTGCAAAAGTAAAAATAGTTCAATATCGCTCGAAGAAAAGCGGTCGACTATTATTTTGACAACAGATACGAAAACTTACGTGCAAAATTCCATCTCTCGGGAAACCCCGCAGGATCCGCCACAAGGTGCTCATTCCGCACATAAAAATAGTTCTCATAAAAGCGACGGTTGGCCCTGTCGTCCATCTTTACCACCAGATTCTTTGTCCCTCGATAGCGCATGTGGATCATCGTGCCTCGAATGATTTGAGGGGCGAAGATATTGAGCATATGTCTCAGAATGATCTCCTGACCAGCAAACTCCGTAAACTTGAGCAGCATAAGGAACAATTTATACAAGTATGGTGAAAGTTGAGCCGGACACACCTCGTAGAAACGGCAAAAATCTACCACCAAGAGGGGGAGAGGAAGCGTATGCCCGACAATAAAGGGATAGGCATAGAACACACAATATCCTGGACGATCGAAATGTATAATATTATCTCCCACTGCCGGCATCATTTCAACATGGTGACGGATCCCCCATTTGGCCCTCAGCTCCGCAATCCTTGCCTCAGTCATAACAGAGGGAGCAGGTTCCGGCTCTTCTCCGGCAGGATTGTGGAAATCGTTCCACGGCTTCCCAGGGTGAGGCAATATTTCGGCCACCATCGGAACCCCCTCATCCTCTACCACTTCCCCTCTTTCAGGAGTAGGAATATCACTTTCCAGCACCGGAGTTGCGGCAGGATTGTCGGTGCGGGAAGAACTACCAACCATTTATATCGATTTAATAGGACAAAAGTATTAAGAAAAAAGAAAAGATTGGGACGAAAATTTCTGGCTAACCAAAGAGAATAAAAAATTTGAAGTATCCGAAAAGAGGAAGATCTGCAAAACTCTTTCAACAAAGGCAAGAAAGTGTGCCAATCGAATGGTGTTTTTCCTCTATTTATAGGGGCATAAATTCCCCAAGCGGGAAACCCAAGAGTCGAAAATCAAAACTGATAGGGCATGAAACGGTTCAATCCCCAAAAAACGTGTGTCATAATGGCAGTATCCACGAACAACGCTTTGATTCCGAACGGTCGCAACAGTCCAAAGGCATCGTTAGAGCGTCGTGCCATTGCCCCGACCTAAAAACTACGCCCAAGGCGCGAACAGTCAGATTTCTCCTAAGTGTTCAGAATCATAATCGGCCCGCCGGGCCCATCAATAGACAACCCCGACGGATGGAAAGACTAACTGTATAGGTCAAAATCTGACCATAATAGTCGACCCAGCTAGGATCCCGCCTAAGTGGCGGGATAGTGAGAGACATCATGACCTACTTCAATCTAAGTACCTACAATATACGTCAAGTTAAAAATAATATTCAAGTAACAACAAAAAGGTCGCAGTGTGAAGACACATCGGCCAAGGAATATAGCAAGGGTCCCAGGACTATATATAGGAGGGGAATTCTCGAAGAGAATGGGCTTTTTTCCCTCTATTTACTTTCTCCTTCTGTTTCTTTCCAAAAAGGATGCGTGATTGGTCATCATCTCTATCTCATGAAAGAAGAAATGACAAACATCGATAAAGATTGACCGCTCTTATTTTTATTTTACTCATTATTTTCCAACTCATTTTCAGATCTGAAGTTTATTATGCTTGGCTAAGATTTACCTCATCATTATCATTAATTGATGTAATCAAAAACGTTTTGATATCTTTTGGTCAAACAATGTTGTTTTGCTTTTAACTTATCTAATCACTTAAATACCATTTTCATAACCAATCATACATACGAGATTGGGAGATTTTAATTAGGGATTTAGGTGATAGAGAGAAGAGAAAAGAAATGAATTGAGATTTGATAAATTAGGGATTTAAGGTTCCAAATATTAATTTATATAAATAGGGGTAAAAAGTGTAAATATGGAAATTTTTAACGGGTTAAAGGTTTACCCAATAAGAATATTAAGTAATCCGCCCCCAAATTATTAAACCGTTAATTATAAAATTTTAATCTGTTCACTAATTATTACACCAATAATCCAAAACAAATAAGCTAATAAGTTATTTTTACGGTTTGATTAATGATTATGATTCAGTTTTGAATGGTCCTACCCACGAGGAAACCAGTAAGCATTGATCATACGTAAAAATAGCACGGTATAGCCAGTTTTCGGATTGATTATTCAAAAATAGTCCGCGTTTACCAAGTCAATGAAATATAGCCACTATTTTGCTGCAACAGAGACCGGTCCAGAATAATATACTGGAGTTCGGTGCACCTGTGTATGAACTTCAGCATATTATGTTGGACCGGTATACTTTGCTGGCTCTAGTATAATATACTGGAGATTGGAGTCCCGGTGCTCCAAACTCCACTATATTATGCTGGACCAGTATACTTGCTGGAACTCCAGTATATTATGCTGGAGTTCTAGTGTACTTATGCTGGAACTCCAAGCATACCTATTCTGGAACTCTAGTATAATATGTTGGAGTTCAAGTATACTTATGCTGGAACTCCAGCATAATATACTGGCGTATTTTTCGAGTTTTGAACAGTATTTTCGCTCAAATTTATCTTTACATGAAAAGTGACTAAATTTCAATTACTTTTGAAACTGAACTATTTTTGAATGACCAGTTATAAATCTAGCTATTTTTGAATTTCTCCGTGATCATACGGATTTATTAATCTGTTGAATATGATAAAGTTGTAGGCGTGTGGGGCTATTTTAGAAAACGGTGTAATCATTTCGAGAGAGGATACCATACACTGAAATAGGCACGTGATGAAAGTACGGTGGGTGGGAATTGGGATATTTATAAAGTAGCCTTATGTTTCGGGTTTGAGGTGTCAAATTGATACGTTACATCATGCATTTCATGTGATGAAATTGGAAAAGTAAACTACAAAATTTATATTTGTATGAAAATAATTTTCGAAAAAAGACAAGAAGAGTCCTTGTTACCAGATCTTAAGGACGATGACTTAAAGGGTGAAAATATACGATAAAGTTGACGCACAAAAAAATACTACTTATGTTGGGGAAAAAAATCAAATAGTGAAAATATTTGATAAATCAACGTACAAAAAAGTGAATACAATGTATGAACACATTTATCGTATTAAACATCTCCTACCCTATCATCACTAATTATTTTATACTTAGTAAATAAACAATAAAGAATTACGGGCACTAAATCACGTGGAAAAATCGTAATCTCGAAGTAAACATGAACTTTAATCTTTATCATATGTGGTGTACTTGTTTTACACACGTCCTTTGACGCCAAATTAAAAATAATTTAATCAGTACTAAAATTATCTTTGTGTTCTTTTTTCCTTACTTCTTCTCTTGGCTTACGATGATAATATACCACATGAGCAACATATGTACAATATAATAATTAGCTTGCCCTAGTTTCACTTGACATAAACAAGATAAGACTTTGAGTTTCGAGATATAAATCTTAAATAAGCCATAGTATTTGTGTGGTTGTATAATTTTTAACTTGTGGTCTTATATCTACCATAGCATTTGTGTGGCTATAAATACTTCTAATTAAGGAAATATTGAAAGGTATCAATCCTTTTTAAATGAACTAATAAAAAAATAATGTCAATCTTTTGAAAGAAAATATTATCCTTTTTCTTTTTGATAGTTGTAAAATCGAACTTTAATCAGATTAAAGATCTCATGTGGACCGTTAGTCTATTAAGATCAGAGTAATTTATTCCAGATTCCTAAGGAACTTATTCTTCGAAAAATATATCAAAATTCAATCATGTTCAAAATAGTAGAGCAGGAACTTAAGGAAATCAAGAACAAAGCAGATAAAAAGCTGCTACTCAATCTTAAATAATGTCTTCTATAACAGCAGACCAACTTATAATTCCAGGTAAAGCCTATTACTAAGCATTGGAGTCTACAAAACATACACCACTTCCTGCGGAAATTTCAGTTCTTGGCCTTAATAGAATTATTTTCCTTGATCCTAGCTCGGGTATCCAGCTTGACAAAACGTTTGAGGTCATCGTAAGGGAGAGACTCGAGATCTTTCCTCCTTAGTTCACTAAGTGCCGGGCGTTTATCCAGTAGGTGCCACAGCCAATCCGGGTATTCTGAGTCGGCCAACACTTTTGGATCTGCTCCATCCTTAAGAATATTCGCCCCGACTACTGTACTGGCCTTGACTTCTTTGCTAATCGATGATGCCTTTGGAGCATCTGAAGCTCCGCCACCTTTTCCACCCTTCTTCTTACCACCGCCAACAGCAAATGTTCTGCAGCCTCCTATTTGAATAACTTCCTTGGGGAAGCTAACGTTTCGCAATGATTTAATATAAGTTAATGCCATAGTCCTTATCCCTGCAGCATCAACCAGAATAAAATCGGGTCAAAACATAATATCTTGTGCGGAGTTTCTAACCCAACATTGTGCCAAATTCAACAAAATGCCCTAATAATATACGAAAAGGACAAAAATTGACTCAATAATAAAGCTCAACAGAACCTTTGCAAGTTAGAAGGGGCCAAAACACTGACAAGATTTACCACTTAACAGTTTAATGTAGCTAAAAACACAGGCAGAGAAATGTATTTTTATTTAAATATATCTATGAGTTACTACACAGAAAACAAACAATAAAAAGCACGGTAGACCTCCAAAAACCTTGCCAGTCCTTGCGCCTACAAAATCCCCAGTGTCTTCCGTGAAAACTTTATCTAATACTCAACAACGTCCACATTCAGCCCATAGCGCCAAAACATTTCTTGACCGTAAAGACAATATACAGTGTTGCACCAAAAGAATGAGTGGTAGCCTGATGTGTTATAAGGCCTTCCTGAGGACCTTGACTGTACTAAGCTGTTAGGAGCAAACTGCTCATGCATCGAAGACCTTTCTATTTTCATGTTAATGATTTCACCCAGAATCCTTCTTGAGAATACAACAAAACAACAATGCCTCTATTCTAATCTAGGTGGGCACAACTATATAATTTTCAATATTCATGTAGTTCCATTTGATCCCGTGTCAATCCTATATTTAAAAAATTTAACTTCTCTAGCATGAGAGGTTCTCTACATGTTACTGGCATATAAGTCTCTAACAAGACTAAAAGACTCGTTAGAGTATATTGGACCAAATGCAAAAAAAAAAATAAAAAAAAAAATAGACTCAGAGTAACCTTAGGTTTGTTAAGCTGCAAGATCGTGTGTTCACCTAATTAGAGAGGGCTTGGTTGTCAATGAACTGTTTTTGCTTTTCTCATAAAGAAAACATAAATGAAATGCAAAAAGAAGATGCCTGTTATATATTTTTGCACTTGTTTTGCAACAAAAAGATATTGACTTGGAATGAAGTGAATAGAAAAGTTAAGAGCAAGAAGCATAGAAAAGGGCAAGCAACAGATCAGCCAAACCGCAAAATGAACAAAGAGTATCAATGGCACAATTGAAGTGGGAAAGAGGAAGGTAGCAACAACCCCAACCCCCACCCTAACCCCCACACATTTCCATTTATGAAATGGATGACAAGTGCTTGAGATTTGTACAGAGGAAAAACGAAAATGCAAAAAGGAGGCATAATTAAACCTTAAAAGGTGAGGGGAGAAAGGAATATAGTAGTCAACAAGACCTTAAGCTAAGACTTCATGAATGAACTTAAGAGCCATGAGCAATTAGTATTTTGAGGACAATTTCTTCAGAAACTAAAGTAAGTTAATCTGAAAATAGAAAATTGCATATTTAAGAAAGATATCTGCTCTGGTTTTCTCGGAAGAACATAGTTTGCAAGATGTAGTCTTAGTGAGAGAGTTGATGCAACACCTTTCTTCCTTTCTATATCTCCACTATCTTCTCTCTTATATGTATATGTTTTTGTATGCTTCCGACTCATTACCGTAATTTTGGGAAAAACAAAGACAAAAAATCATAAAATACTCACTTCTCTTCAAGCTGTGGTACAACAATGAGCCCTAATTCCAACGAAATGAGCAGTTTCACAGAAGAAGCGAAATGAAGAAAACTTTGCTAACAAAATACTACCATAACCTCCCAGAGAAAGGGGCTACAAAAATATAAGTTGGAACCTTTTCTTTTCCGATGATAATGGTGCTCGGTCCAGCTTATGTGCACATCGACTATTCCACCATCATAAGTATTGGTAACTCTTCCCACCAAGGGTTAGGCCGATGTAAAGGAATCACCTAGTGTTTCTTTGCCTCTGCTGGGAATTGAACTTGAGACCTCGCGATTGTCCCCCCACGTCATTGACCACTAGGTAATACCCTTGGGTGCATGGTGGAACCCTCAAGAACCGAATGTGTTTTTTAGATGTCAAAAATAGAAGAATATGTGAAACTAGAAGGAGAGCAATGAGCATAACGAAGAATGAGGTCTTCCACCTATATTGTTGCTTTCAGATTAGTGAAGAATCAAAAGTTCCGGAGTAAGAGATGGTAGTAGCTCTATCGAGGATCCATCATATAAAGAAGGATACCGATAAATGAATCTATTCTCGGATCAATTTATTCAACATCCGTTTTTTCCTTAAAATTCCCAGAACTGAATAGTGTTTCTGTCGTTCTTGGCATTGACACCAGATCCAACTAGTTATTCGCATATGAACCACATCAAAACATCATGGCATATATAGTTGTATCAAAATCTAACAATTAAGGTTGATAGATGAAAAACAAAATCAAGGTTTTTAATTGACACTGGCACATATAAGGATTAATTACTCTTGAAAATATAAATCCAAATATCTTCTGCTTTTCTGAAAATTAAGTCTATGAATAACAAAATATGACACTCTCCAGTAAATTAGTAGATTCAGATCCAGTGACCAATTTAACTTATTGACTAATGGAAATATCCATTATGTTCTATCATGACATATTTATCCTTTAAAGAACTGGACATACACACTCCAGTAACTAGTTACGTTGCATGGATCGTTTACCGTGTCAAAGAGGCATGTAGAGGTACTTTGTTCAGAATCTTCAAAGTACCCCAAAATTGGCAAAAGTAAAAGTACACATACCTCTATGGATACCCATCAATGTAATACAGTAACTATTCATCTTTGTAGCTGAATGATTACCCTAATAATAAATTCTATGACTCTCATAAAAGAACTGAAAACTCGTAACAAAGTCAGAAAATTTTCATATTTTTTTCGGCACCTATACTTGTGGGAGCTAGCAGTGTAATAGTTTATGTGTGACGCAAGCTGGCCGGGACACACCATTGTTAAAAAGTCATAATTGTGGCCTTTTTCTACTTTTTCCTTCTTCTAAGAGAAATATATGTAGAAAAGATAACTACTTTCCGGGGAAAAAATTTACTACCTTGCAGCTACTATCACGAGAAAGCACACAATAGAGCATATTAGATTGTAATATTCACAAAATAGTGTCATATTTTGGAGTCTATGGTTCATTCATGCAGTGAGAGCAAACATTGTTTGCAAAATTAAAGTAAGTTAATCCGAAGATAGAAAATTGCATATATAAGAAAGATATCTGCTCTGGCTTTCTAGGAGGAAAATTGTTTGCAAGATCTAGTGTTGGTGAGAGAGTTGATGCAACACCTTCTTCCTTTTCAGCTCTCCACTATCTTCTCTTTTGTATGTATACATTTTTTTATGCTTCCATGTCATTTACAAAATAATCTTGGGAAAAACAAAGACAAAAAAATCATACAATACTCACTTTAATCTCTTCAAGCTGTGGTAAAGAATGAGCATTTTCACAAAAGATGCAAAATAAAATACTTTGCTAACCAAATACTGCCATTACCTGCCAAATAAAAGTGGCTAAAGGAAAAGTTTCTGGAACATAGAGAAAGGGGCTACAAGACTATAAGTTCGAACCTTTTCTTTTTCGATGACAATGTTGCCCGGTCCAGCTTATGCGCAAATCGACTATTTCACCAGGTACCTGCTACTTCCCACCGGCACAAGTACCGAATAACTCTTCCCACCAAGGGCTACACAAATATGAAGAAATCACCTAGTGTGTATTTTGCCTCTCTAGAGATTTGAACTTGAGACCTCACAATTGTCCTCCCACTTCATCGACTACTAGGTAACACCCTTGGGTGCATGGTGGAACCCTCAATAACCGAATATGTGTTTAAGATGTTAAAAATTGAAGATGAGGAAATAGAAGGATAGCAACGAGCACAACGAAGAATGAGGTCTTCCACCTATATTGTTGCTTTCAGATTTGTGGAGTCAAAAGTTCCTTAGTAAAAGATAGAAGTAGCTCTATTGAGGATTCATCATATAAAGAAGGATACCAATAATGAGATCTATTCTTGGATCAATTTATTCAGCATCCGTTTTTCTTATAATTCCCAGAACTGAATAGTGTTTCTTGGCGCCGACACCAGATCCAACTAGCTCTTCACAGAGGAATGACATGTGAATATAAAACATCATGTGTGTCATGTATAGTTGTATCCAAACAATCTAACAAGTACATAATGGTTCGAAATTTAGGAAATAAATTCACTTTCACACTTATGTCTTGACAAAATATTCCCTTAATTGAGAAGCAGTTAATAGATGAATAAACAAAATCAAGGTTTTTCAATTGACATGGGCACATACAAGGATTAATTACTCTTCAGAATATAGATCCAAATATCTCTTGGTTCTCCGAATATCAAGTCTATGACGAGCAAAAGATGACGCACTCTCCACCAAATTAGTAGTTTCAGATGCAGTACCCCATTTAACTTATTGAGTAGCGGAAATAAGGATGATGTTCTATAATGACATGTTTATCCTTTATAACACTAGCCAGACGATCCAATCACACTCCAGTAACTAGTTATGTTACATGGATCATTTACCGTGTCAAAACGTCGTGCATAGGTACTTTGTTTAGATTCTTCAAAGTACCCCAAAATTAGCTAAAAGAAAAGTACACATATCACTATTAGATATTCATCAATGTAATATAGTAACTATTCATCTTTGTAGCTGAATAATTACTCTAATAATAAAATTCATGACTCTCACAGAAGAGCTGAAAACTCACAACAAAGTCAAAAGAATTTCATATTTTATCGTCACCTATACTTGTGGGAGGTAGCAGTATAATAGTCTATGTGTGACCAGGAGCGGAGCTAGAAAGCTTTGGTTCGAACTCTATATTTGCCTTAAAAAATCTATTGAATATGTGAAAATTATTTATTTAGAACCCAGTAACTTATAACGATTAGAACCCAAACCCATAAGCTTGAAATCTTGGCTTTGCCTCTATGCTAACACAAGCTGGCTGGGACACACCATAGTAAAAAAAGGTCATATTTGTGGCTTTTCTTTTCTCTTTTTTCCTTCTTCTAAGAGAAATATATGTAGAAAAGATTACTACTTTCCGGAAAAAGAAAAAAGAGAGATCACTAATGTGCAGCCATTATCACGAGAAAGCAAACAACAGAGCAAATTAAATTGTAGAATTCACAAGATAGTATCAAATTTTGGAGTTCGTGTTTCATTTATGCAGTGAGAGCAAACACACACGGAACATTACAACCCATTTCACAGTTTCTGTAATTGACAATTAAAAGTGACGCTAAGAGATTAGTAGGAAATATAAAGACAGATGAAAAGGGGAACTTACAAATCAGATTTCGCCGGAGGAAGAAATGGAGAGCAACAATGGGCGGCTCTAGGGCAAGCACTACTATATTATAATATTTTAGATATTATTTTGATATAATTATTAATAAGAAATTTCAGATTTTAATATTTTTAATTTTGGCAGATTGATTGAATTAATAAGATAAATTTTTCTCTTGCTAAATTAAAAAATAAATTTATATTCTCATCAATTTTATTTTTCCTCTTTTATATGTAGTCTTTTTTTATATTTCTCACGATTTTACTTTCTAATTTCAACTCAAATTCTCTCAACTAATTATTACTTTTGTCATATTTAATTGATCCATACATCAAAAATAAGTTTTTTTGTGTCTCATCTTTTTAAACTAAGAAATTTCTGAAACAAATGTCGCAAGGTTCAAAACAAGATGGATAATGAGATCACCCCTCTACCATTTTTGGATAGGTGAGACTTCAATACCATATGATGTGCGCCTAACTCACACATCATACGTTAATCTCTCACCACTAGATTAAAGCAAGTAGGATTTTTTTTTTGTGGCAATATTATATTAATTTTATGAAAGACATTTTAAGGTCTTCAAATATATTTTGATTTTAGGCCACCAGCTCTGTTGAACCGCCCTTAATTGATGATTAACAATTGGCAGATCACTACCCCTTGAACATGCTATTCAACCAGCTTTATTTATATTTGGTAACTAAATGACATAGTCAGTGCCTTTAATGTACTTGTTATTATTATCTTATCTTAATTGTGGCTCTATGAAATTTTATTGAGAATGTAGGGATAGAAAAATGGCTCTAGTAGAAAAATAGTAAAGACTTGATTTAGGCACTAACTTTTTTTAATAAAGTACAAAGATTTCAATTTAAAAAAAAAAAAAAAGATTGTCTACTCTTTAAAAGTAAAAATATTTAGAACTTTGAATTAAACTACTTAAATCTTCATATTAGTAAATATATTTTTACAACAATATCAAAAGTAACATACTGTAAATACATGTCTAACATTTTATCTATTTAAATTATCCCTCACTAATACAAATAATAATAATAATAATAATAATAATAATATTATGTGAAGTGAAAGTTTTCATGTTATTTAAGAATGTTATATTACAAATAACAAGTATGAATAAAGCGACAATACTAACTCTTCAATAGATGTATATGTATGCGTGCTAATAAAAAAAATATAAGACGTCTTATTAAAATTTAGTTTTAGGCCACTAATTTTATAAAGTCATCCTTAGAGAGCAAAAAGGAACTCATTTTTGTCAAGGGATAAAACCTCTAAAGAGCAATTGGAAATTGGGCCGAAAGTCTTTGAGCTCGCTAGGTTTTCGATACATAGGGCTCAAACTTCCATCGCCAGGCCCCAAATGTCTTTTTACTTAAAATAGTTCTTGGGCCCGCGTGTTTGCACGTGTATCCCATATTAATAAGTACTTTAAAGAATTACATAAATATTATTAAACACTCAATCATACTTTGTGGTAGGTGTCCCATCGCAAATTTCTTTGGAGCAACCTAAAGCATCCTGATGGAGCTATAATAGCCATCAATTGCGATGGTACATTTTTTAAAGTCAGAAATATTTTTCTTTTATAAAGCTGATTTTACAAGTGTAAGAAGTCCACATATACCTATTTTTTTTCAAGAATTCTTTAATGTAGTTCTTGAGGAAGGAAACAATTGAATGTTATGTGTTTTCAAGAGTGAAATTCTGAAAAGATGAAAGGCGGGAGATATTCCGTATCCAAAATATCATGGGTTGATTATTGTTATTTATAAGGGTAATTTTTGTCTTGCAGACTAAATTTGAGTTATAAAAAAAAGAGGTAGTATACGTTTCTGAAAATTATGAATGTTAATTCTATAAAGCTTGTGCAATAAGGAAAACAATCAAGTTTCCGGAAAGTCCTCAAATGACTTAATTATCGCTTCGCCCAAATTACTTAATGCAATTTTTAGATTTGCCTTCAATTAATGAAGTTATTTGATTGTCTTCTTAGTCTCTTTCGTGATAAATTAAAACAACATTAGGTATTCATCACTGATACTTTGAAGCTAATCACAACAATATTTAGTTGTTTACATATCCTTAAACCAACCACTGTATAGTTACGAGCTATTGTGATATATATAATAACAATACATGGCGATGAAAAGGTTGATTGCTTATCTATTTAAAATACTTCTTCTCACAATTTCCTCTCTTGACCCCTTTACTTGTAACAATAAATACTTTTCAATGTCAAATAAATTACGGTCTATATAAATCCTTAATGATCATATTCTTCATTTCAAATCATCTCAAGATCCATATCCCTTTAATTAATGGAAAAGAACTTTTAGATTATAGAAAAAAGTTTCTAACTAACAATCATGCTAAAATAAGCATAGAAGGCGCAAATGAATGTGATTTGTTTTTGAACAATTAGTGGATATTCTTTGTAATAACCAAAATATAGACAGCGCTTACGTGCTGGGCCTCCGACCCGGTTGTTCCGGACCCTACCCGTTGTTATTGAGGGTTTAGGGTTTTACTCCATTTTCAGCAAAAACCCTTCACATCTTCCCCAAAAAACCCCAAAATCTCGCAGTGAAAAACCAAAAAAATGGGTAGCAGCCAAGCAGCAGTATCATTCCTCACGAACGTTGCACGCGCCGCCTTCGGTCTAGGCATCAGCGCCACGGTTCTCAACTCCTCCCTCTACACCGTCGACGGTGGACAACGCGCCGTCCTCTTCGACAGATTCCGTGGAGTCATCGACGATACCGTCGGCGAAGGAACTCATTTCCTCGTCCCATGGCTTCAAAAGCCTTTCATATTCGATATCCGTACTAGGCCCCACACATTTTCCTCCGTTTCAGGCACAAAGGATCTCCAGATGGTCCACCTCACCCTCCGGGTCCTCTCACGCCCCGAAGTTTCACGCCTTCCCGCCATTTTCAAAACCCTAGGTCTCGAATACGACGAGAAAGTCCTCCCTTCGATCGGCAACGAGGTTTTGAAAGCCGTCGTAGCTCAATTCAACGCGGATCAGTTACTCACGGAGCGTCCACAAGTATCAGCTTTAGTTCGCGAGAGCTTGATCCGACGTGCTAAGGATTTCAACATCGTGCTCGATGACGTGGCAATTACACACTTGTCATACGGTGCGGAGTTCTCTAAAGCTGTGGAGCAGAAGCAGGTGGCTCAGCAGGAAGCGGAGCGGTCCAAGTTTGTTGTGATGAAGGCTGAGCAAGAGAGGAGGGCAGCGATTATTAGGGCCGAGGGAGAGAGTGAGTCGGCTAAGTTGATTTCGGATGCCACTGCAGCTGCTGGTATGGGATTAATTGAACTCAGGAGAATCGAGGCGTCTAGGGAAGTTGCTGCTACCATGGCTAAGACTCCGAACGTGGCTTACTTGCCTAAGCAAGGCAACATGCTTCTCGGTCTCAATGCCTCACGTTGAATAGGTAACTAATTTGATTTTGCTACTTGCTTTATGTTGTGTTATATGTAGTTCATATCGTACAATTTAATTTGCTTCGATAGTCACGGTTTAAACATGCTGAATCAGGAGGAATAAATAAGGACATTTCTCTTCCAGAAAGCTGCGAAATTGTGCCTTTTGTTTCATCAATTGTATGGTAATGTTGGGATATTTACTTTCGAATTCAAATTCTGAGGTTGTTATCCTTTTCCAGTTCCATCTATTTTGCGAAGGCTTAAAATCTCAGATGTCCTTGTTCTTTTGTTATATGCCTAGCTTCTAATGCTGCGATGCAGTAACTTGGTGCTTCTACACATTGATACATTAAGCTTGTCTGGATTTTTGATCTGTTGAATGCTTATTAAATATAGCTGAGTTTGCGATCAAGTAGAGCTGCAATGGTTATAGGTTCAGCAGTCATGAAAAGAGCACGAAAGATGGAGATTGTACTTATTTTCTTATGATCAAAGAGATTATACTTCTAAAATAAGGTAGAAGCTAGCACACTGATAAGGAAGGAATTTTAATGCTGATGTAACTAATTGCTTTATAAGCAAATCCTTAAGAATGTCTTTTAGCGAGAATTGCTATAGAGTGAGAGTGAATAGATCATCTACATCAATGCGAGAGATTCTGTAATTTGAGGCCGAGTATAGTCATATTGATCAATTTTGGAATAATTAGGCTAGTCCTTTTAATCACTAAGAGCAAACTAATGGTTAACATGGGAATCGAGATGATAGTATCATGGTAGCCTTTGGAGAAGTAACACAAATTTGCTTTGCAATAGGTCCCAGCTTTAGTGCAAGTTGACTGCTTTATTTGCTTTACTCTGGTTATGTCTAACTAGCTCATTTTAGCTCTACAATGACTCTAAATTTTGTACAGGTAGTCTACCTTCATCTGTTCTTCCGATTATGACCAAAGTAATGGCTTCATTTCAGTTTTGGGGTATAGTTCGTTTATCCTTACAATAGGTCCTACTTTTAGTGCAAATTGATTAGATTCATGTATTTTACTGACTTATGGCATATGTGAATGGCTAAATGAAAGGTGCTTCGGGATATATAAACCATTTTCACGTGGAGGGAAAAAGTTGACTTTTATGGAAGAGAAATGGAGTGAATATGTAAGACCACCAGTTTATTCCCTTGGACCATTGAGTGGTAAGGACTTATTATTAACAGCAAGCAAGGACTAATTTTAGTTAATTTTAGGAATGTTGGAGTTTTTGCTCAGAAGGGGAGCCTTGGCGTAACTGGTAAAGTTGTCTCCATGTGACCAGGAAGTCACGGGTTCAAGCCGTGGAAACAGCCTCTTGCAGGTATGCAGGGTAAGGCTGCGTAGAATAGACCCTTGGGGTCCGGACCCCGCACATAGCGAGAGCTTAGTGCACCGGGCTGCCCTTTTTGGAGTTTTTGCTGAATTTTTATCAGAAAACTACAGCTTGTGTTTTTTGTTTTTTTCTTTGGTGGGGTTGAAAAAGAAGTGGGCACAATCTGCTGAATAATCCTTGAAACTAATTTTCATGAACAATTTTTGGGGATATTTCTTTTGTATTGCATTCAAAGTTTTATTTTTGCACTGGTGAATTGGGCAGATATACTAGTTGTAAGGTCCTCTAGGAGATGTTGCTTCCGTTAGAACCAAAGATATTTGGAAGAGGTTTAAGCTGTAGCAATGATCAAAGTATAGTTTTGTGATTATGCTACAGTCTGCAGTATTTTGTCTTGTGTTTGCTTGGTGGCTTCACCAAATACTTGTTATATACAATGTCAGCTTAATCTTTCTTGTTTGAGGTATTCAATCACTCCTGAGGATTTCAATCAGGTGAGGAAGTCACCTATTCAAGCGTTGATGCCTTCTACGTTAGTAGCTTTAGCTCTAACAACAATGGGGGCAATTCCTTTTTTCCTTTAATAAGGAGGATAAGCTACAATATACAAATAATGTTGCTTGTGATTTGCCTTGTGATTTCAATTGTTTCCTTGTTCCCTAGCATGGAGAGGATCTTTATGAGTGTTGTTTTTCTATTTCCAGCACATTTTAGTGTTCTATTACACACCGATGGTATTTGCAAACTAGTTTAGGAGGTCGCACCTCATATTTATGTAGTGCTATCCAATTCCTCGCTTAATTTATCCCTCAAGCTGAATGAACTTGACATGCTCTTTTAGTTTAGGGCTATAGAGTTTACTTGCCTTTTGCTTTCTCACTAATGGCAGAATCATGTGCTTCATCACTCGACTCTAAACTAAATTAAAAATCTTGACAATAGGATGACAAGTTTTCACTCTGGAAGAGTAGGTTTCATACCGGCAAGACCTATCAAATAATCTGCTCATTTCGCATCAACTAAAGCAGAATTTAATCACCAGGTAGAGTTGTATAAAGTCCGGACGAGACTTGCTCTTTTTTGATATTGTTCGTAGTTTGAATCAACAGTATTCAGGGGAGGAGCCCTGGACACGGGTGGTCAGGAGAAAAATAACCCCATGTGGAAACTAGGAAGGGAAGAGAAAAATATGCACTTGCCCTCAATCTAGTTCTTGTGTTAAAACCAAAGTAATGAAGGAAAAATTAAAAAGAAAATAAATGGCATAGCAAAGCAAAGCAAAGCATATATAATAAGATAAGCACCTTGATTCACAATGTAACTCCAGTGAATATAACGTCTTCAATTTTGAGTTTACACAATCAAATTCAAATACACAAATTAAGAAGCTGATTTCAATGGACCAATGATTAGCTAAACGAGACCAGAATTGATGTTCCTCGGAACATATATCGAAATCAAGCAAAACTCATAACTCTTAGGGGTCGTTTGGTATGAGGTATAAAAAGGTATAAGGGTGGTGTAAAAATTTAATACCACCTTAATATTTTGTTTGGTTAGCAAATCAAGTATAAGTTATCCTGGTGTTAATTTTAACACTGGGATAACTTATATCTTATAGAAGAAGGGGTAATTAGCACCGGTATAACTTATGCCTTCTTCTTAGAAATTATGCAATTGTCATTCTTAATACAACATACCAAACAATGAATAAACAACAACCCCAACATAACTTATCCCAATATAACTTATACCGACATAACTTATATCGGTATAAATCGTATTCCAACCAAACGACCTCTTGAAAGTTACTAAAAAGGCGTTCTTAAGTACCAATTGAAGTCCCATTGTTAAGATTTGCAACTAGACATTTCTCCACTTCACCAATTTGGCCATTAACTGGTAAACATATCCAAACTACTACAAAAACAACAATCCCAGTATATTATCACAAGGGGATTTTGGGGAGGGTAATGTGTACTTAAACCGTACCCTTACCTAGTAAAGGTAGATTGAACATATCCAAACTAATGATAAAACCAATCGTTTGTCCATTGATATATTAGTGTTGAAATTAAAAGCTAGAGTTTAGTTCCCGTTGAAGTTAGCTACTTCAAATAATTCTCTCGTGACATCTAGGGGTGTTCAAAACCAAATCGAAACCGAAAATCGAACCGAAATCGAAGCTTAATGGTTTATTGGTATCGAGTTAACGGTTTAACGGACGGGGAACAGATTGAATTTTTTTTATTAACGGCTTATCGGTTGGGGGCGGATTATTCAATTTTCTTAACGAATAATCTGTTAACCCGTTAAGAATATATATATATATCTATATATATATATATATATATATAATTTATTTTTATCCATATACATATTAAATAATCAAAAACCTTTCTTCCTCCGGTACTCTATCAAAGTGAATTAGAATAAAAGAAAACCAAATAAAAGGAGTCATCTAACTGTGACAAAAGACAAATTTGTTGTCTGAAACAAGATAACAACACAAGTTACACTACTACTTCATCAACTTTGCCTGGATTTTGAGGCATCCTAGAATTCTAAGTATGACAAACATTTGTTTTAACAACAGCCAATTGGAAATCTTTCACATGAACTAAGGCCAATGTCCATTTACTATTAGTGTTAATTATAAAAGGTCAAAAATCCCCATTTGAAGTAAAAGAAAATACTAATGGGTTTGTCTTTTTCTTCATTTGTACCTATGCGTTCAGACACAAGCCTTTGAGATATTCACGAGAGACCAAAACAGTATTTGCATCTTTCTCTGGTTGGTTTGATTTTGAGTTTTTTCATTTTCAGAACTCAAAACATGTGTTTCGGTGTTTGGTTTGGAACTTTTAACGTTTACTTTCCCACTATTAAAATTTTTATTTTATTTTGATTGAATTAGGCCGATAAACCGCTCAATAACCGCCCGATAAAAGCTAAACCGATACCAATCCGCCTGATATCTTATCGGGTGGCTAGCGGATTAATACATTTAAAAGTCGATAACCGATAAGCCAAACTGTTAAGAGTAAATAACCGCTCAATCTTCAGCAGTCGGAAGCTTAATGTATGCAATGGTATGTACTAGACCTGATATTGCTCACGCAGTTGGTGTTGTCAGTAGGTTTCTTGAAAATCCTGGAAAGGAACATTGGGAAGCAGTCAAGTGGATACTCAGGTACCTGAGAGGTACCACGGGAGATTGTTTGTGCTTTGGAGGATCTGATCCAATCTTGAAGGGCTATACAGATGCTGATATGGCAGGTGACATTGACAACAGAAAATCTACTACTGGATATTTATTTACATTTTCAGGGGGAGCTATATCATGGCAGTCTAAGTTGCAGAAGTGCGTTGCACTTTCAACAACTGAAGCAGAGTACATTGCCGCTACAGAAACTGGCAAGGAGATGATATGGCTCAAGCGATTCCTTCAAGAGCTTGGATTGCATCAGAAGGAGTATGTCGTCTATTGTGACAGTCAAAGTGCAATAGACCTTAGCAAGAACTCTATGTACCATGCAAGGACCAAACACATTGATGTGAGATATCATTGGATTCGAGAAATGGTAGATGATGAATCTCTAAAAGTCTTGAAGATTTCTACAAGTGAGAATCCCGCAGATATGCTGACCAAGGTGGTACCAAGGAACAAGTTCGAGCTATGCAAAGAACTTGTCGGCATGCACTCAAACTAGAAGACAGTGCTACCTCCTCTAGATGAATGAGACTGGAGGGGGAGATTGATGATGTCCATCTCATTGAAGAAGTATTAGGCATGTGCCTAATAAGAGTTTTCTTTGGTTTGGTAGCCAACCTTGTTGACTTGGTTTGGTTGGTAGCCAACCTTGTTGAATTTCTTTGGTTTGGTAGCCAACTTTGTTGAATTGTGAAAAGTGTGTGTAAATTGTCAAATATTGTAGGCTTTAGAGGGTGAAGCTTTGGCTATAAAAGGAGAGCTTCAACTCTCATTTCTACACACCAACAAAGAGAGAAAGAAAGAGTGAGGTTTCACAGACAAGGTATAAGAAAATAGTCTGTGAGGAAAATAGAGAGTGAGCGATATTGTAGTGAGGTGGGAATATCAAAAGAGGGTTATTTCTTTTGAGTGTTGTAGTGGTCTTTGGAGTATTTATCTCCGACCTACAAAGTGTAAAATTCCTTACTATAGTGATATCAGTTGCTCCTCTCGGGGTCGTGGTTTTTTCCCTTATTCAGAAGGGTTTTCCACGTAAAAATCTTGGTGTCATTGTTACTCTTTTATTCTTGTTAATTACCGTATCTCGGTGCTACATTATTATTCCGCTTTATTATCGTGAATATTATTTTGGTAAGGGGTTTATTCCCAACAACTGGTATCAGAGCACAGGTTCTGCTCGTTCACTGAAATACTATTCACTGTCGGTAGTACTATACTTGGTGAAAAATAAAAATGTCCGGAGTAAAGTACGAGGTAGCAAAATTCAACGGAGATAACGGTTTCTCAACATGGCAAAGAAGGATGAGAGATCTGCTCATCCAACAAGGATTACACAAGGTTCTAGATGTTGATTCCAAAAAGCCTGATACCATGAAAGCTGAGGATTGGGCTGACTTGGATGAAAGAGCTGCTAGTGCAATTAGGTTGCACTTATCAGATGATGTGGTAAATAACATCATTGATGAAGACACTGCACGTGGAATTTGGACAAGGTTGGAAAGCCTATACATGTCCAAAACGCTGACAAATAAATTGTACCTGAAGAAGCAGTTATACGCCCTACACATGAGTGAAGGTACGAATTTTTTGTCACATTTAAATGTGTTTAACGGACTAATCACACAGCTTGCCAACCTCGGAGTGAAAATCGAGGAAGAAGATAAAGCCATCTTGCTATTGAACTCGTTGCCATCTTCGTACGATAATTTGGCAACAACCATCCTGCACGGTAAGACTACTATTGAGTTGAAAGATGTCACATCGGCTCTTCTACTCAATGAGAAGATGAGAAAGAAGCCTGAAAATCAAGGACAGGCTCTCATCACAGAAGGTAGAGGCAGGAGTTATCAAAGGAGTTCGAACAACTATGGTAGATCCGGAGCTCGTGGGAAGTCAAAGAACCGATCCAAATCAAGAGTCAGAAATTGCTACAACTGTAATCAACCAGGTCACTTCAAAAGAGATTGCCCAAATCCAAGGAAGGGCAAAGGTGAAACCAGTGGCCAGAAGAATGACGACAACACAGCCGCCATGGTGCAAAATAATGATAATGTTGTCCTCTTTATAAATGAGGAAGAGGAATGCATGCACCTGTCAGGTCCAGAGTCGGAATGGGTGGTTGACACAGCGGCATCTCACCATGCCACACCGGTAAGAGATCTTTTTTGCAGATATGTAGCAGGTGATTTCGGCACAGTGAAAATGGGTAACACAAGTTACTCAAAGATTGCGGGGATTGGTGACATTTGTATCAAGACAAATGTCGGATGCACATTGGTTCTAAAGGATGTGCGGCATGTACCTGATTTGCGGATGAACTTGATCTCGGGAATTGCTTTAGACCGAGATGGATACGAGAGTTATTTTGCAAATCAAAAGTGGAGACTCACTAAGGGATCATTGGTGATTGCAAAGGGAGTTGCTCGTGGCACGTTGTACAGGACAAATGCAGAAATATGCCAAGGTGAATTGAACGCGGCACAAGATGAGATTTCTGTAGATTTATGGCACAAAAGAATGGGTCATATGAGCGAGAAGGGATTGAAGATTCTTGCCAAGAAATCACTCATTTCTTATGCCAAAGGTACAACTGTAAAACCTTGTGACTACTGTTTATTTGGTAAGCAGCATAGAGTCTCATTTCAGACATCGTCTGAAAGAAAATTGAATATACTTGATTTAGTATATTCTGATGTTTGCGGCCCAATGGAAATTGAATCAATGGGCGGTAACAAATATTTTGTTACTTTTATTGATGATGCTTCACGAAAATTATGGGTTTATATTTTGAAAACCAAAGATCAGGTGTTTCAAGTTTTCCAGAAATTTCATGCTCTAGTAGAAAGGGAGACGGGTCGAAAGCTAAAGCGCCTCCGAAGTGACAATGGAGGTGAGTACACTTCAAGGGAATTTGAAGAGTATTGTTCAAGTCATGGGATCAGACATGAAAAGACAGTTCCTGGAACCCCACAGCACAATGGCGTAGCCGAGAGGATGAACCGCACCATTGTGG
The DNA here is from genome assembly GCF_000393655.2 of Nicotiana sylvestris. Taxonomy (NCBI): domain Eukaryota; kingdom Viridiplantae; phylum Streptophyta; class Magnoliopsida; order Solanales; family Solanaceae; genus Nicotiana; species Nicotiana sylvestris. The sequence goes on from NC_091061.1 coordinate 172,162,836, forward strand.
AGAAGGTGAGAAGCATGCTCAGAATGGCTAAACTGCCTAAGTCATTCTGGGGTGAAGCAGTTCAGACAGCCTGTTACCTGATCAATAGGAGTCCATCAGTTCCGTTGGCGTTTGAAATCCCAGAGAGAGTTTGGACCAACAAGGAGGTGTCCTACTCGCATCTGAAGGTGTTCGGTTGCAGAGCTTTTGCACATGTACCAAAAGAGCAGAGAACAAAGCTGGATGATAAATCTGTTCCCTGCATATTTATCGGATATGGAGATGAAGAGTTCGGGTACAGACTGTGGGATCCTGTAAAGAAGAAGGTCATCAGAAGCAGAGATGTAGTCTTCCGAGAAAGTGAAGTTGGAACTGCTGCTGATATGTTAGAAAAGGCGAAGAATGGTATAATTCCTAACTTTGTTACTATTCCTTCTACTTCTAACAATCCCACAAGTGCAGAAAGTACAACCGACGAGGTTGCCGAGCAGGTGGAGCAACCTGGTGAGGTTATTGAGCAGGGGGAGCAACTTGATGAAGGTGTCGAGGAAGTGGAGCACCCCATTCAGGGAGAAGAACAACCTCAACCTCTGAGGAGATCAGAGAGGCCAAGGGTAGAGTCATGCAGGTACCCTTCCACAGAGTATGTCCTCATCAGTGATGAGGGGGAGCCAGAAAGTCTTAAGGAGGTGTTGTCCCATCCAGAAAAGAACCAGTGGATGAAAGCTATGCAAGAAGAGATGGAATCTCTACAGAAAAATGGCACATACAAGCTGGTTGAACTTCCAAAGGGTAAAAGACCACTCAAATGCAAATGGGTCTTTAAACTCAAGAAAGATGGAAATGGCAAGCTGGTCAGATACAAAGCTCGATTGGTGGTTAAAGGCTTCGAACAAAAGAAAGGTATTGATTTTGACGAAATTTTCTCACCTGTTGTCAAAATGACTTCTATTCGAACAATTTTGAGCTTAGCAGCTAGCCTAGATCTTGAAGTGGAGCAGTTGGATGTGAAAACTGCATTTCTTCATGGAGATTTGGAAGAGGAGATTTATATGGAGCAGCCAGAAGGATTTGAAGTAGCTGGAAAGAAACACATGGTGTGCAAATTGAATAAGAGTCTTTATGGATTGAAGCAGGCACCAAGGCAGTGGTACATGAAGTTTGACTCATTCATGAAAAGTCAAACATACCTAAAGACCTATTCTGATCCATGTGTATACTTCAAAAGATTTTCTGAGAATAACTTTATTATATTGTTGTTGTATGTGGATGACATGTTAATTGTAGGAAAAGACAAGGGGTTGATAGCAAAGTTGAAAGGAGATCTGTCCAAGTCATTTGATATGAAGGACTTGGGCCCAGCACAACAAATTCTAGGGATGAAGATAGTTCGAGAGAGAACAAGTAGAAAGTTGTGGCTATCTCAGGAGAAGTACATTGAACGTGTACTAGAACGCTTCAACATGAAGAATGCTAAGCCAGTCAGCACACCTCTTGCTGGTCATCTAAAGTTGAGTAAGAAGATGTGTCCTACAACAGTGGAGGAGAAAGGGAACATGGCTAAAGTTCCTTATTCTTCAGCAGTCGGAAGCTTGATGTATGCAATGGTATGTACTAGACCTGATATTGCTCACGCAGTTGGTGTTGTCAGCAGGTTTCTTGAAAATCCTGGAAAGGAACATTGGGAAGCAGTCAAGTGGATACTCAGGTACCTGAGAGGTACCACGGGAGATTGTTTGTGCTTTGGAGGATCTGATCCAATCTTGAAGGGCTATACAGATGCTGATATGGCGGGTGACATTGACAACAGAAAATCCACTACTGGATATTTGTTTACATTTTCAGGGGGAGCTATATCATGGCAGTCTAAGTTGCAGAAGTGCGTTGCACTTTCAACAACTGAAGCAGAGTACATTGCCGCTACAGAAACTGGCAAGGAGATGATATGGCTCAAGCGATTCCTTCAAGAGCTTGGATTGCATCAGAAGGAGTATGTCGTCTATTGTGACAGTCAAAGTGCAATAGACCTTAGCAAGAACTCTATGTACCATGCAAGGACCAAACACATTGATGTGAGATATCATTGGATTCGAGAAATGGTAGATGATGAATCTCTAAAAGTCTTGAAGATTTCTACAAATGAGAATCCTGCAGATATGCTGACCAAGGTGGTACCAAGGAACAAGTTCGAGCTATGCAAAGAACTTGTCGGCATGCATTCAAACTAGAAGACAGTGCTACCTCCTCTGGATGAATGAGACTGGAGGGGGAGATTGATGATGTCCATCTCATTGAAGAAGTATTAGGCATGTGCCTAATAAGAGTTTTCTTTGGTTTGGTAGCCAACCTTGTTGACTTGGTTTGGTTGGTAGCCAACCTTGTTGAATTTCTTTGGTTTGGTAGCCAACTTTGTTGAATTGTGAAAAGTGTGTGTAAATTGTCAAATATTGTAGGCTTTAGAGGGTGAAGCTTTGGCTATAAAAGGAGAGCTTCAACTCTCATTTCTACACACCAACAAAGAGAGAAAGAAAGAGTGAGGTTTCACAGACAAGGTATAAGAAAATAGTCTGTGAGGAAAATAGAGAGTGAGCGATATTGTAGTGAGGTGGGAATATCAAAAGAGGGTTATTTCTTTTGAGTGTTGTAGTGGTCTTTGGAGTATTTATCTCCGACCTACAAAGTGTAAAATTCCTTACTATAGTGATATCAGTTGCTCCTCTCGGGGTCGTGGTTTTTTCCCCTTATTCAGAAGGGTTTTCCACGTAAAAATCTTGGTGTCATTGTTACTCTTTTATTCTTGTTAATTACCGTATCTCGGTGCTACATTATTATTCCGCTTTATTATCGTGAATATTATTTTGGTAAGGGGTTTATTGAAAACTGTCTTTCTGCCCTTCTAAAGTAGGGATAAGGTTGAGTACATCCTACCGGTCGCAGACCCACTTGTGAAATTTCACTGGATTGTTGTTTTTGTTGTAATTACTATATGAAATCTTCAGACATTCTTTTGAACATCAAGAAGTGTGCTAGGATGAACGAGATCTCTTCGTCGTTAACTATAAGTTTTGGATCCGCATCCGAAAATTAAAAAAATTCAGATAAGGTTATCCAAAATAATATGTAGACTATCATGCTAAAAATAGGACAATATAAATATAGTGACAGGCGTTTTTGTATGTGCTTTTGTGTATATGTGTGTGTGCTGGCTGAGTTTATGTTGGATACAAGTATCCATGCATTCGCCTCATTCTTTGTTAACTGGGTTAGTTAAAAAGTGGCATATTTGGTTACTTTCTTTTTTTGTTCAGCTTGGTCAGTTTTTGAGTTTTGCATATAGAGAATTCAAACTAAACTTCATATATATATATATATATATATATATATCCCACAAACTCAAAAAAGATCAATATTGTACAAGCAGAGAGAAACAAATGATATAAGATACATTCATTTCAAATCAGTGATTGATGTTTTATATGCGAAAAAAGAAAAATGGTTGAATCGCTAAACTATGAAGTGGCGTGATAATGCTTTGGTAAATAAGGTTGTTCGGTCGAAAGATGTGACTGAACAACCACGAAAATAGGTGAAAAAGAGGTTGATGAGTAAATGGTTATGAAATTTTTTTGAGTTTGTGGGATATATATGAAGCTAAGTTTGAATTTAAAGGATGTTGCCTACTTAAACTTAGAGTGTCAGTCATTATTGGGATTCTATGAAATATTTCTTTTGTCCTCACTTGTTAGATCAATCTTCTGCATCTTAAGGATTGTTTTATTTACAACAACGATCCAACTAATAAAATATTGAGAGAGTTTAAGCTTAATTAAAAGTAATAAGTAAGTTAACTCTGTCATTTTGTCAAGTTTTATCGACATCAATTATGAGCACAGTCGATATCTTTCCAACCTTTTTTCTATTAATGTAATTTCTCAAACTAAAATGTATGTATTCCAACAACAAATTGTATGTTCAAATTGCATCCCCAGACCACATAATTGTATCAGTAAAAAGGATTATGGCATACGGCATAATGGCTCACTTTTATAAAATATAAACAACACCCAGGTAAGATAATGTAAGGAAAAAAAAAAAAGATAAGCAATCAAATATAAAGCTTACCGTTTTAAGGAGGAGGCAGAAAACTCCAAGAAAATTAATTTCTTAGTAAAATAATAAGATTAATACATGGACTAGATCTAATGATGTTTTATAAATTATCCACTCTTTGCTTTTGTTGCAAATTAAAACCTCAAAAATAACATCCGACAAGCACTCATTCTCTTTTTTAAGAGGGGCAAAGCTGGAATTATATCAATTATAGAATTTGTAATAGAAAGGAAAAATTGGATATATTGCATGGCTGGGTTTGGGGTGGCATTTAGAGTGGACTTAGCAAGAGTAGTTCTTCCAGTCATGTTCATAAATTTGGTCTTCTACCCTGCCAATCGGGAGTTCATATTATCAAGGATTAATTGAAATTCAATTTTAATCGTCTTTTGTGGAAAATAGGGAAGCCTAAGTACTTGTCAAATTCTACTAGTTGGTATAAAGAAAGGGGTATTTTTTTCAATTAATATTGATGTATAGAGGTTGATATCGTGGTAATACGAGCCATTGTAAGTGTGATGTATCAGGAAAATTTAGCTTTATTAGGGAAACTTTAATTTATAAAGGACCACATTTTTCAATTTGGATATGAGGGGTCTAATCCTGTTGACAATGATCTTAATATTAACGGATAATTTCAGAGACCTTCCTCCAAATTTCGCCCATATCACACTAACCTCTCTTATGATTTATAATATTATGCCTACTTCCCTTATTTTGATTTTCTTGTAAATATTCTTTAAGCCAATTTAAAATAAATATAAATAAAGTACAATTTGATAGATTTGCCCTTTTTTAATATTAATTTCTTTCCATCAATAAACATTATCACCACAACTTACTTAACAAATTCTTAAAAATGAACTTACACTACTAGTTGATTAAAATATAGATACATGTGTAAAGCTTATTACCATTCTTTTGACCAACTAGGCCTGTACGTGTCTTTCCCATTAAACAAAGTAAATGAATTACTTCTGAAAGATCTCGGGTAGCTTCTCTTCATCTGTACCTTTATCAGTTCATCGGCGACGTCATTTTTTGCGGCAACCCAATAGTTTCCGGCGGCCGACGTCAAATTTAATAAGAACGACTCCCCAAAAAGGAAGCTTGTCATGACCCAAAATCCACTAAGGATTGTGATGGCGCCGGACATCACTGTCAGGCAAGCCAACACCAAAAAGTTAATTAAATTCTCATTTTAATATTTATTGAAATTATTTCTTTTATACATTAAACAATAAATAATGAAATTCACTGAATAATTAATGATGTCTTTAATAAACTTAAAAATTGAATAATCCCATAGTTATCTCAGAACCCGGTGTCACAAGTGCATGAGCAATTCTAGGAAACAATTTAATACAATAACCGTCCGGAATACAAGTTGGACAGTAGAGAAAATACAATACAATATTCTGAAGGAGACTCTGCTGGCTGAGGGTCGTCTCGAGAAGTGCAACTCACCTTAGTCTCTGCATCAACCATGTCGTTGCGCCAAACTAGGCCACATGTGCAACAAAAATGCACAACAAGTGTAGCATGAGTACGAAAACAACGTGTACCCAGTAAGTATCCCGCTAATCTCGAAGAAGTAGTGACGAGAGGTCGACTTCGACACTTACTAGTGGTCCAATGCTATACCGATAATATAGTAAATCGAGGATTTATATAAAAACAGTTGTAACTCAATAGCATGAAGCAAGTAAATAATTTTTTTATTAATAGGGAATTTCCAAATTCATTTTTCATCATTTACACATTTATCTCAAGCAAGGGAGGCAATATCTTTATTTTTAAATTTGCAAGTCAAGCAATACAAGCATGCGCAAATCATGTCGAGGTCGTATGGCCCGATCCAATATAATAATAAAATGTGCACTGCTAGAGGGTCGAGTGGCGCGAACCATAAATGCATCTATTGCCTCGCTCGCGAATCATACATATGACACGGTCAAATATAAATAAACACACCAAATAGTCAATCAAGAATTCATCAGGGAAATAATTACCAAAGAAATGGCAACTTCTCTTTAACGGTCTAGAAAATAATATTTAATTCCTTTAGAAATTCTTTTACCAATTCGATATGACTTAGGCATTTTAAATTGACAACAAGGTTTCAAGTATTACAAGTAAAGCATGCTTTTGGGTCCTAGACTACCCGAACTTAAACATATTAGTAGCTATGCACGGACTCTCGTCACCTCGTGCGTACGTAGCCCCCCACAAATAGGAGTACAAATTTAATTATTTCACATATGGGGTTAATTCCCTCTTACAAGATTAGAAAGGAGACTCACCTCACTCCGAAGTTTCAAAACCGGCTCTCAAGCCCTTCCGACGACTCAAACTGATGCCAACGCTCCAAAATTAGCCAATAATTATGCAAACTCATTAATACATGTTCAATACTTATTATAATCTGATTTTATAACAAATTCCTAACCCCGATCGAAAAGTTAACAAAATCGCCCTCAGGCCCACGAGCCTGGATTTCGTAAAGTTTACCCATGATACCACGAACTCAAATATATAACCTATCCCAAATTTCATGTCCAAAATCGTGGTCAAAATCCATAAATACAATTTTCTAGATTTTTCCTCAAAATCCAATTCCTACTAATTTTCATGTTACAATCTACACATAATCAATGTATTTAACTCATAATAAGTAGGATTAACTTACCTCCAAGTTGTTAGGTGGAAGCCCCTCTCAAGAAGCTCCAACAAATCGCCCAAGAATGGAGAAAATAAGCAAAAATGGCCAAACCGTTATTTAATGCGTTCTGCCCAGCGACTTCCGCACATGAGGACTCATTGCCGCTTCTGCGTGTCCGCTTCTACGGATGCTCCTTCTTACCTGCGCCCATTGCCGCACCTGCGACCTTTCTTTTCGCTTTTGCGCTTGTGCAGATGCGGTCAAGGCTCCGCACCTGCGGTCTTTCACCTGGGCGTCCCTGCTCCGCTTCTGTGACTTCTAGGTCGCTTCTGCGGCTCCGCACCTGCGACCGAAAGCTCGCAGGTGCGGTTACACCAGATGCCAACCGCCTCAATTATTCTTCAACTCCAAATTTTGATCCGTTAATCATCCAGAATCCACCCGAGACCCCCGAGACCTCATCCGATCATACCACCACATTCCAATACACATTACAAACTTAGTCGAGCCTTCAAATCCCATCAAACAACATCGAAATCACGGGTCACAACGCAATTCAAGCTTAATGAACTTTACAACTTCAAACTTCAACATTCAATGCTGAAACCTATCAAATCTCGTTCGATTGACCTCAAATTTTGCTCACAAGTTATGTTTGACATTACGGAACTACTCCAACTTCCAGAATCAGAATCCGACCCCAATATCAAAAAGTCCACCTCCGGTCAAACTTCTCAAAAACCTTTAAATTCCTAACTTTAGCCAAATGACTCCAAAATGACCTACGGACCTCCAAATCTACTTCCGATCGCGCTCCCAATACCAGAATCACCATACGAAGCTATTCTCAGACTCAGAATCTCAAACGGACATCGATAATATTGGAATGCACTTCAAGCCAAATTTATGAAATTCTTCCAAAAAGGCTAACTTCCACAATAGGCGCCGAAACGCTCCCGTGTCATCCAAAACCCGATCCGGACATATGCCCAAGTCCAAAATCACCATACGAATCTGCTGGATTCAAATCTCGATTCCGAGGTCGTTTACTCAAAAATTCAATCTTAGCCAATTCTTTCAACTTAAAGCTTCCGAAATGAGAATTTCCTTAACAAATTATCTCCGAACTTCCCGAAATTTAATTCCGACCACGCGTACAAGTCATAATACCTGAAGTAAAGCTGCCAATGGCCTCAAACCGCCGATTGATGCGCTAGAGCTCAAAATGACCGGTCGGTTCGTTACAAAGCTGATGAGAACGATCGAAAAATATTTTAGTAAGGATATCCACGAACTGGGAAGAAAAGGGATTCAACATATAGAGATAAATCTTCCAAAATTGCTTGTTAACGACGTCAAATTTGAGTCTTATATGCTTCTCATTCATGAAAGACGTGTATATATAAGGAAAATGAATTTTTTCAACCATTGGACAACGAAATCTAGTAGGATTTGGAAAAGGAGAACCAAGCTTAGATCTAAGCTTCAATTAATTGCTAGTTTTTCGTGGCAATCGAATTTACAGAGTTTAAAATGATGATAAGGAAAATGATTTTAAAGAAATTAATATTAAAAAAGGCAAATCTATCAAATTGCATTTTATTTATATTTATTTTAAATTGATTTAAAGAATAGTTACAAGAAAATCAAAATAAGGGAGGTAGGCGTAATATCGTGAACCACAAAGAAAATCATGGTGATTGAGCAAAACTTGGAGGCAAGTCTCTGAAATTATCCGTAAATTTTATCATCAATTTTCTTTATTCCGCTTATTTCTATTGCATACGTTGTTGTTGTTGGATCGACCATAATACTTTCTTCTATTGAATCGAATGACTTAATTATCCTTCGATCTATTAGTAAATCATCTCTTCAGGAATTATGAAAGTTCTACTAGTAATATTTTTGTTATTGTTTTAATTCATTTCTTCAACAAGTAGATCTTGCTCTAATAGCTCTCACGGAACACAAAGGAAAAAACTCTGATATCTGCAAAAATATGATACAATCAAACCTCTCTATAACTGTATTCTTATATAACAACACTTCACTATAAAATCCAAATTTTTCCGGAATCAAATTTCATGTTCTGTTATAATATATATTTTATATAACAACAATTCGCTAGAACATTCAAAAATATCTGGAACAAATGAGGCTAAGAGAGGTTTAACTGTATATAGCTGAACAGTTGAAATATAGTCGGTGAATCTCAATGTATATATAGATCGGTATGTATAGTGGGGTCGTATTAAATAAAGAGTATGTTTGTAACGACCCGACCGGCCGTTTTGAGCTTTTGCACTTCGCTCGCCAGTTCTCGGGCATGACTTACCCCGTGTGGTGTATTATGACTTATGTAAATCGTTGGTGTTGGGTTTCAGGTTAATCAGAATGAATTTGGAAGAACAATCTCAGTTGAAAGCTTAAAATTTGAAAGGTTTGACCAAGATTTGACTTATATGTATTTGATCTCGGATTAAAAATTTTATGCTTTGGTTAGCTCCGTTAAGTGATTTGGGACTTAGGAGTGTGATCGGAATGCATTTTGGAAGTCCGTGGCAGGTTTAGGCTTGGATTGGCGAAATTGAGATTTCGGCGCTTTCCGATTGATAGGTGAAATTTTGATATAAAGGTCGGAATGAAATTCCGAGAGTTGTAGTAGCTTCGTTGTGTCATTTGGGATGTGTGTGTAAAATTTCAGGTCACTCGGACGAGATTTGATAGAATTTTTGAGCGAAAGCATAATTTAAGAGTTCTTAGGCTTGGATCCTATGTTAAATTGGTGATTGGATGTTGTTGTGAGCGTTCCGAAGTTTTGAGCAAGTTTGAGCGATGTCATGGGATGTGTTGGTTCAATTGGTTTGAAGTTCCGGGAGTTCCGGGTAGGTTCCGGGATGTTTTAGTGCAAAAATCATAGTCGTAGTAGGTCCACAGGGGCTGCAGGCCTCGGAACTCACTCACGCGGTCTGCACAAAAATAAGTGCGCCCGCGGTGAGTGTTGTGCGGATCGCACAAAAGCGTCTGCGGCCGCGGTAGGCGTCGCGCGGACCGCACAAAAGTGGGCGCGGCCGCGGTGAAGAACCTTCCCGCTGGTCCTACTTTGGAAGCTCATATCTTTTGATCTATAAGGAATTTTGAGGTGTTTTAAAAACGAAAGTTGTATCTCTTCGTGTCTAGTTTCCAGAAAGTTAAAGATTTCTCAATTTATATATCTGTAGCGAAAGTTATGGTCAAAATACTAAAGTCTATCACTGCAGAGGAAGGCCTATGCGGCCGCGGTTGTTTTTGCGCGGACCGCACTGGCTAGCGCGGACCGCGGTCGATTTGATGCGGCCCCCAGTGGCTGGAATCTGAGGGGTACTCTATACATACGAGGTTTGGGGTTTTATTTGATATTTTGACCTAGAGAGCTCGGATTTTGGCGATTTTTCGAAGGTTTATCAAGAAATTCATCGGGGTAAGTGATTCTAACTCAGATTTGGCTAGAGTACATGAATCTATCATTGAATTCATAATTTAGTCTGTGATTTGGAATGGAATTTGGGAAGAAAATGGTGAAACCTTTCAAAAATGTAAAATGATGATTTGAAGGGCCAAATGGTATCAGAATTGGATAATTTTGTATGGTTAGACTCGTGAGAGCATAAGGACTCTAGTTTTGTGAATTTTGTCAAATTTCGAGATGCAGTCCCGGGGCTCGAGCTTTGGTAATTTCGGGAATCGTGCCCTTTATTGATTGTTTTCGCTTGGGTTTTGTTCCCTTAGCATATTGTGACGTATTCGTTCTAATTTTTGGATAGATTCGACGCACGTAGAGGCCGATTTGAGGGGCAAAGGCGTCGCGAGCTAGAGATTTCACCGGTTCGAGGTGAGTAATGATTGTAAATGATATCTTGAGGGTTTGAAACCCCGGATTTGCACATTGTAGTGCTGTATTGAGGTGAGACACGCGCTGGATGACGAGCGTGGGGTCTTTTACTATTGGGGATTGTGACTTGGTCTATCCCGATTGATGATTTTACCGCGTATCTAACTGAAAAATAATTGTTATCATCATTATTTGGTCTGAATGCCATCTTTGGGCCTAGTGCCAGCTAATTGAACCCTTCGGGGATTGTTGTTTGATATTTCCTCACTGTTTGATTATATAGTTGAACTCAGTTATGTTATTTTCTACTGTTTTCAAAACTCAGCCATGTTTACTCTGCTCTAACACTTGAAATGGTATTTTAAATAATATTTTGGCCTGAGCATCATGTTTACTATTGCCCCAGGGGTTTATGTGAATTTTGACTGAGTAAGGCCAAGGGCCTGTATTGTGAGGATACTCTTGGATCGGGCTGTGTAAGCACGTGATTTTTGCCCTATATGAGAATTACTCCAAAAAATTCAAAATAAAATAATTTTCCTTTTGTGTGCAATTTTGAGGATTTTGTGGCATTTTTAGATAATTATTTGTATTTGTCCATGCATGCTTATTTGTTAAATTAATAAAAAATACAAAAATATTTAAATCAACCAGGCCCAAACCAAATAAACTCCTACTGGGTCGACCCGACCCAGTCCGCCCCATAACCCAAACAAATCCCAACCCCCTTCTTCCATTTTTCATTTTTCATTTTTTGGAAAACCTAAACCTAAAAAACCTAAACTACCCCCCTCTATTCTTCTCCTTCTCAAAACCACCCCCTACTCCCTCCTCCGCTCACCACTGCCAAAACCACCATCGTTTTCTTCCTCATTCCAGCAACGAACCAACTCCATCATCCCCAGCCCCGTCGTCGTCATCACGTCCAAACCGCCAGTGTTGCTGCCCTCCCCCATCCGCCATTAACGAGCAGCAGTGATGCTGCGTTGCTCCTCCTTCTTCTTCGTCCTAAGCTCAACCACGACGACCACCCTCCAAACGACCCTTCTAGCTTCGCCCAACCAGCAGCCTCATCGTCGTCGTCACGTCCAAACCACCATTGCTGCTGCCCTCCCCCGTCCGCCATTAACGAGCAACAGTGCTGCTGCGTTGCTGCTCCTTCTTCTTCGTCCCCGGCTCAACCATGAACGACCACACATAGTTGCTGCTGCTTCCATGACCACACGCACACACACGGAGGAAAAGCGAAGCAGTCCGGTTAAAGTCTGGTGAAGTTCTGTCAAGGTTTCGTTTGGTTTTTGTTTGAGTCCGTTGTTGTTCGTCGTTCGGTGAGGTCCAGTTTGAGTTCGTCAAGGTTAAAAGAGAAGGTGGGTTTTTCATTGAAGTCGAGATCCGTTAGGTCGTTGGCAGTCTTGGTTTGAGTTTTCCGTTTTCGTTCGAGTTCGTCGTTGGTCATTTCCGTTAGTTGGTTTAAGTTTCATTTCTGTCCGTATTTTGTTTAATATTCTCGGATCTGAAATCAGTATATGTTTGATTCTTTTCTTGTTTGTTGTTTATCTTTTTTGATTATTTCTTCAGTTTGTTTTATGTTCTTGTTTAGTTTAATATAGAAATTGTTGGTTGTAATGTTGTTAATTTAATTTGAAGTCCAATTGATTATTGAGTTTAGATATTTGAATCTACTTATTTGTTATGTTCAATTTGTTACTGTTATTGAATCTGAAAATATGTTTGTTGTTAAAAATATTGTTCAGTCAAAAATATTGAGTTTCTAGCCTAAGTTTGTTCATGAAATTTGATTAGGAATTGGTTATAGCTGTTGTATTTTGGTTAGAATTGATTAGGTAAATTGGTTATAGCTGATGGGGTTAGAATGGTAAATTACAGTATTTCCAGGGGTAAAATGGTAATTTCAGTAATTTCAGATGGGTATTTTTGGAATTGAAAATCTGAACAATTATTTATTTTGAGTGCTCTGTCCACTAAGCTAATAATATTAAAATAATATAGTGGGGGACAAGACATGTGGTAGTGGGGAATAATGCATTTGTTTAATCAATAATGGGGAACAAGACATAGTAGGATTACGGGGTTTAAGAAAAATTGATTAAATAAAATAATAATTGCATTTTTTATGTAGTAGTGGGTAAGAGAAAGTGGATTGTTTTATTATTTGTTTAATTGATTAAGGGATCTGATGAGGCATAAATAGAGCAGACTTGGACATAATTGAGGGAGAAGAATTTGATCATCATAAATTCAGAGCTTAAGTTGAAAAGAAAACTGATTTGTCAGAACTTAAAAAATTCAGTCTTTGAGAATTAAAAACTGAAAGAAAAGCCTTTCTTTACTACTGAGAATCAGAATATTGTTACTGCTTCTGTGGTTTGTATTTGGTACTACTGATTTTTAGATTGGTCTTCTTGGGTTTTCTTTTGGTTCTGGAGTGCTGCTTCATTGAATTCTTGGGTTTTAGCTTGGGTTTCTGGTATTGTTTGCTGTTGGGTTATTCTTGAATCTGTTACTGGTTGTGGAATCATCTCTGTTGGTTTTAAGATCTGTCCCTAGGTGTTCAATTTGCTATTGCTATTGTTGTTGCTGTTGTGCATTTCTGCTGATCTTCCTCTTCTTTTACTTCCAATATCAGGTACACGACTAACACACTGGTTACTGTAAGCTGAAACATGAAGCATGAATATGAAATGAAGTGTATATACATTATTTAGTTTCCTCTAATCAGAATCATGTAGTTGTTTAATATATAATGGAACATCTGACAGTAGCTTAGTGGACGAACTGTCTATGTATTGCTAAAAAATAAATAAATGGTGTAGTAACTCTGTTCAGATAGTTCGTTATTATTTGATGATTATCATATCTCAAAAAACATGTTAGCTGATTTAGACTATTCTTAAACATTCAAAAGTTAGCTCATTAAACGAATAGACCACTTCGGAACTTGTAGGAATATTGTTTAGCTAGATACTATTAGTTAATTTCAGCATGTAAATGGTTTAGGATTAAAATTAGATTGCCAATTTTTTTTTAATTTGACAAACTGTGAGCATGCCTAGTATAATGTAACTAGGTAGTAACATGTGAATGAGATGACCCAGGTCCAGTTTTGTGCCATACACGTTGGGCCTGGGTCCACTTTAGCCAACGGGCTGTCCATATTGTGCTTACATTCTGATTTAACAAATTGCGTTCGGAACCCGACTATAACAACTCGTAAGCATATAAATAAATTAACACCTTTTCTCTTTCATTTTTTAGAGACAAATTTAATAGAAAAAATGTAGGCACTTTAGGATTATCCTTTTAAAATAAATGAGATGAGCCTCACCCAATAAAACGCACAAGTTGCAGGGCCCTCAATAAATGGTTAATAATTGTATAGACTTCGGGATCGGTCGTTTAGCAAATTTCACGGCCTTACCCAAAATAATGATACGCTAGTCGCTTTAGGCGCGCCTTTAACAATTTATTTTCTTAAACTCGGGTGCACATTTATGTGACCCAAATTCAAATCTCAACAGAGTCGAAATATGTCGATAGCCACGGGTACATTGATGTGACGTGGTTCGAGATATATTTTTACGATGTTGCAATTCTCTGTTAAAATAATAATAATGATAAAAGCGGTTAAAAGTTAAAATTCGCACATATGTTCAACATGTATTATATTAGATAATCAAGCCGAATATGACAGTTGAGCGACCGTGCTAGGACCACGGAACACGGGAATGCCTAATACCTTCTTCCGGGTTAACAGAATTCCTTATCCGGATTTCTGGTGCGCAGATTGTAAACAGAGTCAATATTTTCCTCGATTCGGGATTCAACTGGTGACTTGGGACATCATAAATCTCCCAAGTGGCGACTCTAAAATAAATAAATAAATCCCGTTTTGATTGTCCTTTAATTGGAAAAAACTCCCTTACGCGCCCTTTTGAGGCGACGCGGGCGAAAAAGGAGGTGTGACAGCTCTGACGACTCTGCTGGGGATTTAACCCAGAACCACTGGTTCAGGGTTAGAAATTCGAGCTTAGATAAATTGTTATATTTGGAGTTATCTGATTTTGTTACATGTTTGGGCCCAATGTGCTAAATGCTGCTTTTACCGCTTTGATATTATCTGAATTGTATATAAATTGTGCCGAAACCCTTCTCTTCTTACCTCCGGGGATGTGCTTACTGGTTGAGACTCCCTATTCTGTTAGTGTCATACCCTGAAATAAAAGAGGTTCGGACTGGCCTTTTGGTTCCCGGAAAGGAGCTCCTTCCTCAACTCGAGTTGTCCGCTCGGGTACACTGTCTAGAACATATACCCAGGTTGAACTTAGAATAACTTGACTTCATGCCGGATCCCTAGTAGGAACGTTTATTTGCATCATGTTGCATTTGACTTAGGGGACTGAATATTTACTGGGGAGGTAACCCAGAATCTCTGGTTCAGGGTTCAAAAATTCGAGCTTAGAATAATTGTTATTATTTGGCTTCATTTATTATATGATTTTATTACATGTTTTAGCCTAAATGTGCAAAATGTTACTCTTACCGCTTTGATATTATCTGAACTGTATATATAAACTGCTACGAAATCCCTCTCTTCTCTCTCTTGAGGAGTGTACGCTGGTCGTGACTTCTTTCTGTTAGTGTCCTATTCCAAAATAGAACGAGGATTCGGAGGAGTTGCAAAATCGGATGATCTTTTGGTTACCAGTACGCAGTTCCCATCCTCGGCTCGAGTTGTCCACTCGGGTAAGTCAGGTCTAGAACAAACACCTAGGATAAACCTAGTATAACAAAACCTCATGACCGGATCCCTAGTAGGAACGCTTATTTGCATCATGTTGCATTTGACTTAGGGGACTCAACACATGGGTTGGGTCCGTCTAGGACAAGCAACCTGAAATGAAAAAGATCATCCTGATGCATCCTGTTTGTTTTGCACATTTATTTGCTTCAGATCCGCATGCTGACCGGCTTCTGAAATCGGGAATTTTTGAAAGAAAAAAAAATAGCAGTGTAGGGAGATAACTATTTATTTTTAGAAAAATAAAACCAATGTCCAAGTAGTGTCAAAACCCTGCCGAAATTTTGAAAAAAATAAAATAAAAAAATTGTCTTTTTTTAGTTTGATTTATTTGAAAAACAAAAGAAAGGAGTCTTGTTTACAAGTTTAGTTTATATTGTCCGAACTACGCCGGTTTGATTCTCACAGGATGTGAGATACGTAGGCAGCCCTCATCGGGTCCAACCTCCCCTTTTGCAAAAATAGCACAAAAAAAAACATGTCAAAATTTTAATTCTTGTCATAAATAAGTCGGATGATGTCCAACATCTCCTTTGCAAAAATAGCCAAAAAAAATGTCAAATTTTTGTCATAAATAAGTCGGGTAATGTCGCTCATGTCAAATATAACCAAGTGTCCCCAAAAGGGACGCCGGAAGACTGACTTTGCATAAACAGCCACATTTGGTCATTCTTTTATAATTTTGACCGGTTATCCACACAACCTTAAATTCTTCGTCCCCGAGGCGCTAAAAAAGGCTGTGTTTACCGGATCTTTCATTTTGATTTGAAAAACGAAAAAAAAGAGTCATAAATATGTCGGGTGACGCCAATTTTGTCAAAATTAGCCAAATGTTCCCAAACGGGACGCCGGAAGGCTGATTTTGCATAAACAGCCACCTTTGGTTATATTTTGATTTTTGACCCTCACAGCCTTAAGATCTTCGTCCCTGAGGCGCTGAAAGGCCGTGTTTGCAATACCAAGTCTTTTATTCTAATTTGAAAAAAAAAACAAGAAAAGAGTCATAAATAAGTTTGGTCACGCCGTTTTGTCAAAAATAGCCGAATGTTCTCGAAAGGGACGTCGGAAGGCTGACTTTGCATAAACGACCATCTTTGGTCATTCTTTTGGGTTGTGACCAGTTATCTCGCACAGTTGTCGAAGGGCTATTTTTGTAAAAGAACAAACAAGTTTGTGAAAGGTCGTAAAATAATCCCTCATGGCCTTAAAATTCATGTGAAATTGAGAAGGGGCCACGTCTGAAAAACAACCATTTGGTTAAAATTGGCATATAGGGGAAGGCATCTGGCTGTTTGTTTTTGAGTTTGTAATTCTTTGATTAGAGTATGCGGGTTATTTGATTTTTGAGACCGTTTGTTGTCTTTTGTCAAAGTCTGTTAGTATGGTCAGTTTTTAAACTTTTGTAATCAAGTTTGTTTTATTATGAAAATTGAAAATTCCAAAAAATATTTTATTATTATTTATCTTTTATTGGTCCGAACTACGCAAGGTCTGATTCATGCGGGGACATGATACGTAGGCAATCTACATAAGGTTCGACCACCGCTAAAAAAGAAAAAAAGAAAGTGAATAAAAGAAAAGAAAAAGAGAGAGAGAGAGAGAAAAAAAAAAGAAAAAAGAAAAAAGAAGGAATGGAGGGTTTCTAAAACACTTGAAAAAGGCACAAATAAAATAAGCCGGGAGGATGCATGCGGTAGGAGCAAAAACATGTTAAAAATGGTTAACTGCCTTAGAACATTGCATCCCCCAACGTGCAATTGCAATATCTGTTAAAACTCTAACGCTAACAAGTTTGTTGTTTGTCCAATTCCAATATCAGTTAGTTGTTAAAGAGTACTGGCACCATACCATTATCAAACAAGATCAAAAGGGCATATACCAGAAAGCATGACTGGCTCAGAAAATAGTGTTGAGTCGGAAAAGACGGCACATCAGATGCTGAAGGAGGTGATGGCCAATATGGAAAAAATGAGATTGGAAATGAATGAAATGCAGCTAGCCATGGCTAAGGTGCAAAAGGGACCCGAACCACCTGTCACTCCTATTCCCCCACCGGGACACACGCCGGAATACCCTTCCCCCGGCCCTTCAACAAGCTTTCCAAGCTACCACTACTATCAGGGGAGAGATGCCTATGATCCCCAAGCTCTGCCACCCAATCAGAACCCTCCACCACCAAATGTTCCTGTCTTTGTGGCACCTCCCCCAGCCACATTACAAAGATCGTCTAGTGAACCACTGTTCCAAGTTCACGACACCTAATATTTTCCTCCTGAACCCACTTTTAAAGCTCCTGAGCCATACACATATACACCCCAATTTGGGATACCAGAGGAAGATGAGAAACCGGTTAAGAACACAGAACATGAGGAGGTGATTCGAAAGGTCAAAAGCCTGGAGCAATCCTTCAGGAACATGCACGGTTAGGCCACCAGGTCAGCGTGGCCTACAAGGATCTATGCCCTTTCCCTGACGTCCAATTGCCAGCAGGGTTCAAGATGCCCAAGTTTGATTTATACGAAGGGCATGGCGATCCTGTGGCACATCTACGGGGTTTTTGTAGCAAGATGAGAGGAGCTGGTGGCAAAGACGAGCTACTGATAGCTTACTTTGGCCAAAGCCTAAGTGGGTCAGCACTGGAATGGTATACAAGACAAGATCCGAACAGGTGGTACACCTGGGACGATCTAGCACAGGCTTTCGCAGGTCACTTCCAGTACAACCTTGAGAGGGTCCCTGACCGTCTCACATTGCTAAAGTTTGAGAATAAGCCCCGGGAGAGCTTCTGGGAATTTGGGTTCCGGTGGAGAGAACAGGTAGCCAGAGTTGATCCTCCAATGAGAGAAAACGAAATGGTGGACTATTTTCTGCAAACTCTAGAGCCAACGTACTTTGGTCATATGGTGACGTCAGTTGGCAAATCCTTCAATGAAGTAGTGAAAATAGGAGTTATGATAGATGAGGGACTTAAGTCCAATAAGATCCTGAGTTACTCGGCAATCAAGGCAACGACTCAGGCCATTCAGAGCGGCATGTGAGGTGCGCTTGGAAAGAAAAAGAGAGAAGAGGTCGCGACAATAGAGGCAGGCAACTGGTCCAGATCGAGAGGTCCTTCCCCTCGCTACCAACCCAGACCCCTTCACCCAAACTACCCTCACACTCCAAATTACCCTCTACAACCCTACTACCCGCCACAAGAACCACACTTCTCCGTACACCAAGCCCAGACATACACTCAGCCTCCGGCTCGCCCGCAATGGCGCGCGCCGGCTCCCCAAAACACATATCCACATCCACAAAATACATACCCACCTCCACAAAACACCTATCCGCCGCCAAGGGCCTACAGGAACCCTCCATGGGCAGGTTTCCGGGGAAATCAGGCTTTCAGAAATGAAAGAATACAGAGAATATTCACTGAGTTGGGAGAAACCTATACTGCTGTGTTCCACAAATTAAGGTAGTTAGGCTTGTTGAGTCCTGTTGAGCCCAGATTGCCAAATCCCCTTCCCAAAAATATGGACCACTCGGTAAGCTGTGGGTATTGTTCGGGGGCTCCCGGACATGATACCGAGAAGTGTTGGAAGTTGAAAGATGCAGTTTAAAATCTTATTGACACCAACAAGATTGAGGTTCAGACACCAGAGGCACCCAACATCAATCAGAACCCGTTGCCGGCACACCATGAAACCCACATGATCGAGCTAGTGCACGAAGGAGGGGAGATAAAGAAACCCTTACAAATAGTGACGATGATCCGTGCCGATTCAAAAGAAAAGTCGACCAGTGGAAAAGCGGTGGTATAGTTGGATAAGGTAGATGACAAGCCAGTTATGGTGTTGGGAAAAGGGTCCAGTGGGGCAGATGTACAGTTTGTGGGGCTGAAAGCAAAAATCAACAATTGAATGGCAACTCCTCTTCCTATACGAAGGGAGTCTTGGTAGTGGGCTCTGATTTTCTTTCTTGTTATCTGGATTATTCCAGGGTTGTAATCCAGATTTTTTTTGTGCTCGCCAAAGTGTGAAACCTTGCTTTCCCGTATTTTAATAAAGTGAAAGTTTTTTTTTCTTCATTCCTTATTTTGTTTTAATTTTTCTTCTTCTTTTTCTCTTCTGAACAGTTCTCTTTATACTGGTTCTAATGACATGACATGCACGACGGATCTTCAACCTAGTCTAAAAAATCAATCTGATTTCGAACTTATAGTACAAGATTGTGATGATGAGTCGGAATACGATGAGGATGAAGCCTTCGAAGAAATTAACAGAGAGTTGAGCCAGTTTGGAAAGAAAAAAAAAACAAACCAAACTCAAATGACTCGGAAGCCGTCAATCTAGGGGATGCGGATGATATCAGGAAAGCTAAGATAAACGTCCACATTGAAACAAACATCAGGGAAGAACTAATCAAAGCACTTATTGAATTCAAAGACATTTTGCATGGTCATACGACGACATGTCGGGTTTAAGCACCAATCTAGTGGTTCACAAATTGTCCACTGACCCGGCATTTCCTCCCGTCAAGCAAAATTGAGGAAGTTCAAAACCGACATGAGTGTGAAGATTAAGGAAGAAGTAACCAAACAGCTGAATGCTAAGGTTATTCGGGTCGCTCCATATCCTGATTGGTTGGCTAATGTGGTGGCCAGTGCCAAAAAAGATGGAAAAATCAGGGTGTGTGTTGATTATCGCAATCTGAAAAAATCAAGCCCAATGGCGCTTTATGTTTAACAGATATCGAAGGGAAATGCGTCGACATGACTATCAATTCTGACGCAGTTACGAGATATTATGTATGATTTCTTGTAATTGTTATTTGTTTGTACTTGGCATTTATCGGAGAATGAAATGACGGAGACAATTCTTTCTTCTATCCAAACACTTTAACCTTTGCTTCCCCTTTTGAGCCTTATTTATTCTTTCATACCCCTCTTTAGGAATCAGTAATAAAAATGAAAGAAAAGAGAAGAGAAAAATAATGATAATAAAGACAAAAGAAAAGTAACAAGAAAAAACAAGGGAATTGGGAGCTACGTTTGACCTGATTCCTCAAAGAAGGATACGTAGGCGCCTCACGGCTCGGTCATAGTGTAGCAAAAAATAAAAATCCCCAAGCAAGAAAAACTGGGGCACAAGTTGTGTTTGTAATTTTGGAAGAAAGCTTGATTCCAAGAGTTGTACTGTTTTACCCATCAAAATTATTTTGAACTTTTGATACCCTTTTTTTTAACCATACACAAAAACCCATATTGATGTCCAAAAAAGACCTCCCGATCAGTCTCTGAGAAGTGCCAAGTCATGCAAATGGAAGTCGGGAATAACACTCTGATCCTCAGCAGAGAAGAGGATCATAAGCTGGAAATGAATTGATAGCCGAAAGAATCCCCAGCAGAGAGAGTCATATCGGCAACACTCTAATCCCCAGCTGAAAAATAAAATAAAATGAGAGAGTCTTATCGGTGAAAACCTTCACAGGCACCATAAGGCGACGAAAGATGAGAGAAATAAAACGAGAGAGTCTTACCGGTGAAAACCTTCACAGGCACCATAAAACAACGGGAGTTGAGAGAAACGAGAGAGTCTTATTAGTGGAAATCCCTCGAAGGGCACTATGAGGCGACAAGACAAGATTGGCGGGAAGGATCCACATTTGGCAAAGAGTTGAGTGCCTGTTTATCCCCAGCAACATGAGGCCGTCCGAAGGGTTGATTGATACAAATAGACTGGGTTGATTAATCCGGAATGCGCGACATGATCGTTGGGATCGGTTATATCATTCAGATAAGTTCTTTTCTTTCCTTTTCCCCAGCATTTGTTCAGAAAGACTTCTTCTTTTTCTATTTTTTGAGATTATCACTTTTTCATTTCTTGATTTAAAGACTTTGCCTCCCCAGCAGTTTGTTTTTGAAAAGTATTTTCAGAGCTTACTACTAGTTGCCAAAATGATGCAAAGCAAAATGCGAATAGGACAGGCCAAAGATAAGGCGATAAAGCGAAAAGAAGTTGGTCGCAAGACCAAATGATGAATGGGTCTAGATCCCAAGAGGACCAAATTTACAGGGGAAGTTGGAGAAAAACAGGAAAACAACAGTTGAGAAATTGTGGACCTAATTCCAAGAGGGCCCCCAACAGATCATCGAGATGTAGGAGCATCCCCGACATATTTTCGACCAAGTTCCAAGAGGGTCGGACAACATAGAGTGGGGAAGGAAGAAAAGGAAAATTCATCCCCAGCAAAATAATCCCCAACAAGTTTTGATAGCGTAATGAAACACAGAGCGGGGAAGGGAGAAAAGGAAAAACCATCCCCAGCAGGAGTGGCACGACCACTCACCATGTTTTAAAACTAACAAATTTTTGTTTGATTTGAAGCAGGAAAAGGAAATCTTATTAATGGCGAAAAAACATGCCACAAGGAAGAGCACCAAAACTGGGGCAGAAAATTTTCTGCCATTGTCGAAAATTTTCTCGGAGGAAAGAGGAAATCAATTCAAGTTTTAAGGTAAGACAATTTCAAGTTTTGAAGTTGGGTGCATCCGCCCTCGAATAGGATATTTTGGGTTCATCCGCCCTCGAATAGGATATTTTGGGTTCATCCGCCCTCGAATAGGATATTTTGGATTCATCCGTCCTCGAATAGGATATGATGGGTTCGTCCGCCCTCGAATAGGATATTTTGGGTTCATCCGCCCTCGAATAGGATATGATGGGTTCGTCCGCCCTCGAATAGGATATTTTGGGTTCATCCGCCCTCGAATAGGATATTTTGAGTTCATCCGCCCTCGAAAAGGATATTATGGGTCTATCTGCCCTCGAATAGGATATGATGGGTCTATCCGCCCTCGAATAGGACATTTTGGGTTCATCCACCCTCGAATAAGATATTTTGGGTGCATCCGCCCTCGAATAGGATATGATGGGTCTATCCGTCCTCGAATAGGATATTGAATTTAATCCTTCCTCAAAAGGACATTTAATTTATTTCAACCCGAGTGGTCCTGCTTGTATAAACATTGCCAAAATATATATTTTCATAAATCATTGCCAAATGCATTTTATTTTCAAAGTTGTTGATGAAGTCAGGAGCCGCCTGGAGAATGGAGGGCGTTAAATTCTAAGATTGTTGAAGAAGTCAGGAGCCCGCCTGGAGAATGGAGGTTGTGTCATCTTTCAAAAGTCAAGGTGGAGTCAGGAGCCCATTTGCAGAACAGGGGAATACGTTTCAAGATCAAACAAAAGTCAGTAATGAGGAGGGTTACAACAAAAATCCCCAGCATAACAAGCTCTAATATAGGAAGCAGCGTCCCCAGCAGACAGAGCGGAATGATAAAACTTGTGTTCAGAAAAGCAAAAGGCCAGTGTCATCCCCAGCAGTTTTCGAAAGAAAAGCACCAGAAGAAACACAAGCCGACAAGAAAGCAAGGCAACTAGAGCAAGTGGAAGATAGATAAGATTTTGTAATTCCTAGTTTAGTCTAACTTCTTGTTTTCTTTTGGCACGTTGTAATAAGGAGATCGATAAGCAGTAGCAACAGCATGCAGCAGCAGTAACAGCAAAATTGTAGTTCCATGGTAGTCCCAGCTACCAAAACTTCCCGAATTACATTTTAACCTGATTCCCTTCTAACCAGGGATATGTAGGAAACCTTTGAAGCAAAGGTTCGATTAAATCTTTTTCAAAAAAAAAATGCTTCACACGGAGTACTCGGATGGGCAAAAATCACTCACTTTATCTTTGCACGAAAACTCTTCGTGTCTTCGGACAAAGAGGGGCATCTGTAAGCACGTGATTTTTGCCCTATATGAGAATTACTCCCAAAAATTCAAAATAAAATAATTTTCCTTTTGTGTGCAATTTTGAGGATTTTGTTGCATTTTTTTGATAATTATTTGTATTTGTCCATGCATGCTTATTTGTTAAATTAATAAAAAATACAAAAATATGTCGCATTTGTATTTAGAATTTAATTCTACAATTAGGAGCAATTAAGTTTGTTTTTACAAGAACAAAAAATCATAAAAATAATGTACGTTGCATTTTTAGTATTTAATGGCCAAATTGTGTGATTTTATCGTGATTGCTATTTAATTGTGTCTTAATTGTTATTGAGAATTAATTTGCACTTTTATAAATTAATCAAGTTCTGTAGGATAATTGAGGATTTTTAGAATTTAGTTTTAGTTTAAGAAAAAATAAAAGAAGAAAAAAGAAGCATGGGAAATAAGAAGAAAATCGGATTGGGCCACCTTTTAATTTAAATCAACCAGGTCCAAACCAAATAAACTCCTACCGGGTCGACCCGACCCAGTCCGCCCCATAACCCAAACAAATCCCAACCCCCCTTCTTCCATTTTTCATTTTTCATTTTTTGGGAAACCTAAACCTAAAAAACCTAAACTACTCGCCCCCCTCTCTTCTTCTCTTTCTCAAAACCACCCCCTACTCCTACTCCCTCCTCCGCTCACCACTGCCAAAACCACCACCGTCTTCTTCCTTATTCCAGGAACGAACCAACTCCATCGTCCCCAGCCCCGTCGTCGTTGTCACGTCCAAACCACTAGTGCTGGTGCCCTCCCCCGTCCGCCATTAACGAGCAGCAGTGCTGCTGCGTTGCTGCTCCTTCTTCTTTGTCCCAAGCTCAACTATGGCGACCACCCTCCAAACGACCCTTCCAGCGTCGCCCAACCAGCAGCCCCGTCTTCATCGTCACGTCCAAACCACCATTGCTGCTGCCCTCCCCCGTCCGCCATTAACGAGCAGCAGTGCTGTTGCGTTGCTGCTCCTTCTTCTTCGTCCCCAGCTCAACCATGAACAACCACATATAGTTGTTGCTGCTTCCACGACCACACGCACACACACAGAGGAAATGCGAAGCAGCCCGGTTAAAGTCCAGCGAAGTTCTGTCAAGGTTTCGTTTGGTTTTTGTTTGAGTCCGTTGTTGTTCGTCGTTCGGTGAGGCCCAGTTTGAGTTCGTCAAGGTTAAAAGAGAAGGTGGGTTTTTCATTGAAGTCGAGATCCGTTAGGTCATTGGCAGTCTTGGTTCGAGTTTTCCGTTTCCGTTCGAGTTTGTCGTTGGTCATTTCCGGTTAGTTGGTTTAAGTTTCATTTTTGTCCGTATTTTGTTTAATATTTTCGGATCTGAAATCAGTATATGTTTGATTCTTTTCTTGTTTGTTGTTTATCATTTTTGATTATTTCTTCAGTTTGTTTTATGTTCTTGTCTAGTTTAATACATAAATTGTTGGTTGTAATGTTTTTAGATTTAATTTGAAGTCCAATTGATTATTGAGTTTAGAGATTTGAATCTACTTATTTGTTATGTTCAATTTGTTAATGTTATTGAATCTGAAAGTATGTTTGTTGTTAAAAATATTGTTCAATCAAAAATGTTGAGTTTCTAGCCTAAGTTTATTCATGAAATTTGATTAGGAATTGGTTATAGCTGCTGTATTTTGGTTAGAATTGATTAGGTGAATTGGTTATAGCTGATGGGGTTAGAATGGTAAATTGCAATATTTTCAGGGGTAAAATGGTAATTTCAGTAATTTTAGAGGGATATTTTTGGAATTGAAAATCTGAACAATTATTTATTTTGAGTGCTTTGTCCACTAAGCTAATAATATTAAAATAATATATTAAAATAATATAGTGGGTGACAAGACATGTGGCAGTGAGGAATAATGCATTTGTTTAATCAATAATGGGGAACAAGACATAGTAGGATTACGGGGTTTAAGAAAAATTGATTAAATAAAATAATAATTGCATTTTTTATGTAGTAGTGGGTTTGGTAAGAGAAAGTGGATTGTTTTATTGTTTGTTTAATTGATTAAGGGATCTGTTATGAGGCATAAATAGAGCAGACTTGGACATAATTGAAGGAGGAGAATTTGATCATCATAAATTCAGAGCTTAAGTTGAAAAGAAAACTGATTTGTCAGAACTTAAAAAATTCAGTCTTTGAGAATTAAAAACTGAAAGAAAAGCCTTTCTTTACTACTGAGAATCAGAATATTGTTACTGCTTCTGTGGTTTGCATTTGGTACTACTGATTTTCAGATTGGTCTTCTTGGGTTTTCTTTTGGTTCTGGAGTGCTGCTTCATTGAATTCTTGGGTTTCAGCTTGGGTTTCTGGTATTGTTTGCTGTTGGGTTATTCTTGAATCTGTTACTGGTTGTGGAATCATCTCTGTTGGTTTTAAGATCTGTCCCTGGGTGTTCAATTTGCTACTGATGTTGCTGTTGTTATATGCTACAGCATTTCTACTGATCTTCCTCTTCTTTTACTTCCAATATCAGGTACACAACTGACACGCTGGTTAATGTAAGCTGAAACATGAAGCATGAATATGAAATGAAGAGTTGAAGTTCTGAATTTATCTTAGTTATATTCTGAATTTTAGTTGTGTATATACATTATTTAGCTTCCTCTAATCAGAATCATGTAGTTGTTTAATATATAATGGAACATCTGACAGTAGCTTAGTGGACGAACTGTCTATTTATTGCTAAAAAAATGGTGTAGTAACTCTGTTCAGATAGTTCGTTATTGTTTGATGATTATCATATCTCAAAAAGCATGTTAGATGATTTAGACTATTCTTAAACATTCAACAGTTAGCTCATTAAACGAATAGACCGCTTCGGAACTTGTAGGAATATTGTTTAGCTAGATACTATTGGTTAATTTCAGCATGTAAATTGTTTAGGATTAAAATTAGATTGCCAATTTTTTTTTTTAATTTGACAAACTGTGAGCATGCCTAGTATAATGTAACTAGGTAGTAACATGTGAATGAGATGGCCCAGGTCCAGTTTTGTGCCATACACGTTGGGCCTGGGTCCACGCTGGCCAATGGGCTGTCCATATTGTGCTTACATTCTGATTTAACAAATTGCGTTCGGAACCCGACTATAACAACTCGTAAGCATGTAAATAAATTAGGACCTTTTCTCTTTCATTTTTTTAGAGACAAATTTAATAGAAAAAATGTAGGCACTTTAGGATTATCCTTTTAAAATAAATGAGATGAGCCTCACCCAATAAAATGCACAAGTTGTGGGGCCCTCAATAAATGGTTAATAATTGTATAGACTTCGGGATCGGTCGTTTAGCAAATTTCACGGCCTTACCCAAAATAATGATACGCTAGTCACTTTAGGCGGGCCTTTAATAATTTATTTTCTTAAACTAGGGTGCACATTTATGTGACCCAAATCCAAATCTCAACAGAGTCGAAATATGTCGATAACCACGGGTACATTGATGTGACATGGTTCGAGATATATTTTCACGATGTTGCAATTCTCTGTTAAAATAATAATAATGATAAAAGCGGTTAAAAGTTAAAATTCGCACATATGTTCAACATGTATTATATCAGATAATCAAGCTGAATATGACAGTTGAGTGACCGTGCTAGAACCACGGAACTCGAAAATGCCTAACACCTTCTCCTGAGTTAACAGAATTCCTTATCCGGATTTCTGGCGCGCAGATTGTTAAACAGAGTCAATATTTTCCTCGATTCGGGATTCAACCGGTGACTTGGGACACCATAAATCTCTCAAGTGGCGACTCTGAAATAAATAAATAAATCCTATTTCGATTGTCCTTTAATTGAAAAAAACTCCCTTTCGTGCCCTTTTGAGGCGGCGCGAGCGAAAAAGGAGGTGTGACAGGCTGCACACCGCAACAGTGAGATATTGATTTATATAAAGCCGAGGACCTAGATTTGATTCCACGAGATGGCTTGATATTGCGCTTGGGCCGTAAGGGGCCCCTCCCGGAGTCTGCACACCCCCAGTGAGCGCCGTCGACGATAAATGGATCGGGCTGTACGCCGCAGCGATATATGGATCGGGCTGCACACTGCAGCGGTTCTGGTACTATTATATGTGTTTACTTTATTTCATTTGTCTGCCATTATCTGTTGTTGTGCTACTTCATGTGATATCTATCTTATTGCCTGATATTATCTGTTAATTGAGTGTTGTGCCCGAAGGGCGAATTTCCGTGCTTATCTGCACTATTTGTTTTGCATTCATTTGCGTAACTATTGAGAAAGTCATTTTCAAAAGAGTTTTAAACTGAGCTAAGATAATTCTAAAGATTTCACAGCTTCACTATTTTTCTCAAAGGGTTTTTCACTGCCTCTCTACAGCATGTTGGTTGCTTTATGTGATTTCTTACTGCTCAGTTGTTATTTACCTTTATTACTCACTGAGTTAGAATACTCACTTTACTCCCTGCACCTTGTGTGCAGATGCAGGTATTTATACACCCCGGTAGCGGGTTTTGAGCCGATAGGAGGCTAAGTTATCGAAGTTTAGCAAGGTGACCGCCAGCGTTCGCGGCACCGCATTTCTTCCTTTTGTTTATCAGTCCTATTTTGTATAATTCAGACGGTGTAGTCGTATTTATACTCTAATAGATGCTCGTGACTTGTGACACCCCGGTTTGGGCTGTGTCGGGATGGTTTCTTCTATTGTCATCGTTATTTTCCGCAAATTATGGTGATTATATCATGTTTAGAACTGTTTATGATATTTAACTATTTAAAAGAAATGTTCTATTTTGATCAAGCTGGTCTTGTCTTCACGAGAGGCGCCATCACGACCGGGTTTGAGAATTAGATCGTGACAATGTTACTATTTTAGATTCAACCAATTTCATAAATTAACCTTTATTAACAATAGCATAATTCTGCAAATAAAAAACACCACTAAATTGCTTATCGTATACCAATTTAATTTCAAAATCAACTTAAACTAATTAATGACATATATTGGATTATTCATTTATTCTATATCGAATTGCAAAAAGATGTGCGCATTTCAATCCCATTCTCCATTTACAATGCAAACTCATGCTAGCAGTATTATCCAATACAATTTGCGAGTGCTAACATATATAGTGAATTTCTTTATAGTTAGTCAAGTTGTTTCAACCATAAATTGAATATTGGCTAGGATTTAAACTGTAACTATCCGACCGGTCGTTTTGAGAACTTGCACTTCTCTCGAGAGTTTGGGGACACAAGTAGCTCTATATGATGTATTAG
Organism: Nicotiana sylvestris; assembly: GCF_000393655.2. Lineage (NCBI taxonomy): Eukaryota > Viridiplantae > Streptophyta > Magnoliopsida > Solanales > Solanaceae > Nicotiana > Nicotiana sylvestris. The sequence continues at coordinate 172,191,339 of NC_091061.1, forward strand.
GACTTGTGTGCAAAATTTGAGTTCATTCCAAGTTGATTTAATATGTTTCGCCGTGAGTCTTTGGAAGTTGAAAGTTCGAAAGTTCATTAAGTTTGATTTGAGGTGTTTTTCGTCGTTTCGATATTGTTGTGCGTGATTTAAGGCCTCGAGTAGGTCTGTATTTCGTTGTGGGACTTGTTTTTATGTTCATACGAGGTCCTTAGGGGCTTGGGTGAGTTCGGATAGGTTTGAGTTGTGTTGCGCTCGGTTTTCTTATGTTTCAACATTGTTTTTTCAAGCATAAATGGTATCACATTAAACAAATGAGATCCGATTTCTGTTTTGATTGAAGCATTAGATCCGTATTGTAATTAAGGAGCCATGGCAAAAAGAATCGTCAAATTTGGACATCGTACAAGGATTTTATGGTCAATTTACTAAGAATTGGGCGGCCAGATTTTTTTAGATTAATTATGAAATTCCCACTGACTTCGTATTTAAAAGTCTGCATTATTTCCAAATATTAAAATCAATATATCTCTTTCATTATAAGGTCAAATGGAGTGATTAAAAAACCTAACTTGGCTGAAATTTCACAAGGAATCCATTGGTAACATCAAAAGCGAGTTTTGAGATTGTTTGGCATATAAAACAAGGCAGAACAACCGGGCAAAAATACTTAATATCGAAAGTTTGTTCATTTGGTCATATTTTGAGTTGGGGAACTCAGATTTAGATAATTTTTGGAGGTGATTTTCACTATATGGATTGGAAAAAGTGTTATATACTCGATTTTGGTTATATTTCATAAATTCACCTTCCTTTTAGGCATTTGAATGATGATTTCAAAGTGAAATTTGAGGGTTTTGTCTAAATTTTTATAAAGTGAATTTTTGAATTTTGAATATTGATTTGGAGTCGGATTTGAGTGAAACTAGTATGGTTGGACTCGTAATTGAATGGGTGTTCAGGTTTTGTAAATTTTGTCGGGTTTCGAGGTACGGGCCCGGGGAGTTGACTTTTTGCAAATTGTCTAAGGATCATAGCTTTGTTAATTGAAATTGTTTTCTCTTGCATTATTTGATGTATTTAAGTCTTCTTTGGATAGATTGGGCTGAGCAATGGTGAATTGGTAAAGAAAAAGCTAAATTGAGTATTGAGTTGGCCGAATTGAAGTAAGTACCTTGTCTAACCTTATGGGGAGGAAACCACCTCTTAGGAACTGAGTGAATTGTGCTATCTTGATATGTGAAAGCAGTGTACGCAAGGTGACGAGTATGTACACAATTTATATGTGGTGTTGACCGGTTGGATTGTCTAGTCTTTTTCCATGCCTTTAATCAAATTGTCATAATATGTGGTATCTTATTGTTAGGCTACACTTACATATTCTATATGATGTTGTTAGCACTTATTTACCACTTGATCATTGTTTAGCCTTATTTGACTTAGTTGAAGTTATTGTCTTCCTTGTTGTTTTATTACTTCTTAATTGTGAGTTCCTCTATGACTTTGTGCATATATGCTACATGTCCAAATTGTTGTGATTGCCTGCGCAGGTATCGTGTGCCTTACCTGTCTTGTTATTTTGTAAAGGTCATTGTATTCCTTTGATTTTACGTGGTTCTCTTATTGTCGTGTACTCATACCCTTGATTGTAGAGATTCTGGTAAATTTGGTTATTAAAATGTTGTTGTTGATTTAAGTTATTGTACGGTAGGATCGGGTTGCACACCGCAACATGAGGAATAAGGGTGATATATTGAGGAGGAATAAGGGTGAATTATGATATTGATATTATGTTGTGGTATCGGGTTGCGCACCGTAATATATATATTTTTTTATTGTTATGATATTGCTATTGTACGGTGGGATCGGGTTGCAAGCTGCAACAGGAGGAATAAGGGTGATATATTGAGGAGGAATAATGGTGAATTATGATATTGATATTATATGGTGGGATCGGATTGCGCCGCAATATATTAGGTTTATTGTTATGATATTGATATTGTACGATGGGATCGGGTTGCACGCCACAACAGGAGGAATAAGGGTGATATATTGAGGAGGAATAAGGGTGAATTATGATATTGATATTCATATATGGTGGGATCGGGTTGCGCACCGCAACATATATATATATATATATATATATATATAATTTATTGTTATTGCTATCTTATATTTTGGTATCTTCTGTTTTACTGTATTGGCTTCAATTCCTTCGTATGAGACTCTGATAATCTGTATTTCTGGTTTTCACTGTGTTCTAAGGATCGAGTTATTGTCATTGACTTACTGTCTTGCCGTCATTTCCTGAGCTCTTTTCCTAAAACTATTATTCTGGTGAATTGATTTTCAAAGTGAATTTACTACATTCAATCATTACCTCCTGCCCTGCTTAGCTGTTAGTAATATAGTGATTTAAAATAAAAGAATTAATATCATGCTTCCTTGTGTTACTTTAAGTTATAACTTGTTGTATATTTAGTATCTACTATTTCTAATGATCATTGTATTTTATTTCAATTGCTTCCCTAGCTTAATCATCTTCACTTGCCCGAGGTTTTCTTTTATTTTACTTAAAAAAAAATTGTTGTTATGTTTTAATTTAATAAATTCTATATTAAATGCAATAGCTATTTGATGTTGAATTTTATTCAAAAATATTATTTTCTCCACTAAAATGATTTCCAAAACAAAACTCATCTTTCTCGCTAATTTTCTATTTGGTCTAGAAACTGTAAATTTACTTTATGGTATATATAAATGGACTTCCTTGATCATCTTAATTAGCACTTGATATAGATATTATGTATCGAGTAGCACGTGGTTTTGCCAATCCAGAAATCATACTGAGTTGACCAATTGCAGGAGTGAAAATATACGCAAACCATAGATATCCAGGAATGAAATTGCAAAGTATAGTGACTCACTAGTTAAGCGAAAAACAGTAAAGAATAAATTCCCATAGAAAAACCTAGAATCCTTAATGTGTCAAAGTTCCCAAGAGCTTCGATGAACTCAGGGCAATGCTCGCACCAAAAACAGGTACCAAGATACTAATGGCCTTGGCTTTCAGCCGGCCAGTACAGAATAACAATCAAGAGAGTAGCAAAACCCCCAAATTTTTAGTAAAAAATTGATTTCAAAGTCTGTCCCAAAAAGGAAAACGAGGGGGGTTATATAGTAGCCAAAAATCGAGCAAACATACGAGGAAACAAAATAATTTAAACAACAAACAAGGAAAAGAATTATGCAATTCGATTTGAAATCAATTTAAGAGAGAAAATTTGTAAATCCTATTTTTTTAGGGAAAGTGTCAATCAGCAGAATCCAAACAAAATCGAACTCACACAATGTAGAATCGAACGCGTGTAGATGAAGTACGGTCCAGATTCAAGAAATAGGACTCATTCGGACAGAATCAGAAAGGTAGTACTTGTCATATTTAGGCAAGTACTAGGTGATACCATGGAGAATCAACCAATAGCGGAAATACATAAATATGGTAAGTAAATAAGAGAAAAATCCCATTAGAAGAGGGATTATGAGAAGGGTTTAGAGAGGCAGCGATTAGGGTTCTTCAGAGAGGGGGAGAGTTTTAGGGCGGCGGGTTTACTGTGTAGGATCAAACGCGTGTAGACGAAATACGATCCAGATTCAAGAAATATGACTCATTCGGACAGAATCAGAGAGGTAGTACTTGCCATGTTTAGGTAAGTACTAGGTGATACCATAGAGAATCAACCAGTAGCGAAAACACACAAATATGGTAAGTAAATAAGAGGTAAATCCCATTAGAAGAGGGATTAGTAGAGAGGTTTAGAGAGACGACAATTAGGGTTCTTCAAAGAGGGGGAGAGTTTTAGGGCAGCGGGTTTAGAGGGAATGAGATTAGGGTTTAGGGTTGGGTGGTTTAAAAGGGGGGATTAAATGTGGGCCGCTGATTTTAGAGATCAACGACCAGGATTTTAAAGGGGTGTTGGGTCGAGTTAGTTAAATGGGTCGCGGTCGGGGTTATTGGGTTAGTGTATTGGGCTGGTTTGATTTGAAAATTGATCAAAAAATTTGGTCAGTTTTTAAAAATAGAAATTAAAAGAAAAATAATTTAATAATATACCTAAATAAATATATAATAGCCACTTCTGCAAATTAATACTTTAAACAATAATAGGAGACTATGGTAAAATATTATTTTGACCCAAAATGAAATGTCAGTTGCAATAAGAATGCAAAATATAGGCTATTATTGCAAATTTATGTGAATAGCCTAAAAAATATTTTTAAAAAATATACTCTCGCCGTTCCAATTTATGTGAACCTATTTTCTTTTTTATCCGTTCCAAAAAGAATGATCTCTTTCTAAATTTGGAAACAATTTACCTTAAACTTACAATTCTACCCTTAATGAGAAGATTTTATAATCACACAAATACTCTGGCCTCTTTTTGACTTGTTTAGGACCACAAATTTCAAAAGGCTTCATTTATTTTAAACTTCGTGCCCAGTCAAACATGTTCACGTAAATTGGTACGGAATAAGTATTAGGAATGCAAATAATAATTTTACCGGCAAAAGCTGGCCTTATAATCTCCTGATTGTTAAACCCTAAAAAGAAAAAAGAGAAAGTAATAGCGAATATGTGGAAGAAGAAATTATTAAAGGGAAAAAGTAGTTTGAAAAGTTCAAGGAGTTGCTGCGTTTTATTGGACCAGTTTCGTCCAGAGTGTAAAAGGGAAAAATACATTATACAGTTTTACTGATGCTCTTAAAAGTTATAGCCAGTAAATTATATATATTTCGTATATTAATATATAATATATGTATATTAACATATATTTTTTGTATATTTGGCTAGAAAATAGTATAATTATTTTTGATCGATCAGTTAAATATATGAATTTTTATTTCCTATAGCAAAGGTTAACACCTTATTTATTTTAAATAAATATCATTTTAAAAAATTATATTCTATAGATACCTTTTAATGTTTATAGCAAAATATCTAATTTTGGTTTCCTCCTACCCCTAAGCCACTAAATACGCTATTTAGTTACACTATTTTCTTTCTCTCTCTACTTTGATACATGTCATTCTCTTTCCCATTCCCTAAAACGACGATGCTCAATCTCAAAATTCTCTCATCCATATCACCTACCATTAGTCAAAAAACCCACGCTCTCTACTCCCTCCTGCGCTTTCAGACAACCCTTCAAATCTTCAACATATGTGAAGGGAGGTCCAAAACACAGAAATAGAGAGAAAAAGAGAGAGGACACAATAGATTTCGAGCCATATGAGCCAAAACTGGGCAAGAAATAATTCCTGTTGAGAAGCAGACTTCTGTGGCTCCTCAACAGGTTCAAGCAGCCAACCCAATTTGCAATACTGGAGGTAGAAAATAGTGAAGCCATTGAGAACAATCAACTGTATTTGGTAGAAGGAAATTCTGGGCAAGGATCTGTACAGAATGTTAGAGAAATTGGCAATCTTAATCATGCAGCACCACCTTTCAATCCTACTACTCCTAGTAAAGATAAGTCACCGAGAAATCCCTTTTCCACTTGGAGGTTCTCCTAGAAGAGATTATTGTACATGATCAATTATATTAAAATTAAAACTTGGAGACAGTGAATTTTGAGCCAGAGGAAGAAAATATGAGGGACGAAGATCTGCTGGGTTTATGGTTTTAAGAGTTGTTGGTTCTTGGTTTTTACGCTATATTTTTATGTATTCATTATCTTTTTTTTCATTGTAATTCAATGTATCTCGCTGTATTTCATTGTATTCGCTGTCTTTTTTTCCCATTGTATTTCAATGTATCCTGCTGTATTTTATGTATTTCATTGTATTCACTGTCTCGCTATATGCCATGAATGTATTCATATATATTTTTTAATTAATATAATTTATGTATTAAGATGTATTATATAATTTTTCTAAAAATTGCTATGTTCTTGGAGTATTTTTCGGTTAAGAATCTTTTTCATAACTGAAAATACAAATTTTGTGTGTTATAATTGAGTTTGTTGAGTTATATTAGGGGTCTATTATGTTAATTAATTCACTTTCCGTTTAAAAACAGTGCAATCCCCTGTTTCACGCCGTGAATACAGTCGAATATAATAATATGTCTAGCTGTAATCCCATATTTCACGCCATGAATACAATCGAATACACTTGAATACAACAACTGATTAGCTGGACTTCCCTGATTCACGCCTATTTTTGAATACAGTAGCTTAAATACATCTAATACATCTTATAACAACAAAAAACGTATTTACAATCCATAATATAACAAATGGTATTTATAAATAGCTAATTACCACTAAAAGATAGTGTTTTATGAAAATTTCTAAAAAAAAAACTAACTTCGCTAAAAGTAAAATTGGTAAAAATTGCACGGGGCGCACTATTTGGTCGCCCCATTTAATCTATACCCATTTTTTAAAAAAACTTTTAACTTGTATCCACTTTTTAAACAACTTCAGCTCCCTTCCCCCCCTTCAGTACCTCACCAGAAGAAAGCAAGATTGTGTTTTAACATTTATAAATAACGATGGAATAGTAGTATCAACAAAGTGAAGAGAAAATGCAGTTCTTTATCTGCATAAATACTAAAGGGGAGCTAGATTTTGATAAAAGTTGGTATCCAAGTTCTTTGTGCATTTAATTTTTCTCTTTCTGATGTTTTTTTCATTTACAGATATTTCTCTACTGGACAAAATGGTGATATATGATAATGAGAAACAACGAGTTGGATGACTTCCAGCAAACTGCAACAGGCTACTACTACCAGATAAATTACTCATAAGCATGAACAAATACTTTATGACTAAAAATCTCAACGAGAATCACCGAAGTTATAGCATCTATCTAACGAAATATCAATTTGAAACTAGCTTAGAAATATCAAGCTAGCTCCAGAGCTGAAGTTTCCCAGTTACAACACAAAAACTTCAGCTCTAGAGTTGAAGTTTCCTAGTTACGACACAAAACTTCAGCTCTAGAGCTGAAGTTTCCTAGTTACGACACAAAACTTCTGCTCTAGAGCTGAAGTTTCCAGTTACAACACAAAAACTTCAGCTCTAAAGCTGAAATTCAGGCCTGGCTACTAGAATGCTAAAGTTTTGCGTGATTGCCTTTGCTACTTCAGCCCCGTGTGCTGAAATTATGCGAAAAAGCGGGTACGCTTGCAATATTTTTTGCAAAGCGGACATAAGTTAAAATGTGATACAAAAAACGGATATAGATGCAAATGCCCCGTAAAATTGTTATCAGGCCCACTTAATAACCGATCAGACTTAGAACCCGGAATCGGCCCACAAAGCTGAAAGCCCTCTCCGGTTCCCACTTCGCACGCACAAAAATCAAACTGAGAGGAGGAGAATCCTAAAAACCGCTCTTTACTTTCTCTGCATTTTCTCTCTCTACAAAACTTCCTCTTTATTTCCTCTCTCATTTCCTCTCTCACAGCAACATCAATGGCGTCGCCACGCGAGGAGAACGTGTACATGGCAAAGCTTGCCGAGCAAGCCGAGCGTTACGAGGAGATGGTTGAGTTCATGGAGAAAGTCGTCGCTGCTGCCGACGGCGCCGAGGAACTTACCGTCGAAGAACGCAACCTCCTCTCCGTCGCGTACAAAAACGTAATCGGAGCACGGCGAGCCTCGTGGCGTATCATCTCCTCCATTGAGCAAAAAGAGGAGAGCCGCGGCAACGAAGATCACGTTGCCTCCATTAAGGAGTACAGATCTAAGATCGAGACCGAACTCACCTCGATCTGTAACGGCATTCTCAAGCTCCTCGATTCTAAGCTCATTGGCGCCGCTGCTACCGGTGACTCTAAGGTGTTTTACTTGAAAATGAAAGGAGATTATCATCGCTATTTGGCTGAGTTTAAAACCGGTGCCGAGCGAAAGGAAGCCGCCGAAAACACTCTCTCGGCTTACAAATCCGCTCAGGTTAGATTTATCATTTTTGTTTTAGATAGTAAATTATTAAAATTCTGGAGAAAAAAATGTTAAATTGACATTTTTTGATCTCGTGATTTCAGGATATTGCAAATACCGAGCTCGCTCCTACACATCCAATCCGATTGGGACTTGCTCTCAATTTCTCTGTATTTTACTACGAGATTTTGAATTCTCCTGATCGTGCTTGTAATCTCGCCAAACAGGTCAGTAAATGAGTACCTTTCATTTAAAATTTTTTGTCTTTGATTAAATCGTTTTATTATTACAATGGCTTTGATTATTGTAGAAATCAATTGTTAGAGCTAATAGCTATCAGTTGCTACATGAATAGACCTAGTTATCTTAATGAATATTTACCATAATTACTAATTGAATAATTAGATGCAGTTTTCCTTATTGAAAATAATTAGATAGAGTTTTGTTGAAATTGATAAATTAGGCATTGTGGGATGGTCGGTTACGTTTAATATAATGATATCCATTTTTATGGTTGATCTTTTTAAAAATGATTTTTATGGTTCATTTGATCATATGAAAGGCCTTTGATGAGGCAATTGCCGAGCTGGACACATTGGGCGAAGAGTCCTACAAGGATAGCACTCTGATCATGCAGCTTCTTCGTGATAACCTCACTTTATGGACTTCAGATATGCAGGTATATATTTCTTTCTTAATGTTAATAAGATTGTTTCTTCACCATTCTCGGAACCATTTTATTAATCTCCGAGTCTTGCTGAATCTTGTTTAGGATGATGGAACTGATGAGATCAAAGAAGCAGCAAAACCAGACAATGAGCAGCAGTAAACTGGTGACATTTATTTAGGATTGAAATTCCATGTTGCAACTTTTTATTTTTCAATTGTCTGAGTTCAGCTCTTTTAGTTCTAGATATTGTGATTTGTAATACCTAAAACAACTGTTTCTTGTTATTTGTTGTTTTTGTTTGTTTCTCTGTGGATTTATCTTGTATTTGGACAATTTCCTTTTTCTCAAAGGAATGACTTATTGGGAATTTGATCTACCTTTTCAATTCACAAATTTGATAGGTTTCTCTATTTCACATTTACATGGATATATATTCAAAGACTTTGTGCCAAACTAGACATTTGGTCAAGATTGAAGTTTCTGAGAACCTCATCTCTTGTCTTGCATATGAACATTGACCTCAAACTTCAATCTTTCATTTATTTTTAGGTAGGTATGACAACTCATCTAGCATTAGATTTATGTGACAATCCTTGTGGAAAACACCCTACTTCTGGGTTATTAAATCTTTGTTGTTGGGTAATAAACAAGAACCCTTGCTTTCTTTGTCCCTTTTGAAATGACTTGCCTATGGCATTCTTGATTTAGTCATAAAGTCTGTTCTACTAAGTTTTAGTAGTACATCCCTTTTAATTATGCCAGCAAGGTGACCACTCACGTTATTCATTTAGGAGGCCCACCTACGCTTTCTGGTATTGGATAAATTTTTTTGTCGATTCTCTTATGGTGTCTTGGTTTGAAATTTGAAACTTATCAAGTGCTGTAGCCTGTAGATATTGCTCATTGGTGAATAGGCTATAGTATAAAATACTCAAACTTGGATAAGCCCTTTAGACTTTAGTCATTACAAAAGTTCTTGTCTGTTGTGTCCTTTCCAACATCACCAGTTCAAACTTTGACTGGAAAATTGAAAACAATGTTAGGTACCTACCATTCATTACTTTTAACTGCTATGCTCAAGCATTTCTTCTTGATGAGTACAGTTGGCACTAGGCACTTTTTGTTCTGCTTTTCAGACTTTACAGTTGGTTTTATTGAGGCACTTTTCTGTAGTTAAATTAAATTGATACATTGTTACTTCACTGTTTTCCGTTTGAATTCTTGGTCCTTTGGGGTACTTGATCCAATCAAATCTGTTGGTTGTTGCTTATAAATGAAATCAATTTGGAGACATTTTCCAATTAGGAGAGCTTGTTGCTTATCATTGATAATAACATGCTTTAGGCAGCCTAACTCATAACAGCTTTCCAATTTTGTCGTGTGTGATGTGGATGCCTTTTCCACGCTGTATCCACGTGGGACATAAAGTATTTGAATGCCTTCTAATGTAATCTTGTGCATGACTTACAAATTACACAAATTTGACTCTAATGTCATTTGGTGCTTCTAAAGGGTCATTGAATGGTTGGCGGCATGTTCCATTGAAGTTGTAAAAAGGTTGGGTAGGTCTGAGTAGATTTTCATTCTTATCATGCAAATTTTTATTTGCTGTCAAAGATTCACCAAATTATTGAAGTAGAAAGGAAATTGAAAAGTGGGGTGGTGCGGCTGAGTAGTTAATTATCTCCTCATGACCCCCCAAAAAAAGAAAGTTAATTACCTCCTAAGGGAGAATAATATAGTAGTCCTTTAACTCCATTCACTTTTATTTGCCATGTATAATAAAAATAAATTTTTATTTTTATTTGTCACTTTACGCATATCAAGAGAAGACAATTTTTTTTTCTTATTATACCCACAATATTTGTTACTTATTTCAAATCATTTTCTCAAATCCAATAAAATATACATCAATTTATATGAGTATCATGGTAAATTATGCACTTCATTTATTATTTCTTAAGGGGCGTGAAAAATTATAATGTGCCAAGTAAAAGTGAACGGAGAGAGTAGTAATTAATTTCTTATCAATTTTTCTTTTCCCTTTTAAGTTAAGGCTATCGTTTAGTTGACCTCACAATTTTCTATGTGTTTTTTGGTAGAGAGTTGAGCTTGTCATTCTTGAATATTAATCGTGTGACATCTGAACTTTCTTTTACGCTGAAGAAGTTGTATAGTTTAAGAACTTTGACCGATGAGGCTTCGTTAAAATTGCTTGAGGTTCTAAGGTCCCAGAGTTTTGTAATCTGATTTTTCAAATATTAAAAAAGACATATTTAAAAGCAGTGACGGATCAAGGATTTTAGATTCGTGGGTGCTTAACTTTTTTGATTAAAGTACTACATATCTCATTGTATAAGTGCATAATTATTTGAACATGATGAAAAAACTCATAATATTAATATTATAGACGTCATGAAACTGTGATGGTTAAGGCCAACTAGCGAGAAAAGAGATTGGTGGATTTGCTGTTCTAGGAGAGCAGTTCGTCTTCAATTTACTGTTCTAGGAGACCAGTTCGTCTTCAAAAGGATGAACTTTGGAGTCTCTTTTTAAGTATTTTTTTTCTTTTGTTGTTATACTGAATTAGATAAAAAAAGAACATAAAAAAAAATTAGCAAAAAATCGAAAAAATAAGTAGAATTTGTGTCAAAATAATGTCTAGTGGAAAGAATAAAAAAATAGACCTAATTGGGGCAAAAGAAAGAAGCTTGAATCTTAATAATATAGGGAAAATACCTACTATTAAAAAGGACCTTTCCTTACTAAAGCACCTACCAAACTTCAGCACCTTTCCTTACCAATGCACCCATCAAACTTCTCATTACCTGGGTGATTGCTGCCTTGTTATATCCATTTGGTTAAATTTTTAATATAACTACACACACTCTTTGTCAAAATCAATGGGTGCTTAAGCCCCCAAATGTGATACATAGATCCACCACTATTTAAAAGACGATAAACAGTTTAGGATGTAGTGATATAATAGGGGTATTATCACTTCTAGCTCGCGCAAAAAACTATTTATATTCGATAGTGTATAAAATTTGTATAATTTATATATATATATACTTACTAACATTCTAGCTGAAGGTAGTATATTAGCACCCTACCCATTTTGTCTTTTCCTTAAATACCCTTAAATTTTAATTTCTACTTCATTAGTGGCAGGGTTTTTTTGTCATTTGCGCTAAAGCCGAATTTACTTCTCTAGGCCTTAGCTCTCTCCCGATTTGCCTACCTATCTCTTCTCTCTAGATTAACTCTCTCTCGCTTCTCTCTAGCATTTGTTAAAATTTGAATGAGGAATTCTGGTCTATGAATCGAAATATTGTAGCTTTTGTGAACTCGTAATTTGGGTCCTAATTGAGAACAACCTACCATTTTTGACGAACTCTGAAACTTGAATTTGAGCTTGAAATTTTGGATTTCTGATAGATTGTTAATTTGGGTTTGTTCAAAGTAGTTTTGAGATAGAAACCTGAAGGTAACTGCTGTCGAAAGCATTGGTGGCACAAAAATTCAAAATTCTCCATTGACAAACCTTAGAAGCTTTTGGGTTTTGTGTCAGATCTGAACTATTATACTCAAAATCGAATGGGTGTTAGCTTAAAATGCTGGAAACTGTTTCGCGAATTGGAATTCGAAGTTTGTAGAGTATTGGCAACTAATTTGATGTGGACCTAGATTGAAAAAGCAATTGAAACTCAAATTTCTTAGATCTGGAATTTCGAATGTGGTAGTATTGGTTCCATTAACTTTTGTTGTTCTTTTTACTAAACTAACTAATAAAATTAAGCTTCCACTTTTTTTAAATTAAAGATAACAGTTTTTTGATACAGTAACAATCTTCAATCAAAATCGACTTAAAAGAAAGTCAGCACCTTCGTTCCCTTTCTCCTTCGCAAAGGTGCATGCATGATTACAGAAGAGAGAGACCGAGAAAGAGGAAGAAGAAAATGGATTACAAGATGGTGTTGGATCTAATTTTCTTCAATCACCTCTTGTGCAATTGTATGTTGTAGCCCAGGCAATATATTTCACTCTATAAACTTCCAAGTCCCTTTTTTTCTCCTTCTACGTCTATACCTGCTAAAATTAATTCCCTTCTCTTTCTGTTGATGCGGCTTTTGAGTAGGAAATCAAGTACTAACATTTTAACCATGCATAATTACAACTTAGGCCTGCACCCTTGACTCGACATGTATGTATTGCAAACTGACAAGATCTTCACGATATATTTTCTCTCTCTACAGCTTTCAAGCTCAAGAGTCAAGAAGAAACATAATGATAATACTTGCTTCAATTAGATCCCTGAACAAGTTCTACCAAGGTAATTGTGAATCTGGCAATTTTGAAAGACTGGAACTTCAAGAGAAGGGGATTATGTAGGATATTTTACATTTATAGGAAACTTTTGTCCTAAACAATGATTCAAAATTACTTAGCAGAAAGATATACTCTTCACATCAAAGCGATATACACAAGTAGAACCTGAGCACCACACAGTGTTCCAGGCCTTGCTCGCCCAGTTCCCTTCTGCCTCCACGGTTTTCTACCAGTCATAGTAACTTCACTAATGGTTTTAGTTGAATGGGTTCCCTGCAACATTCAAGAGTAGGTCAACAATACCATTTGAATCCTCTACTGCCTTGGCAAGTAACTATAATTTATAAAGCTTATAGAATAAGGGGAACAAGTATAAAGATAGTAAACAGGTAGGAGAATAGGAGGCCCTAATTGATTTAAATGATCCGCCTTAGATCATTTTTTATTTGCAACAATTTTCTTTAGCAAGGCGATTTTTCCCCAAAGGCATATGAGTTTCTGTGGTCTTCATATGCCTCAAAATGATCATCCTGATTCTTTTTTCCCCAGTAAGTCTCTTTGTTTCCCAGAGAAGTAATTGACAGTAAGATGAGAAATGGAAAATGATAAATGGCTCTTAGACATGGGAAACACAGAGTAAAACATGAATAGCTCGCCAATATGTATGCTCTATAATTCAAAATTTGGGATTCAAAAGAATCGTACACATAACTGTTGTCGTTTTGCTAGCTGCCATCTTGTCACACCTCCTTTTTGCGCGCCCCGCCCCGAAGGGTTAAATGCGCGGGTGGAGTTTTTCCAATTTAAGTGACAATATTCGAAATGAGATTATTTATTTAATTCAGAGTCGCCACTTGGGAAAGGTTTGGCTTTTGGTGTCCCAAGTCACCGGTTTATCTTGAATCCCAAATCGAGGAAATTTTCGACTTTTCCAAATGAAGTCTGCGAACCAGAAATTCTAAGTAAGGAATTCTGTTGACCCGAGGGAAGGTGTTAGGCACCCTCGAATCCCGTGGTTCTAGCACGGTCGCTTAAATTGTTATAATGGCTAAATATCTGATTTAAATACATGTTATGACTTACGTGCTTTTATTAAGTTTAAACCGCTTTTATCATTATCACTTATTTTTATAGAATTGCAACGTCGTGAAAATGCACCTCGAACCACGTCACAATCAATGCACCCGTGATCGTCGACACACTCGGACTTCGTTGAGATTCGGATTTGGGTCACATCAATGTGCACCCGAATTTAAGAATATGATTTAATTAAGCCGCGCCTACGGAGTCTAACGCGTTATTATTTTGTAGAAGGCCATGAAATTTATTAAATGGCCTATCCTGAATTCTAAATAATTATCATGGTTATTTATTGAGGGCCCCGCAATTTTGCATTTTTATTTGGCGAGGCTCATCTCTATTTTAGAAAGGATATCCTAAAGCGGCTACATTTCTAATGCATTTGTCTCTAAAACTAGAAGAAAAGGTACATGCTAATTCAATTATAAGCTTTTGCCTAATCTGGATCCTTGTCAATTTCTGATTAGTTATTTACAAAGTGGAGAGGCGTCATACCTTGTGAGACATGCTTCAATTGGACAAAGAAGTTACATTCGAGATTGACCCAATGCTATACGTGCGTCCAAAACCTTTCTTGAATTGAATTTAACTAGACTTATTTAGGCTGGATTAAAGGAACTAACTACTACGTCTTATTACTAATGGGGATTCGAACGCGCTGCTATATGCTGCCTAGCGGGTGCTGATAAAGGAAAACTAAAAAATAACACCAAATATCATCGCGTAAAACGGAAGTTCTCTATTGTATGCATCTCATTATAGTTAAACAGGAATCCGGTCGAAAATTCTATGTCAATTATCCATGCATTCTACATATTATACTATTGCATCTTGTACTGGCAAACAACTATGAACTAAGATGCAAGAGGCTAAACTTGATTAAGTATTATCTAACTAATCTTTCATTACTGAATCAAGCTAATCAATTTATACAACAGAAATCAGTATATCACAAACATTACGAAACAGACATCTAAATCTTCTTCAAGAACTCCTTTCATTTCATGCTTTTGAATTGTTACAGTTAACACCAAAATTGGATCTGAAATGTGTACCTGGAGAACACTGAATACTGAAATGCAAAGAAGAAATGAAGCAGAAAGGTCAGCAGCAGCAGGAAACCAAATAGCAGCAGCAACAGCAGGTAACCAAATAGAAGCAAAACCCAGTGCAAGAATGCAACTTAGAACCAATGAAAGATGGCAGAATGTAGCAAATTCCCAACAATATGGAATCAGATTTTAACCAGAATGGGTCCAGAACTGGACTGACACTTCACACAACCAGTAATCTCAAACAAGACTCAGGATAAGTCAATATGGAACATGCACAATCAGACCAGTTGAGAATCAAAACAAAAAATGAGAAAAATGCAGTTCCCCTTTTTTGTGTTAGGCCTCTCTCTGTTCTATTTTTGTCTGTGTGTTTTCAGACAACTCTCTTTTCCTGTTTTCTTATCAAATCCCTCTTCTATCAGTGTATTCCCCTCCCTTTATTATCAATCTCTATCTGTGTGTGTGTGTGTGTGTATCAAAATCTTTGTATCTATCAATCTCCCTCTCTCTGTGTATTACTCTAATATCAGATGGTATCCCTTTTCCTCCTCTCCTCTTCTATCAGCCCCTTTTCTAATTCTGTATATGACTATCTCTAATCCCTCTGTATATCTCTGTCCCCCTCCCTGTGTCCCCAGGTCCCTCTCTTATAAGCCTTCACCTTCCCCTTTTAACAGCCTGTTTAGAGTATATCAAACACCCCTCCCATGTGCCTTTTTCTTTTCAGTTCCACTTTAGCTAATTAAGTATAAAACCCCATCATTCCCCTGGCAGCCTTAAACTTTCCCATTTTATTAACCAAAAGCAAATATGGGCAGTAGAATATATCTGACAGCATATGCTGTCAAACCATTTTTAAAATCAAAAGCCTTTTTATGCAGGAAAACAGGCTGTGCACAATGCACATGCTGTGCGCAAGTGCACATGCCATCAACTCAGATTTCAGTTACAGACCAAGCCTTAGGTTTCTGAAATCATATTAACGACTATAATTAACAGGACTTGGTTCTTAATTGATTCAGGCAAATGTTCAACAGAAGCAACTCGATTTGTTATTGTTCGGACAGTTGAAACTAATTGACGACACATGTCGACTCGACTATATTAGCATTAACATACACAATCGTAGCCAAAAATCAGACATTTAAACAGTATCGATACATGGTTCGAATTATACTGACTAAGCAAAAATACATTCGAGGAGTCAACTAGTCAGTCCAAACTCGAAAATCAGCTACTTGCACAAACAAATACATAATGCCTTATCAGAATAGGAGGGGGGGATTTAGACAAGCAAACAGAGGTTCAGGCAAAGTGGTTGAAGCACAGTTGATAGAGGTCAAGGACATAAACAGAAAACGAACAGACCCTTACAACAATCAAACGAACCAAAACAACTAAGAAAAGAAAGAAAACTCACCTTAAACCGCAAAAGATCAAAACCTTAACTCGGACTTGGTCAGGCCTTTCTTAAGGCTGAACGGACTTTAAACGAAGTGTTTCTCAGACGAGAAACACTTTGATTAAAGTCCATTAGACCTTAATCTCTTCGGTTGAACCAGTGACGGAGGAACACAAAATTTCCAAAACTCAGATCTGGGATTCATGCCTCCCTGATCAGATTCGGACCAAACCAAGTATGGTTTGGTCACGAAGGGGGTCTGGGGAGTGTCTGGTATGAAACTGGGGTTAAACTGAGTAGATCGAGTTTTGACTCGAATCTTCAAATGAAGATTCGAGAAGGTGGGGAGGGATTCGAACTACATGGTTGATAGATTTGGGTTCAAGATGGCAAGGGCGTTCTAGGGTGTTAAGGGGAAGGTCACCGGCGTTCATGCCGCCGGTTTTCATGGTGGGGGATAAAAGGGCGGCTCTAGGGTTTGGGGGTTGTGGTGAAGACGACGAAGGCTGGGGTTTGGGTTGGTCCGGGTGACGGGTCGGGCATATGGGGTTACGGGTGAGAGATCCGGACCGTTGGATCGGCTTGGTTTGGATGGTTGGGATGGATTGGCATTGAAACGACGTAGTTTTGGCGTTAAACTATGTCGTTTTGATGCCTGGGGAGTGGGCTGTGTGGACCGGTAGATTGGGCCATTCATTTGGGCTTCAGTTTTCAAATGTTTTGTAACCCAAATTCATTTTAAAACAAATTTTTTGTCTTCTTTTTCTTTATTTCTAATTTCCTAAATACACAAACTAATTAAATAAAACTAAGCACCACTAATTAAACTTAACATATTTATTTCACGCGTATAAAAATGTTAAAAGTAGGTAAAATTAAACAAAGCAACAAATCAGGACAAAAGAAAAAATGCGTATTTTTGTAATTTTCCATCTAACAAACGGGTCATGGTTTAAATTACGCATGACACATACATTTTTAATTCTTTTGGAGCGATTGTCGCGTAAAACAAAAATCACGTGCTCACAGCTGCCCCTCTTTGTTCGGAAACACGAAGAGTTTTCGTGCAAAGATAAAGTTGTCTTCATTATGAAAATTTGTTATTGGAATGACCAGGTCCTGATGGAGCCCTGCCATATACAGTAATCAAAATGATAGTTATACAAAATCAGATGATATAGATTCATCCCCTGGAGTAATTTTTCAGTATAAATGAGGCAGGGAATTATATGGAACAAACATTATAACAACTCTACTTTGTACTATCAATAAGAGGCAATCATCCTTACAAAGAGCAACATAGATGATCTAGGAAGTGTTCCCTCATAGTAGGTGAAATGTAAAGCAAGCAACAAACAGTTTAAACTATTACTTCTTCGTTGCTTCTAAAGCTAAAGGGGAATAAAATAGCAGATTGTACTTAAACCAACAACATGACGATCAAGGAAAAAATATTTCCTTGAAGCATGATAGATAGCTGTGTTTTCATTATATTCCTATAGCTTCTAAGTTATTCATGGGAATATGAGGAACTATAATTCCATTAATCAATACTCAACAATCTTTTTGTTCCAAATAGCTGACCTCAACATGCTTGGAATTGCGGATAATAGTTGTTGTTTTTATGCCAAATACTTAAAAGTACACAAGCCTTATTCTCCAGAAAGCTAAGGAGTAAAAGAGAAACTTCCCCAAAAAAAAGCGCAGTTGATGCCAAAGATACTTGTTCTGCAAGATGTGATATCCAATAAACGTAGTACTTTACACTATTTTTTATAAACTGAGGGGGCTCACTAAAAAAATACTAGTAGGTCCTACACAATACGAGTGTCTATAGAATCTTCTTTGAATTCTAACTTACATGACATACATAAACATACCATTTCATTTTAAAATATTACTAGTAGAGAATCTCCCAACCTCCAATATAACCAAAACAGATAGAGGTGATTCATCCATTTGAAATGAAACTCTTTGATGATCCTCTGTGACTAAAAGATCATATTTGGTTATCATTTTTCACAAACATGTCCAAACTATTTCAGAAACTTCTTTTACATTATATGTAAAAGCATCATAATCTTAAAGGCATATAAAGTTTAATTGAGGGCTTCAAAAAGTAAAAGACATGACAAACAACTTACCGAAAGGGTGAATCTTTAGAACAAAATTCCATAGTATATTTTGGTTCTTTAGAACTTAGACATAAGGTTTCACCTGATATAAAGCGGCAAGAATCAAGAAGGATATAAGAAACCCGCTAGTTACAATAAGTAATCCCCGAGGAAATACTTCAAAAATGGATTATTACAAAATAATAAGATAAAAGGAAAGAGCTACCAAAGCAATTCAAGAATTTCACTTTGATAATTTAGATGCAATTAAAGAGCTGTCAAAGTGTTAAGGAGAAACCAATTCAATAAACCTCTCTCATCCCTGCAAATTTTCGGAACAGATGAAAAAACACACACAAACAAAAATTTTAAAAATAAATATAATTCAAAAGCTCCTAGAGAAAAAGAAAATCATAATTAAACCTCAAAAGATAATTGCAAGATAAAATTCTCATACAAAAGCAAATAAATATATATTCCAAATGAAAATAAGGGAAATAGAAGTAGGCACATGAGTTTTAAGCTGACACGGCAAGAATGACAAAAGGGCATAATTATGGAGAAACCTCATTCAAGAACTATAAAAATCATATAATTAATAAATGGGCAATTGGAACTCAACTGAAACTACAACCAAAAAAGGCCTGAATCCCGTCATCAATTGCCACCTAATTAAGAAGATGAAGAGATTCGAGGAATAAAATTGGAGGAGCATTTCTTTGTGAAAAGAGATGAAAGAGCCGATGTTTCTAGAGCTACCATCAAACCTGGAGTGAGCAAGCAGTGGACACATAAAACATTTTATATTTATACCAATTTAACGTTGCGTATTGATGTAATTACAATTCTGCCATTGGTCGACCAGACTTGACTTTTCTATATAATATATATATATATATAAAATATATAAAAAATATTTTTTTGACTTTTACTTTAAGAACGGCTATATATGGTCACTTTTCCGATATGATGTACAATCAGTAAAATTATTAGGAAGGTACTGTATTATGAAAGTGGGCTGAGTCTTTTATGTTTGAAAAAATTATGCGTTTACTTCCCTCGGCCATATAAAATATTTTTGCATCATTTCACTCAAGATAAGGAAAAATCGGTTGAAACTTTTTTTTTCGATCAGACTTTGACGTTGAAAAAAGAAAGAAAAAACTCACGAATCATAATTTAATCAAAAATATTTACACAATTGAGTCCATTATTAGGTAATTTCAAACAAATTTGTTGATAAGTATTAATTGGTATCCTATAGAAAGACTATCTATTTGTGTTTTTTTAAAATAAAATTCGAATAAAGTTTTAAAAACTATTTTATTGATAAGAAAAAATATATTAAAATGGAGAAGCACTATTGGGGTATTATGTGATAGAGTGATGCCTATTAAGGTGAAAGGTAAGTTCTATAGAATAGTTATAAGATTGACCATTATTTTATATGGTAGTAAATATTGGACTGCTATAGTTCAACATATCCATAAGATGAATGTTGCAGAAATGCGAATGCTAAGATTGATGTACGGTCACACAAGATTAGATAAGATAAAAATTATTTGAGTTCGCAAGAAGATACGAGTATCACACATTGTGGATATAACGAGAGAAGTGTTTGACTCAAAAGATATCAAAACCTTTTTGAAAAAATCAATCGAAGATGATGAAGGGGTAAATCTTAGTCAGACATAATAAATTCCAGATCAAAGAGCTAATAGTATGGATTGTATATAGGACGAAAGGATGTAAACGATCTTATTGAAATTCAACATTGTGACTCTCATCGATCGATGGGGGGACAACTTTACATGTTCTTCTGTAGATTACTTCTTTCCTATCAAGATTACAAGAAGAGAGTTTGGGAGAGAGAAAGGGGGAGGAACCTCCTTTAATCGAAGGTTTTCCCTTACTATATATAGTCAAGGCACCCTTGCCCTTTACTTGGTCTGACGCTCTCTCGCCTCCAATATGTCATGATCGTCCTTTTAGGCACTGCTCTTTCCGACTCGGCGGATATCGGAAGAGAGATGTAGAGTGGGCTATGTTATCTTTTACTGCTCGATCACTTAGGCAGGACATTGGTCAGTTCGGTTGTGACAGTCAGATTTTGACCAATACAGTTAGTCCCTCCGTCTGTTGGGCTCGGCAGACGGATCATGATTGCTAAGAATTCGAGCGAAATCTCACCTCTAACTTCTCATTCCTTAGTTACATTACTTGGATTTTAGGCGGGGTGGCGACATCCTTTCGATACCCATAGATTGTTGCGGCGGTTTCGGAACCGAAATGTCGTTTGGTACCAAAGCGTTTTTTCGTGGTTATTGCCATTATGACACACGTTCCTGGGGAACTGAAACGTTTCGTGCCCTATCAGATTCGATTAGCGACTCTTGGGTTTCATGCTCGGGGGATTTATGTCTCTTATAAATAGAGGAAACTTATCATTTGGTTGACACACTTCTTTACCTTTTACTCGAGAGAATTCTACTGATATACTTTCTTTCTGACACTAATTTTCGTTTGCCATTAATTAACTGAAAATCTCCATCCTTTCTTTCCATTGTCTTTTTGCCACATCATATGGATAAAATGGCTGGTGATTCCTCTCGCACCGATCTCCCTGCCACATTTCCCGCACCGGAAGGTGCTGCTAAGGCCACCGGAAGGGTAGATGCGGTGGAAGACGAGGAGGTCCCGTCGATAGTCGAGATTTTGCCTCGCCCTGGGAGAGAATTGACCAACTTCAGCACTCGCGCCGGGGCGGAGCCGGAGCCTGTCTCTTCTGTTTTGAGAGAAGCAGGCATTGCAGAGTTGAAAATCAGGTAGGGTATCCCCAACTATGTCAACATGCGACCGGCGGTAGGAACCGACATTTTTCATTTTGACCGTCCTGGGTACTGTGTATTTTACGCCTACCCCTTCCTTATTAGATATACGCTTCCTCTCCCTCTCCTGGTGGTAGACTTCTATCGTTTTTATGAGATATGCCCCGCTCAACTTTCGCCGTACTTGTAAAATTTGTTCCTTATGTTGCTTAAGTTTGCGGAGCTCGCCGGTTGTGAGATCACTTTGGGCCATTTGCTCAGTATCTTCGCTCTTCAACTCATCCGCGGCACGATGCTTCACATGCGTCCTCGGGGGTCGAAGAGTCTGGTGGTGAAAATGGACGACAGGACCAACCACCATTTTTATGAGAATTATTTCTATGAGTGGACTGAGCACATTGTGGCGGATGTGACAGGATTCCCTGAGAAATGGAACTTTGCACGTAAGTCTCATGCTTCTAGTCGGAGATATATCCGACCATTTTTGTTACAGTACTAAACCATGTTATGTCTTTGCAGCTGAGAAATTGCCGCCTCCCCTTGTCGAAAATATCCGTGAGTGGGTAAGTGGTATTCTCTCTCATATGGCGGGGGTCCGCACATGGGCGGCCTTTTATGACAAGTATGGGTGCAGGCCTCTTTCTGGTAAGATGTCGTTACTGTTCGCTATTTTTCTCTTTTCCCTATTTGTATTTAATTTCTCACGTGCTTTTCGTTGGTGTCAGGGAGGGTGAGGAGAGTGAGGGCTCCTCCATTGGCTTTCCGGCAGCCGGCCTCATCTACTCACCCTATCACGGTACCCACCACCCGACCTTCATCGAGGGCCGTTTCAGTTGAGTTTGCGGCCGTGGTTACTCCTGCGAGGGCCGCTTCTCAGGCCGAAGTTCCGACTCGTGTCGCTTGCCCGACGAGTGAATCTCCGTCTACTGGGGTAGATGAGAGGCCATTGAAAAGGCGACGAGTGGAGTTTGAGACCGCACCCCCAACAGTGATTCATCTAGACGACTCCCCTACGATAGGATCTGGAGAGGGGGTTGTCGCGACTCCCCCCGTAGGGACGGAACCAGACGTTGCCTCGGCTCAATCAGAGATTCCCACCATTGTCGGTGGTTAACAACCTGTCGTGGCGGAAGGTCAGACTTCTGGGGCCGCCGTTGTAGTTTCGGACGTACCCTCATCCTCTGCAGTTGGTCGTGCTTCCTCTTCAACTGCTGAAAGAGGAAAAGGCATGGTTGTCGATGATTACGAATCTGAATCAGTCCTCTACCCTGATGATGTCAGGATGTTTGAGGAGGGCCTTACTCACTCGGTGGTTCGTGCGAGAGGCTCGACCCGTATTCTTGAGATCCCATAATGTTATGCTCCATAGCCGAGAACGTTGTCCTTCATTCCCTTCCTGATGTTGATTTGATGGATGAGGTGACTGCTATGGGCTTAAGGGTATGTTACGCTTACTTCCGCTTTTCCCTCGCCTTTCTTGATGATACGATTCTAACCCGTCTTTACATTTTTCAGACGTATATGGTGGAAGTGGAAAGCATTCACAGGGCCAACATTCGGGCCAAGATTTTCTTGAAGATGTTGGAGAAATATCGTTGCTACTGCAACAAGTGTCGCGAGATGCATGAGCGACTGAAGGCAAACCCCGGTAATCGGGCTCTTGGTGAGGAGTTGGAGAAAAGGGACCAGAAATTGATGCAGGCTATCCGCAGCAAGAGTTTGCTTGAAGATCAACTTCGAATAAAGGACGAGGAGCTTGAGTTGGGCAAGGGGGTCGACGCAGAGTGCGAGCACCTACAGGAGAAATTGAGGTCAATGCAGTCAGAGATGGATCAGAACTTGATTAAGGTCGAGGCGCTGAGCGCGGAATGGATGGGGAAATTGATTGGGCTGGAGAACAAGGTTTCTGGGTTGGAGAGCATCGAGAGTGCTTGGTCCGCAGTTTCGGTGAGGGCGGCGACCCTAGAGAACACTATCTGCGTCCTCCAGTACGAGCAGGAGTCGAAGAGAGCGACGGCTACCCTTATAGAGGCAAGGCTTGAGGAGCGCATTAGCGAGATTTATCAAAAGGCATCGGTTCTGGGAGATCGAGTCACAACACTGGAGGCAGAAAATGGGTGACTGTTGGATCAAATTCAGTGTTCCTCCACCGTCGTTCCCCGCTAGATGCACGAGCTTTGGCTTTACGCCGAAGCCCAGCGGGATATATACAAGAGTTTGTGGGAGGTGGGTACTGTGACTGAGGCTGCATATGAAAAGGCGTGAGTGAAAGCGCGGGAGGCTTGCATCAATTGCGGGTATGATGCGGCGATGCCAGAAGCTAATAGGGGCGCGTACACCGAAGGAGAACTTCCCGGAGATGGCAGTGGCGAGGGGGGCGATGACGATGCAGAGTAGAGGGATAGTGATATTGATCTGTTTTCCGTTGGTTATTTTCTTCCTAATTTTTCGTTCGTAGTCGATTGTCGTTGTTCCTTTTTTTTCCTCAGACTGTTGACTTGGGTCTTTTGTAATCCGCGACCATTTGCACATAGCCTTTGTATAAAGGAGAATTTTTAGCTCTTATTTGTCTTATATTCTACTCTTGTTTTCGTTTCGCATGATTCCGATGCGAGATAGATTCCCGCACGGCGAGTCCCAGTCTTTTGCACTTTCTGATGATCCTTGGCCTTAGGAATATTTCGTACTTTCTCATTGGCGATGGCTTATGGCTTTAAAGGGTGTTATTTCAAACTTATCGAAATAGTATCCCGTTGTTGTTCGATCGAGGTCGAACACTTATTTTTGGCTGAGGCCTTTGGACTTAAAGGGCGTTATTTCAAACTTTTCGAAATAGTAACCCGTCATCGTTCGATCGAGGTCGAACTCTTATTTTTGGTGAAGACCCGTGGCCTTAAAGGCTGCTATTTCGAACTTATCAAAATAGTAATCCGTCGTCATTCGATCGAGGTCGAACTCTTCTTTTTAGCGAAAGCCTTTGGCCTTAAAGGGTGCTATTTCGAACTTATCGAAATAGTAACCATCGTCGTTCGATTAAGGTCGAACTCTTCTTTTTGGCGAAGGCGCTTCGCCTTATAGGGTGTTATTTCAAACTTATCGAAATAGTAACCCGTCATCATTCGATCGAAGTCGAACTCTTCTTTCTGGCAAAGGCCGTTGGCCTTAAAGGGTGCTAATTCAAACTTATCGAAATAGTAACCCATCGTTGTTTGATCGAGGTCGAACTCTTCTTTTCTGGCGAAGGCCCTTGGACTTAAAGGGTTCTATTTCGAACTTATCAAAATAGTAATCGGTCGTCGTTCGATCGAGGTTGAACTCTTCTTTTTTTTTCAAGAAGTCCCTTGGCCTTAAAGGGTGTTATTTCGAACTTATCGAAATATTTACCTCTCGTCGTTCGATCGAGGTCGAACTCTTCTTTTTGTCGAAGGCGCTTGGCCTTAAATGGTGCTATTTCGATCTTATCGAAATAGTAATCCGTCGTCGTTCGATCGAGGTCGAACTCTTATTTTTTTGGCAAAGGCCCTTGGCCATCAAGAGTGTTATTTCAAACTTATCGAAATATTAACCTATCGTCGTTCGATCGAGGTCGAACTCTTCTTTTTGGCGAAGTCCCTTGGCCATAAAGAGTGTTATTTCGAACTTATCAATATAGTAACCCGTCGTCATTCGATCGAGGCCGAACTCTTCTTTTTGGTGAAGGCCCTTGGCCTTAAAGGGTGCTATTTCGAACTTATCTATATAGTAACCTGTCGTCGTTCGATCGAGGTCGAACTCTTCTTTTTGGCGAAGACCCTTGCCTTAAAGGGAGCTATTTCGAACTTATTGAAATAGTAACCCGTCGTTGTTCGATCGAGGTCGAACTCTTCTTTTTGGCGAAGGCTCTTAGCCTGAAAGGGTGCTATTTTGAACTTATCGAAATAGTAACCTGTCGTCGTTCGATCGAGGTCGAACTCTTCTTTTTTGGTGAAGACCCTTGGCCTTAAAGGGTGCTATTTCAAACTTATCGAAATAGTAACCCGGCGTCGTTCGATCGAGGTCGAACTCTTCTTTTTGGCGAAGACTCTTGGCCTTAAAGGGTGATATTTCGAACTTATCGAAATAGTAACCTAACGTTGTTCGATCGAGGTCGAACTCTTCTTTTCTGGCGAAGGCCCTTGGACATAAAGGGTTCTATTTCGAACTTATCAAAATAGTAATCGGTCGTCGTTCGATCGAGGTCGAACTCTTCTTTTTTCGAGAAGTCCCTTGGCCTTCAAGAGTGCTATTTCGAACTTATCGAAATATTAACCCGTCGTCGTTCGATCGAGGTCAAACTCTTCTTTTTGGCAAAGGCCCTTGGCCTTAAAGAGTTCTATTTCGAACTTATCTAAATAGTAACCCGCCGTCGTTCGATCGAGGCCGAACTCTTCTTTTTGGCGAAGGCCCTTGGCCTTAACGGGTGCTATTTCGAACTTATCGAAATAGTAACCCGTCGTCGTTCGATCGAGGTCGAACTCTTCTTTTTGGCGAAGGCCCTTTGCCTTAAAGGGTGCTATTTCGAACTTATTGAAATAGTAACCCTTTGTCATTCATCGAGGTCGAACTCTTCTTTTTGGCGAAGGCCCTTATTCTAAAGGGTGCTATTTTGAACTTATCGAAATAATAACCCGTTGTCGTTCGATCGAGGTCGAACTCTTCTTTTTTGGCGAAGACTCTTGGCCTTAAAGGGAACTATTTCGAACTTATCGAAATAGTAACCCGTCGTCGTTCGATCGAGCTCGAACTCTTCTTTTTGGCGAAGGCCCTTGGCCTTAAAAAGTGTTATTTCGAACTTATCGAAATAGTAACCTAACGTCGTTCGATCGAGGTCGAACTCTTCTTTTGGCGAAGGCCCTTGGCCTTAACGGGTGCTATTTCGAACTTATCAAAATATTTATCCGTCGTTGTTCGATCGAGGTCGAACTCTTCTTTTTGGCGAAAGCCCTTGGCCTTAAAGGGTGTTATTTTAAACTTATCGAAATAGTAACTCATCGTTATTCGATAGAGGTCGAACTCTTCTTTTTGGCGAAGGACCTTGGCTTTAAAGGGTTTTATTTCGAACTTATCAAAATAGTAACCCGTCGTCGTTCGATCGAGGTCGAACTCTTATTTTTTGGCAAAGGCCCTTGGCCTTAAAGGGTGTTATTTCGAACTTGTCGAAATAGTAACCCGTCGTCGTTCGATCGAGGTCAAACTCTTCTTTTTGGCGAAGGCCCTTGGCCTTAAAGGGTGTTATTTCGAACTTATCGAAATAGTAACCTATCGTCGTTCGATCAAGGTCGAACTCTTCTTTATGGCGAAGGCCCTTGGCCTTAAAGGGTGCTATTTTGAAATTATCGAAATAGTAACTTGTCGTCGTTCGATCGAGGTCGAACTATTTTTTTTGGCGAAGGCCCTTGGCCTTAAAGGGTGTTATTTCAAACTTATCGAAATAGTAACCCATCGTCGTTCGATCGAGGCCGAACTCTTCTTTTTTGGCGAAGGACCTTGGCCTTAAAAGGTGTTATTTCGAACTTATCAAAATAGTAACCCGTCGTCGTTCGATCGAGGTCGAACTCTTTTTTTTGGCGAAGGCCCTTGGCCTTAAAGGGTGCTATTTCGAAATTATCGAAATAGTAACTCGTCGTCGTTCGATCGAGGTCGAACTCTTCTTTTTGGCGAAGGCCTTTGGCCTTAAAGAGTGCTATTTCGAACTCATCGAAATAGTAACCCGTCATCGTTCGATCGAGGTCAAACTCTTCTTTTTTGGTGAAGAACCTTGGCCTTAAAGGGTGCTATTTCAAACTTATCGAAATAGTAACCTGGCGTCGTTCGATCGAGGTCGAACTCTTCTTTTTGGCGAAGGCTCTTGGCCTTCAAGGGTGATATTTCGAACTTATCGAAATAGTAACCTAACGTTGTTCGATCGAGGTCGAACTCTTCTTTTCTGGCGAAGGCCCTTGGACTTAAAGGGTTCTATTTCGAACTTATCAAAATAGTAATCGGTCGTCGTTCGATCGAGGTCGAACTCTTCTTTTTTCGAGAAGTCCCTTGGCCTTCAAGAGTGCTATTTTGAACTTATCGAAATAGTAACCCGTCATCATTAGATCGAGGTCGAACTCTTCTTTTTGGTGAAGACCCGTGGCCTTAAAGGCTGCTATTTCGAACTTATCAAAATAGTAATCCGTCGTCATTCGATCAAGGTCGAACTCTTCATTTTAGCGAAAGCCTTTGGCCTTAAAGGGTGCTATTTCGAACTTATCGAAATAGTAACCATCGTCGTTCGATTAAGGTCGAACTCTTCTTTTTGGCGAAGGCGCTTCACCTTAAAGGGTGTTATTTCGAACTTATCGAAATAGTAACCTGTCATCGTTCGATCAAGGTCGAACTCTTCTTTTTGGCAAAGGCCGTTGGCCTTAAAGGGTGCTAATTCAAACTTATCGAAATAGTAACCCATCGTTGTTTAATCGAGGTCGAACTCTTCTTTTCTGGCGAAGGCCCTTGGACTTCAAGGGTTCTATTTCGAACTTATCAAAATAGTAATCGGTCGTCGTTCGATCGAGGTCGAACTCTTCTTTTTTTTTGAGAAGTCCCTTGGCCTTAAAGGGTGTTATTTCTAACTTATCGAAATATTAACCTCTCGTCGTTCGATCGAGGTCGAACTCTTCTTTTTGGCGAAGGCGCTTGGCCTTAAATGGTGCTATTTCGATCTTATCGAAATAGTAATCCGTCGTCGTTCGATCGAGGTCGAACTCTTCTTTTTTGGCAAAGGCCCTTGGCCTTCAAGAGTGTTATTTCGAACTTATCGAAATATTAACCTGTCGTCGTTCGATCGATGTCGAACTCTTCTTTTTGGCGAAGGCCCTTGGCCATAAAGATTGTTATTTCGAACTTATCAAAATAGTAACCCGTCGTCATTCGATCGAGGCCGAACTCTTCTTTTTGGCGAAGGCCCTTGGCCTTAAAGGGTGCTATTTCGAACTTATCAATATAGTAACCTGTCGTCGTTCGATCGAGGTCGAACTCTTCTTTTTGGCGAAGACCCTTGCCTTAAAGGGAGCTATTTCGAACTTATTGAAATAGTAACCCGTCGTTGTTCGATCGAGGTCGAACTCTTCTTTTTGGCGAAGGCTCTTAGCCTTAAAGGGTGCTATTTTGAACTTATCGAAATAGTAACCTGTCGTCGTTCGATCGAGGTCGAACTCTTCTTTTTTGGTGAAGACCCTTGGCCTTAAAGGGTTCTATTTCAAACTTATCGAAATAGTAACCCGGCGTCGTTCGATCGAGGTCGAACTCTTCTTTTTGGCGAAGGCTCTTGGCCTTAAAGGGTGATATTTCGAACTTATCGAAATAGTAACCTAACGTTGTTCGATCGAGGTCGAACTCTTCTTTTCTGGCAAAGGCCCTTGGACTTAAAGGGTTCTATTTCGAACTTATCAAAATAGTAATCGGTCGTCGTTCGATCGAGGTCGAACTCTTCTTTTTTCGAGAAGTCCCTTGGCCTTCAAGAGTGCTATTTCGAACTTATCGAAATATTAACCCGTCGTCATTCGATCGAGGTCAAACTCTTCTTTTTGGCAAAGGCCCTTGGCCTTAAAGAGTTCTATTTCGAACTTATCAAAATAGTAACCCGCCGTCGTTCGATCGAGGCCGAACTCTTCTTTTTGGCGAAGGCCCTTGGCCTTAACGGGTGCTATTTCGAACTTATCGAAATAGTAACCCGTCGTCGTTCGATCGAGGTCGAACTCTTCTTTTTGGCGAAGGCCCTTTGCCTTAAAGGGTGCTATTTCGAACTTATTGAAATAGTAACCCTTTGTCATTCATCGAGGTCGAACTCTTCTTTTTGGCGAAGGCCCTTAGCCTTAAAGGGTGCTATTTTGAACTTATCGAAATAATAACCCGTCGTCGTTCGATCGAGGTCGAACTCTTCTTTTTTGGCGAAGACTCTTGGCCTTAAAGGGTACTATTTCGAACTTATCGAAATAGTAACCCGTCGTCGTTCGATCGAGGTCGAACTCTTCTTTTTGGCGAAGGCCCTTGGCCTTAAAAAGTGTTATTTCGAACTTATCGAAATAGTAACCTAACGTCGTTCGATCAAGGTCGAACTCTTCTTTTGGCGAAGGCCCTTGGCCTTAACGGGTGCTATTTCGAACTTATCGAAATAGTTATCCGTCGTTGTTCGATCGAGGTCGAACTCTTCTTTTTGGCGAAAGCCCTTGGCCTTAAAGGGTGTTATTTCAAACTTATCGAAATAGTAACTCATCGTTATTCGATAGAGGTCGAACTCTTCTTTTTGGCGAAGGACCTTGGCTTTAAAGGGTGTTATTTCGAACTTATCAAAATAGTAACCCGTCGTCGTTCGATCGAGGTCGAACTCTTATTTTGTGGCAAAGGCCCTTGGCCTTAAAGGGTGTTATTTCGAACTTGTCGAAATAGTAACCCGTCGTCGTTCGATCGAGGTCAAACTCTTCTTTTTGGCGAAGGCCCTTGGCCTTAAAGGGTGTTATTTCGAACTTATCGAAATAGTAACCTATCGTCGTTCGATCAAGGTCGAACTCTTCTTTATGGCGAAGGCCCTTGGCCTTAAAGGGTGCTATTTTGAAATTATCGAAATAGTAACTTGTCGTCGTTCGATCGAGGTCGAACTCTTTTTTTTGGCGAAGGCCCTTGGCCTTAAAGGGTTTTATTTCAAACTTATCGAAATAGTAACCCATCGTCGTTCGATCGAGGCCGAACTCTTCTTTTTTGGCGAAGGACCTTGGCCTTAAAAGGTGTTATTTCGAACTTATCAAAATAGTAACCCGTCGTCGTTCGATCGAGGTCGAACTCTTCTTTTTGGCGAAGGCCCTTGGCCTTAAAGGGTGCTATTTCGAAATTATCGAAATAGTAACTCGTCGTCGTTCGATCGAGGTCGAACTCTTCTTTTTGGCGAAGGCCTTTGGCCTTAAAGAGTGCTATTTCGAACTCATCGAAATAGTAACCCGTCATCGTTCGATCGAGGTCGAACTCTTCTTTTTGGTGAAGACCCTTGGCCTTAAAGGGTGCTATTTCAAACTTATCGAAATAGTAACCCGGCGTCGTTCGATCGAGGTCGAACTCTTCTTTTTGGCGAAGGCTCTTGGCCTTAAAGGGTGATATTTCGAACTTATCGAAATAGTAACCTAACGTTGTTCGATCGAGGTCGAACTCTTCTTTTCTGGCAAAGGCCCTTGGACTTAAAGGGTTCTATTTCGAACTTATCAAAATAGTAATCGGTCGTCGTTCGATCGATGTCGAACTCTTCTTTTTTCGAGAAGTCCCTTGGCCTTCAAGAGTGCTATTTCGAACTTATCGAAATATTAACCTGTCGTCGTTCGATCGAGGTCAAACTCTTCTTTTTGGCAAAGGCCCTTGGCCTTAAAGAGTTCTATTTCGAACTTATCAAAATAGTAACCCGCCGTCGTTCGATCGAGGCCGAACTCTTCTTTTTGGCGAAGGCCCTTGGCCTTAACGGGTGCTATTTCGAACTTATCGAAATAGTAACCCGTCGTCGTTCGATCGAGGTCGAACTCTTCTTTTTGGCGAAGGCCCTTTGCCTTAAAGGGTGCTATTTCGAACTTATTGAAATAGTAACCCTTTGTCATTCATCGAGGTCGAACTATTCTTTTTGGCGAAGGCCCTTAGCCTTAAAGGGTGCTATTTTGAACTTATCGAAATAATAACCCGTCGTCGTTCGATCGAGGTCGAACTCTTCTTTTTGGCGAAGACTCTTGGCCTTAAAGGGTACTATTTCGAACTTATCGAAATAGTAACCCGTCGTCGTTCGATCGAGGTCGAACTCTTCTTTTGGCGAAGGCCCTTGGCCTTAAAAAGTGTTATTTCGAACTTATCGAAATAGTAACCTAACATCGTTCGATCGAGGTCGAACTCTTCTTTTGGCGAAGGCCCTTGGCCTTAACGGGTGCTATTTCGAACTTATCGAAATAGTTATCCGTCGTTGTTCGATCGAGGTCGAACTCTTCTTTTTGGCGAAAGCCCTTGGCCTTAAAGGGTGTTATTTTAAACTTATCGAAATAGTAACTCATCGTTATTCGATAGAGGTCGAACTCTTCTTTTTGGCGAAGGCCCTTGGCTTTAAAGGGTGTTATTTCGAACTTATCAAAATAATAACCCGTCGTAGTTCGATCGAGGTCGAACTCTTATTTTTTGGCAAAGGCCCTTGGCCTTAAAGGGTGTTATTTCGAACTTGTCGAAATAGTAACCCGTCGTCGTTCGTTCGAGGTCAAACTCTTCTTTTTGGCGAAGGCTCTTGGCCTTAAAGGGTATTATTTCGAACTTATCGAAATAGTAACCTATCGTCGTTCGATCGAGGTCGAACTCTTCTTTATGGCGAAGGCCCTTGGCCTTAAAGGGTGCTATTTTGAACTTATCGAAATAGTAACCTGTCGTCGTTCGATCGAGGTCGAACTCTTTTTTTTGGCGAAGGCCCTTGGCCTTAAATGGTGTTATTTCAAACTTATCGAAATAGTAACCCATCATCGTTCGATCGAGGCCGAACTCTTCTTTTTTGGTGAAGGACCTTGGCCTTAAAAGGTGTTATTTCGAACTTATCAAAATAGTAACCCGTCGTCGTTCGATCGAGGTCGAACTCTTCTTTTTGGCGAAGGCCCTTGGCCTTAAAGGGTGCTATTTCGAAATTATCGAAATAGTAACTCGTCGTCGTTCGATCGAGGTCGAACTCTTCTTTTTGGCGATGGCCTTTGGCCTTAAAGAGTGCTATTTCGAACTCATCGAAATAGTAACCCGTCATCGTTCGATCGAGGTCGAACTCTTCTTTTTGGCGAAGGCCCTTGGCCTTAAAGGGTGTTATTTCGAACTTATCGAAATACTTACTAGTCGTCAGTCCTAGTTTTTGGAGAGCTAGACATTTTCTGGGTGAGTCCCAGTTCGTTTGACATTGCTTGCATCAGGGGGTGCAACATTGGAGAATACGAAACGTTGCTATTTCGCTTAGGTTCGTTCTGCGCACACATTTTAGTCTCCTTGTTTGATTTCTGCCTTCCGGATTTGAGATGTCACTAGCGGGCGGTGTTCGGGTTGTTTCGCAGTAGTTTTTTATTCTTTAGTTGAGATGTTTCTTTACTCGCTCGTCCGCGTGGATTTTGTGTTCTTTCTTGAGCAAAGAGCAAAAGGTGAGTTAAAATGATACTTTCCTTGCCCCTACCCGGTGGTCCAATGGGGGAGAACAGGTTGGTAACGTTGTTCGTCTC
Organism: Nicotiana sylvestris; assembly: GCF_000393655.2. NCBI lineage: Eukaryota > Viridiplantae > Streptophyta > Magnoliopsida > Solanales > Solanaceae > Nicotiana > Nicotiana sylvestris. The sequence goes on from NC_091061.1 coordinate 172,224,000, forward strand.
GTTTGACATTTCGATGGTTGATGGGGCGGAGATTTCTAAATTCGGCGATTCTACTCGGCTCTCCTCCCCCTACCGTGTTGTGCTTTTGTCTCACGTGGGTTGGGTTTTTCCTTCGCGCTCTTTTCGGTGGGTGATCGTATTTTTTGTCTTTGATCTTGGAGAGATATCAAAACTTTTTTGAACAAATCAATCGAAGATGATGAAGGGGTAATCTTAGTCAGACACAATAAATTTTAGATCAAAGAGCTAATAGTATTGATTGTATATCGGACGAAAGGATGTAAACGATCTTATTGAAATTCAACATTGTGACTCCCATCGATTGATGGGGGGACAACTTTACATGTTCTTTTGTAGATTACTTCTTTCCTATCAAGATTACAAGAAGAGAGCTTGGGAGAGAGAAAGGGGGAGAACCTCCTTTAATCGAAGGTTTTCCCTTACTATATATAGTCAAGACACCCTTGCCCTTTACTTGGTCCGACGCTCTCTCGCCTCCAATATGTCATGGTCATCCTTTTAGGCATTGCTCTTTCCGACTCGACGGATGTCGGGAGAGAGATGTAGAGTGAGCTATGTTATCTTTCACTGCCCGGTCACTTAGGCGGGACGTTGGTCAATTCGGCCGTGACGGTCATATTTTGACCAATACAAGAAGGTCGTTTGAGATGATTTGGTCATATCCTGCGTCGACCTACAAATGCACCAATGCACAAGTGTGGAACTATGATGATATAAGGTGGTAAAAGGAGAAAAGATACACCTAAAATTATATGGGAGGAAGTTGACTTGAAAGACCTACAAATCCTTGGAAAAGAAAATGTACAATGATAGAGAAAAATCCATATGCGGGTAATGGCTTGTTTTAACTGTGTATTACTTGAATAAGGATGTTCTTTTGGTTCTTTGGCAATCACAACTTGAGAAATCTGAATTACCTCTTCCCCAACAATTAACATGATAATTCATCATACTAGTTTATCTTACTTTTAAAGGAGATAAGAAAAAAGGTAGATAATAAAAGATATTTCTATCTATTTCAGCAATGAAAGTAGGTAATTACGCCTATACAGAGACTACTATATTTCATACTGAACAATAACAGTTTGTAATATGAAAAAAAAAGTGCTTACCTCAATCTTACATGAACGAATAGTAATAATACGTAATGAGAAACATACTTAGCTAGCGTTTGATTATAGATTTTTAAATTTATCTTAAAAAATCTGATTTGGGTGAAGTTTGGTTAGAAGATGAAAATTTGTTTGGACATAATTTTCCAAAATATATTTCACTTTTTTTTATAGAAAAAATATGAAATGTGATTTATACCCATAAGTTTTAAAAATTATAAAAAAATACCCAACAACTTTGAAGAAATTTCATACAAAACAAGCAAAACAAATCTGAAAGAAATTCATAGAAAATAAGCGAAACAAATATGAAGAAAATCTATACAAACATTAGCAGATATTAGCAAATTACCTTCAAATTTTATCTTTGTTGTGGACTACCACAGATTGACACAACAACTTTGGCGAAGGTTTTCTTCTGTTTACAGAGAAGGGCAATGCCGCGTGAGTTTAATGAGGAAAAAGTGGGTAGATACGGATTAGTTGGATCATAAAAACAGAAGTGATCTTTTTTTATAAAATACAAAAGTTTAGAGTAATTTTTGAAATTTAAAAAAAAAACAAACGGTAATATTTTTGGGGGTTTTGATACAGTTACCTACAAAAATAAAACTATTTACCCCTCTACCCATTTATTTTTCTACCCATAAACTAATTACATTTTCTACCCATAGTAGGTTTTGTGGGGAATTTTTTCTTTATTCTCCATTTCTTTTTTATTTCTATGTTTCTTTTCCTTTTTTTTTTCTTTTCTCCTTTTCTTTTTTCTCGTTTTCTTCTTATTTTTTTTCTTTTTTCCTTTTCTAATTTCATTTAACTTCTTTTCTTTTTTTTTTATATATTTTTTTTCTCTTCATAATCTAATTTCATTTACTGTTTTTAACATTTTTCATTATTCTTTTTTATATTATTATAAAAAAAATCAAATTGTGTAACAATTAAATGTAGCTAATACAACCAAAAAATATTAACTAACATATGATACTAGTATAGTATATAGCTATTCCAAAAAGGTATACAATTGTACGCAAAGAGTTAAATTTTTTTTAATTCAATTATTAAACTGAAATAATATCAGTTGTAAATAAAAATTTCAAAAAAATTCTAAAAGGATCTAATTGTAAGAGTATAGCGTTACATTATATAACATACTATATATATATATATATATATATATATATATATATATATATATATATATATTTGCATTTTCAATTTGCCCCTCACGCTAGGTAAAAACTTAAATCAATTTAAAAGGGAAAAGGCAAGTGAATTTACGGGTAATAAGTATACTATTATAGTATATTTTGTATACTTTTACAGCATACTGTTATAGTATATTGCATATTATTACAGTATACTATAACAATATACTGTTGTAGTATAACTATATACTCCTATAGTATATTGTATACTGTAGCGGTATACTGTTAGGTAATTGTGTTCTTCTTCGATTATTACAATATATTGTTGCAATATGTTGTAAACTATAATAGTACTGTTGCAGCATAACTATATACTCCTACATCATATTGTATACCGTAGCAGTATACTATTGGGTAGCTGTGTTCTTTTTCGATTTTCAGCTGAAATTTCCAACCCAATCACTTCAAATCAGCTCCAAATGCTATCAAATTTCAGTATGAATTTTAGAAGGTATTATAAGCAATATTTAACAGCACCACTTTGAATCAAACAAGAAATCTTCAAAATAAAAATTTTAAGCCAAGGCAAGAGCAAGAGCTAGGGAAAGAACAATCAAGAAAAAGTGGAGCAGAATTGAAACTAGCCAGAGGTTAACTTCTCAGATAATCAGATCTAATTTCTTTTTGAAGAAGGATATAAGGGAAATGGAAGAACAATTTTGTAAGAACAAATTACAAGTAATTCAAGAAGTAGCAAACAAGAAAATAATTTAAGGATCTGGACTTACTAAAATTAAGACCAAGCCTTCTTTAAACTTGGGTCTTCACCCAAATTTCTCTGCTCTTCCTATGATCTAGTTTTTGAATTGTGCCCTGTATTTTAGTGTTGGAAACTTGTTTGCAGTGCTACAACCACGAAGGCTTGAAGTTATTTCAATTTCCAGTGCGAAGGGATGGGAGAACAGGGCAAATCAATGCCACCGTTCTTAGTCGATAAAGCATACGCAAACTTTAGCAAAATAGTACAGTAGTATTTTCATACAATGAAGAATTAATGCTGCAATTGATGTCCACAAGAATTGATTTGTTGTTGGTAGTGACTAGCAGCGGCAGGAATTAGCGGGTAAATAGTTTGGGCCGCATGCATAAGAGTAGTAAATAGTTTGAGCCTGAGTATTAAAGGGTAAATAGTTTGGAATTAATTGGTATAAATTTAAACAAACACATTTGTCAAAAAAAATTGATTTTTTTTTAGCAAAATCTATGACCAAATGAAGGCTTATTATTAGATGGCTAACATATGATTAGTATTCCAATTTTGGAGAGATCAAACTTTCTATATAAATAAAACTATCCTGAATGGTACGTGCATAAATTCCATCATAATCCCGAGGCCACATACGATTGCTTAATCCAAATGATTCATCATATGTCCTATATACAACTCTTCCCAAGTTTGTACTAATTCTTAGTAGCACAACATCACCTGAAAACCTATACATTGGTATGATATCAATTTCCATTACTCTGTATGGTGAATATTTTCGTCCAAGATTCTTTTACACCATACTCTTATTTCCCACAAATTAAAAGTTCTCTTATCGTTACAATAAACACAAAGCATTCCTCGTAACACATTATCTTTGTGCATCATCTTTGGCAACGGTATTTCTCTGTAGATCTCAGTTGAAATATTAAATGAAACCATAGAGAACCTTGGTAAAAAACCGATCCAACAAAATGCTCCCTGTACGAATGCAAGTCCATAGTAGAAATTAATAACGAGCCATCCATCATATCTGGGATTTCATCAATTTTTCTCCAGTAATCATTTTTCAGTATGAGAATTTCATCTTGTTCGTTAGCATATCTATCAATCCTAAGAACTTTATAGTCATCATTAGTAGAGTCATATCCTAATCCGTTCAAAAATTAATGTTTTCTAAAATTTCGAAACACACTTGAAACGAAGAAGAGATTGGATAGGTAGCCTGCTAATTATGTTCATAATTATTTCCTCTTGGATAGGACTTATGTTTCAGGACTTTGGACATAAGATTTTTTTCACTTTTTTTTTTTGAATTTTTTTAATTTTTTTTCGAAATCAGTGTTTCGCCATAAAATTTTCAATTTTCACTTGAAGATGAATTTTGAAATTTTTCGAAGATTTGAAAATCTTCAAAAAGTTGTTTTCCAAAATTTTCACTTAGATCACTCACAAAACTTCAAAAACAACCCAAAATTATATTCATGTCGAAACACAAATCTAATTTTCAAATACCATTTTTATTTAAAAAATATTTCACTTTTTTTTTGGAATTTTACAATTTTTATGTCCATACTCCCACTTAGTTTCTAGGGAAAAAGATTGAAGAAGAAATTAAAGACACGACAATTAGAGAAAAAGAGAAAAGAATAAGTGTGGGTTTTGGAAATAGGGTTAAGGTTGCTCTAGTGTTACTATTTATAAAAAAAAAATTGTCAAGAACAAGTAGAATCTAAAATCCTTATAGAAGTAAAATTTAATTCCTAAAAGGATTATGATTATTTAGAAATTAATCGTAAGCTCTGCAACGTATAATCTGATTCCTAAAAGGATTACATTGTTATTCAAATGAAGAGAACAAATAATCGGAGCTTTAAACCAAAAAATAAGGAGATTTTTCCTAAACAGATGATTGTTAAGTTTTTTATTGAGCATATAATTTCTTTACCTTTTCTCGACAAACTTCTGCCTGTTATAAATAGAATTTTATTTATGGTGAATGTCAATATTTTAGAGAGATCTTAGGGTTTATTACTTGGTGGTTAAGTGGTTCTATTTAGGGGTGTCACTGGTTCGGTTCGGCCGGTTATTTTATAAAAATTTTACCATACCAATTTTTTGATTATTCTATTATGTATAACCAAAATTAGACTTTCGAACTCGTCCCAATCATGTCGGTTTCTCTTCGGTATCGATATGATTCGGTTAATTTTCGGTATTTTTTTTAAATGTCATATAAAATTTACTAGTAGAAGTAGAATGCAATAACATACGTTCTTTTATAGGACTTAGCAAAACTCTCTAGATATTTTTACTGTTTAAATGATGATGAATTAAAAAAATGAAAGATGACTAGAGTATCCATCAACTATTCGACAACAACGTAAAAGAAACCAAGTAAAAGCAAAGAAAATATAAATCACACGAGTGGAAAGATATTAACCAAGCTGGGACTCAAGCATAAAGTCTATATTAAATATTCAAAAAGATAAATCTAAATTATATGAAAGGAAACATATTCAATACATTGTAGTTTGCTACTCATAATCGCTAGAATACTTTATGTCTTGCTAACAAAGATACTTGAAATAACTTGGTTTAAATATAAGTAGCATAATAGGTTTTAGGAATTAATATTTTGAGTTTAATTACTTGTTGGCTTGTAACATTTCATAATTTCAAGGTCCAATAAAAAATTTAATGCTTTATTAGTTTTAGACTTACTCTTTAAATATATTTTTCACATGTAAAATTTATTCTTCGGTATTTTTTTGGTTTATTTTTATAAAATAAAAAACCTACCCTAATTATCGGTACAGTTATAGATTTATATAAAAACCTACGATTTATTTAAAAGAAACCTAAAAATCGGTTCGATGCGGTACAGTTCGGTCGGTTTAGTCAGTTTTCAAATATTCATTGACACCCCTAGGTCTATTCCATTGTAAATCATCTCAAATCAATAAGAATTCTCTCTCCGTACAAATACTCTTCTTCTTTTATTGTTTCATAACACGTTATCAGCACGAGACTCTAACCAAATGAGTAGAAGCTTTGAGATTTATCATAATGATTGTCAATTGTTCCATGAACTTTCTTCATGATTAAATTCTAGGATTTAAGGTAAGTATTTTACTTTATCTTTCTCTTTTAAATTCTTGACATTCATAATTTGATTTTAAACACAAGCAGAGACGATAAATTTTGATTATAACTCTACTGGAGTTTGAAAGAAATTATAACCACCCAAAGTGATAAAATTTCTATGTGTTGCCATGATCAAATTCATGTATGATTGTGGGCAATGAATTGGAAACCCGTCCTATTGAATTTGCTTCATTCCAATTCCTTTAAGAGAACGTGATAGCAATATTTGATAAGTTTGAAAGTAGACAAAATTATTACTATGAATGTATCAATGGATGTGGACGTGGCAATAGACAAAATTATAATCGTCATCATTGTGGTAACAAGAACAATAAGGATTCTCAAAATAATCATTCACTTTGTGAAAGTAATATTTGCCATCGATTTGACATGAGATTTTGTAAAACACATATAGATGATTATGGTCCATTCATGATATGAATGTGGCAACATGTGTTTTATGAATACATATTCATTCCTGGAAAAATATGAACGTGCTAATGGTAGTGAATATACCACACTCACCTCTAGAATAATGTTTGAGATGAAATAAGAAAACAATGTCATTATTATGGAAAGAATGATCATTGGTCACATACCTATTGTACGCCAAAATATTTTGGCAATGTGATTATTAAAGGACAACAGTAATGCAAGAAACAGATCTTGCATATAATTTTTACCATGACCATAATGGTATCATTTTCTCTTTAAAAGAAATATTCACCATATAGATGTTGATGAGTATGTGGTAGTACAAAATTAATTGAAAGCTCTAAAAGAGCCAATTATACTACTTTGGAGAAATAAAACTGATTATCAATAAGACGTTGTGCCGTAGTACGTCTCAAAGAAACTTATTGAGTTTCTAAAGTATTCGCGAAAGCGATTGGTTATAGTGAGACTATAAATAAAGGAAAAATTTAATATCTTCTATTACTACAACTTGTAGTGGAGTAATATGTATGTAAAAAGCTACCCGCTTTATTCTCAAGTTTGTACTACACAAACAAAAGAATGCCACAAAAAAGTAGAAGTTTATTGATATAAAAATCCATATCATAATAAACTTGAAGTTTATTCATAATTGCACACGTCATGGTATAAACATGAAGTTTATCATTATTGATAATTTCTCCAATTGGCATAATTGGTTTAGCCATTAACTTAAGTGTGATGTGCAAAATAACAGAGAATTCACATGGGTAAATATTAAAGAACTAGAAAGTTCTTTATGAATTCTCTTATGTTGCTTGTTCTCATTAATTAATAAACTAACTAAAATTGGGATTGAATCTCATGAATGCTGGAAATATCAAAGGTGAATATGGGCACATTCACCTGCCATGTATACTACACAAGATGCATCTATGAGATTGTTACATGTGCGATTATTATTAACCCGCAACCTGGTGTTTGCGAGGTAACTTGCTCAATAATTTAATTTAGAGCATAATTTTCAGTTTTTTTATTCAAGACAGTTCATCTTGATAAGTTGATTTAAATCATAGTTGGTTTAGCAAAATAATTATTAAGTGTCTTTACTTAATAGCTAAACTATTACTTATGAGAACAAAGTTATCTATATCAGTTTGATATACGTTATATACGAAAGTATACTGCATTCTCCCCTCACAAGTGGTTCAGGATCAGGAACCAAAAAATTTCCTCTTATTATTATTATTATTGATGTGCGGTGTATATTTTTATTAACACCATAACGCACAAAGATGAGTTTTCAAAGTTGAGAAAACAAGTTAGTTTTTCTAACATGAGGGGGAGATATGATAAATAGTTGAGAAAAAATTACGTGAAATGAATTATCATGTGTACATCTAGATCCTCGAATAAAATAATATGAACTTGAAGTTCATAAAATGATAATTCAATTGCAATATATTGCAAAGCATGTCAGACGAATTTGCTGACCCAAAGAAAGTAACTATATTCTCACTGCAAATGCTCCTATTAGAATAAGTTCTAGAAGGACAAAGTCTATGGTACGCTTAAAGCGTATAGACAAATTAGTTTCAGATAAACTTCTCGATAAAGAAGATGAGCAAATGATCATAATAAAGGAGGCAAGTGATCGAGAAGATCATATGGTATAATACTTCATAAAATTTCAGGAGAGGTTCAGGTACCTGAAATGAATGAAGAGATCTTTATGTTATGTCTTTATGAAAAAATGTTGAAACCAATATAGAATTTTCATCGACGACATCTATGATAGCGCTAAATATATATGAAGATCTTAAGTCTGGAGAAACAATTTCGAATAGAATTGGTTTCATATGAAAGACATATAGTTTGAACATGTAGTTCAAATACTTGAAAGTATAAAGTCAATGATATGTGCAATTAGTTTTCGATATCTTATTTATCTAGCATGACATGAAAACTTGATATGCATCTAGTTAAAGTCTATTATATGACTTATATTAATTAACTTTTATGACAATCCTTGAAGGATTTAAATCGCTTAAAGCATATATAATTTTTGGTCATGAAGTACCACATTCTAAGTGCAATTTGCGCACGTATGTATATTGATATAACTATAAATATGATAATGTAATAGCTAAAATACCTCTATGAAGATATTGAAAAGGTCATTCCACGACAGTTATGAAGACATTACATCTATATCAAGAATGATGATTTCAAGGTGCAACATATTCATTCAAGTTAATATGGATGATTTGTTTATCAAATATCTACCAACAATCTTTGAAGATGGCGCACAAGATTGGGATGCGAAAACTCAAGGATTTGAATTGATGCTCTCATCAGGGGGAATTATATGCGTTGTACTCTTTTTCTCTTACAAGGTTTTGTCCCACTGGGTTTTTCTTGCAAGGTTTTTAACGAGGCAACCAAAAGGCATATTTCTAAACATGTGTACTCTTTTTCCTTCTATAGAATTTTTTTCCCATTGGGTTTTATTTTAGTTAAGGTTTTAATGAGGGACATTATCCGTTGAATAAACATTCAAGGGGGAGTGTTATAAATAGAATTTTATTTATGGTGAACGTCTATATTTTAGAGAGATCTTAGGGTTTATTACTTGGTGGCTAAGTTACTCTTTCCCTATAAATAGAGTGGTTCTATTCCATTGTAAATCATCCCAAATCAATAAGAATTCTCTCTTCGTACTTTTCTTTGCAATATTCTTCTTTTTTTATTGTTTCATAACACTGCCCAATTAGTCAAAAGAAAATGACACTGTATCTCCTCTGTAAATATAATAGCCGAAAAATATATAAAATTTGTGTGTATGTTATATACAAATATTATACTACTAGTTTTATACATTTTTTCGGCTACTAAATATAAATAGTTTATGGCACGAGCTAAAAGTGATAATACCCTTAAGCTACCTAAATGAATTGATTTCAAAGATAGTCACGTAACCTTTTTTTTTTTTTTTTTTTGTAATATAAAGATCCCTCAACTTCCCACAAGTATCACATTCATTAAACCATTCTTTTTATAACACAAACATCATTTAACTTTGCTTAAGAATAATATCAACCCATTAAACACTTTTTTTAACCAAAAAGTCATATAATTTTAGAAGTATCACATAATAAGTTTCTTTAATTTGCTTCTAATGACTTTTTTATTGATGATATTTAAGTAAAGTTGAGTAATTTTTCGGTTACAAAAAATAATTTAGTAACTTTCGTGACGCTAAGATAAAGTTTATTGATGTTTTGTTACGAAAAATAGTTTAATACTTAAGTGAGGTATATTAAAAATTTGAGTGATTTAAAATTAAACCTCAATATTGTTCAAGTGGTCTAGATATGAAATTTGCACCTTATCAAAAGACGACCAAAATGGTGTTACCATCACTCTTTTCTCTTCTCCAACTCTCTAACTCCAAATCAACTCATAGATATTTGCCATTTTCAAAACTAGACTTAGCTTACTACCTTAACCAAGAAAAAGAAAATATTTTCCAAAGCAGACTTGCTAGCTTACAGTGGCTGATGATAATGATGGTTGTGCCGCCTGCACATACAACCATATGAGATATCCACCATGTTTCTTGAAGCAATTCTTCCCAAAGGCCAAAAAGAAAGAATATGAGGCTGTGCACAAGACTTTTGAAGGAGCAAAACAAGTTGAAGTTCGGATTAAGAAGAGCAATGAGGAGCAACGACAATACACGACAGACTGCCTCATCTGTGAAGCAAAAACACATCAAGAAACTCCCGTCGGTGGCGCTTGGGCTAGAATCTTGGAACTATAGCACTGATAGTTACTTGACATAAAATTTGACACTCTACTTTGAATGGTTATGATTGAAAATTGTGATGCTTTTTTAGCTTATAAAATGTTACGACCCAAAACCCTGCCCGTCGTGATGGCGCCTATCGTGAAACTAGGTCAGCCTCAACTCAACAATCAACACGATAATAATAAGTTTGAAAACATTTATGGAAGCTTTTAACAGTTAAAGTACTATTTGAAACATAAGAAATTCTAAGAACAAATACAATCCAGCCCAAAACCGGGGTGTCACTGAGTATATGAGCGTCTAAGAAAAAAAATACATAGTCTAATAAAATATCTAAGGGAACAACTGAAATACGACTGGAAAAATAAGGTGGAGAGCCAAGGCTTGCAAACGCCGTGCAGGTACCTCAATAATCTCCTAAATCAGAAGCCTCGATCAACCACCGCCATTGGATCCAAAGTGCCTAAATCTGCACACGAGGTGCAGAGGATAACATGAGTACACCAACTCAGTAAGTAACAAGTCCAAACTTTGGACTGATAGGTAGTGACGAACTCAACCGCCTCAAAGATAAAAAAAGTAATGTACAGAAACGTAGGCATGCTTTCAGTTGAATAAACAACTCGAACAGTAAAACAGAGCAAGTGTGAAATGGTTAAGAAGTGTAACTCTGCTACATCTACATGTCAATGCACATGCTATATGAAATGCACCATACTGAGTGCCTTATATGACCACAATCTCAAATGCTCATTCACTCAGTACTGTATATGGCTCGTACGGCCCAGGGAAGATCCATCCCGGAATATATACATCTTTGACAACAGTCACTCCGTACTGAGCAAGGCCATTCCAGCCTGTGGAGAAGATCCATCTCCAGATAATAACAATGATAACAACCTCACAACTACTCGATACTGTATATGGCTCACAAGGCCCAAGGTAGATCCATCCCGGAATATATATACATCGCTGACAACAGTCATCCAGTACCGAGGAAGGCCATTCCAGCCCTATGGAGAAGATCCATCTCCAGGTACAAATACTTCGGACAAGATCCATGTCTAGGGAAGATCCATCCCTCAATAATATCAACTACGCTCACTGGGGGTGTAAAGACTCTGTAGGGGCTCCTTCCAGCCCAAGCACTATAACAGGCCAACGAAGGCATAATCAATATTCTGCTGCGGCGTGCAGCCTGATCCCATACTGTCACTCAATATCAAGCTCTCGGCCTCACTCAGTCATCACTCTCCAGTCTCACACACATGGGCTTAAAAGGCCATAATACTAGCCCAAAATAATGATATGATATGCCAAATAACAATAATCAAGACTGAGACATGATATAATATGCTTGAACAAGACTGAGTACAGAATATAAATGAAGCTAATGATATTACAGCAAAAAACGACCTCTTAGGTCACAACAGTATCGACGTGAAGCCTTAACATGATAATTAGCATGATTCATAGCTCATTAGCTTAGTCACATAATCACAACATAGATATCAGCAAGAAGGAGCCACTAAGCGGTACCATGGAATGATCCAGGCTGCAATTCTCACGGTGCATGCCCACACACCCGTCACTTGGCATTTGCGTCACCTCAATAGTAATCATAGAACACATAGTTCGGGGTTTTGAACTCTCAGAACTAAGTTTGAAAGCGTTACTTATCTCAAGCCAAACCAAACTCTAGCTCGTGATGCCCTTGCCCCTCGATTCGGCCTCCAAATGCTCCAACTCTAACCAAAATCAGTATATTATCATCAATATACGCTAAATGAATGAAACCCATACGAAAATTATCAATTTAGACCAAAAATCCTGAATTTGCTCAAACCCGTCCCTCGGACCCACGCCTCAGAACTCGATAAAAATCAAATCACAAGAATACTCATCCTCCCACGAGTCTATACATACCAAGAACATCAAAATCGGACCTCAAATGGCCCCTCAAATCCCCAATTAGACTCTCCAAATTTTCTTCCATTTTTTCCCCAATTTTCACCCCAAATTCCCAAATTAAATGATAAAAATCAAGACATAATCATGAAATTTAACCAAATTTGAGTGAAGAACACTTACCCCAATCAATCCTATGAAAATCCTTTCCAAAATCTCCTTCTCCCGAGCTCTCTAATGAATTTTGAGATTATGGACCAAAACCCTCGATTTTAACTTAAACATTTTGCCCAGGTGCGCCCTTCTTCGCGAACGCGGTCACAGCGTCGCGTTCGCGAAGCACAAAAAAATCCACTGCTCAAATTCCTCTTTCGCGAACGCGAACTGCACCTTGCGAATGCGAAGCTTTACTGAAACTCGTCAACGCGAACGCGACCAGAGTCTCGCGAACGCGTAGGCCAAATGAATGGGGTCTCAGCTGCCTCTTCTCTTCTTCGCGAACGCGTTACTCGTCTCGCGTTCGCCATGCACTATGCTCCTAACCCTTCGCAAACGCGAAGACCAATTCTTCCTCAATCTGCAGATACTCTTCGCGAATGCGATACCTGCCTCGCGAACTCGAAGAACAAATCTCTGCAACAAAAATTCCAGAAAATCTGCTACCTTTCCAAAGTCCAAAATGATTCGTTAACCACCCAAAACTCACCCGAGGTCCCCGGGATCTCAACCAAATATGCCAACACATCCCATAACATCATTCAAACTTAGTCGAGCCTTCGAATCACTCAAAACAACACCTAAACACCGAATCAACCTCAGATTCAAGCCTAAGAACTTATAAGCTTTCAAATCCCACAAACGACGCCGAAACCTATCAAATCACCTTCGAATGACCTGAAATTTTGCACACATGTCCCAAATGACACAACGGACCTACTCAAATTTCTAGAATTCCATTCTGACCTCTATATCAAGATTTCCTCCGCCAACCAGAAAATGCCAAATTTTCAATTTCGCCAATTCAAGCTTAAATCTACCACGGACCTCCAAAATACATTCCGGACGCGCTCCTAAGTCCAAAATCACCTAACGGAGCTAACCAAATCATAAAAATCCAAATCCGAGATTGAATACTAAAAAGTCAAAACTTGGTCAAACCTTTGAAATTTAAAGTTTCAAGCTGAGAATTGTTCTTCCAAATCTATTCTGATTATCCTTAAAACCAAAACCGACGATTTACATAAGTCATAATACATCATACGGGGATAGTCATGCCCGAGAATTGGCGAGTGAAGTGCAAATTCTCCAAACGATCGGTCGGGTCGTTACATCCTCCCCCACTTAAACATATATTCGTTCTCAAATGTGCCCAGAGTTGTTCCGAAAGCCATCAAATCGCTGCATAACCTTGCCATGCACATACCTGGGGGTGATCCCACATCACCCTATCTCATATAGGTCCGATAGCACAATGTAACTGAAATTTCACAATCCAACCTAGTCCATAAACCTTAGAACCAAATTTCCACTTCCGAAGTTATCTTTAAGATCATAATCTCACATCTACACATTGAATAAATCTGAACACGCTGTATCAAGCCATAACCACAATTCAAGATGGAAATCACAGGATATACCATACCACTCGAACACTCATTGCGAAAACTTCCAATCACAGCAACTGCTCGAAATATCCAAATATCGATAATAAACCTCTTATCAAATAAAGCCTCATTCCAACACTTTCATACTGCCAACGATGAAGTAAAACATGCAGAAAGTCATAACCATTCCTCAGATCGTCCAGTCATGGAGCTTCCTCTCCTTTGGCAAGGACCATAGTAAATTCTAAGCCAAATCCCGACATTATCCTTCCAACATGCTGAAATCGAATTCGATAGTATTCATTCTAAATCCCAATGACCTCATCTCATCCAACACGACTACTCTAGTGATATGACACATCGATACAATCTAAATGCACAACCTGTCCGACCCGTGCACCAATAAGCAACATTCCAAATGTACTCAAATCATGGAAAAGTGACTCAAATGAGAGAGTTGTAGCGCAAGCCCACCATTACCACCCCAACACAATGCCGGGAACCCATCACACATCGTAGAACCAGAACACATGAATCTATCCTGAAGGATCATACCTCCACATAACTTCGCTACAATGTGCGACCTTATCCAAACACTAGTCCATATGAAACACCTCAAGTCACTATGCTCAAAGTCAACAACCACGTACAATTTGATGTCTAGAACCAAAAGCAAATCATCATAACCACGGTGAAGCAAATGACATAACACCACACAAACCCGAAAGGATATAATCGATACGCCATCCACAGAGCAATACCCAATACTCTTCCCGCTCAAATTCCACTATGAGACCCCAATAGAACCGCACCATATGTGCCTATAACCAACAAATCATAACACCTCGCAACACAGAAAGCTAACTCATAGATCACCCCAGAACACTAATAAGCTCAATAACGATCGAATCGACACATCCCTCAACAATAGCAATTCGGAGTCAACATATTCGACTCGGTACATAACACCTCCATATAGGCCTACCAATGAACTCAAAATCAACTCTGGTCCACAATAGATAAATAACTCTCTGAAATCTCACAATGACTGAATCCTGGCACATACTAATATCTGACAAGCTCTGCCCACATCTTCTCAGTCTACAACCACGAAATAACTTGTTGATGAGAGTTCCCAGTCTCCAAATCCATGAAGCACACGAATTGCCCCCTCCGATCTCAGCTCTACCACCTGAATATCTAACACACCTCTAATACTCGATCATTCCACAATGGATACTCCTATAATTCTTCTGTGCCACCAAGCAAACTTGAATATTAGCAGTCGATCCAACAAGAGAGTGCCACAATACCAAGGAAGTAAGCCTCAGTTTCTATCCAAATACACATCCTGAAGATCTCCAATTATTACATATACGTCTTGAATCCATTAAAACTATTCTTGGGAGTCATCCACTCTACTGAGGTTTCAATTACACTGATCAAACGAACCGAACGACTTGTGCCCCATTAGAACATCAACACCTATGGAAGTAACCCCACCTTAATGCAACCAAACAAATTCCTGCTCTATGCGCCGTACATCCGTCACCATTAACAACTCAAGTCATTCCTTGATTCTCATTCACCCATAGAGCATGACATAACCTTTATTAAAATTTCCTTTACTCAAGCCATCCTCGATCTCAACCCCTGCAAGCCACAACCGATTCACAAATATACCTCAAACTGAAACCAATACAACACATAACCGTGCAATCAACTAATCAATAGCGGACTCCCCCACTTGGCTCAAAGCCATAGGTCAAAACACACAGAACTCACAATGCCCATACTCTACTACTTCCATAATACCATGGTAAGGTTAAACTAAATCCTTCATAAGCTCATGCAACACAAACCATCTAGTACTTCAAATCATCTACAAATCTCACATTCATCCTCGTAATAGTCAAGACAATTCTCATACACGATCCAAACTCAAACTGCAACACATATAATTCACTAATAAAAGAGGACTTTCAACAAACAACAAAGGGATCACACAACTTCAGAATACTCCGCATGAGATAGCCCACCTGCTCTGCTTCAAACTAACTTCTTTTTATACCCTTCCACCGCTATTAACATCATGCAATCGCCTAATCTTCCTGAGTCTAACTCCTATCACGATATAAAATCCACTTCACTCCCTAACTAAACAACATGAAAAGATCCTTCAACACACCCTAATCAGGCTATACATCAAATCAAGATGGAAATCAAACACCAAGTAGTTCTTTCTACCCTCAAGCAGACCCTTCTCGTCACATTCAAATCATATGAACACATCTAGCAGTCACATCATACTCATCACATAGCCATCTGGTCATCACTTCCACTAATAGGGACACTACCGAACAAATAAATCCAGGAGCATGTGCCCACAATCAATGCCTCATCGCTCAACCTATAGGCAAAACGCGGCCTCAAGTCCTCCAGACTGGCCCAACATCAACACACAGAAATCACATCTCTCCCTTCGATCAGGTAACCATGAGCCGTCGATGCACAGCTGATACCGAGCGCTTATACGTGCACACAAATGCGTGGAAGGAAATCAAGGAGTTAAGCGTCAAGCTGAATCAATGTCACACGATAGAAATTCAAGAATGTGAAGTTTATTTCCTAAAGGTTCTTCAGTCTCTCGAAGATAAGTACAACATCTCCGTACCGATCTACGAGACTCTACTAAACCCGCTCATCACTCGTGAGACCTATGTAACCTAGGCTCTGATACCAACTTGTCACGGCCCAAAACCAGACCCGTCGTGATGACGCCTATCATAAAACTAGGCCAACCTCAACTCAACAATCAACACGATAATAATAAATTTGAAAACATTTACGGAAGCTTTTAACAGTTAAAGAACTATTTAAAACATAAGAAATTCTAAGAACAAATACAATCCAGCCAAAAATCGGGGTGTCACTGAGTACATGAGCGTCTAAGAAAAAAATACATAGTCTAATAAAATGTCTAAGGGAACAATTGAAATATGGCTGGAAAAATAAGGTGGAGAGACAAGGCCTGCGAATGCCGTACAGGTACCTCAATAATCTCCTAAGTCAGAAGCCTCGATCAACCACCGCCACTGGATCCAAAGTGCCTGAATCTGCACACGAGGTGCATGGGGTAACGTGAGTACACCAACTCAGTAAATAACAAGTCCAACCTTTGGACTGATAGGTAGTGACGAACTCAACCGCCTCAAGGATAATAGAAATATGTACAGAAATGTAGGCATGCTTTCAGTTGAGAAACAACTCGAACAGTAGAACAGAGCAAGTGTGAACAAGGTAAAGAAGTGTAACTCTGCTACATCTACATGTCAATGCACATGCTGTATGAAATGCACCATGCTGGGTGCCTCATATGCCCACAATCTCAAATGCTCGTCCACTCAGTATTGTATATAGCTCGTACGGCCCAGGGAAGATCCATCCCGAAATATATACATCTCTAACAGCAGTCACTCAATATTGAGGAAGGCCATTCCAGCCCGTGGAGAAGATCCATCCCGGAATATATATACATCTCTAACAACAGTCATCCAGTACCAAGGAAAGCCATTCCAGCCCTATGGAGAAGATCCATCTCCAGGTACGAATACTTTGGACAAGATCCATGTCCAGGGAAGATTCGTCCCTCAATAATATCAATTGCGCTCACTGGGGGTGTAAAGACTCCGGAGGGGCTCCTTTCAGCCCAAGCGCTATAACAAGCCAACAAAGGCTTAACTAATATCCCGCTGCAGCGTGCAGCCCGATCCCATACTGTCACTCAATATCAGGCTCTCGGCCTCACTCAGTCATCACTCTCCAGTCTCACACACACGGGCTCAAAATGCCATGATACTAGCCCGAAACAATGATATGATATGCCAAATAATAATAATCGAGACTAAGACTTGATATAATATGTATGAACAGGACTGAGTATAGAATATAAATGAAGCTAATGATATGACAGCAAGAAACGATCTCTCGGGTCTCAACAGTATCAGGGTGAAGTCTTAACATGATAATTAGCATGATTTACGACTCATTATCTTAGTTACATAATCATAACACAGATATCACCAAGAAGGAGTCACTAAGAAGTACCATGGAATGATCCAGGCCGCAATTCTCACGGTGCACACGCTCGTCACTTGGCATTTGCGTCACCTCAATAGTAATCATAGAACACATAGTTCGGGGTTTCGAACCCTCAAAACCAAGTTTGGAAGCGTTACTTACCTCAAGCCAAGTCAAACTCTAGCTTGCGATGCCCTTGCCTCTTGATTCGGCCTCCAAATGCTCTGAATCTAACCAAAATCAGTAGATTATCATCAATATAGGCCAAAGGAATGAAACCCATACGAAAATTATTAATTTAGACCAAAAATCCCGAATTTACTCAAACCCGACCCTCACGTCTCGAAATTTGATTAAAATTACATCACAAGAATCCTCATCCTCCCACGAGTCTATACATACCAAGAACATCAAAATCGGACCTCAAATGACCCCTCAAATCCCCAATTCAACTCTCCAAATTTCTTCCATCCCCCCTCCCCAATTTTCACCCCAAATTCCCAAATTAAATGATAAAAATCAAGACATAATTATGGGATTTAACCAAATTTGAGTGAAGAACACTTATCCCAATCAATCCTCTGAAAATCCCCTCCAAAATTGCCTTCTCCCGTGCTCTCTAATGAATTTTGAGATTATGGACCAAAACCCTCGATTTTTAACTTAAACATTCTGCCCAGGTGCGTCGTTCTTCACGAACGCGGTCACAGCCTCGCGTTCGCGAAGCACAAAAAAATCCATTGCTCAAATTCCTCTTTCGTAAACGCGAACTCCACCTTGCGAACGTGAAGCTTTACTGAAACTCCTCAACGCGAACGCGACCATAGTCTCGCGAACGCGTAGGCCAAATGAATGGGGTCCCAGATGCCTCTTCTCTTCTTCGCGAACGCGTTACTCGTCTCGCGTTCACAATGCACTATGCTCCTAACCCTTCGCGAACGCGTCCCATACTTCACGAATGTGAAGACCAATTCTTCCTCAATCTGCATATACTCTGCGCGAACGCGATACCTGCCTCTCGAACTCGAAGAACAAATCTCTGCAACAAAAATACCAGAAAATCTACTACCTTTCCAAAGTCCAAAATTCCGTTAACCACCCGAAACTCACCCGAGGCCCCCGGGACCTCAACCAAATATGACAACACATCCCATAACATCATTCAAACTTACTCGAGCCTTTGAATCACTCAAAACAACACCTAAACACCGAATCAACCTCGAATTCAAGCCTAAGAACTTATAAGCTTTCAAATCCCACAAACGACGCCGAAACCTATCAAATCACTTCCGAATGACCTGAAATTTTGCACGCACGTCCCAAATGACACAACGAATCGACTCAAATTTCCGAAATTTCATTCCGACCTCTATATCAATATTTCCACCGCCAACCGGAAAATGCCAAATTTTCAATTTCGCCAATTCAAGCTTAAATCTACCATAGACCTCCAAAATACATTCCGGACGCGCTCCCAAGTCCAAAATCACGTAACAAAGCTAACCAAATCATAAAAATTCAAATCCGAGATCGAATACTAAAAAGTCAAAACTTTCAAATTTAAAGCTTCAAGCTGAGAATTGTTCTTCCAAATCTATTCTGATTATCCTGAAAACCAAAACCGATTATTTACATAAGTCATAATACATCATACGAGGTTAGTCATGCCCGAGAATTAGCGAGCGAAGTGCAAATTCTCAAAACGACCGGTCGGGTCGTTACATAAAAACACATGTTTAAACCATACATACTCATTAGGTTTAACACGATTTAATTGAACAATTAAGAACATTATGGACTTGAGAAATTTTTAGAGCTTTAGCTTTGTAAAAATAAATTAATAAAAAACATTATACTTTTCTATTAGTACATACATATATGCAAAAAAATTAATCTTGCCATTTTTTCATACTTGTTGTTTATAGTATATATTTTTTTACTTTATCTCTTGGAATCCAATGACTTTTGCTCTCATTCAGAGACTATAACTTCAATCCAATGACTTTCTACTATGTTAATCCAAATAAACCATTCAAAGTTAGCAAAGATGTATGACTTTGAAGGCATTCTATTAAAATTTCTCAAACTCTTCAATGCAAGATAAAATCATCTAAAATGTAGAGTGTATGAATACTAAACAGAAAATTCGATATTCCTAAGGGAATTAGAGGCGATTGAGATCAAATTAATATAATGATTCAAATGTGCAGAGTAAGTTGAAAAATTATGTTGTTCAGAACTTCAGATTAGGACTTCTATAGATATTTAACACTCCATACGAAATTGCATTGGTGTAGTCCAACAATTTTCTAATATCATGTCATTCCCACTTTATATAACATATTCCCACAAATGATAATAACTTATGCATTATACCCTGCTGAATGCAACTTTCCGTTAACCTATGAGCATGTCAATTACCTGCCCCAAAATGAAGCAGTTTTTCCTGCCCCTATCGACCTTTGTGTAACTTAACTATAGAAAAGAACAAGGTATAATAAATTCAAATTTTCGAAAAAGCAAATCTATTGCAGAATTTAAGGGGTCACCTTGACCCATGGCAAGTTGAAGCTATTTAAAATTTCATAAAAAGGATTCACCCCTAAATCAGTTTCCTCTTTGAACTTATCAAAGACCTACTAAATGAGCTGTATTCCTCAAATATTACTCAAAAGGTTAAAAATGCATCATTCGGCACCAACTAATTGGGATAAAAACTTAGTTGCTGTCATTAGATTTACACTAGATCCAGTTTTGCCTAGAATTTAGAGAACCTCTACTTTTCTTTGGAAGACAAATTACTTAGTGTTGGATTCCAATAGTGTAAACACTTAGTGTTTTGGGGGGGGGGGGGGGGAGGATATGTGCCTCTCGAAAGTCGAAACTAGTGTAATTTTGTTTTCTCTTCATATTGCTTTTACCTTAATTCTGACTGAAACTTTTTTCACGCAGCTGTGTCAAGACTACCATGACATCGATCTACTCCAGGTAGGGTTGTTCATTCGGATCGGATATCCGAAATCCGAATCGATCCATTCAATTTTGAATTTTAGATTTCGGATTGGATCGGATTTCGGATTATGTTTATTAAAATTTCGGATTTCGGATCGGATTTCGGATTGGTATATTTTAATCCAATCCAATCCGAAATTCGAAATTATTAGGACATGTATAAATACTACACTTTAATTTACATCAACCTCCAAGTTATCACATTTACAATTGCTAGATTTAGCTATATTGGCACCATAGTACTCTCATAATTGCATAAACATGAATTTTTCTTAATGTATTGCCTCTTTTACAAAGAAAATATACATATTAATTTAACTTTGAGGCATAATAATACGATCCGATATCCGATCTGATCCAAATTTTAAAATCCGATCCGATATAATTCGGATCGGATTCGGATTGCATTTTCTAGAATCCGAAATCCGAAATCCGAAATTCGAATCTGAAATATGCTAAATCCGATCCGATCCGATCTGTGCACAGCCCTAACTCCGGAGCACATGCGCTCCAATGTCCCACGTGCGAGACACTCGCGGTTCCTCCACTGCAGACTAGTAGAAGCCAAATGTCACGACCCATATTTCATTATAGGCCGTGATGACGTCTAACACCGTTGTTAGACAAGTCAATCCTAATCAACTAGTGAATCCTCATTAATTTTACTGATACGTCCCAACTTTTTTCTTAACAGTTAAGCTTTTAGACAGTCGATAATTAACAAGTTTGTAATGACATAAAGACATGCCAAAATAATAGTATGTCAGGAACTAGTATCATAATAATAACAAAAGAAGAGAAACTCCGGCATGCTGCTGAACGGCTCAGAAGGGCAGCTCACTGTGGAATCTCGGTTGAGTATCAGGAACGTACGCCAGACTGGTAGCTAGATGTACCTGCCTCAGATCCTGTACTTTTAAGTACACAAGCGTAGTATGAGTACATAAACAATATACACCCAGTAAGTATCCAATCTAACCTCGAAAAAGTAGTGACGAAGGGTCAACTTGACACTTACTGTCAATAATAATATAATTTAAGTGTTATGCTAAGCATGGATGTCATAAATAAATAAATAACAATTTATAACAGAAAGTGGTAGGTTCTTTCCTAGATAGCACCTCAGTTAACGATTTATAGTTCAAGGCTTTTAAAACAGTTCAAATCACATAAAGTACCAAGCAAGAAGCATGCGCAAATAATGTCGAGCTCGTACGACCCGATCCAACATAAAAATAAAGTGTGCACTGTCGGAGGGTCGAACAGCGCGAACCATAGATGCGTTTATTACCCCGTTCGTGAATCATACATGCGACACGGTCAAACACAGATAAACATATCAAGCAGTAAATCAATAATTTATCAGGAAAGCAATTATCCAAGGAAATGTCAAGCTTCTCTTTAGCGGTCAAGAAAATGATATTTAGCTTTTTTAGAAATTCGTTTGCCAAGTTCAATACGTTTCACGAAATCTAAAATTAACGATAAAGTTACAGATATGGTAAGTAAAGCATGCTTTTGGGTCCTAGACTACCCGGACTTAAGCATAATAGTGGTTACGGACGAACTCTAGTCTCCTCCTGCGCACGTAGCCCCCCCCCCCCGTAATTAGCA
The DNA here is from genome assembly GCF_000393655.2 of Nicotiana sylvestris. Taxonomy (NCBI): domain Eukaryota; kingdom Viridiplantae; phylum Streptophyta; class Magnoliopsida; order Solanales; family Solanaceae; genus Nicotiana; species Nicotiana sylvestris. The sequence continues at coordinate 172,246,655 of NC_091061.1, forward strand.
GCAAATATCCAATTATTTCTCCTATGGGACAATTCTATCTTACAAGGTTAGAAAAGAGACTTACATTGCTCCACGCTCTACTTTCCGGTCTAAGCTTATGACCAAATCCTCAATTTGGCGCCAAACACTCCAAAACTATTCAAATAGCATAAAAACTAATCAATATAGGCTTAAAAGTTCATATCCCAACCATTAGAGTGATTCCCTAATCCAGATTACAAGATTCCTAAAATTCACCCCCGGGCCCACGTGCCAGGATTCCAAAATTTTGAAGAAAGTTGTTACTCATAACCTAAGGATCAAAAATATATAATTTTTACTCCATTCCATAACAAATTTCGTGGTTAAATCTTGTTTTTTATCAAAACCTAGGTTTTACTCAAATTCCATGATTTCCACTAATTTCTATGTATTAATCTATCCAAAACCCAAGTATTAAACTCACATTAAATGAAAATAACTTGCCTCACAATCCTAGGTTGAAATCCCTTCTTTGGAAGCTCCCAAATCGCCCAAGTGTAGAAGTGAAATGAAATAACTGGCCTAAGTCCCGTTTTTAAAAGCTGTGTCTAGACCTCTGATGTCGCATTTACGATATCAGGCTCGCAATTGCGACAAAACCATCACAAATGTGAACCTGGGCATTCCTCTACAACGATCGCAAATGCGAACAAAATGTCGCAAATGCGACCACTGCCCCAGCCCAGGCTTCATCGCAAATGTGAAGCCTTCCTCGCAAATGCGAACATTTCCTCGCATTTGCAAGACCTACAACTCTGCCCAAAAACACCAGAAAAACTAGGGTGTTTTCACTCCCAACCCACGTCCGAAACTCACTCGAGCCCTCGGGGCTCCACTTCAAATACTCACACAAGTCCAACAACATCATACGAACTTACTCGTGCGATCAAATCGCTGAAATAACATCTAAAACTACGGATTTAACACAAAAACGCATGAAATCCTTAGGAACATTTGAAATTCTTATTTTACAACCGGACGTCCGAATCACGTCAAACAGTCCCGTTTCTCACCAAATTTCACAGACATGACTTAAATGTTACATTGGACTTGTACCGGGCTCTGGAACCAACATACGAGCCAGATACCAACATGATCAATTATTCAATTTCTTTAAATCCTTAGATTTTCAGTTTAACAAGTTTTAACAAAAATTCATTACTCGGGCTAAAGAACTCGAAATTCGATTCCGGGCATATGCGTAAGTCCCATATTTTACTACGGACCTTCCGGAACCGTTAAAACACGAGTCCGGGTCCATTTACTAGAAATATTGATCGAAGTCAAACTTGGTCTTTTAAGCCAACCTTAAGGAACCAAGTGTTTCGATTTCAGCCCAAACTCTTCCAAATCCCGAACCAACCATTCTCGCAAGTCATAAATCAGTTAAAGTAAGTACAAGAAGTCTTATTTAAGGGAACGGGATTCTAGAAATCAAAACGATCAGTCGGTCGTTACACCAAATATGCACTGGTTAACAAAATTGAGGGACCAGGGCGGCAGAATTATGACACTTGTGAGGTAAACTTCTCTGATATTTTTTAGTTTTATTTTATTCAAGTATTGAAAAGGCTGAATACATATGCAACCCCTACCTTGTGAGGACAGAGAGGTTGTTTCTAATAGACTCTCGGCTCAGGAAAGCATAAGCACCACATTAATGAAAATATAGACAAGAAGGGACAATACCAAAAAGCCATATAAAATAGAATAAAAACGACAAGACAATAAGGTGATCAACAATGAAAGAAAATAACGGTTAATCATAAAAATCTACTACCAACAGAAAGCGAGACTATGTGCTAATACCACTGTTATGAACATTCTAGAGTCTAGACTACCTGCTCTATTAGATTTAGACCAACCAAAAAATCAAAATTAGAAATAGATGGAGTAGAATCCGGGAAGGGCGAATTGGCAGTCTAGAACTGGTGTTTGATGTTGAATACAAGTTACGCCCAGAAATGGTGTTTGATTTTGAAGCTCTGAAAATGGAGTTCCACCAGCGAAAATGGCGAAGGGCCGAAGGGATGGGTTCTGATAGCGGACAAAGGGGGAAATGGCCGTGGGTAAAACCCCTGTAATTTCTCTGCACCTTGCTAGAATCTTTATCCCCGTAATTAATAGAAAACTCCATTGTACAATGACGTAGGAATCCGATGGAGGGTTCTTTTTCTTTTTCGGCCAGTTCTTTGAACATTGTTGATTAGACAACGAACAAAGAAAGCCTTTGATGGGGGGACTGAGCGATGAACTACTGTTTTCTTTCGTTCGTCGGCGACGAAATTCTTTTAGATGAAGAAAGAGAAAAAAACCTATCAATCAAAATAAGGGAAAAATAAAAATCTTCCAGTAAAGAAACTAGCCTTCAAAATCATATTCAGCTTATTGAAAAACAAAAGATTAGATGTTTTATCATTATGCATATGTTAGGTTTATAAATATTGAGTGTTTTCTTAATTTAACAGTGAAGCTGATAAGAGGAAGTTATGGAGTGATGTGCATACTTTTATGGATTTGGTCCATAATTTGGCTGATGGATTCATCAACATTTTGGATGGATTCGTTAATGGACCATTCAGTCACTTCATTAGGAAGATTAAAACAATTCTGGTGACCAAATTGATCAAAACGTTGGGCAACTTATGGTGCCTTTTGAGAGTCCTCGAAGCGGATGTGAGTATTGTGTTAACAATCTAAATTCTTTTTCAGTTTTTATCTATCTATTTTCTGATTATATTTTTCTTTTATTAACAGTCTTCTTATTAAGAGGAGCAATGACCATACATGGCAGACTGCCTCATTGGCGAAGCAAAAACATCAAGAAACTCCTTATGGCGACGCTTGGGCAGAATCTTGGAACTATAGCACTGATAGTTGCTTGCCATAAAATTTGACACTCTACTTTGACTTAGACTGGTTATGATTGAAATTGTGATGCTTTTTTAGCTTATAGAAATACATGTTTAAATTGTTTAGACCATACATACTCATTATGTTTAACACGATTTAATTGAAGAATTAAGAGCATTATGGACTTGGGAAATTTTTAGAGCTTTAGCTTTGTAAAAATAAATTAATGAAAAACCTTATACTTTTTTATTAGTATATATACACACATAATCTTGCCATTTTTTATACTTGTTGTTTAGAGTATATATTCTTAAATGATATTAAGTCTTTAACTTCACATAGTAATATTATTACTTATATTAGAAAAAGGGTAATTTAAATAAATGAGATGTTAGACATATTTTTGCAATATGATACCTTTAATATTGTTGTAAAAAATGTATTTACTAATATAAAGATTTAAGTAATTTAATTCAGAGTTTTAAAATATTTTCACTATTAAAGAGTAGACATCTTTACCTTTTTTTTTTTTTACTTTTTTTTGTACTTATTTTTTCTACACACATTAATATTGTCCAGTTTAAAATAAAATTATAAAATCCATTATTAAAAATTTTGGGGAGCTAAATCAAGGCATTACTAGTCTCCTACTAGAGCCACTTGTCCACCCCTGATATTCTCAATCAAGTTTGTTGAGTCGCAATTAAGATAAGGCAACAATGGCAAGAACATTGAAGGCGAGTGTGTCATTCAGTTACCAAATGTGAATGAAGTTGGTTGAAAAGTACGTTCAAGGTGGGGCAGTAGTCTATAAATAATTGTTGATCATCAATGAGAGGCGACTCAATAGAATTGGTGGCCTAAAACCAGAATATATTAAAAAGGCCCTAAAACTTCTTTTATAAAATTCATATAATATTGAAATACAAAAAAAAACCTATATGATTTTGATCTAGTGGTGAGAGCGCAACTCATGATGCATGGGTTAGGCATATGTCGTATGATATTGAATTCTTCCTTTAAGTGAAAATGGTAAAGGGGTGAGCCTATTATCCATCGTGTTTTGAATCTTGCGACATTTGCCTCGTGGATTTCTTAGTTAAAAAAAATGAGACACAAAAGAATTTGATTTTTAGTGTATAGATCAATCATATGCGACAAAAAAGAATAATTAATCTAGAGAATTAAGTTAAAATTAGAGAGTAAATCGTGAGAAATATGAAAAAAGATTATACATAAAGAAAGAAAAGTAGGATTGATGAGAATGTAAAGATATTATTTAATTTAGCACTCTACAATGTATCAGCACCATATTAATATAAGTTAAAACAATCACAGAAAGTTTTCTCTTTTTAATTTATCACGACCCTAAACCTTGACCCAGTTGCGATGGCGCCTCTCGTGAAGACAAGGCCAGTCGACACAACACCCAATTAAATTAACAGATAATAATAATTCATAATTAAGTCATTAATAATGATAAATACCATAATAGAGTGAAATACATCAACTACGGAAAACCAAACACAGCCCGACATCGGGGTATCACCAGTCATGATCATCTAACATAAGTCTACGAATACGGAAAAGGGACTACACAGTCTGTTACAAAATCCAGTACAAGGAAAAAAAATAATAAGAGGGAGAAACACTGGGCAGCGAACGCCGAGCAGCTACCTAGTGGACTCCGAAAATCTGCTGGAAGCTATCAACCCACGCTAGCAGGACCTGAAGCGCCTGAATCTGCACATAGGGTGCAGAGAGCAAAGTGAGTATTCCAACTCAGTGAGTAATAATAATAAATGAAGACTAAGCGATAAGAAATCACGTAAAAACACAACAACATACTATACAGAGGCAGAGTAAAACCAGTAAAGTGCAATAAAACAATGAAACTCATAAAAACACCTTAGTTCAGTTTAAGCTTCTTTAAAATACATTTTTAATAGTTAAACAAGTAAATGACAGGCAGCTAGAAGAGATAAACACATAAAAACTACCCCTCGGGCACAATACCAAAAGAATCAGCCCCTCGGGCAACAACATGAAACAACACCAGCCCCTCGGGCTACATCTCATATCAAAATAGGTACCCGCGCTCACTGGGGGTGTACAAACTCTGGGAGGGGCCCTTTACGGCCCAAGCGCAATATCAAACCATCTCGTGGCAAAATCAATGGGCTCTCGGTCTCATATTAAGCCACCTCATGGCATACAACTCTGACCCTTAGCTTCATAATCATAATTAGTGTATCACTGCTGCGGCGTGCAGCCCGACCCAAAGTATCCTCACAACACAGGCCCTCGGCCTTACTCAGTCAGAATCCCATAAGCCACTTAGACAACAGTAAAACATGATGCTCAGCCCCAAAATATCATTTAAAGTGTTAAAACAGAGTAAACATGGCTGAGTTATGAAAACAGTATAATGTAGTATGACTGAGTACAGATATAAAATCAAAATAGTGAGAAAATATCAGTAAAAATCCTCTAAGGGTCCACATAGTTGGCACGAGGCCCAAATATGGCATTCAACCTAAAATATGATGGTAGCAAACAGTTTTCAATCAAATACACAGTAAAACATTCATTCAGGATGGACTAAGTCTCGATCCCCAACAGTGTACGACCCCACGCTCGTCATCTAGCGTGTGCGTCACTTTAACATAGCACAATGATGTATAATCCGGAGTTTCATACCCTCAGGACAACATTTAAAATCATTACTCACCTCAATCCGGTCCAAACTCTAGCCCGCGATGCATTTGCCCCTTGAATCAGCCTCAACTCACGTCGAATCTATCCAGAATCAGAATCACGATGTCAAAATACGCTAAAGGAATGAATCCCATGCGAAAATAATCAATTTATAATATAAATCCCGAAATTAACCGAAACCCGACCCCCAGGCCTATGTCTCAGAATTTGATAAAATTTACATCAATAGATTCCTTATCCCCCTACAAGTTCATACATATCAAAAGTCTCAAAATCCGATCACAAATGACCCCTCAAATCCTCAAGTCAAGGTCTCCAATACTAAGCCCTAATCCCCAATTTTTAACCCTTAATTTCCATTAATCTTAGGCCAAACCAGTGAAATAATGCCTTAGGATCGATTATTAGGTTAAAAAATCTTACCTCCAGACGTTATCCCTTGAATCCCTATCCAAAATCTCCCAAAAAGCTCTAAAACCGACTTGAAATGGTAAAGAACAACTCAAAAATCGCGAAGGAATTCTTTTATATCTTATGGCCTAGGCTTTTCGCACCGCGGTCCAGTACTCGCTCCTGCGCAACCGTTTCTGCGGTCCTAAGCGCCACTTCTGCGGTCATCACTTAACCCTTCACTTTTTGCATCTGCGATGCACAACCCGCACCTATGCCATCGCAGGTGCGGTTCCTTAACCGCTTCTGTGGTTTCTGCCTTCATTGGCACCTTCCGCTTCTGCGACTGGTCTTTCGCATCTACGGGAGTCGCAACCGCAGTTGGTATTAGAGCCGACTCTCACCTAGTATGATGGGTGGGTACCCACAACGAGGACGTTGTTTCATGTTGGTGGGGTGAATGCAGTGGGACTGTAGCTCGCAAGAATCCCATATCGGAAAAGAGAGGGGGAGTCTTGGGCTATATTAGTAAGACTTGGACTTACATGTGCATATGCCTTTTCCCCAGTGAAACTAGGGAGAACAAAACCGTGTGAATGGGACCCAAAGCGGACAATATATGCATAGTGTAGGCCCAGGTCATTAAATATTTATAAATTAAAAAATTAAAATAGTATTTAAGCATATACAATGTTAGAATAATAAAATATTGAGCACAGTAGAAAGCTAATTAGAACATTTTTTTGTAATGATACTTTTGATATTAACAAAAAAAACTCAAAAAATTATTTACACAATTTAGAATGAAAGAAAATAAAAGTTTTAAAACATATATTCCATGTACGTATTATAAAAAATAATTATTTAAAATAAAAGTATTTTTGTAACATACACTACATATTCTTGAATATTATGCTCAATTATATTATTATTTTGACATTTTATATGCTGGAAAAATATTTTTTTTATTTTTAAATAAAATATTTTTGTTATATAGGTAAGTCCATAATGTTGATAAAAAAGAGGGGAAAAATTATAATATTAAAAAAGCAAAAAAAAAAAAGATAAAAGTTGATAATTTAGAGGGTAAAATAGGTATTTGGCGATCAAAAGTTTGATAAATCTGGTTGAGTGACCTTCTGAGTGCTATCGGCATAGTTAAGTAACTTTGTTGTTACAAACGAAAGAAACATGACTTTGGTAGATAATTTCGGAAAGTTGAGTGACTATTTGAGTAATGGACTCTTCACATTAATAGTAATTTCTGAAAATAGTGGAACAAGAAGAACAATAAGTGATTTAAATAAAAGGAATTTGGGAGATTTTGGATTACTTAACATATCAAGGGGTAATTTTTAAATATTTGCCGATGGTTGGGGTAAATTTGGTCGGATAGTATAGCAGTAGGGATAAATTTGGCCGGATAGTATAATAGAGGTAAAATGTAGATAATAAGTGCGTTTGTTTTTTTTACTTCACAACCACTTAATGGGTCTGAATAGGTCTGAATGATTAAGATATATAACAAAGATTTAATTTCATTAAGATGCTATCATCCACATTCATTACTAACTACCGCCACCACCTACCATTATCAACTACCATCACCAGCCACTCCATCACCATCAACAACCATAGCCGGTACCGTCCACCATTATAAACTAATAAACTATCACCATCCACCATCACCTTCCTCAATCACAACCACAACCACAACCACAACCACCCATCATTATTAACTATCATCACCCACCACCACCACCACCATCCTCAACCATAATCGCTATCACTACCCATCATCACTAGCTACTATCCAGAACCACCACCATCAACCAAAATCATCACCAACCACCGCCTCTAGTTAGCATTCACAAGCACCTCCGTTAGCCATCACCACCACCAATTATCATATGTGTGTGTATGTGTGTGTGTGTTAGTTATTGATAGAATATTAGATTAAATAGTATTTTATTTGAATTTACGTCCATTAATTTTTAAATAAAGATAAATTCTATATATTCAGATGTTTAAAAAACAAACAGTCTTAATCATTTAGTATTCATATCTTAAAGCACATCTTAATATTCAGATGTGTATTCAAATGTCTTAATCTTAAGACACATTTTGATATTGAGATGTGTATTCAGATTCAGGCGTTTTAATCGTAAAAAAATCAAATGAGGCCTTAATCATACAGACCTATTCAGACGCATTAAGTGGTTGTGAAGTAAAAAAAAATAAAGCACTTAATGATGAAGATCTGAATGACTAAGATTTAGACTTTAAAAATAAATATACTTAATGTTTGAGATCTGAATGATTAAGATTTAGACCTCCATTAAGTACAAACAAATGTAGTTTTAGCCCTTTTCTCTTTCCAAAATTATGCGTCCCTCCCGTTGGCCATACAAAATATTTTTGCATCATTTCACTCAAGATAAGGAAAAAAGAGAAACAACATCAACAACAACAACCACCCAGTATATTTTCACAAGTGAGGTCTGGAAAGGGTAAAGAATGTACGCAGCCTTACCCTTTTGCGACAAGTACTATAATAATAGTAGCAGACTAGCCAGTATCCGATGAAATTAGTTGAACAGATTGGCCCAAATAAAAAAACTCATTTGATTCACACAGGGGCGGCCCGACCAATTTCGTGGCCTAAAGCCAAACATTATGAAGGGCCTTAATATTTTATTAATAATATTTTTTTTGAAGTCTATTTTTCTAACTTTTTTAGAGGCAAATCAATTTCTCCTAATAAGTGTTTCTCAATTGACAACATAGTTAATTCATTTAATATCTTTGAGACATTGTTGATCTTAGGTAAGATTTTATCAATTTTAATTTTGAAACACTTTTTCGCTAAAGCAACGGTAATAGGAGTTATTAGCATTATTCTATAAGTAATATATGCATTTGAAAAATAATCAAATCTTTTTATTTGATTGAGTATGTCAATAAAACTGTTATCTTCTAATTGTACTATTTTTTAAATATTTTTAATCCAGAAAATAAATCCAAAACTATCAATATCGGGTTGATTATTATGATTTAAAGAGCATTCAAGATGAAGGCAATATTTTTTTAAATTTTCATCATCTAGTAATCTCAGTTTTTACTACTGAATAAAAAATTAAAAATATTTTCGTATGCCTTTAATTGTTCAAATTTATTTTAAAGTGAAAAAATAACATTGTCTACTACTCTCTCGGTCCATAATAAGTGACTTTTTTGACTTTTATTTTGGTCCAAAATAAGTGTCCTTTTATATAATGGAGAAGGAATTGACTTTATTTTTTCAAAATTTGCCCTTATTTACATATCTCTATGTGTCAAGTTAACTACATATAAATTTTAATTAAGTATAATTTAGTCAAAATATGTTTTTGTTCTAGGAGTCAATATTTTTTTAAGGGGCATAACAAGGGTTAGAAAATCATTTATTATGGACAAGAGGGAGTATGTATAAAAAGTAATCAACTCTAAAGGACTCTTCGAGAGATTTTGAGATTTCACTATTAACATTCTCCTCAAATTGTTTCTTCCTATATATTGCATGTTTCTTATGAAATTCAGGTTCGATATTAATTTCAAATGCAATTTTCTTGGCAGAAATCAAAGCAGTTGTAAATCCTTCATCTCTATATTTATTAAATAAAGAAATCAAACTTTTTCTCTTCCAATAACTTGTTTTTATTAAAATTTATGTATAGCCTATTAGGTGTAAAAATAAAATAGGGCCTCCACAAATGTGGGGCATAAAGCAGTTGTTTTACCTGCTTTATGGACGGGCCGCCCCTGTATCCACAACACTCCAGCCACCCCCTTCCGGTGATTTATATTTCTTTTACTCTATTAATTTTATTATGTTTGTTAAACGATAAATGTTAAGTAAAAGTTCGAAATGTAAATAACATAATATTAACAAAGAAAATAGAAAATAGTTGATGAAATCACTATATATATAAATTCGTTTGATCAAAGTGCAAACAAATTACATTAATAGCTATTAGAGGAACAAGGAATGCGTCCCTTTTGTCTATCATATTCTACTTGGCATATGACAGCCATATTGTCGAAACATATATTTCTGGGTTTCCTTCCTTATGAATTTAGCGGGAAAAAAAATTGTAAAAATATCTAAAGAGCTTGTTGTATTTATTCTAAGTCAGAGAAAAGAAAATCACAAAATTATTCTAATTAAAAAAGAAAGCCACAACTCACAGGTTAGTTTGGTTATTGAGTTTTTTTATCTCCAAAATTTGTTAGAGCACCTACTTCATGGAAATTTCCACCAAAATGAAAGGCAACAAAGAATTGAAATTCTCCAACGCCTTAACTACTAACCAATAATTTGATTAAGGGAAATTGCTTAATAATTACAAAACTTTTTTTGTGTGGATTAATTGCCTTTTAATCATTGACATTGGTTCAATTATTTTATTTGCAACTCATCTTCATGCTTCCATTTCATTGCAAAGCATCTTAATGACTAATAATGGGAGAACCTTGTACCCGCCTTAGCTTCATCTTTGGTATAAATAGGAAAAATGACACAGTATAGCCGCTCTCAAAATAATATATATATATATATGTATATATGAGTTTTGCTAACCTACTACATAGTTGCAGTAGGTTAGCATTTATACACTTTTCAGTTCTCCAAAATACCCCTAGCAATCTCCAATCAGGCTCCACAACAACAACAACAACAACCACCCAGTATAATCCCACTTAGTGGGGTATGGGGAGGGTAATGTGTAGGCAGATCTTACCCCTACCCTAAGGTAGAGAGACTGTTTCCAAATAGACCCCCGGCATCCTTCCCTCCAAGAACTTCCCACCTTGCTCTTGGGAGACTCGAACTCACAACCTCTCGGTTGGAAGTGGGGTTGCTTACCATCAGCACATTAAATGTAGGGACTCTTTTGTCTTTACAAAAATTACCTTTCTTCTCTACAATTTCCACCTAAACACCTTCCACTTCTTCTGCGCAATTCCTACATCCACTTAGAAAGAATCACACCCATCTAAATCACAGTACCACACCCAGTTAGGTTACCAAAAAAGTGAGATAAATTGACGATGAGATGAATCCATTTCCATCTAGATCAATCCTATTAAAATGTCAGAAATTGGTTAGATGAAATTGGTTAGCTTTATTTTACCTCTTGATTTCTGGGTTTATATTTCAGAACAATGAAGTTGATTAGATTTGGTTTTACTTTTGTTTGCTGGGTTTACAAGCTTAAGAAGATCAGAAGCTTCACTCAAAGAAATTGGTTAGATTTGGCTTAACATTTGATGGCTGAATTAAAGAATAGATATGTTGGAAATCTCATAAACAACAATACGTTATTTTTTGAGATTTGTGTTTAGTTTTTGGAGCTTCTTCGGAAGGACGAGGAGTTAAAAATATGTTAATCCCTTCTGAAAGTGGGTTAGTTTTTGGATTAATGTTAATGGAGTTTTTTGTTAATCCCCACTGAAAATGAAAATAGAGCCAAATTTAATATCCTTCAAAGATTCTGACGCTGGATTGAAAGGGTGAAGAAGAAGATTGAACAAGGAAATGACAAAAAAACCCCAATTAGTTCATATGTTGTTGATGTGATGCTAGGGGTATTTTGGAGAACTGAAAAGTGTATACAATGCTAACCTACTACATAGTTGTAGTAGGTTAGCAAAACCCTATATATATATGTGTGTATTCTGTATATTATATGCAAAAATTATACTAATTTTATGTACTTTTTCGACTACCAAATCTAAATAGTTTCTGACGCAGGCTACAAGTGAAAAAAACCCAAAATAAGATGATCTAATCAGTAAAACAGTTATGTGAATATGAAAAAGGTTATATGTTTATTAGACGATGTTATAATCCTCACCAAACAAGTTGACAAAACTCAAAGGAGCAATGCAACCCTTCTTGATGTTACATTCTTGAAAGCATGACACCAAACTTGTTCATCTCCACTTAATTACCCACTCCACTCCACTTAATAGCTGAAACTCACTGGTTCGACTAATGTAGATTCATATTGGGTACATCCACTAAACAGGCAAAGCAACTCCACCCCCTTTCTTTATTTTTCGGGTCTAACCATTCGATAGCTGAAACTCACTGGTTCGACTAATGTAGATTCATATTGGGTACATCCACTAAACAGGCAAAGCATTCCCTACCGAAAAGTCCTTTGTTTAGCTTAAACCCAAGAGTTCTGATTAAGGGCAGAGCAATCACAAATCATACGCCATGGTGATATTACCCACTCCATTCCAAGATCTCAAGAACAGACAGTTCAATTTTAAGCTCTCCTTACATTAGATTCTTGAAATTTTGAAAATCCATAGTACTTGAAATCACCAACAAAAACATATCCAATGTAATCCCACAAGTGAAGTTTGAGGAGGGTAGTATGTGCGCAACCTTATCCCCTACAAGGTTGTTTCCGGTAGACCCTCAGCTCAAAGCAAGCATGCATAATCAATCACAATAGAATAGAGAAAGAAATACATTAGCGAGAAAGTCAAAGAAGCAGCAACACCAACAAGATAATAGAAAAACCAGAACGAAAGCAACCAGGTAGTAATAGAAATCTAGGAATATGGAAATACAAGATAACACTACCACTACTTAAATGAAAGGAAAGACACTCAAATGCCTACTACCTTTCTACCCTAAATCTCGACCTCCACATTCTCCTATCAAGAGTCATGTCCTCGGTAAACTAAAGTTTATATGAAATTATATCATATACCTTGTATATTGGAACTGGAATCACATTCATTCCAGATCAAATGGATTTCAAATACTAAGTATAACCTTGTCAGTGAGTCCATAGAATTCTCACCGTGCCACTAGACATATATATATGAAGATCACAAATGTGTCTGAGAGATAGAGTGCAGAACATAAATTTGCTCATACAAAATATATTTGTAAGAAAGCAGCATTTTTACAATGTCCACAGTAAGCATTGAGATAATTCAGTGCTTACGCAGATGGCTCAGTATTCATACTGTCTAAACAATTTGATTCAATAATAATAGTAAATGGAGCTAACAGTATAGGAAAAACAAACAAGAGAATGAAAACGAACACACCTTAGCGGATGCAGTTTCTTGTATAAATGGAACACATTTGTATAGCATGAGTAGGATTGTTCATAACTGTACTATTTCAACCTGTATTATAATACAAAAGTTACTATCCAGAAGATGGTTCTCTCTTATATATGGAAACTTTTCCTCATTATGAGATCACCAACTTTTCGGAACAATGCTTTTCTTCTACTACTAGAATTCCTATCACTATCTGATTCATCGGAATGGTTAAAATCTGGATTTGTATTTGGTTTTCCTGCATCATCTGCTAAAGCAGGTGAAGACGCTCTCCTGCGATGAGATAGGGAATGTGGTGTACGAGGCTCTGACTTTGGTGTGACAGAAGTTGGATCAAATATTGAGCCCTTAAGCATCTCATCCTTATCAGAATCGTCAACTTTTTGAAGTTTCAGCTCTCTAAGATCAGCACTGAAACTTTTCTTGACTTTATGATCCTCTATATGTTCCTCAACCATTTCCTTAGTTCTGAATTCTGCTGACGATGAAGGAGGAAAGCGTTTGAACTCGTTAACATTCTCATGAGCTGCAGGTGTATTGGTCTTAAGGCATTCATTTTCTCTAGAGAGAAAATGCAAAGCTTCCTCTTTCTCAGCCAACCGATCTTTGAGTTGAGAATTTTCATCTCTAGCTAGGCCGGCTGCAGCTTTTGCTGCATTGGCTTCATTGATAGCTTGCTTCAATATGTCCCTCAATTTGTACTTTTCTTCCTTTGCTGCTTTAGTCGTATCCTCGGCTGCTTTAAGAGACTCTGCAAGCCTTTCCGTCTCGCGCTGAGCCAGAGTTCGTTCTTCTTCAGCTCTTTTTATACAAGTGATGAACCCCATCTCCTTCCCGTTCCACGCTAAAAGTGACTCCTCGGTCTCTAATCTCAATCTGTCTGCTGTATTTCTGTATAGGTCCGTCTCTTTTTTCGCCTCATCCAAGAGTTTTTGATATCTGGCCTCAGTATTTCTAACCATGTCCTTCAATTTTCCCGCTTCCTCTTTCACTTGTTCTAACTCTAATAGAGTAGCACTGAGTTTCTCCTTGGCCTCTGACGCTTCAGTAGCAACTTCCTTCAATGCTAATGCTAAATCGTCCATCGCCTTTCTGCTTTTTTCCTCTGCCTCACTAGCCAACTTAACTTCATTCTTAAGCAAGCTTATCTCGTCGTTCAAATTCTTAGCCTTTGAAAGGGCAATTTTCTCCCTCTCTTGCGCATTAGCCACATCCTCCTTTGCCAACGCAAGTTCAGAGTTAAGGCTTTCGAGTTCCTTTTTCACAGAATTGGCGATCTCCCCATTGGAAAAACCATTAAGGCGCCCGCTATTTCTCTTCGAAGAAGTCTCTAGCGATCCAACCTTCTCGTGAAGTGAAGCCATCTCGAGCTTGGCTTCTTCAAGTTCGATCTTAGCTTGTTCAAACTGCCTCATCTGCGACTCAAACGAATCATATATTTTCGACTCGGATAACTTCCTTTGCTCTAATTCAACTTCTAGTTCTTTAACCATTTTCTTAAAAACAGACAATTGTTCTGTTGCTTGAACTTCAGATGCTTTCATATGATTCATCTCCTCTCTCAATCCTCCTAACATAGCATCTTTTTCTGCTAACTTGACCTCGTATTTCTTCACCCTTTCGAGCTCCAGCCTCAGCGACTCGATATTCTTATCTTTAATCTTCAATTCTTCTTGAGTTTTAGAATTCAATTCCTTCAAAACCTTAAGTTCAGCAATTAGTTCCCCTGCTTTTTTAGGTGATAATCCCTCATTTAGCTTCTGATTAGCCTCATTAGCAACTTGTCTCGTCTCCTTAAGTTCTTGAATTGCTCTATTCTTTTCTCCTTCAACAAAATTTAATTGCTCTTTTGTCTCCTTCAACTCCTCCTCAAGATGTCCCATTTGTTCTTGCATCAGCAAAATTTTATTCACCCGATTCTACAAACGCCAAAAATAAGAATGAATTAAAATTCTATACGACAGTAGAAAATATAAAAAACTTCTAGTAGTACTTTTCTTTTTTAATGTATATGGGTGAACCGAGGAAACAGCCTTTTGCAGACATGCATGGTAAGACTGCGTACGATAGACCCTTGTGGTCCGGCCCTTCCCGGTATCCCGCGCATAGCAAGAGCTTAGTGCATCGGGCTGCCCTTAATGTATATGGGTGAGAGATGAGCTTAAATAGAGCGATATGATCAGTGAATATTCATGTAACCGACTCTAACTTGCTTGGAATAGAGGCGTTGTTGTCGTTACGGAGGAAATCCAATATACAAATTACACCAAAGATCAAATACTAATTGTATCAACAACAACTAACCCACGGTACTAAACGAGTTGGGGTCGACATTGAAAACTAATTGCATACAACACTGACAACAAACCCAATATAATCTCATAAGTGGGGTCTGGGTAAGGTAGTGTATACGCAGACCTTATCCCTACCCTATAAAAACTAATTGCATAATTCCTAAAAAATTACACAAAAAATTACAACAAAATATTGGAAAATTTTAATAAATACCTCAGATAAATGGTCAACTTTAGAGGGTTTATTTCTTTCAAGAGAAACAAGGGCGTTTGAATCAATTTGACAACCCAAAGCATCACCTCTACAAAGCTTTGATGCAGAAATTGCTCTTGAAAATCTTGAAGAATGGCTCCTTTGTCCTATATCAGATCTACAAATCCCCCAAAAATATCAAAAAGATTCAATCTTTAATTAACTCTCATACACTCAAACATTAAAACATCAAAAAGATTCAATTTTTAATTAAATATCATGCAAACTCAAACCATTAAAGTAAACAAGAGACAAAAAACAAAGAGAAACCCATAAACGAAAACCTTAGGTTAGAAACCTGACATGAAAAAAAAATAACAGAAAAATCCGAGAAAATCTCTGAACTTCAAAAGAATTATATAAACTTACACCACTTTAGATAATATCGACACCCAAATAAAAATAAGGCTAATATATAATGATAATAACAAGGAAAAATATTAAAAGGGGGTACCTTGATTTTGAACGTAACATTTTGTTTGAATACGTGTTTGAATCTCTTTTTTTCTCTAGGAAGATTCTTGGAAAAATCAACACAAAAACTGAGAAAATTCCACCTTTTTTTTGTATATACCAATATAAGTAATTTTTTCCAGTATTTATGTGTGTTTGGGAAAAAAAAAAGTTGTTTTGAAAGTTTACGGTTTATGACAAAGTCCGAGGTTGGCGGGGGTTTTGTTTGGTAATAAAATGCAGTAACGGCAAAAGGTATGAAAGAGAAAGATTTTTTCAGAATGAGACAAAGTGAAAGGGATGTATATACAGTTATACACTAGTAGAAGAAGATTTTGCAGACATGGTAGGAGATCTGTGTCAATTGACTAAATTGCCCTTGATTAAGGTCAACTTTTGATTTTAATGAGTTAATTAACACAACCTCAAACAAGTTTGATTTATAGGTCACGGGTTCGAGCCGTGGAATCACTCATCGATGCTTGCATCAGAGTAAGGTGCGACCCTTCTTCGGATACTGGATAAACACGGAATGCTTTGCGTACCGGACTGTGCCTTGCAAATACTTTAGTCATTATTTGAAAGTTGAAGTTTGGACATAAAATTTTGAGTTACAAGTGGATATTATTTGAATTCCAAGTCAAATATGAAAATTCTAATTTAAAGTGTAATTCAAGTGATTTTTTTACAAAAATAAAAAATCTTCAACTTTAGCAAAAATAACTTCAACTCAAATATAGTCTATAACCCTCCTAAAAAAGTTTCAAAATTTTTTAGGTTTTAAGTTTGTTTACAAATTATAGTAACGCCGCATGAACACTCTCATGATAAAAAGAACGATGACATATAGAGTAAAGAGTCAATATTTAATGTTAATTCAGATATCCATTAAAAATTTTAGGAAAAATTTTTCATATATAGAAACTACACAAAGAGTACCATAAATTTCTTACTTTAAACTGATAAAAATATATGAAATGATCGTAATAAAAGAAGAAGGATTTACTTCACAAATATTGTCTTTATTTTGGAGAAAAATAAAAGATTGACTATAATACTATAGTAATATAGTTTTAGTCCGTTTGGCCAAGCTGTAAAAATCAGCTTATTTTGAGAAGTGTTTTTTTTCAAAAGTACTTTTGGTGAGAAGCAGTTTGTGTTTGGCTAATAAGTTTGAAAAGCACTTCTGAGCAACAATTAGTGTTTGGCCAAGCTTTAAAAAACTGCTTCTAAGTGAATTTTTTTCAAAAGTGCTTCTCAAAAAAGTGCTTTTGGAGAGAAGTTATTTTTTTCTGCTTCTCCAAAACTGTTTTTGTTTCTCCTCAAAAGCACTTTTTTTTCTTTGAAAAACTTGGCCAAACACCTCAATTTTTAGCCAAAAATGCTTTTGGCAAAAAAAAACACTTTTAGCCAAACAGGCTATTTATGTTAATTCACTTGAAATATGCAAAAGCCAAGTATTGATATGCTGCCTTTAATTAACCCCTAAAGCCATATATACTTTCTTGGCTTCCAATTTCAGACAACTAATTTGCGTGATGTTGATTTGTCAATTCTAACACTGAGTTAAGTGTAATTTACAAAACAAATTAGGGAAAGTTTGTGTAATTAATCACAACTTAATATTTTGAATTTTATATTTTATTATTAATAGAAGGAGACATGGAGAATGCTTAGAAACTGAGAGTCTGACTTTGTCTAGGGGCCGATAAACATGACGTTGGAATTTGTTTCAATTAATTAATATTCAACTACTGAATTTAATAATGGATTGATTTCAATTAATGAATTTTAATCTTTAATAACAATTGATAAGTATTGTAATTAGTAGATCTTGTGAGCTTTGACGATACAATTGGCGTTATGTTAACCTACTTCCTTGGAATATTATTATAAACAGAAAATGTCAGAAAAATACGTACCTGGAAAATTGTTATTATAAAAAAGAAAAGGTCAGAAAATATCAATTTGAAGAAGTTTATTGAGGCGTCACGTCTATTGAATAGGTCTTAAAGTTGTACTAATACGATTATATTGGTAGATATTCTAAGCTACTAGAAACTTAGTAAGCATCTGAACATAAAGAATGTGAAATTTAAAAAAAAAAAGAAATTGAAGTTAATTTGAAAAAAAAAATATTTGAAAATTGAACTTGTGTTTGGACATGCAATTCACTTGAAAAAAATAATACAGTTTTACGAGGAAAAAACATTGTTTACTTGAAAAAGAAGTAAGAAAATATTTCTAAGTTTGAAGCTCATCTTCAAAAATTCAATGAAATGTATAACCAAACAATATTAAAATAGAAAAATTTTGTATGAGCAAACGGTTCCTTAGATTGTTTCTTCTTTTTTGTTTATTTTTCTCTTCCTTTTCGTTGTTTTAGACGAGAAATTTTATATTGTGTCTCATGCCAAGTTATACTTATGTGCAGAGGCGGATTTAGGATTTGTGTGCAGCGGGGGCACCACTATTAATATAGATATGTCAGCTAATAACGACAAAATTTGACGTGTTAACTCCTTAAAAACTTAGTGACTTTGAGTCAGTGATCGAAAGTACATTAAACAATATCAAAAATTTAGTCTAATAAGATCACAATTGAAATTCTGTAAAGCAGAAGTCTCTGTAACGCCCCAAAATTTTTTAATATTTGCATTCTTGATTGAGCATTTTTATAACGAGGAAATATTTTACTTTGCACTTCCTAAATGTGAAATGGTCAATATATGAAAATTTCTTACTTTAGGTTGTGTTAATATTGGCAATGAAGTTTCATGATGTTGCTATATGTAACACTTAATATTATTTTGACTAGTTGTTATTAATTATTGTGAGCACGTGATTTTTGCCCTATATGAGAATCACTCCCAAAAAATTCAAAATAAAACAATTTTTCTTTGTATACAATTTTTGTATTTTGTGGTATTTTTGTATAAGTATTTTTATTTTTGTCTGTGCATGTTTATTTGTTAAATTAATAAAAAATACAAAAAATATGTCGCATTTGCATTTAGGATTTAATCCTACAATTGTTAGTAATTAAGTTTGTTTTACAAAAATTAAAAAATTACAAAAATAGACATCTTTTGCATTTTTAGCATTTAATGTCCAAATGTACAATTTTATGCTTAATTATTACTTAATTATGCGTTAATTTTTATTGGGAATTAATTTGCGCTTTTATAACTTAATTTAGTTCTTAATAATAATTTAAGTATTTTTATAATTTTGTTCTAGAAAAAAATAAAAGAAGAAAAAGAGCAAAAATACAAAGAAAAATCGGATTAGGCCGCTTCTTCAAATTTCAACCATAGGCCCAAATAATTGCCCAACCTTCCCCATGACCCGGTCCACTTCAAACTGGGTCGACCCGGTCTGCCCCATTAACCCAAATACGCAACACCCCTATCTTCATTTTTTTATTTTTCTCCCAAACACAAAACAAAACAAAAAAAAAGAAAACCCTAAACTAAACCATCCGCCCCCCACCTTATCTTCTTCTTCTCCAAAATTCTAAAACACACAACCATGGCTTCCCCTCCATCCTCACGTCCAAACAGACCCCTCATATCGTCATCTCCAGCCCCATCCGCCATTAACACCAAGCAGTCCACCATCGTCGTTGCTGCCTGCGTCGCTGCTGCTGTCGCGGCTGCTTCTTCTACTCCTTCTGTTGCGTCGACCATGGCTTGGTCCTCCACCTCGTCGCTACTACTTCCTAGTCGCTGTTGTTGCCCGCGTCCAGCTACGACGAGCAGCCATGGCTGCTCCAAGCAGTGTTGCTGCTTCTGTTTCCCAGCCTGCCGCTGCTGCTGCTGCCCGCCATTGCTTCATCTCCATGCTGCCGCTACTGTTTTATGTTGATGCGTTCTTCTTCATCTTTCACCTCGACTGGTGCTTGTTGCTTCGACGTCTTCAAGTCCGTTTATGTCCCAAGTTTCGTTGGTTTCGTTTAGAGTTCGTTCGATGTTCGTCGTTGGTCACTTACGGTTAGTTGTTCTAAGTTTTATTTCGTCCATAATTTGTTTGATATTTTCAGATTTGGAATTAGTATAAGTTTGTTTTATTTTTCTTATTTATTTTTAGATAAAAATTGTTAGTTTAATTATATTGTTGTTAGATTTAAGTGGAAGATTCATTTTAATTATTTTTCAGTTTGTTCTATTAATTTTAAGAGGATTTAGTTTTAATATAGAAAGGTATTAGTTTAAATCGTTCAAATCCATTGCTTGTTGTTAATATAGATTTAGTTCGTGTTCATCTTGTTTGAAGTTCGTTTTTAATTTACTAATTTAATGCGAAGTTATGTTTTGGTTTTAATTTTTGGATCATGTATCTTTGTTATAAGTTTTGTTGGATTTAATTTAAGAAAGATTAGTTGATTATTTGAAGATTAGTGATTTGAATATGTTTATTTGTTTTGTTTAAGTTTAATTCGAAGTTTGAATAAAGTTTGTTTGTTATTGTTATTGAATATTTTCATTCATGTTCATACTTTGTTTGGTTGATCTTGAATCCGAAATTTGTATAGTTTGATTTCTTGTTTATTGTTTATCATTTATGATTATTTCTTCAGCTTGCTTCATGATCTTGTTTAGTTTTAATATAGAAATTGTTGGTTGTAATGTTGTTAGATTTAATTTTAAGTTCAAATGATTATTGAATTTAGAAATCTGAATATACATGTTTGTTGGTGTTGAATCTGAAATTAGGTTTGTTTGTTGTTAAAGATGTTGTTCAATCAAGATAATTTTAGTTGTTTCTTTGTTGTTCATCATTTAGTTTGAATTTGTTGATGAACATTGTTAGAAATTGGTCATATTTGCTATATTTTGGTTGAAATTGATTAAGTGAAGTGTTTATAGCTGATGGGGGTAGTTTGGTAATTTACAGTACGTTCAGGGGTAGTTTGGTAATTTCAGTAAGGGCAGAGGGGGGTATTTTTGGAATTTAATTTCTGAATAATTATTTATTTTGAATGTTCTTTCCATTAAAATTAAGATAAATTTAAAGTAATTAAGCATGGGGGACAAAATGTATTGGGGTGTAGGTGATATAAATGTTTAATATAATGGGGGACAAGACATAATGTAGTGGAGGGGAATATGATAATTGTTTATGATAAGCATGGGGGACAAGATGTAATGGGGTGGTGTTGATATATTTGTTTAATTTAGTGGGATTAAAATGGGGATGAGTGGGAAGATAATGGGTTTGGTAAGAGAAAATGAGTGTTTTATTAATTAATTAAAGGGTTTGGGGATGTGATATATATAGGAGGCTTGATCAGATTTTAGAGAACACACAGACAGATAGAGAGAGAGAGAGAGAAAAAAAAAGCTGAATATTTATTCCGAAAAACATTGAAACTTTCAAGAAAAGAAAAGAAAGAAAAAATATACAAGGAAAAAAAAGAGTTGGAAATTAGAAGAGAGAGTAGTACACACCTGATAAATATTCTGATATACAGGTTTAGAAATTAAGGGTTGAACATTAATTAGCCTTTCAAATCTAAAAATTTCCCTTGGTTTTTGTCTGTTATTTTCGGCATTCCTGGATTTTATTTTGAATTTTCAAATCTGTCACTGGGGTTTCGTTGACTGGTTATTGCTGGTTATTGTTGTTGTTGCTGTGTTACGTATTACGTTGCTGACTTTCTTCTTCTTATATTGACAATATCAGGTACACAACTGTAATTTTGGCATTTCGTAAGCTGAAATGAAGAATGGAGTGTTAAATTTCTAATTTAGTTTTAATTTTTTTAATTGTATTTAGATTATTCATGAATTATTATTCTGTAAATTACTGTCATTTGGTATAACTAGACATGTTGCAGCGATATATTAAATAACGCCTTAACCAGATTATTAGGTAATATATTTAAGCCTGATTACTAATTAAAACTGTCCAATAATTAAAATAGAAGAAATAACGTAAAAATGGCTTTATTAAATCAGTTTGGCAAAAATTGATTAAGTTCCTTATTCATAAGGGTTTTAGTATTGTCAACGTTAAGTTAATCGGAATCATGTAGTTAAATTCAGTTAAAACATGAATTAATTTTGCGAATCAAGTATTAGGACAGGATTTGAATTAAAACAAGGTTAGTTAAGGTTAAATTATTTAAATTTTAGAAATATGGTTTAGTAATCAAGATTTTCTCCAATTTTCAGTATTTGTAAATAATTAATTTCAATAAGCTCAAGTCATCTAACAATATGATTTTTTTAATCCGACTATGGGATAATTTTTTTTTATTTTTACAATTCCATGTTGTATTTATAATTATAATTTTGATAATATTACTTTCCGTTAATATTTGTTTTAAACTAGCCATTAATATGTTACTTTTAAGTATGTAGAGATTGATTTTATAATTATAGACAAACTTAGTAATAATAAAAAATGTAATCATTAAAAGGTATTCATAAAATAAGGGAGGATTTCGCTAAAAAATAAATAAATAAAAACAATACAAAAATTTGCAGTCCTCCAATCTTATTTATTTATTCTTTTTAAAAAAAAAAAAATACCTAGATTCCGAGATGGGCGATTTAGTAAATTTCACAGTCCTACCTAATAGTATCATAACGCGTAGTATTTTGGCGCATATTTAATAAGGTTATTTTCTTAAATACGGGTGTGCATTTATGTAACCCAAATCACGATCTTGACGAAGTCAAAATGCGTCAACAAATCACGTATGCACTGGTTGTGGCGTGGTTCGAGATGCGTTTTCACAACGTTGCAATCTTGTATAAAATAATAAGAATAATGATAAAAGTTGTTTTAAAAGCTAAGTGTGCATATAAGTTCTTAATTAAAAAATCAAATAAATGAGCCAAATATGACAGTTGAGCGACCGTGCTAAAACCACGGAATTCGGGAATGCCTAATACCTTCTCCCGAGTTAACAGAATTCCTTATCCGGATTTCTGGTTCGCGAACTGTAATACAGAGTCGTTCTTTTCCTCGATTCGGGATTAAAATTGGTGTCTTGGGACACCCTAAATCTTCCAAGTGGCGACTCTGAAATAAATAAATAAATCCTGTTTCGATTGTCCTTTAATTGGAAAAACTCCTTTCACCCCTCGCGGGGCGGAAAAAGTAGGTGTGACAATTATAATATATATAATTAAGTTTTTTGGTTTCCAACCTTTTGTATTTATCTAAGAATATTTAGTAGTTGGGTAGCCATTTTATTTCATATCTATGCATAAGCTCCCCATTTTTTCTACTCTTCAAGACAAAGAAGAATAGCTATCCATCTCTCTTTTTCTATCTATCTATCTATCTCTCTCTCTCTCTCTCTTTATCTCTCTCCCTCTCTCCTCCGTAGAAACTAGAATCTGAAGTTTCATGAAAAAAAAAACCATGGATTTCTACTAAATCAACAAGCAAATTTCGTTTTTGGTGAAGATCAAATTGCTCCTCTTGGTAAGTTTCTAAACTCGTTTTTATACTAGACACCTACTAGTATTTTCTACATATCTTTTTGTACAGAGCTCTGATTTAAGTGGACTTTCTGGAAAGGTATTTCATAAATCTATAACTCTTATGATGGAACCAAAATCTAGTTTTATTGGTATTTACCTAAAAAAGGATCAGAAAGTACAGGGCGGGTGCTGTCCAGATTTCCAGTTTTAGAAATACTCCATATACTGCTGTTAGTAATTTTAGCATAACGTTTTGTTCCAAATTGATATGGAGGTGATTCAAGATGTTCTGAAACGGTAGACATAGATCTACAACTTTTGGGAAGACTATAAACTCTAGTTTGTTCGTATAGATCTTCAAAACGGAGTCACAACTCGAAACAGTGATACTGTCCAGAATTTCTATTTCAAACGTTTTTGGGTAATTTTCACCAATATCATGTTTAGTTTGACTTGCTAAATCACTGAACTTATTTAGATATTTGATTATGTATTTAAGGTATATAAACCCTTGAAAAAAATCAAAGGGGAAGTGTTTGAGGAAGTGGACAGATTTGGTTTGTTTACGGCGTAGACGATTCGAACGTCCCCAAGTTGTGATTGAACTGTTTTGTGGTAAAACACCAAGGTTTGTGTATAAACTTGTACTCTTTTTGCTTGCTGGAATATGTTGAAATAACTTGATATTTTATTTTTCTTTTCTTCAATTTATATTGTTATATTCGTATTATATCAAGTATTGTAAGATATTTGCTAAATCTCTCATTCGTACGGATTGTTTGATCGTTTTGCATTTTTGTTGGGACTTTGTCCTTCTTGTGGAAGTGACTTTTCCACTCATCTTGGCATGCCTCTTGATTCGGATCTTTTGCCATCTTGACTTTGGATTTGTAGTTCGTCTTGAATTATGGAACTTGTCCGTGTTAAGTACGAACTAGGAAGCCATTTTTAATATGGTTCTTGATTCTCTTGTCTATTGGGTTTTGACCCTACTTGATTTAGGGCTTCGGTCCATCTTGATATCTGATTATGCTTAGTGTGATGGCATGACGTACATATTGGGCGGAAAATGAATATTTTGTATACTCTCTTAAATTGATAGTATACACTTTCTAGACTCTTGAACATTGTTATTGATATTTGGAAACAGTTCAAAGTTTGATATTTATATGTTTGATATATTTGTTTACTTGTTTTAAATTATGTTAAATTGAGCTAACCATGACTGAAAAGGGGAATTGGAGAATTTAATGACTCCAAGCCTAAAGTTTATACACCACTAAACTTTATGCTTAGCGATAGTTGTTTTCTATCGTAGGAAATGTTCGGGATGAAATCTGAAGATGGCCAAGGTGAAGTAGTCTTTTTGGGAGAATTTATGGAGATCACATTTGCATATGCACCTTGGTTTGCATAGTTTTGGGACATGTACATGATATACATGATATACAGGATATATACATACATATATATATATATATATGTCACACTTATGTTATTTGGAGGCTTGTTGGATTTTAAAGACCAAAATCTTGTAACTTGAATTTGTAACCTATTTTATTGTATTAGGGTGTTTTAATAACTCAAGTCTTGTAATATGCTGAATTTACACTTTGTCTTGTAAATATGTAGAAAAGGAGAAAACTAGTTTCCTTTTTTTTTATACCTGATAGTTTGAAATTTATGTACAACACAAACTTGCAGTGATTTTGAATGATTGTATAAATCAGTTAGGAAGTTGCTTTAATCTGTTGATTAATCAAGAAGGGTTATATCACCATATGTTAATATTTTGACATTGTATTTCATTTAAAATAAAAGTTATGGTATATTTTCAAAAAAAAAAATATTGCACTTTGAACCTTTTCGCATGGGCCTACTTCCGCTACTAAAATTATTCTGAATATTTTTTTTATTAATATCTCTTTTAATATTTTGTAAGTAGGAAATTAGATTTGTTTCCTAAGTAGTACCTTCCCAAAGGGGTTGCTACAGTCTCAGTCGTTGTCGTTAAATCGATGGACATTTGCTACTTTGCCGAAATGATCCTTAAAGGCAGAAACTTTTCTGGAGTTTTTTTAATACTGTTTTTGGGAAAAATTGAATTACTTACTTTTATACATGTAAAGAAACTGGTAATGCTTATAAACTTAGTTATCATGATAAAGAAGATGATTGACTTCTTGCTAATGAAATAACTTATCCCCTTCTAATTTCCTTTAATATTTGTTTATGTCTCTCTATTACCTTTTTGATGTTTAGAAGGATATTTCTCAAAAAGCGTTTGAGACTATTTTGTGTAGAAGTTGACTACTATGTACTAGTGCTAAATAATTATTCATGAACTTAGAAAACATAAAGGGAAAAAAATACCAAGGTAGAGCACTAAGAACAGGAGATACCAATCTATCTTGAATTGAAAGAGGAAAAAAAATTGAATGAAAAAGAAGCTGGTAATGGGTCTCGAACCCTGGTCAAGTGGAGACAAATGCAGGTACTAAACTAGCAAAGCCAGTCCTTCTTTTGTGTTTAGGGGGCACATCAAAATTATTTAAGGGGTCCTTGTCGTATATACAAATATATATACATGGTTTTTGCCGAGGTTAATGAGTTCCGGTGACCCCTCTACTGTCCATGTAGGTCCGCCTCTGCTTATGTGAGGCATTCATTTACTTGACATGTGAACTGATTGGGGTCCCACAGTTAAAGTGATTAAACTTAAATTGAGAAAGATTTTTTCTTTCCTACTCCAACACTCCCTCCCCGATTTAGGAAAAATTTTATTTTGTGTCTAATACTAGTTGTATGAGACAACTTTTTTGTCTTACAGTTTTGGACTCAGAAGTGTAAGATTGGGGTCCACAAATTTGTGAGACAAAAAGAAGCCTCATACAACTAGTGTAAGTTGTATGAAACACAAAATAAAACTTCACCCGGTTTAGCTTCTTACTCCTCCAAAGACTACGTTCTCCTTCTCAATATTTATCTTCTTCCTAATCCATATTTCTTTTTTATTCCTCTTCCAAAATTTATTTTTTCCTATTCTAATCTATATTATATTAAAAGGAGAGTAGTATGTATTTTGATTAAGCCAAGTGACAAGCTAAAATAAAGCTATTTGGCAATTTTAGGACAATATTAATAATTAAAAATTATAAATGAAAACATAATTGTGAGCACGTGATTTTTGCCTCGCATGATTTGCTCCTACAGAATTCCCAAAATTAGGATTTTGCTTTTTAATTATTTGATTTTTAGGAATTAATTGCATAATTTTGTGTTTATTTGAAGTTTTGTGTGCATATTTAATTTATATAATTCATAAAAAATACAAAAATAGTGCATTTGCCTTTAGGACCCAATTTTATATTTTTTTAGGATAATTAGTTATTTAATATTACAAAAATGAAGAAAAATCACAAAAATAGTTCACTTTGCATTTTTAATTTTTACTTTTCGAATTTGTCATAGTTTTCTTTAAATTAGGACTTAATTAATTTTTGAGAAAACAATTAGTTTAGTTTTGAAATTAAATCAGGTTTTTCTATTTTAATTTGTATTTAATAAAAATCTGAAAATTAAAAAGAAAAAGAAAAAAAAGAAAATGAAAAGAAACAAAAGGTCTTAGTAAGAGACCCAAATTTTTGGGCCAAATCCACCCTAAATACCCGTCCAAATCACCCCTTACCCGGCCCAAAACTACCTAGAACCGATCCAGTCTCCCCCTTAATCAAAACGACCCTGTTTCACTTAGGATGGATCTGAGCCATCGAGGTTAATTAATCTAATAGCTCAGAAGCTAGGGTCGTTTGATATATCAGTGTCCGAATTGCACCCCCCCCCACCCCTCACTCGCCTCTCCCAATTCACCCTTCAGAGACCAAGCCCTGAACCCTAGCAGCCGCCTCCAAACGCCACAAAAAATACACCCCAAGACCTCCTTCATCTCCTCTTCCCAAATTCCTAACCTATGTCCTTCGAATCCCACTGGTTCGTCTCGAATCTTAAATCAAAAACTAGACCAACAACCTAACCTTTTCCAAACACCACCAAAATCTAACCATACAACCATTGTTCGTCCTTGAGTCCCAATCCATCGCCTTCTCCCCCCAAATCCTCACCAAATCGGGTCAGTTGCAGATCTAAAAACAAAGAAAAGGAGGCCTTTAAAGCTTTCAAGTTTCCATGAATGATCGGGCCTGGAACTAGCATTGTTCGTTTGTTCTCAAAGAGAACATGCGACTAATACCAGTTTTGGGTCGAATCGGAGGTTGCCGGACAAGTCTCTCAAGCCATTGGTCTCCGACCTTAGGTATTCCTTGACCATGTCTTTTCATATTCTATTTCTACTCCATCTTTATTCTTTCCTTTTCTTTTCTTGTCCCTCTGTTTCTGTTTCTAACTAGTCTTGTTAAGTAGTAGTCATGAGTTAATATTGTTTAAATTTTGTTAGAAGGGTTAGAATTAATTCGGTTGGTGTTCATAGTTAGTATTAAAATCGTTTAAGTTCTTTTGGGGCCATATGCTATTAAGTAGCCCGTTTGGTTGTTTTGTTTGAATTCATTTTCCTGGTTCATAATTGCTGATAGGTTAATTGAGTTTGTTTTTTTGTTTTGTTGGAATCGTTTAAGTTCTCTGGACTCAGTTCTCTGCCTCCCTTGTTTCTTTTTCTTTTCTTTCTTTGGCCCAGACAGCCTTGTTCATCTAGCCTCAATGCTCAATGGCTAATGGCCTGAAGCTGATGGAACTGGGCTATAGTATTCAGGCCCATAGTCTGGATGGGGTCCTATTTAAATTGACCCATGAGCTGAAGGTTAGATAGTTGAGACTAAAGTAAAAACGAGGGAATTGGAGGGTAATTTAGGAAATCTAGGTGAGGGAATTTGTAGTAACTGAATAGGAAGCTTCCAGGAAAGGGGGTTTGGGACTATTTTGAAATTCTGAATTTTATATTAGGGGTATATAAGCAAAAACCAAAATATAAAAAGGGTAGAAGTGCAAAACATGGTTCATTTTAAGCTTCCCTAGTGCCTTGCCTATAAAGGTACCAAGACTTGCTATTCAAGAAAAAAAAATCTGAGAGAACAAAAAAGCTGAAAAATTCTGAAACTACACTAATTTCCACCAATTTTCTTTGATAAAACTGATCAAATTTTGTATTAGCTAGAGGTCTCTGATCTTCTTCATTAGTTAAAATCTCTGAAATTTTTTACATCTTGCACCTGGGTTGGGAAGTGGTTTGATTTTGGGTTTAAAGACAGGGTTTCAAGCTGCTGCAACGACACTGTTGCATTGATACTGCTGTGCTTTTGTTCTACTGTTTACTGCCAATCCTTCACTTCTTTTTCCTTTGCAATTTTCAGACATGCCTTTGAGACTGTCATGGAATTGAAGCCTGACTGAATTTATGTAAAGATCTGGAAACTTGAGTTGGAATTTAAATGAAAACACCATCTCTTGTTGTAATTACTGCTAGATTTGGTTATCTTATGTTAGTAAATTCCCCAGTTCTATAGTAACTTAATTTTATTTGCATGTGTTGGTTCGCTTGTTCATGCTATTGGTTTAAGGCTGTGTTGGCTATTTAGAATAGAGGTTTAAATTCAGAATGTCGGCATTGTAATAAGGATTGAGATCTATCATATGAGTGAATTGTCAGACATGATGTAATAGAAGGTTATTTGAGTGTGTTAAGTTAGTGTTCCTGTAGTTTAAGGTCTTACTTTGCAATTTGGAAAGTTTTGCAGTATTTTACATAGTTAAAACTGCCATTTAAATGGTCTGAGTGGGCTTAAATTTCCTATGTTTTGTTGTGAGAATAATTTAGAAATTAATTGCAAGTATGAACCACTGTTGTTTGTTATCAATGCATGAGATGTTAGAAATGTTTGGAGAGCTGATAGCTTGTTGAGGCCTTGGTGTTGGATCGGACTTGATTTTGAGTCTTAATTTCCAATTTTGGGTTTTTGCAAGTCTTTGGTCCATGGAACCTTAGATTTCTGGGCCATTTTCAAGAGAGGATAGCACGCTGGATGCATTGGACTTATCTGCTGAGCCCAATGGCTTGTATAGTTGTTGTCGGACATTTCACATAGCTGACTTGATTCAAACGCATGCTGGAAAAAGTGAAATCAGAATTTCAGTTTAATTAATTTGTATCAGTTGTTTAAAATCATAATTCTCACTTGCTAATTCATTTCACATTCCCTGCGGTATCAGTTGAGTGGCATTCTTGATTGGCATGATAATTTGGAGCTTAGAAGCTGGGCCTAATGCAGGTACAACTGAAGAATAATCATAATCAGACCCATGGACGTTTTTTTTTCATCAGAAATTGGGCTTGGTTAAGCCCAAAGCTTGAAGACATTTTAAAAGGGGTCTGTTCAGTGGTGTTTGAAATAGCTTCCCTTTGGGCCTTTAATTTTCTAATGCACTGCATTTTAGTAAACTTGTAGGGTAGAACCCTTAGTTTAAACATGTAGAAGTTCCGCAAATTTTCCTTAGTTAATTAATTGGGCTTTTCAAAAATAGATTGGAAGTGTGCTATATTAGGTAATACAAATAGCTTATGGCCCTCCAAAGTTTAGTTTGAATTCTCTTTAAAAATTTGGAATTGGGGCGTGCCATGCCAAACAAAAATCTCAATTGCATGACCTTCGTTTAATTGATCTTGTCTATCCTTAGAAACCGAGGCGTGCCAACGAATTTTCATGGCCCTCGCAAAGTTGCAAACGCGTAGTTGCTTTAGGCGCGTTATTTTAATAAATTACGTTCTTAAACTCGGGTGTACATTTATGTGACCCAAATCCAAATCTCAATAATGTTAGATAGAATATGTCGAGAGCCGCGAGTGCATTTATGTGACGTGGTTCAAGACGTATTTTAAATGACGTTGCAATCTTCCTTAAAAATGATTAAAAGCGGTTATAAAGTTAAAATTGGCGTAGGTTCATAATTGTTTAAAATCAGATGATTAAGCCGAATATAACAGTTGAGCGACCATGCTAGAACCACGGAACTCGGGAATGCCTAACACCTTCTCCTGGATTAACAGAATTCCTTACTCGAATTTCTGGTTGGCGGACTGCAATACAGAGTCAATCTTTTCCTCGATTCGGGATTTGAACCGGTGACTTGGGACGCCATAAATTATCCCAAGTGGTGACTCTGAATCTTTAAATAAAATAATCTCGTTTTGATTGTCCTTTAATTGAAAAAACTCTCTTATGTGCACTCCTTCCGGGGATGTAGGCAAAATAGAGGTGTGACAATAATTAATGGAAGTAGTTTGTCTAAATATATCTTAGACAAATATAATTTATATATATCTATATCTATATTTATATTTATATGTATATTTGTATCTATATATTGATCCAGTCATAGATTTTCTTCTATGTTAGTTAGAAATATGAAGGTAAAAAATTAATTAAAAACTATAATAAAAAAATATAAAAATATGTAAATTGAGATAACCTATGACTATTTATATTTTGGAGTAAGTTAAAATATAAAATAAAACTAAAATTTACTTAAAATTTTAAAGATTTATTAAGTTTAAAATTAAATAAATTCAAGAAGCAAAATAAGAACTTACATAAAGTATGCAAATTATTTATAAGGTAAGAAAAAATTAAATAATTAGAAAAAATTATTTTAATAACAAGAATAATAAAGTCATATTAATATTGATAAATTGGGCAAACAAATATTTTATACATAAATATTATGACAACATCAAGATATAATATGTTCAAACAATTAAGAAAATATTTTTGTATGACTAATATTTGAATTTAGTTCAGTTAGTTGAAGTTTGAAAGCATGACATAAATTTTTGAAAATACGATCCAATTTAGAAATCTATATCTTCTATATTATATTAAAAGGAGAGTAGTATGCATTGTGGTTAAGCCAAGTGACAAGCTAAAATGAAGCCACTTGGCAATTTTAGGACAACATTAATAATTAAAAATTATAAATGGAAACATAGTTACTGAAAGTAGTTTAATAAATCTTATACATAATCCAAATAGATCTTAGACAAATCCAATCTTTATATGTATATATATATATATATATATATATTGATTCACTCATAGATTTTCTTCTATATTAGCTAGAAATATGGAGGTAAAAAATTAATTAAAAAACTAGAATAAAAAAATAAAAAATATAGAAAGACATAAATTGAGATAAGTTATGACTATTTATACTTTGGAGTTATAAAATAAAACTAAAATTTACTTACGATATTAAATATTTATTGAGTTTAAAAATTAAATAAATTCAAATAGCAAATTAAGATCTTACATAAAGTATACAAATTATTTATAAGGTAAAAAAAATTAAATAATCAAGAAAAAATATTTTAATAACAAGAATAACAAAGTCATATTAATATTGATAAATCATGCAAATGAATATTTTATATGTAAATATTACTGCAACATTTAGATATAATGTGTTCAAATAATTAAGAAAATATTTTTCTATGATTAATAGTTGAATTGAGTGCAGTTAGTTTAAATTTGAAAGCATAACATACTTTTTTAAAATGCGGTCCAAATTAGAAAATATAATGATAAAAATTATTTGAATTTGAGATGAGAATTTTTTTAATTTTTTATCAATATTATATTAGAATGAGTGTGGTAGAAATAGATATTAAATTCAAACAAGCTAATAAAAATTCATATGACAATGTAATAATATTAGTTATTGAAAAATATAATATTAAGAATAAAGAATAAATAGAGAAAAAATTAAAATTCAGATTTTTTATCATAGAGAAAAGGTAAAACTTATTTAAATTTGAGATGAGAAAGTTTTTTATATTATGATAAGAAAAGTCATAATATGGATAAGTTCACATAACTCAAGTCTAATAGATAAAATCAAAAACTAAAATATTGAATAATAAAAAGAAACTAGAGATAATGTGAGTTTTGTAAATCATAAGTTTAGAAAATAAAATAAATGTAAATATACAATACTTAAAAATTTAAACTTTTCGAGAATATTTTAAAAACAAAATAATTATTTATTTTATGATTACAAAAATTTATATATATTAAAAAATAGAGAAAAAATAAAAATTCAGACTTTTTATCATAGAGAAAAGGGTAAAAAAAAATTAAATTTGAGATGAGAAAGTTTTTTATATTATGATAAGAAAAGTCATAATATGGATAAGTCCACATAACTCAAGTCTAATAGATAAATTCAAAAACTAAAATGTTGAATAATAAAAATAAATTAGAGATAATGTGAAGAAATTTGTAAATCATAAGTTTAGAAAATAAAATAAATGTAAATATACAATACTTAAAAATATTATCTAATCTCTCTCTCTCTCTCTCTCTCTATATATATATATATATATTATATTATATTATATTAAAAGGAATGTAGTGAGGCATGACATTAAGTCAAGTGGCATATTCAGAAAATATCACTTAGAAATAGTACATGGAGAAATAATCTAAGAAATATTTCTACTTAGTATTTTTAAGACATAATCTAAATAGATTTTTAGACAAATTTAATAAGGATTAAAACAACTTAGATTTGATCAAATTTAATTTATGGTAGAAATCAATTAAAATTGACTCACGTTCTTATACTAAATAAATTTTGATAGCTTTCCAAATATAATTATTAACTAACCACTTGATCTGCTTTCTTTCATTTTATTATTTTATTATTTTTAGAAATAGTACATGGAGAAATAAAATGATAGTAAAAATATTATCATTAGATATAATATGTTCAAACAAATAAGAAATTAACTTTTATGATTAATAATAAAATGAGTGTGGTAGAAATAGATATTAAATTAAACAAGCTAATGAAAGCCACATAACAATGCAATAATATTATGTATTGAATAATAGAATAGCAAAAATAAGGAATAAATAGAGAGAAATTAATCAAAACTTTCATCATAAATAAAAATGATAAAACTTATTTAAATTTGAGATGAGAAAGTTGTTATTTATCTATTATGATAAGAAAGATGATATTGTGGATAATACCACACAACTTATGTCCAACAGATAAAATAAGAACTTAAAAATATTAAAAATAAATTAAAAATAGCGTGAGAATATTTATGCTAAGAATTAGTTTAGAAAATAAAATAAAGTGAAATAAATACTTAAAAATACTATTGATAAATTTAAAAAACTTAAGAATTCAAGAAATATTTTTAAAATAAAATAGATATTTATTTTAAGATTAAAAAATTTCTAAATTTATCTATATTATATTAAAGGATAGTAATGGATAATAATACTAAATAAAGTGAAAAATTAATTAAAAGCCATATGAAACTGAGATAGTACCATATGTTTGATAACATAATAGCAAAAGTAAAAGAATTATTAAAAAGTAAATATTAAAAATGAAAGGAAAAGACTATTTTGCTTAATATTAGAAAGTTCTTAAATTTATGATGAGAATGATCAAACTATGGATAAGAATTAAAATTTAAAAAATATAAAATATATATCTAATATAAGGAATTTTATTAACTAAAATTAAAAGTCAAATTTTGTATCTTGAAACTAAAAGAGATTTTTTCATTGCATGTAATACAAAAAATAAATATAAAAAACTTAATAGATATGGAATATAATAATCAAGAAACTTATATATTAATATTTTATACTAATCAAAGTTACAACTTAAAGTCAAATATGATATTATTTTGATTGCAGGCAAAATATTAATTAAAGATTTCTTAGTAGGGAAGAGACTGTATAAAGAAAAATAGATATAATGTGAGAATATATTAAATTAATTTAAAATAAAATAACTTAAATAATTGAATAATATTCCAAAATATTATTTTGTAGATTTAAATAGTAAAATAGTTTCGAGTAAGAGGATAAAAGCGTAAAATATATTAAATTTCAACAATAAAAAATATTTATCGATAATTATTAAAAGGATAATAAGCAAAATATTAAGTCAATTAGTAAGCCGAAAAACTCACATGAAAATATAATAATATTAAATAATAAATAATTTAATAATTATAAGCAAAGAACAAAAAAATTATGTAAAATTTAAAAGAATAAGACTTATGTAAGCTTTAGACAAAAAAAAAATAAACTAATGCTGAGAATTTATTAAAATAATATAATTTAATATGTTCAAACAAGACAAATCACCACATGACATAGTTAGTAATTTTTAATATTGATAACGAAACGAAATTCAAGTACTAAAATTAACCTTTTGAATTATATAACTATAGAAAAAGAAAACAGGTTATCAAATTTGAGATTTGCAAAATGGTTTCATGTCTTGCTTCTTAATTAATATCTAATGATTATCTATAAATTTTATCTGGAAGGTTTATATTTTAAAGTTATTTATAGATAATTGAAATAATCTAAATCACAATCCGACATGATTTGTGTCCGCGCATCGCGCGGGTACTAATACTAGTCAATATTAATATTTTGTACGGAAAAAAGGTTATAGACAAGATTTTCATTTTCTTCTTGTTGGACTAAATCAAATTTTGAACAATTCTTCTAAATTGTTTTAATTTAGAAGAATGCTTTTTGAAGGTTTGGTTTACCGATGTGATTGCTCAAAATTTCACAAAGGAGAAATAAAATAAAAAAGCCCTCATATTAGGATTTTTTGTTATCAAATTTTAGAACGTACACGGTAAAACGAGAACTGATATTTTTCTAGTTTAGCTCTATTTAACGCCTATTATTTTTACAAAAGATATTTACTTATATTTCTTAAATGTGCTTTTCAATTAAGTTTCAATATTCCCGTTTTTAACTTTTACATATAAGCACAACTTGTTATCTCGTAAGAAAACAACATTTTATTATCTGAGTTAATAGCATCATATTTTTTGTTTTGTACAAGAAGATAAATATGAAAATTACAATATTTTAATCTCTGAAGTTAAAAGGGGAGTCAGTGTTGGAATAGGAAAGAAAAATCTTTCTCTGTTTAAGTTTAATCACTTGAAATGTGGGACCCCCAATCAGTCCACATGTAAGTAAATGAATGCCTCACATAAGTATGACTTGGCATGTGAGACACAAAATAAAATTTCTCGATCACCTATACTTTTATTGCGATTCTTTATGGATTTGTCAAATAACATAAATTAAAAATTAATCTTTTTATTTAATTTTTATGTCAGTTAAAAAATTTGCTATATTTGCTCTAGTATATTATGGGTTTTCTTCTCTTCTCGCTAGCTTTAACCAGTTTTTATTGCAATGATTGATTACCAAAATTTAAGTAAAAAAATAGTTGTTGATATCAAAAATAAATTTTTAATTCAAAGCTTCTAAAAGCCTCTCAATCCAATAGTTAATGTCTATTATCTATTGTTGTTTGAAACATATTTAATTTTACATTCTAATTTGTTCCAAGGATCACTTTGGCGATTTTATTGTGGAATATAACCTGGATATAATATATTAAGCTTCCTATGAATATAAAGTTTCTATTGAATTGGTTTTGAATTAGGACTATATTTTAGTGCCTTTGTTAAGGTGATAGATTAGAGATATATTTAAATTAATAATAAAATCACGCTAAAGAGGGAAGATTTCTGTCCGAGCGAGAATTTGTGTGGTATTCAAAGATCAATTTTTAGAATCTACTTCAAATAAGGAAAGATTTCATATAGGGAAAATTATTAAAGGGCTATTCCTAAAAATTAAGGAAATAATAAATGATTATTTTGTCTATTGTGAACTTTATTTTAAAAGAATAAAAAAAGGCAAACGATAATTCGCTAAGAGCCTTTGTGCTTTTGATATAGCATAAATTAGCCAAAGTAATCCTAAATACGGTCTCTACCTGCACACGGTAGGAGTAAGATATGCTTACACACTATCCTCCCCAAACCTCACTTATGGGATTACAATAGGTTTATTGTTGTTGTTATTGTTTACCTCGAAAATATGAGTAACAATTAAATTTGATTTATAGTTTTAAAGATACATGATTTAGTTCAATACCAATTAATAACCAAGAAATCCGAAGTATAAATGAAAGGAACAAGTAAAATCAAACCAGAACGTAGACCAGTCTCGACCTCGAGCCAAAGTGACCTCGAGATGGATCAAGAACAATAAAGCAAAAATAATAAAGCTAAAGGACAATTCTGATGAACAATGAGCAAAAAAGTAAGAGAGTATATTCTTTGCCAATGATTAGATGATCTTTACAAATGATTGGGGTCCCCTTTATATAATAGGGGAACCCTAAATAAGGCATATTTCTATTTACAGTAAAGAATCTTATTGGGACAACTGTCTAACCGCCTAGTACGGATTCGTACAAATCTATTCCGGGATTTACGCCATGATCTTGGGGACGTGGCAGGAATCTTGCTCATTCTGTTATAAATTCATAACGACATTATCTCGAGGTCAGTCACATTAGGCTCCGACATTCCTCGAACACTAGATTCTTCGAGCCTCGTACTTTGTCGTTGAGCTCGATCTTGGTCCCTCGAGCTCGAAAACGATCCATCTCAAACTCGGGCTTAAGGCGACCCTTCGAGCCCGGAAAATCGGTCATATCTGATTTTGACCGTATACAGATAGTCCCTGCATTTCTTAGAGTAAAATGATAAGAAACGATTTGATCTTCGATGCTCCGACGCCTCGACCATGATGTCAATCTTGTGATGTCAGCGGCTGAAGTGATTAAAAAGTTGCTTCCGCCTAGTTCCCAAGGTCATTAATTGGAGGTGGCTGATGGTCAGCTATTTGACTTCCCCAAAACGCTTAAGCAGCCTCTATAAATAGGCCAACTTCATAATTTTTTGCAAACTTTACTTCTTAAATCATTCTTAAATTTTCTTTAGCTCCTTCAACTTCTTTGAGTTAACCCTCTTCTCAATTTTCTCTTACTACAGCATCTACTCATTCTCCTCTCTTGAATTTATAAATCGCAATGGCCAAAACATCTAAAAATGTTCCTCAGAAAGAAAAAACTTCTTCATCATATCGGCCGCCAGAGGTAGAACGGTGGTGCCACCTCATATCGAGGAGTGTATTCCAGGGTCGTGCGAACTAACTTCCGATTTTAAAATCGAACAACTTGCTTTGACACCAGGCCATTGTGAGCCCATGTCTCGATACATCTGCTTGATAACTGAAAGCGAGCTTGAGCAGGTGAAAAAGGACTGCAATTGGGAGAACAAAGATGTTGTGATCCCTTCCCCTGAAGAAGACACCACTACCCATAAAGCGAGGTACTTAAGTGTGTATACCTATCCATTCACGTTGGGTCCCGTAGATCCAGCTTTAGGTTACATAGACCTAGTGATTCTTGATTTTTGCCAACACCAGGTGACGCTTGGCCAGATCTACCCTTCATTCTAGCGCATCATCAATCTGATCAGATATTTCTCGTGCCTGGTCGAGGGGATGCATTTTACCCTCGACCACCTGATCAGGCTATACAGCCCTCGCCTTTATCGAGGTGGTCTGATAAATCTGCAGCGCTGATCCACGATATCTCTCTTCTCCAGTATCGATGAGGACAAGGACCGAGGATGGATGAGCCGGTTTGTCCGAATCAGGACCTCCGATCTGATTCCTGCTGAGAGGATGCCATTCCCCGAGGAGTGGAACATGAAACGTAAGTGCAGATTTATCGATGGTGACTTAACATTCTACTTTCCCTACTCTTTCTCGATCTAATCCATTCCCGATGATGCAGCTATTTCTTGGTTTCCTGGTGCGGTCCAGGACCTCGCAAGTTGGGTCCAGCAACTGGCCTCCACTTCTACAAATGTGGAACGCAGTTGGCGTGACTTAGCAAAGGGTCGATGGGAAGCTAAAAACCATGGTGAGTTTTCTTATTCACATACTGAGGTTTCTTGGTGAAATACTCACTTTATCCTTATGCAGGCTTAGGAGACGCCGCCGTTATACGGCCTCTCCCGTTCGGTGAAGAAGAAATCTCAAAGCCCACCAAGGAAAAGAAAAGGAAAAGGGGATCGCCTGCAAATTCCCCGAAGCCAAAGAAAAGCAAGGCTCGAAAGCCTAAGGCCGATACCGTGGCCCTATCTTTAGAAATGGCCCAACGCCTTCGGGATGAGGATGAAAAGGGAGAAGATGATGACTGCCTGTTGGTAGCTTGGAAAAGAGGAAGCACTGACGCTTCAAAGGCTGTTGAACCGATGGTGGGAGGTGCGGTTCAATCTCGACCGAAGAGATTTCAAAGGGGAGCTCGAACAAAGTTCCCGAACCATCAGGTGGAAAAAGTGTGCCTCATCCCGGGAGATACTTGGTGGGCGAGCTCGAAGAGCCTAATTTCGAGGCCCTTCAAATACAGGATAATATCCCAAGTGAATCACTTGGGGTAATCAATGTAGATGATTCACCACCGGGCCCGGTGTTCACCAAAGGGCAATTCTGAGATGCCCAGGCCATGAGGGCACTAATGTGTGAACGACCCATGAAGGGAGTGACATTTTTTGGGAGTGTCTTGCAGGGATCGAGGATGGTCCCAATCTTGACACCTTATTTATTTTTGATGAGACCCAAAGGCTTCTTAAACAAGTAAGTTTTTGTCTTCATAGTTACGCTCGAGTTTAATTCCCATCTTTCTAAGTCTTACTCCTTTTCTTTGACGTGAAGGCCGTGTCGCTTCACCGATAAGTATTTTCCAAATCTCGAGCCAAGATAGCCCGATGTGAAGCCGAACTCAAGAAGCTGGTGGAAGAGAGGGATGGCCTTAAGTGCCTTTATGTACAGAAAGAGGAGGGGGTCAGGGATCTCCTAATCGAGTTGGAGAAGGCTCATCAAGAATAGACCGAGCTTATTGAAAAGGTAATATAGCATTTGAGGATTTGTTATGCATTAATCCGATTAAGTGACTAACACCTCAACTTTGCAGGC
The DNA here is from genome assembly GCF_000393655.2 of Nicotiana sylvestris. Taxonomy (NCBI): domain Eukaryota; kingdom Viridiplantae; phylum Streptophyta; class Magnoliopsida; order Solanales; family Solanaceae; genus Nicotiana; species Nicotiana sylvestris. The sequence goes on from NC_091061.1 coordinate 172,286,115, forward strand.
CTAGCTGAAGGGCGAGCTGGTGGAGCAGCTTCAAGAAGAGCTCAAGATGAAAGAGGCCGAGACCCTAAGGTGGAAGAAACACATGGCCTGTCTCACCTCTGAGAAAGATACGCTTCGGGAACAACTGACTTCAATTGAGCGCCAGCTTCAAAATACAAAGGAGGAAAGCTTGGCCTGGAGCCGCAAAGTCGAGGAGCTCAAATCTAACTCAGCCACCGAGCTTGCGGAGGCCAAATTTAAGACAGAGGCATTTGTGTCCTCGTACCGAGCTAACGCCGAAGCTGCTAACATTCGGGCACAAGAGATATCCATTGTGGCTGAGGTTAAGTTATCATGTGCTCTTGACCATGCCAGGTGACAATCCTGGAGAGAAACTCTCGAGGAGGTGCACGCTCGTGGCTTCGACCTCTCAGCTCATATTGAAAGAGCAAAAACTTTGGAGGAAGAGGCTGCCGTTTTACTCTCTGATGATGGGGATTCTGCTAGTGGCTCCGAGAGTAAGGGAGATGAGGACGAATTCCTCGGGGAGGAGATTCCCGAAGATGTGGCTCCCGAGAATGCAGCTCCCGAGGATGTGGCTCCCGAGGACGTGGCCTCGAAATAGATTAGGTTCTTTTTTGTTTCTTTGTTTTTGTCTAAGGGCCCCTCGTGGGTGTTGTAAATATCTTTTGTAAACATCTTTTATAAATATAAAGAATTCATTTGCTTCATCTCTAATTTGTATTGAATTCTGCATTGTCTTTATCTTGTGAAAAAATTTGATAACATCAATGATCAAGTGAACATTGGCTCGGATTCTGAATATAACAACCCTTAGGTTTTTTAGTAATCAATGGGAGATCTTCGAACTTATAATAGAATACCTCTTAAGGTTTTTATTAATCCTTGAGCTATGTTTAAATAGATTTGATGCGAGCTTGGGACGATGGGACTCTTGAGTCCGAGTTAAGTGAGAGTAAGGTCTTGAACTCCGCATGCATTGGCCCTTAGGCACTTTTATATTGGGCCTGAGGCCTTTTTAGGTCTTCGCATAGGCTCTTTAAGTTGGACCCTTCAGCCTCTAAGACGGCTATAATTTTTCCCTCTTTTCGGCTAAAAGACTTAGTTAAAATTTCTTTATGCCTTAGCATGTGTCCTTTGTACCTGTTGGGTTTTTCAAAGGTTCGATCAATCGGAACCTCATTTGTAATTCGTTTGTGTTACGATAATTGAATACCTCTTGAGGCTTTTTTCGAAGACTGATTTTATCGAAGCCTTTAAATTATTCGAGGGCTGATTTTATCAAAGCCATTTTTGCTTTTGCCTAGGGTAGCCTAGTTTAACCGGTTTTTAAAAGTATTTGAAGGCCTTTAACTTATGGCGGAAGTCGGACGTCTTCGAACTGCACTATTTCGACTGTAGCCTTTAATATGGTCGTAACCTTCGGGTATGTCTCTTGGACTTGTTTCCCGATAACCCTTTGAACTTGTTCAAAAGGTTAGTACCTGAGTATGATGGCCTTGGCCTTTATGTCAAGGGGATGCCTCTTTGAGGTCTTATGAATTTGAGTTTAGATGACTCGAATGTGTTGACTTTCGATAAAAGTCCTCGAGTATTCGAGGTGTATTCGTGTATTGGCCCTTGAGCTGTTTCCTGCAAAATCACAAGTATGATGTTCGTATAGTAGCAAATTTCTTTAAGACACAAAGTGTTTTTTGATATAGAAAGAATGCTTCTTTGAATAATTTGATACATGCCTATATGTTTTGCCGTCGGGGCTCGACTATTCTATATGTACAAGGTTCATCTAACCGTTTGGTCCATTACAAAGTTTTCCTATCGAGGCCCTCTTTAGCGTGAAGTATTTTCCTCAAAAATATAATCTCCTAGGGTGATGCCCCCCAGTATTTGAGGTTGATTGACAAGAAGCCTTGGATACTGTTGAGTTCTCCTTAGGTAGCACATAGTTGTTGCATCGTTAAAAACCTCGCCGGTAAAACCCATTTGGGACAAAATCCGATCTATGGGAAAAAGAGTCCAATGCGTGCTTTAAAACCCAAGGTCTTTGTGTGGAAAGGTGCCTTTAGCATCGATCGAACACCTGCAATGAGTTAGCCTTAAATTTAAATGAAAAAAGGAGAAGGCCATATCTTAGCAGTGATATCGTTTGAGTAATGATACATTCCAATTGTTTGACAATTGCTCGCCTTCCATCATGCCAAGTTTGTAAGATCTTTTGCCGACAACTGCGATGACTCGGTACGGTCCTTCCCAATTCGGGCCTAGTTTCCCTTCATTCGGGTCTCGAGTATTGAGGGTGACTTTCCATAGAACTAAGTACCCGATTCCGAAGTGTCGAAGGTTGGTCCTTCTATTATAGTATCTCTCAACTCTTTGCTTCGTGCAGCCATCCGAACAAGTGATGCTTCTCATTTTTATCCAATAGCCCGAGGCTAGTAGTCATAGCCTCGTGATTTGACTCCTCCGATGCATGTCAAAACCTGGCGCTGGTTCTCCAACTTCGACCAGGATTAAGGCCTCAGAGCCATGTACTAAAGAGAACGGAGTAGCCCCTGTGCTGGACTTCGATGTCGTTCGATATGCCTAAAGGACCTCGGGTAGACCTTCTCTCCATTTTCCTTTTGCATCGTCCAACCTTTTCTTTAGGTTTTGAATGATAGTTTTGTTTGTTGACTCGGCATGTCCGTTTTCGGTTGGATGATATGGTGTTGATAAAATCCTTTTTTATTTTGTGTGCTTCGAGGAACTCCGTTACCTTGTTGCCGATGAATTGCTTGCCATTGTCGTACACAATTTCGGCGGGTATCCTGAATCGACACACGATGTGGTCCCAAATGAAGTCGATAACTTCTTTTTCTCTGACCTTCTCGAAGGCATGTGCTTCCACCCACTTAGAAAAGTAGTTAGTCATAAACAAAATAAATTTATCTTTACCTGGTGTCGTTGGTAGAGGTCCGACTATGTCCATTTCCCATTTTATGAAAGGCCATAGGGACAGGACTGAGTGTAGTTACTCTCCGGGCTGATGAATCATTGGTGCAAAACTTTGACATTTATCACACTTTTTAACAAACTCCTTAGTGTCTTTTTCCATACTATCCCAGTAATACCCTGCTCTAATAATTTTGCGGACCAAAGATTCAGCGTCGGAGTGATTCCCATAAGTGTCACGCCCCAACCTCAGGAGGCGCAACCGGATCGAGTGAACCCAACTGAGCAAGCCTTATCAAACACTTCCTACCCAACTCAATATGAATAAGGAAACCATGCTTTCATTTATTTAAATGAGGAAAGGTAGTACATTCAATGTTGTTAGTTCATTTTATATCATAACGTTAAGCTGTAGTTAAGTTCCAAGAATCCATACAATTACACTTTAGAGAAGCAAGAGTTAGAATTACAACATAGTTCGCAGGCCCATCCAACACCCGTACATAACCCACACATATGTCTACGGAGCCTCTAAAGATGTAAAAGACAAGTATGACAATGCCGTCAACAAGGCCCCGGCTATACCTCAAAAGTGGAAGTCCACAACAAAAGATGTGCAATATAACCCCTTGAAGGAGAAAGGAGCTCCCCAAGACTTTGAGAAGAAGGTACTCCGCTTCACGCGATCGACATTATCCGCAATGGAGCCACCTACATTCATTTAGAAATGTAGTGCCCTCGGCAAAAGGGACGTTAGTACCATGGAATAGTACTAGTATGTATAACTAAACACCATCTAGTTAGAAAGAACTTTCATACAAACATAAGGAAAGCACAAGTATAACTCAAAAGCTTTAAACGATCACAACATTATCAATGTAGAAGAATCATACAATTTTCGCATTATGTTTCCATAGCCTTTAGTTTGGGGCATTTCATACTGTTCATCATTTTTCGCTATACCACCGCTAGCTTGAGCGGAGTCCGATATCGACCCGATCGGCTAGGTTGCCTTATTTGAGACATACACTTCAATCACAATCTCATTTTCCCCTTTTTATCCGGGGTTCAATATCAACACAATACCACAATGTGTGCGGCATGGCGTCCGATCTCGGCCCGATCGGCTAGGATGCCTTACCAAGGCGTTTCCCTTTTCCATCAATCATCTCAATTCAATCTTTGTATCACATATATCATTTCATTGGCACTTGGGGCCACAACTATCACGTCATATATTTGGCACTAGGCAACATATGGTAATTTAGGATAATATGTGCATACAAGAGCAAATAAAGTTATAAATGTAGATGAGACTTCACATAGAGGACACAACATATACAGCTTCAATCTCAATTTAAGGTCTAAGCATTTCAGTACATGATTCATATCCCTGACACCCTTTCAAGTTAACAAGAATAGCACATTTATCATATTGAGACACATCTTTCACGCATATAAAGTTGCAACCCCAAATTCATGTGAAACAACAATCCATACAACCATTCAACTCTAATTAATCTTACCATAATTACGCAAACACCGACGGAGCTCGATTTCTAAAAGAGGGGTTTTTAGCCATACATACCTCAATTGAGCTTTCCTTAATCCTATAACGTTCCAGAATATTCACATTTCAATATCCTAGGATGAAGGTTTTGGTGCTCCACTTGATTATCTTCAATGTTTTTAACAAGGATTTGTGGAGCACTTTTGATAAAAGACACTTTTCCTCTCTTAGACCCTCCTTCTCACTCTAAAAGCACTAGAAAATAGGCTCAAAATGAACTATTGCACAGAATATAATGACCGGGGGGTCGGGTTTAAAATTTAGAAATCTGGAGCCCCGACTCAGATCTGCGATCGCATATGAGATCGCAAAATTGACACGCGGCCCGCAGAATGGACCGCAAAAATGCTCCCAAAAACCTGAACAATTTGCCTGGGCATGCGACCAGAATGCGGTCCGCATACCCGTTCTATGGTCGCAAAATGCATCACAGAACTGCTCATCGCAAAAGTTCCAAGGGGATTATGCGACAACTATGCGACCCGCATATCGATTATGAGATCGCATATTTGGCCGCATAGTTGACCTCAAAATTAACCTTCACACTGCCTGACTCTGCGGTGACTATGTGGTCTGCATAGCTATTATGCGACCACAGAGTTAACTGCAGAATTGCACTTTTCTAGAAAACACTATTCTTTAACTTTGAAGAATTTTATGGATTTCTAACACATGATCCTAACTTGGCACTGCAAGACTCGGGTTTTTGAGTAGAAATTTCATGGGGCCTTACAACAAGTACCTTCATAGATTTCTCGTATAACATAATCGGTGTCCCCCTGCCCTAAACATAACGCTAATGGTCCATCGAATGTCCTCCTGTACAATGTTCCATCTTCATCTAATGTGAACCTAGCAGCCTTGGTTCATAGAGCCCTTGACTCTTTGTGGTCCAATGGGAGTTTACATTTTTCAAATAGTCGATGTTCTTATTCCTCTAATCCCAAGTCAAACTTGTAGAATTTATCTCGGCATGACCCTCTTCAATCACAGACTTCGATAATTGGATGACAGTCTCGGGGACGATATCATCTTCTTCAATCGATGATCCCAAATTAGCAAGTGCATCGGCCTCACTATTTTGTTCTCGAGGCACATAATCTAGAGTCCACTCCTTGAAGCGGTGCAAAGTTACATGTAGATTATCCAAGTACCGTTGCATCCTATCCTCTCGAACTTCAAAACTTCTATTTACTTGATTAACCACTAACAGTGAATCACACTTGGCTTCAATGACTTCTGCCTCCAAGTTTTTAGCTAGCTCGAGACCTGCAATCATGGCCTCATACTCTGCCTCATTATTAGTCAACCTAGAAGTTTGATAGATTGTCTAATAGTACTACCTGTTGATGGCTTCAAAACAATGTCGAGCCCGGACCCTTTCACATTCGAGGCACCGTCCGTGAAAAGGGTCCATACCCCCGATGATGTACCGATATTAGCAAAAGTTCTTTCTCCACTTCGGGTACGAGGGTCGGCATAAAATTGGCCACGAAGTCAGCCAAGATTTGAGACTTGATGGTCGTTCGGGGTTGATATTCAATATCGTACCCGCTGAGTTTGACTGCTTATTTGGCCAATCGGCCTGATAGTTCGGGCTTATGCAAAACATTTCGGAGAGGATAAATAGTTAACACACATATTGGGTGACATTGGAAATATGGCTTTAACTTTCTAGATGCGCGTATTAATGCAAGTTCTAATTTTTCTAAGTGAGGGTATCTAGTTTTAGCATCTCTAGAGTCTTACATAATAAACAGGGAATTGCATACCTTGTTCTTCTCGAACTAGTACCCCACTTACCGCTATCTCTGATACTGCCAAATATAAGTAAAGCTTTTCATCTACCTTCGGGGTGTGAAGTAGAGGTGGGCTCGATAAGTATCGCTTCAATTCTTCTAACGCTTGTTGGCATTCCAGGGTCCATGCGAAATCCTTCTTCTTTTTGAGCAAGAAAAAGAACCTATGACTTCGATCTGATGACCTCGAAATGAATTAACCCAAGGCGGTTATTCGTCCTGTTAGCCTTTTCACGACTTTCACACTATCCATGATTGTGATATCTTCGATGTCCTTGATATTATCGGGGTTGATCTCGATTCCCCGATTAGATACCATGAAGCCGAGGAACTTTCCCTAGCCAACTCTGAAGGCACACTTTTTCGGGTTAAGCTTCATGTTGTACTTCCTCAAGATATTGAATGTTTCCTGAAAATGAGTTAAATGGTCATCTGCGCGCGGGGACTTAACCAACAGATCGTCAATGTAAACTTCCATTGATTTACCTATCTGTTCCTCGAACATTTTGTTAACTAGGCGTTGGTATGTAGCTCTTGCATTTTTTAGCCCGAAGGGCATTACGTTGTAACAATAAGTTCCAAACTTAGTGATAAATGAGGTCTTCTCCTGGTCCTTTGGGTTCATCTGAATCTGATTGTACCCGGAGTAGGCATTGAGAAAGGTAAGGATCTCATGGCTGGTTCTGGAGTCGATTATGCGATCAATGTTAGGCAGTGGAAAAGAGTCTTTAGGGCATGCTTTGTTTAAATCTTTATAATCTACGCACATTCTAAGTTTGTTTCCCTTTTTAGGAACTACAACTACGTTAGCTAACCACCCGGGGTATTTTACCTCCCGAATAGACCATATTTTAAGAAGCTTGGTTACCTCATCCTTTATGAATGCATGCTTCACCTCGGACTAGGGTCTCCTTTTTTGCTTTACTAGTTTTAACCTGGGGTCGATGCTTAGCCGGTGCATTGTTATTTCCGACGGGATCCTTGTCATGTCTAAATGGGACCAAGCAAAACAATCCATATTATCGATAAGAAATTGAATGAGTTTTTTCCTAAGTTTGGGGGTTAATCCCGTTCCCAGTATACCTTTTTCTCGGGCATGTACTCAATTAGTATGACATGTTCTAGTTCCTCGACCGTTGACTTGGTTGCGTCTGACTCTTTGGGAACAACGAAAGTTCGAGGAGTAAGGAAACCATCTTCTTCTTCTTCGACTACATGTTCCTCCGGCTCGATCGGGACTGGAATCGGTGATTGCTATTTGGCCGCCTATTTATCTTTGGCCCCCGATTTTCCAAAGTCGAAGGCACTGGAATCGGTGTCACTTCATCGACTGCAAACATTTACTTTGCAGCATGTTGTTCTCTGTAGACCATTTTCACGCCATATACTGTTGGGAATTTCATCATCTGATGAAGGGTTGAAGGTACATCCCTCATGTTGTGGATCCATGGCCTCCCAAGAAGTGCATTAGACCTCATGTCGCCTTCGATGACATGGAATTTCGTACCTTGGATGGTTCCGGCCACGTTCACTGGTAGGATTGCCATGTCGAAGCCATTTAGGACTCGGGATGCAGGTACAATTTGATCTTGTAGACTGAGCTGCTCTACGACCCTCGATTTGATTATGTTTGCTGAGCTACCTGTATCTACTAGAATACGTTACACTTGAATTTTATTTAACAAAATAGAAATTAGCAGGGTGTCATTGTGTGGCTGAGATATGCCTTCCGCTTCTTCGTCATTGAATGGTAGGATGACCTTGGACACATATCTTCGAGTCTGTTTTTCTCTGGTGATCGACACATTGGTGCGTTTGAACACATGCCCTTGTGGAACATCGACACCGCTAACGATCATATGGATTACATGTTGCGGTTCTTCCTGCTCATTTTTCTGTTTGTATCTCTTTCCTTTAAGTGGTTCTTGGCTCGATCATTGAGAAATTCTCGAAGATGACCCTAGTTGAACAACCGAGCCACTTCCTCCTTTAGCCGCCTGCAGTCTTCAATTTTATGGCCATGTGTGCCATGATACTTATACATCAAATTTGGATTTCTTTGAGAAGGATCGTTTTGAATAGGCCTGGGCCACCTGGTGTCTTTGATTCTTCCAATAGTTGACACGATCCCCGATGCATCTACACTGAAATTATACTCCAATAATCGAGGTGCTTCCGCTTAGTCGGTATGTTTATCGAACCTATTCTTACTCATGAGTCCCCGAGATTTTTGACCTCGATCATTTCTTCAATCATTCTGAGGATCATTACGCCCTGAGCCGTTGTTTTTCCGATCTACATATGACTGATACCATTCTTTGTTCGATCTTGATTCCCTGTCTGTATCCCTCGGGGGCTAAGTTGTCAATCTATTAGGATGAACTGAACCCGAGGGGGCTCCCAACTGGTCTTCCTCGACCTTGATCTTCGATTGGTTACGATTATGCACGCCTGATCACGTCACAGCTGGATACTCGATAAGATTCTGCTTTAATTGTCGAGACACGATCGAACTCCGCTCGTTCAAACCCTGCATAAAAGCCTGTACTGTCCAGTCATCCGAGACCGGTGGTAATTCCATTCGCTCCATTTGAAACTAGGATACGAACTCCTTTAACATCTCATTGTTCCTCTGTCTTATCTTAAAAACATCTGATTTCCTCGTTGCCACCTTTATGTCCCTTGCATGTGCTTTTACGAAGGGGTCTGCTAACATAGCAAACGAATCGATAGAGTTCGGGGTCGAGTTGTGATACCAAATCATGGCTCCCTTTTACAAAGCTTCCCCAAATTTCTTCAATAATACCGATTCGATCTCATCATCATTTAAATCATTTTCTTTAATCCCGCAAGTATACAAAGTAATATGCTCATTAGGGTCAGTTGTCCCTTGTATTTGGGTATAACGAGCATGCGAAACATTTTAGGAATGGGCTTCAGAGCTGCACTCGGAGGGAACGACTTTTGTATGAGCTTTTTGGCATCCAAACCTTTCAAGATCCGAGGTGCCCCCGGTATTTGATCAACACGGGAGTTATAAGTCTCCACCTTTTTGTCATTATCCTCAATCTTCTTTTTCCCGGACTCAAACCTCTTGGTGAGTTCTTCGAGCATCCTCATAATTGTGGGGTCAGTCCCCGAGCCACGACCATTTGATCTCTCTAGCGCCGGTTCAGCACGTCGAGTGTTTTCTGGTTCGGCTATACTCGAAGTTTTATTCTGACTTTGAAGTTGATCGATGGCAATCTGTTGAGCTTGAAGCATTTCGAATATCACTTGGAGGCTAACTCCCCCATCTCTTATACCCTGCGTTCCTTGGCCACCAGATCGGGCTTCCCTGCGTACACTTCCCACGTGGTTTGTGCCTAAATCTGCGTTCAAAGCAATGTGTGAACTAACATCAACCGGTTCCATATTTGGCACTTTCCTAGGGTTTATTGGTGGTACACCGACCCCTACATTGTTATTTTCTCCATGAAATCCAAGACCATCGTTGTCGTATACATGTGCATTTTGCAAGTTTGACATGTTTTAGCCTGAGAATCAAAAATTCTTGACAAGAACAAGTGTAAAAATAATGTGTGTTATGAGAATCGGCACTGAAATAATCACTATTATCTTTAGCCCCACGGTGGGCGCCAAACTGTTTACCTCAAAAATACGAGTAACAATTAAATTTGATTTATGATTTTAAAGATACGTGATTAGTTCGATACCAATTAATAACCAAGAAATCTAAAGTATAAATGAAAGGAACAAGTAAAATCAAACCAGAATTTAGACCAGTCTCAACCTCGAGCCAAAGTGACCTCGAGATGGATCAAGAACGATAAAGCAAGAATAATAAAGCTAAAGAACAATTCTAATAAACAATGAACGAAAAAGTAAGGGAGTATATTCTTTGCCAATGATTAGATGATCTTTACAAATAATTGGGGTCCCCTTTATATAATAGGGGAACCCTAAATAAGGTACATTTCTATTTACAGTAAAGAATATTATTGGGACAGTTGTCTAACTGCGTAGTACGGATTCGTACAAATCTATTCCGGGATTTACGCCATGGTAATCTTGCTCATTCTGTTACAAATCCATAACGGCATTATCTCGAGGCCAATCACATTAGGCTCTGACATTTCTCGAACACTAGATTCTTCGAGCCTCGTACTCTTTCGTTGAGCTCGATCTTTGTCCCTCGAGCTCAAACTCGATCCATCCCGAACTCGGGCTTAAGGTGACCCTTCGAGTCCGAAAAATCGGTCATACCTGATTTCGACTGTATACAGTTATAAGCCCAAATACGTTCGAAGTGATATATTTGAATATATCATTACCTTAGATGTTGTCGTACAAAAAATTAGTTATTAATATGGTTAAGTAGTTTATTCAAGGTTCTAAAATATTTCTACTGTTTTCTTTCTTCTATTTTTTTAAAAAGATTTTGTACCTTTTTCCTACAAACTTCAATAAAAATAATAAAATTCACTATTAAATTTTTGGAGAACTCAAAATTTTGCGGCCTAAAGAAAACGATTTATTAGCCTCCACCTTTGTGCAGCTCCTGCATCTAATAAATCCTTTTCGTTGTTCAACAGTTTTGTATTTATCAGAAATCCAAATTGCTTTCCTTCCCCTAATACTCCATTTAACCACTACAAATATCATTCTCAATACTCAAAATTTCAATAAACTCATGACGGTGCAAATAGCTTGAAAATTGAGATAATTTTATTAGAGCAGGGAGGGGTTGAAAACAATTGAAGTCGATTACTTGACTACAATAGTTTTCACTTTCACAGCTTGAATTTTGAATTTCAGGTTCCTAATTATGATTCCAAATATAAATGTGTAAACTCGTTTTCTTTCGTCCTGTAAATTGATAAATCAAACAGTCTTATTACCTTCATTAAAAAAATAACATACTGTAAATTGAGATAAAGGAAAGGTAATAATAGTAATTATTGTCGGAGGAGGAGGGGAGGAGTGGTTCAGGAGAGAGTATAAAACCTTTCTCTAAGGTTATAGTTAGAGAAATATTGTTACTGAATAGTGCAGTGTTCAAATGACAAATCGCCGCCTCCCTTTTTATCCGCCTCCTTCTTTCTCCCACCTGTGGGATTACACTGGGTTTATTGTTGTTGTTTCCTCTATTCATGGACTACAGCCCCTACATTTCTGTATCATCCAAGAGCGATTATTACCAAACAATATGAAAAATGGGAGATCAGCTCACAATTACCTTTCATAATCTTCCAGCTTCCATGGTCTAAACTCTGATCGCCAAAGTCTATCAGTTCCCCAGAAATCGCATAAGAATGACCATTCTGCTTCTGCCTATTTAAAGACGATCATTGTGCTCCTGGTGGAAAAGTTTCATTTTGCTTGGACAAGAACTTGGTGCTAAATGAGCATTTCAGGCAGTAGTGATCCTGAACTTTCAGGGAGAGTCCAAATTTTGCCAAATTTGAATAGTTTACAGGACATAGATATGTTAATTACATGCGCATTCCAGTTCATCCAGGAAGTAAAAGTCGGTGAAATCCAGAACTTTTTCCTGGAATTTCATCTGCAAGTTCATCTGCTTGAGTGCTGTACGGATTTCTTGAATATTTGGATGAGAGATATCCCCTCCCAGAAAATAATGTACCTTATTTTCAATCTCCGTCCAACTATATGCCGGTTTCTTTTTGATGCCATGTTCTTTCATCAAGCCTCTCACTCTTGTAACCTCCTCCCACATACCTGCTTCAGCATATATATTAGATAACATAATGTAAGGCCCTGAACTATCACCACCTAATTCCATGACTTTCTCTCCAGAAAGCTGCCCTAGTTCTACATTGGAATGAGCGCGACAGCCAGCAAGAAGGGCACCCCAAGCAGCTAAATCAGCTTTAAAAGGCATCTCTTGTATAATGTTGTAAGCCTTGTCCAGCTGACCAGCTCGGCCAAGTATATCAATTAAACAAGCATAATGCTCCGGTCTTGGAGTAATTTTGTAGTTTTTTACCATTGAATCAAACCAAGAAATACTCTCACTAACCAACCCTGCATGGGCACAAGCAGATAATAAGCTGAGGAATGTTATACCATCTGGTTCACATCCTCTGAGAACCATTTGCTCCAAATATGCAACTGCTTTCGCATACAACCCGTGTTGGGCAAAGGCAGCAATTATAGTATTCCAAGAGACAAGGTCTGGACTTGTTATTAATTCAAAAGTCAACTCACACTCAAAAATGCTGCCACATTTGCTATACATAGTAATTAGAGCATTACATATGGAGACGACGGAGTCTACCCCAAATTTAATGACAACTGCATGAGTTTGTCTACCAACTAAAGGAGATGCAAGAGCAGCACATGCAGAAAGAACTGAAGCACATGAAGACTGATCTGGTCGAAGAGACACCCTAAGCATCTCAACCAGTAACTTGAGTGCGTCTTCATTTACTCCATTTTGTGCATAACCTGTGAAATTCCAACAGAATGAATATAGGAAAGTGTATTGGCACCTGAAAAACAAATTATGCAAAAAGCGACCACACATCCAATATGCTGATACTATTTTTTTCAATTGGAGAAAAGGGGTTTGAACTCTAATTTTCCCTTGCAAGAGAATTATCATTTATTAAGCTAACTCCTGGAATCGTAGTATGTTGGATGAATGCTATCCTCCAACATTACTTGAGTGCTCAAGAAACGCATTTAATTTTATACCACATAAGGTGATTTTCTGACATCCAATAGTTACTTGACCCAGCTATATAGTCACTCAGCTAACTACACAATAGAGGATGTTAGACTCAGAATAGTAAAGCTGAAGCAATGTTAGTTAAGCTAATAAAATGTCAAATCTAATTGCTTTGTAAATGTGTATACGGCGAATCCAGGGGCCCAATTTCCCCATCATAGAGTCATCTCGCGGTCATGCTCCTCGAAGCTCGAAGCCAAGGTCGAGACTCACCCTCGGGGGTGGTCAGGTATCGGTCCGGAGGGCATCGCGTTCCAACAGCTATAGCGGGCTACAACAGGCAAGAGGGGAGTTCCCAAGGCACAAGGCTTAATCTGACAAGGCTGACCTATCCGGGGCCTATTTCGAGATGTCATATCCAGCCATCCTATCTCCACGCCTTCACAGTTACCACATTTTGTACTATAGCGGATTTCCCTCCTATATAAAGGGGATCCCCATTACTTTGTAGTCTCTCGGCTGACGTTGCTCCAACTATTCTCCACAAGATCAATAATATTTCTCCCTCTCTTCTCTCTAACTTGTTCGTTCTTATTAGCTCGAGGTCACTCTTAACATTTATTGCTTTCATACTTGTTCTTCATTTATTGTTTGGTATTGGCCATAAAGAGCCTTGCTTGATCATATCTCAACTGTTATCCCATCCCGACTACCCCCGATAGCTCGAGACCGAGCTGAATATCGGCCCCGAGGCTCCTTCATCAACCAGTCCGAGGCTCGGGCGACAAGCCCCTGGGTTTGATTACTGCCCCGTTTCAGCTTGTATCTCTTCATTAAACTTCATACTCTTAGCTTCAACTGCTCTAACAACTAGCATAAAAATAGATCACGTATTTTTAGAATTTCATTTACAAATTTATTTGTTGTTACTATTTTCACGGTAAACAGTTTCGCGCCCATCGTGGGGCTAAAAATAATAGTGATTATTTTCTTGCTGGTTTCATTTCAAAAACGCAAATTATCTCTCACACTTTTTCTGGCCTAAGATCTTCGGTTTCATGACAGAGCGCCTAGCTCGGCGAGTAAAATGGGAAACCGGAACCTCGAAAACAACAGAGAAAAGGACACGATAGCCCTAGAGGCCGGTACACCACCGGAGCTAACCCGGACAGAAGGGAAGGTTCTCCAACATAACGTCCACACGATTATTGGGGGAACCAACGATCCCCAAGGACCCATGTTCAAACGAATGAGAATGTCCGCTATGGGAGAAGGACCGACCCGAAAACGCGTGCCCGAAGATACCCTTGTATTCAGCGAGGAGGACCTCGAGGCTACGATGGAACCGCACAACGACGCGCTAGTGATCTCGTTTCTCTTAAACAACACCAGGATAAAGCGCGTGCTCGTGGATCCAGGCAGCTCGGCCAACATAATTAGGTCAGAAGTAGTAGAACAGCTGGGGATGCTCAATCAAGTCGTTCCCGTCCCTCGAATCCTCCACGGCTTTAACATGATCGGCGAAAGAGATCACCCTCCTGATCAACACGTCTGGCGCAATCCAGAACATCGAGTTCCAGGTCATCGACGGCGACATGAGATACAACGCCTTACTCGGCAGGCCTTGGATACACAACATGAGGGCAGTGCCCTCAACCTTGCACCAGGTGATAAGGTTTCCCACGAGGGATGGCATCACGACCATACATGGAGAACAGCGGGCAGCAAAAGAAATGTATGCGGTCCACCATGAGACGCCAGCCTCCACACGCCCAGTCTCAGACAAGGAGGGAAGCATGCAGACCCTCAAAGACGACGAGGAAGACTTCTTCGTCCCCCGAACCTTCGTCGCCCCCGAGGAATCGGATGCGACCAGATCAACAGTCGAAGAGCTGGAGCAAACCGTTTAGATTGAGCACCTCCCGGATCGCAAGGTATACCTAGGGACGGGGCTGACCCCCGAACTCAGGACAGGGTTTATTCAATTTCTTAGAAACAATATCGACTGTTTCGCCTGGTCCAACCTAGATATGACAGGAATCCCGCCGGAAATAACCTCCCAGAGGCTGAGCGTTGATCCCAAATTCAAACCCGTAAAGCAAAAAAGAAGACGCAGTCCGAGGTAAAACATGCCTTCATCAAAGAGGAGGTAGCGAAACTTCTTAAAATTGGATCCATTAGGGAGGTAAAGTACCCCGAATGGCTAGCTAACGTAGTAGTAGTTCCAAAACAGGGGAACAAGCTAAGAATGTGCGTAGATTACAAAGATTTGAATAAAGCGTGCCCCAAAGATTCTTTCCCGTTGCCTAATATCGATCGTCTGATCGATTCTACGGCCGGCCACGAGACCCTCACTTTTCTCGATGCCTACTCGGGGTATAATCAAATCCAGATGAACCCCGAGGACGGGGAAAAGACCTCGTTCATCACGAAGCATGGTACATATTGCTAAAACGTAATGCCCTTCGGGCTAAAAACCGCGGGAGCAACATACCAGCGCCTAGTTAATAAAATGTTCGAACATCAAATAGGTAAATCGATGGAAGTATATATTGATGATATGCTAGTCAAATCCATGCGTGCGGGACCATTTGACCCATTTGCAGGAAACTTTCAACATCCTCAGAAGCTACAACATGAAGCTCAACCCCGAGAAGTGTGCCTTCGGAGTAGGTTCGGGCAAATTCCTGGGCTTCATGGTTTCAAACAGGGGGATCGAGATCAACCCCGATAAAATAAAAGCCATCGAAGAGATCACGGTAGTAAACAATGTAAAAACCGTCCAACGGCTGACGGGGAGGATAGCAACCCTGGGCAGATTCATATCAAGATCATCATACAAGAGCCACCATTTCTTCTCCCTACTCAAAAGAAAGAGCAGCTTCGAATGGACTCCAGAATGCCAACACGCCCTAGAAAAACTGAAACGGTACCTGACTAGCCCGCCTTTGCTGCACACACCCAAGGAGGATGAAACGCTATACCTATACCTAGCCGTGTCCGAAATAGCGGTGTACTCGTTCGAGAAGAGCAAGGTACGCAATTTCCTGTTTATTATGTAAGCCGAACCTTTGGGGACACCGAAACCCGATATCCCCATTTGGAAAAATTGGCTCTCGCACTGATAAGTGCCTCGCGCAAGCTGAAGCCTTAACTTTATGTCACTATATCTGTGTTCTGTCAACTTATCCCCTTCGGAGCGTACTGCATAAACCTGAGTTATCGGGTCGATTGACCGAATGGGCCATTGAACTTAGAGGGTATGACATCGAGTACCAACCTCGGACGGCCATCAAGTCCCAAATCCTGGCGGATTTCGTGGCCGATTTCTCGCCATCCCTCGTGCCCGAGGTAGAGAAAGAACTTTTATTGAAATCAGGTATGTCCTCGGGGGTATGGTCCCTGTTCACGGATGGTGCCACAAACATAAGAGGATCCGGACTCGGTATAGTCCTAAAGCCGCCCGTCGGCAGCATCATCAGACAATCCATAAAAACCGCAAAACTAACTAACAATGAAGGCGAGTATGAGGCTATGATTGCAGGTTTAGAATTGGCGAAAAGTTTGGGGGCCAAGACTGTCGAGGCAAAATGCAATTCGCTCCTCGTACTAAGCCAAGTGAACGGAAGCTACGAAGCCCAAGAGGACAGGATGCAAAGGTATTGGACAAAATCCAAATCACATTACGTCGCTTCAAAAAATGGACCTTAGTCCATGTACCCCGAGAGCAGAACAGTGAGGCCGATGCCCTCGCGAACATGGGGTCCTCTGCTGAAGAAGAAGAAGACCTGCTCCCCGGAGCTGTCGTCAAATTGTTCAAATCTGTGGTCGAGGAAGGTCACGCGGAGATTAACTCCACCAACCTGACATGGGATTGGAGAAATAAATATATCGTTTATCTAAAGGACGGGAAGTTACCCGCAGATCCAAAAGAGTCGACAGCCCTGCGAACCAAAGCAGCCCGGTTCTCGCTCGACGAAAATAGGGCTCTGTACAGGAGAACTTTCGATGACCCCCTGGCGGTATGCTTGGGACCGGACGACACAGATTATGTGCTCCGAGAGATCCACGAAGGCACCTACGGAAATCATTCCGGGGTCGATTCTTTAGTCTGAAAGGTGATCAGAGCGGGCAACTATTGGGAAAGCATGGAAAAAGACGCCAGGGAATTCATCGGAAAATGCGACAAGTGTCAGAGGTTCGCTCCCATGATCCACCAGCCCGGCGAGCAACTACATTCCGTTTTATCACCATGGCCATTCATGAAATGGGGAATGGACATCGTCGGCCCTTTGCTGACGGCGCCAGGTAAGGCTAGATTCATTCTATTTATGACTGATTACTTTTCAAAATGGGTGGAAGCGCAGGCCTTCAAAAAAATAAGAGAGAAGGAAGTCATCCATTTTATATGGGATCACATCATATGCCGGTTCGGGATCCCGTCCGAAATAACGTGCGATAACGGGAGGCAGTTCATCGAAAACAAGGTAACACAGTTCCTTGAAGACAACAAAATCAAGAGAATCCTGTCAATGCCATACCACCCGTGTTCAAACGGCCAGGCCGAATCGACGAATAAAACCATCATTCACAACTTGAAAAAGAAATTGGAGAGCGCCAAGGGAAAATGGAGGGAAACGCTGCCCGAGGTGCTGTGGGCATATCAGACAACTTCTAAATCGGCTGCCCGAGGTGCTGTGGGCATATCGGACAACTTCTAAATCGAGCACCGGGGAAACACCTTTCTCTCTAGTATATGGCGCTGAAGCACTGATACCAGTGGAAGTTGGGGAACCAAACGCCAGATTCCAGCACACTAATGAGGGCTCGAACAACGAGGCCATGACAACGGCCCTCGAGCTGCTCAACGAAAGACGAGAAGCCTCGCTGGTTCGGATGGCTGTCCAGAAGCAGAAAATCGAAAGATACTACAACAGAAGAACAAATCTCCGATATTTCGGGATCGGGGACTTGGTCCTAAGGAAGGTTACTCTCAACACCCGAAACCCTAATGAACGGAAGCTGGGCCAGAATTGGGAAGGGCCATACCGTGTCCTTGGGATAGTTGGCAAAGGATCCTATAAGCTTGGCACCATGGAGGGCGAACAGCTTCCGAGCAACTAGAATGTATCGATGCTTAAGCGGTATTGCTACTAGGGCGTCCGATTGCAAAATCCTGCAAATATCCTCGAGCAGACGTCGCACTCTTTTCCTTCGACCGAGTTTTTTATCCCGAAACGCTTTTTTACCGGTAAGGTTTTTAACGAGGCAACGTCCACGCATTTCCCGAGAAATGACAAACGAGGTTCCAATAGGAAATAATGTACCAGGCCAAACAGTCGAGCGAACCGTGTCCGCCTGAGCCAGGCTTACAGCAACCCAGCAACATGTATTTATGCCAAGAAATTAAAGAATATCTTTTCAACATCGCATACTCCAAAAAGGAAATTTCAGCATGCTCACGGCAGGGATCCCTCCACCAAATGCGTCCCGAAATACTCGGAGACTTAGCGTCAACAATTTGGCACCCGCACGACCCCAGGGTCGGAACTCCGGGCTCATAAAGCCGCAACAAGGTAACTCCGAGCTCTCGAATAACGGCCTTCGAGCCTAAGCAAACTCGATGACTCGGAGACTGTCGCCAATCGTCGTACACTGGAAAACCCGAGGCCGTAAGACCCCGAGCGGACGGACTCGGTATAACCAGATTTATTCTACATAGCAACAAAAACTGTAAGACCTCAACAGGCATGACAAACTGTAAGACCTCAACAGGCATGAAAATTTGTAAGACCTTACTACAGGCATAAAACGACTACGGCCAAACACATACGACTACGGTCAAAACGGCTGCACCATCCAAATTAACGCGACTCGGGGACACCCGACTGTCACTAACAAAATCGCACGCCATTACTTCGAATATATTTCGAAAAGAACCGGTTAAAACAGGCTTCCCTCAACAGGCAAACAAGCTTCGACCATGTCAGCTCCAAATCACAAGGTTTCAAGCTACCCAACCTACGAGCTAAAAACCTTCCGAGGTGCTCGAACATCACCGCTAACGACTTGAAATCGAGGTTCTTCCTAAACCAACAATGGGTCAGGCAAAATCATTTTAAAAGGACCTTAACGAGAGGAAAACAAAGCCTACAAAATGCCCACGGGCAAAAGCGTAAGAGCCACTGTCGCCAGCCAAACGATCCTCCGGGCCGCACACTAAAAGTTCTCAACGACCAAAGAGCGTAAGAGCCACTGTCGCCAACTTGAAAATTGAAAACTTGAGGATTAAAATGAGCTCGAGTCGTAACCCGATTCAGAGACCGGATCCAAAATAGTTAACTACACATGCCTAAGGGCACAGCGTAAGTTCCATTGTCGCCAACCAAACGAGTCTCCGGGCCACACACTCAAAAGGTCGTTTCGACCCAAGGCGCAAGAGCCATCATCATCCGCCCATGCAGGCACGAAAAAGCTTGAGGGTCAATTGAAGCTCGAGTTGCAACATGACTTGGAGACTGAACCCAAAAACAGGCAAAATACTAATACCCAAGGGCAAGGGATGAGAGCCATCATCACCCGACCGTGCAGGCACATGAGATTGAAGATCGAGTAGGCTCGAGAAAAAACTCGACCCGGAGACTCAACACAAAACAATTGGGCAAAATTGCAAGAGCTCTTGCGGCAGTTCACACTGAAGGCCGCATCGACCAGCCGTGTGACAACTCTCAAGCCAGCCCGAACGGGCCACGGCGCTATATCGCGGGTCTAAGGTTCTTTCGCCAATTCTTGCTGAATTCAAAGTAGAAAGGGGAATAAGGGAAACAAAGCCGCAGGATTCTCTTTATACATATGCCAAAATAAAAGTACTATGTACAAATAGGGAGATCGACAGGAAAGAACAACAAAGAACCTAATCTATTGCCGAACCGGCAGCCTCAATAGCTCCCCAAGGGTTGCACCCAGGCAATTACGAGTCCCCCGACGGCCCCTTCTCAACGGCGTCCTCTCTCCGGGGATCCACCCCCATTTTTAAACACTACTCGAGCTGCCTTCCAATGCGCCCCCAATGGTCTGCTTTCGGGAACTCGGCCAGGCACGATTCGCGGCTCGAGGTAAAGTCGGGCCAGCCCCCTCAAACGTCCTCTCAACGCAAGAATCTGTGATGACTGCTCCTCCCCCATGCAAAGATACAAGCGCCTCGGCCTCAGCTTTGATCCGAACTAATGCGGCCACCAGTTCGGAATGGAGGCTCTTATACTTGTCACTATCCTCCTTCTCCTTCGCGTCCTGGAGTTGACGCTCGATCAAGGTAACTCTCCCCTGAAGGTTGTCCCTCTCGGAAGCCATCTCGCTCACGTGCCGACTAAGCTCGGAGATTTCAGCATCTCTGGCCCGAAGCTCCCCTCTCAGCAGGGCATTCTCGTTCTCAAACTACAAAAATCAAGGCCCGAGAAGTTAGAAGCAATGAAATCTCACAAGGGCTCAAGTAATAGTAAAAACAAGGGATGAATAACCTGCTCGGTAAAATAGGCTTTCTCGCGTTCGCAACGGCTCACCTCATCCTGATACTGGGCGAGAGCCTGGTTATAAAGCATTTTTGCCTGAAACCATATAAAGAGACAAGTTAGAAGAACAAAGGCCGGAGCGGCCCAAAGCGGCGAACAAGGTTAGCAGGAGTTACCCGCTCACAAAGTCTGCCCATCTCGCCAAAAATGGATGAAGCATCGACCTCAGAACTACCCTCGAGAACGGTCGCCGGCCTCTCGAGTGCATCTCCGCCTTTGACCAATGCTCCTGCCTCAGAAGGCTCCTTGCGAGGGGAATCTTGCACTTCGTAAGATGGAAGGATCTCCCCTTGAAGAGAATCGACAACAATCAACGGGCTAGCAGGGTCAGCCAAAATCTCCGTCCATTGTTCACCTTGGGTCCCAGATCGAGGCCCCTCCGAACTGCCTGCGAAGGGCGTCCCAGCTCGAGAAGAACTCCGGCCACCTGCCAATTCAAGGGCAGTGCTCGATACCCCATCCATTGCCTCACCGCCACGAAGTTGGGCCACGACGGCATCAGACTCCTGTCCGGGAACATCCATCCCCACGGCCCGAGGATCGATCAAGTCCAAACGCTCTTCGGGAGTTGCCGGGAAGCTGCTTTCTCCCTCACCTTCAGCACGGGGATTTCCCGTCGCCTTGGAGGACGGAACTGCTGGGTCAACCTTAGAATCCTCCACCTTGGCCCTTTTGGGCTCCGGTGGCCCAACGGATAGACTCCCTGCCTTTTCTTCTCCTCGCCAAACACCAGAGCGTCCCCTCCAACGGACGGTGCCTCCCTCGTCAATGGGATTTCTCCCAGACCTACATGGATGCAGAGGTTAAATGCGAAGGATGGAGAAAGCTACTAACAGCAAACTGCGTCAAAAATACACGGATGCATCAAGGCTCGAGGCTCACCATGGTCTTTGGCTTCCCACCGAGCTCGGGATAAATTTCACCACGCTTGTTCGATATACGGACAAACTGAGTATAAACGACCAACCCAACCTTGGAGATCCGACACCGCGCCAGGGTAGATCGCTACGGCTGAAAAGACAAGAAAAACAGAGTTAGACGCATAGGGAAATATCGCCAAGAAGGAGCAAAGACACCACGTTTACTTATGCCCGACGTTCCACTTTTCAGGGAATGACATCTTATCCACTGGAATCAGGTCAGACGCCCTCACTCGGACGAATCGGCTTAACCATCCCTCGTCCCCGAACTCCTCGATGCAGGCAAAAAGGGATCTCGGGGCTCGGCAACGAAGCTTGATTAAGCCCCTGCGAAGAAGTCGGGGACTATACATCCGGATTAGATGGTTCAGGGTGAAGGGCATTCCCTCTATCATGCTCGAGTAATGCCTGATCATATAAACCACGCGCCAGAACAAAGGATGAACTTGACCCAAAGTTACCTGATAACTCCGGCAGAAGTCGAGAATCACAGGGTCGATCAGGGGCGAGGATGACTCCACCGGCCCCAAGGTGAATGGGTAAGTATACACACTCAGAAATCCGGCTCATAGTAATATCTTCCTCCCGAGCGGGAATCTCCATGAGCACGGTATCCCCCCAACGACAGTCGGCCCTTACTCTTTCGATATCCGTCATAGAGCTGATATACCGAGTTACAGGCTCGCGGCGCCCTGACTTCGAGGAAAGTCTCTCGACCCTAAAATCAGAAGTCATCACAAGGATCCTGGGACACACTCCTCGACACAGGGGGAAGTGGCCCGCAACCTCCTGGGAAGCAGAAGTGGAAATTTTCGCCATCCTTGAGAGAATCTGAAGGAAGAAGAAGAAGTGGTTGCGTTCTTGAAAAAGAGCAAGAACGAGGGAAAAATAGACCTTACTAGGGGGTTTTTGGCACGAGATGGAGTCTAGAAAGGAAGAGGTGAGTATTTATAAAAGCGTCGTGGATACATTGAAGGAAGCCAACCGCCGCAGTCAATGCGAAAAACCTGCAAGGACAGCACGCATGGTGCACCTTGGCATCTCGTAGCCGTTTGCAAGAACACCAAAGGAAGCAGGAGTTCAGGACCGTTTCTTATCATATCCTGCCGCTTTCACTCTAAGAAACGCGGAGACTATCTGTATACGGCGAATCAGGGGCCCGATTTCCCTGTCATAGGGTCGTCTCGCGGTCATGCTCCTCGAAGCTAGAAGCCAAGGTCGAGACTCACCCTCGGGGGTCGTCAGGTATCAGTCCGGAGGGCATCGCGTTCCAACAGCTATAGTGCGCTACAACAGGCGAGAGGGGAGTTCCCAAGGCACGCGGCTTAATCTGACAAGGCTGACCTATCCGGGGCCCATTTCGAGATGTCACATCCAGCCATCCTATCTCCACGCCTTCACAGTTACCACATTTTGTACTATAGTGGATTTCCCTCCTATATAAAGGGGATCCCCATTACTTTGTAGTCTCTCGGCTGACGTTGCTCCAACTATTCTCCACAAGATCAATAATATCTCTCTCCCTCTCTTCTCTCTAACTTGCTCGTTCTTATTAGCTCGAGGCCACTCTTAACGTTTATTGCTTTCATACTTGTTCTTCATTTATTGTTTGGTATTGGCCATAAAGAGCCTTGCTTGATCATATCTCAACTGTTATCCCATCCCCGACTACCCCTAATAGCTCGAGACCGAGCCGGATATCAGCCCCGAGGCTCCTTCATCGACCAGTCCGAGGCTCGGGCGACAAGCCCCTGGGTTTGATTACTGCCCCGTTTCAGCTTGTATCTCTTCATTAAACTTCATACTCTTAGCTTCAACTGCTCTAACAACTAGCATAAAAATAGATCACGTATTTCCCGCCAAACACTTTTTTAGCAGTTGATTCAATAAAATTTTGAGCTTTCATAGCACTCCAAATCCAGATGCTTCAGCTTGTATTTAACTGATATTTTGGACCAGAATCAAGTGAATACAGTGCAGGAATACTTAGGCCATTCATCAAATTAATTTAAACAGTAAAGGGTGTCTATCTCATCATAAATTAGATTGATTCAGTTCAATAAAATCTTAAAGTTACTAAGTAAAAGATTATGGTGCACTTGCCTGACAAGAAGTGAACACAACTCTCCAGTTCTATGCTCAATTACCGTAATCACATTACATATGAAAATAATGAATCATCACTGTCTTTAATTATCAACTTAATGAACCACGATAAAAGAAAAAAGAGAATCAACCACAGGGATCACACTATCTAAATCTCGAAAATCATACTTTACATACCTGAAATCATGGCATTATAAGCAACACTATCTTTACATAGTATTCCATCAAACAAAATCCTTCCTTCCTCCACCCGTCCCTCCTTGCAATACCCAATTACCATAGCTGTAGTCGCAACAACATGCTTATTCTTAGCTGGCATCTTTTCAAACAACTCTTTTGCCTTATCGAAACACCCGTTCTCTACATACCCATTAATCATCACAGTCCAAGAAACCTCATTTTTTTGTGGCATACGGTCAAAAAGTGACTTTGCCTTGTCAATCTCACCTTTCTGCGTATACCCATCGATCATTGCAGTATAAGAAATCACATTCTTTCTAGGCATCTCATCAAACAACCTCGCCGCCGCCTCCACCATACCATGTTTAACATAACCCGAAATCATTGCATTCCACGATGCAACATTCTTCTCAGGCATAGTGCTAAAATATAAGTAAGCATCATCAATGCTATCATTTTCCACGCAACCTGCGATCATAGAATTCCAAGACACTACAGTCCTCTCAGGCATTGATAAAAACAGTTTCTTTGATTCACTGAGACACCCATTTTGCCAGTAGGCTGTAATCATTGAATTCCAAGAAACAACATCTCTGTGTAACATTTCATCAAACACCTTCTGAGCAGATTGGAGTTTACCTTCTCGTGCCAGCTCATTGATCCTGATGTTGCAGTTGTAGACAACCTGAGGTGATTTGGAGGGTTTGCTCGTGCGGCGGGAAATATAACGTTCAAAGCTATGGCAGCAAGGGAGGTTTAATGGTATGAAAGTTTTGAGCTTGTAGCTCAGGAAATGGCGAACAAACATTAAAGATAAGGATATATGTAGAAATGTTGAAATGGAACCACCTATTGCATGGGGCAGCAATTAATCAGTAGTATATTTGGGCTAATTAATCAGCTCTTTAAGCCAGTTGGTACTGTAATTAGGGGAAAAATTTGAAGGACAAATATCACTCAAGTTAATGAGATAGAGGCGTTGTTTTGTATTTTTTTGGCTTAAGAACTTTTGGCAAAAGTCCTATAGAGTTATCAATCTGGTATCCTTGAAAGTAACTTGAAATTCTTACAGCTTGTTTGGATGGTTGATACCTATGGTTTCATAACATATCGTACCTTATTGTAATATATTGTACTGTATCGTATGATGAATATAACATTTGGATAAATTCTATTGTTTGTCAATCACTCTATGATATCTCGCACCAGCAATGCTCAAACTCTCTTTTCAGAGTTATTCTTTTCCCCAAAATCCGTGGTACATCCTATATACTTTACGTCATCTATAGGAGTACTACTACGGGCTCTTGGTAGTTTATGGTTCTCAAACCCGTTTCTGTGAGTTTATTTGATTCAGGAGACACTCATATTGTCAATAGACTGTAATCGTTGAATTCCAATAAACCACATCTCTCTCGGTAACATTTTATCAAACACCCCGCGCAGATTGGAGTTTACCCTCTCGTGCCAATGCATTGAGATCTTGATGTTCTAGCCTTGTGCCTCCAAGGATAGAAAGTAAGAGCTTGTGTCCTCCTATTTAAGATAATTCCAATTCTACAGAAAATGAGATTTTCTGTAGGATATGACTTATATGGATGTTGTGTTTCTTTGGCACTCCTTATGACATTGCCACACAGCAAAATAGTGCAGTTTCATTCTCTGCATAGTCCTACGCTCAAACTTCCCCGAGTATAAGATAAAACAAAAAACATATGTACCATCTACCTTTGGGATAATTTTGTACACGTCTACAATTCCACTCATATGTAACACCTACACCTACACCTACACCTACACCTACCTTTGGGATGATTTTAAACAAATTTCAAGTGCCACACTCACAGAGACGTGGATAGCACGAAGTTAGCTCTCAGATTTAAGAGCCTGCCAGATATGTTGCGTAGGTAGATTTTATGAATCCATCTCGTAAGAATTAGGCTAAGAGAGTCCAATACTTTGCGCATTAAGAAATGATGACAAGGCAACTTATTATAAAAAGGGTCAACTGAGGATCCCTTTGACATGCTTTTAAAGAAGCTACATGGACAAAAAACCCTTGTGCCAATGCCACGTTCGACTATACCAGGAAAGTTGCAACGACCAATGCATCAGCACTCTTAAGGCGTCGGATGCCTCTGCCAATGTCAACAAACATTTAACACCAAACTCCAATTTGGCCCTAAAAATATCATTGCAATGCTAACAATAAGACTATGAAGTGAAAGATAAGATGCAAATACCAAACAGTTGAACTAAACATTAGATGCAAATTCTGAAACGTGTTCAACACCAGTGGTGTGACAACAAAACATTAGAAAGATTCAACAAATACTATGCTTCTCCACTTCCCAAAACAGAACAACAATTACAGCACACCTCCATCCACCACACAAAATAAGATCAACATAGCATATCATCCCTATTACTAAATTTTAATACCATCATTGTCTTATAAAAAAAAAAAAAAGATCTAAAAGCACCACCAAAGCTACCACACTTGATCAAATTAAGCACGCTCGCCCCTGATACGCCTAGCAAGCTGAATGTCCTTTGGCATGATAGTGACACGCTTGGCATGAATGGCACAAAGATTTGTGTCCTCAAAGAGACCAACCAAGTAAGCCTCAGCAGCCTCCTGCAGAGCCAACACAGCATGACTCTGGAAACGCAGATCAGTCTGAAACCAAAGAAGCCACACAAACAACCAGTCAATCACCAAGTAAACCATTAAAGCTACATCCCAAGACAACATAGCAATGTAGAATCAAAAACAGATTATAAACCACCACCATATTTACCTTGAAATCCTGAGCAATTTCACGAACAAGCCTCTGGAATGGGAGCTTCCTGATCAGGAGCTCAGTACTCTTCTGGTACTTACGGATTTCACTGCAGAATGTAAGAAAGAATAATTGATCATATGCAAATTGGGCATACACAACTCGTATTTTACACAAGATGTAACTTACCGAAGAGCAACAGTACCAGGGCGGTATCTATGAGGCTTTTTCACTCCACCAGTAGTAGGAGCAGACTTACGAGCAGCCTAATTCAAGTACCACACAAAATTAGCTACCAAACAGAACATAAGGTTACAATTTCATATACAAACATTTTTAAGGAAAAACTGACCTTAGTAGCAAGTTGCTTCCTAGGTGCCTTTCCTCCGGTAGACTTACGAGCAGTTTGCTTGGTACGAGCCATCTGAAATGCCACAACCAACAATTTAACATAACTAAAACAAAAGGTTCAATTTTCCCTAATAACTTGAACTATAACACAAAAAACTCCCCCAAAAAAAAACATATACTATGATCTAGCAACTTAAAGCTGTACCTAAGAATTTCTGACAAAGAAAAACAATAATTTCACCGAATTACAACGAAAGAATCAATTTGCACTTATTAACTCCAACCATAACATGAATACCAAAGATATGTTCAATTTATCTCTAGTAACCTAATTGTGTCTCCGAATTTATGACAAAGTAACAAAAAAATTCACATATTTATGACGGAAGACTTAATTCCAGATATATTCATGAGATCCAACATTTAATCAAAAGCCTATCATGAGAGATTATCAGAAACCCTAAACCCTAGAGATTATAGACAGATCAATCATTCTATAAATTAAATAAAACCTAAATGATATTAAAATGTTAATAATAAATGAAATACAAAGAATAATTCAAAAATTAATGGCGCGGAAAAGAAAAGGCAAAAAAAATAAAAAAAAAAAGGAGATAAGATAATTTACCTTCTCTGTATTCTATTCTATTCTCCTTCTTCTTCTTTCTTCTCTCTGCTTTTGTGGAGCGAATGCGAAAGGTTCAAAGTATTATAGGTTGACAGCTATATATATTTTTGTGGATGTAGGCGATGGATAAGATCGGACGGTTGAGATTATCTATCCGTGTGCTTTCTTGGGAGAATATCGAGGGTTATAAAAGGTGGGTGTTGTGTTTTCTCCAGCTCTTTGGACGGTTGAGATTCTAAGTTAGTGGTTGTTCCCGGATCGAGAGGACTGAATACTTGATTCTTATTGGTTGAAATTGTTAAGTGGTGTTTGATTGGGGTATTTTCTTACTTTACTTTTGCTTTTGGGCGGTTAACTCCACAAACAAGATAATAGGATTAATGTAGTACTCTCTCTGTTCACTTTTACTCGGTATTTTTTGGCTTTTTATGTTCCTTAAGAAATAATAAATAAAATATATAATTTATCATAATATCCATATTAATTGATGTATATTTTATTGGATTTGAGAAAATAATTTGAAATGAGTAATAAATAATGTGTTATAATAAGAAATTTTTTTTGTCTTCTGTTGATATGCGTAAAATGACAAGTAAAAATAAAAATTTATTTTTAGTATACATGTCAAGTAAAAGTGAACGGATGAAATATTTAATATTTTTTCGGTGATAACAGCAAATTAGGGGGAAGGGTATATTTGAGTTGCTTCTTCCCTTCAAATTCATGTTGCCTTAGATAACAGTAATGTTCGGGTCAATTTGTTTATGGACCTCACTATATTCATCGTTTACTGATCACTAGACTATTCTGTAAGATCGTTTGGTTGGGAAATAAGTTATCTCGAGATTAGTTATTCTGAGATTTATTATTACACCCTTCAATAGGGATAAAAAATATTACAATCCTGATATAACTAATCTCTAATCTCAGGATTAGTTATACTCCAATTTTATCTCAACCAAACATGGAATTAACTCATTTCAAATGTTATCTCGGGATTAATTATCCACTATTCTTCATGCCAAACGAGCCCTAAAAGCTATGAATACTACTTCGTTTGAGTTGAATTACATCCACCTTCGCACGGCCAAAAGCTCCGCAACATATTGGAGAGCTTTTAGATCCCGCCTAAAACGCTCATTTTCCTAGAGTTCCGAAGTGATTCTCATTCTCACCGCATAAACTCCTAAGATGATTGTGGTATTGTTTTTAGTGGCATATTGTGAAGCATAGAATTCAAATTCATCATGTTCATATTTTAGTTGTGCCTTGCAACAAGACAACAACATGTATCATTAAAATGGGCGAATTGAATTGTACCCTGCATCATTGAAATGTAATATTCCCAAATGCAATTCCTTCCAGACTCCAGTCAAGTATCTTAGCTACCCATATTATGTTGTACAATAACATCATTTCTATTATCCACCTTATGTGTTGGTATCTCTCTATGACAATGTTTTAGAAGATATACCATTGCACCAGTTAACTCTGTATACATAAAAATAGCTTCCAACTAATTTCTAAAAGAAAACATCTCACTATGTTTCCTATTATCCCTTGAATTTTTGCCTCAAACTAGGTGGGTATCTGTATTGAGTGGTTAGCAAAAGAGAACTTCCAAATCTACAACACTTGAGAAAACCCTGAGACTCATGGACAAGAGCAAAAACTATTTTCTTGCGCCACAAAATTATTAGATAGTCCCCTGTGGCTGTTAAAACACAGAACCTCGCCAGTTTCTCGTTCAATCAAAAAAAAAAATTGGAAGAGAAGTTGCTCAACAAATGATTGAAAAATACTGCCTACTTCTATATTACAGGATGGTATGAACAAATTAGTACAAATTCCTGTAGAAACTAAAACAGAAACCAAAAACCCAAGTAACCCTCTTGTATCCAACAGCGACTGTATCACCAACCAAAAGCTTGCTATCATTCTATCAAAAGATTAAACAATGAAGAAAATCCCCAATTTCTGCACATGAAATGAGAAGATATTGCTGTAAACTAAGTAAACCCATCACCTAAAAGAATGCCTTTTTACTTCCAGCCTGGACTTGGGTTACCAATGTGTCTTTCTTAATCAAAACGCCGACCGGTAAGTTTCAGGTTTCTCTATACCCATTTTGTGGTGCAATCTTTTGTACATCATAAAGGGAGCATAGGTTTCACGTTTCGAATGCACAAATGCTAATCAATTACTATTATTCAAATCGAAAACAATCTGAAACTTGTAGAAGCTTTGCAAGTCGTCTGATAGCTGATTGCACAGTTTCAGAGTTTGGTGAGAATGTATCAGGAAGCTTTGGTAGACAAGCAGGCAAATACTGATCTTCACGTTCCTGCAAGCAAAATAGAGCGAGCACAGCACGGCAGAATATGAATCTGCACAAGAGGAACAAAGCATGTGGTTAATATCCAAGAAGGCTCCTAAGGTGACTTGTAACTGAAGAATTTACTTGATTGGTACAAACAGAAAATGCTTACCTGAGAATAAGCCGTCTCAGAAATGGATCAGAAAGAACTTGAGCCCAAACCAAATCTAGGCTAGTCGATGTACAGAGGTTTACTTCCCACTCTGCAAATGCAGTTGAGATGATGCCATCAGCCTCATCAGCACAATCCTGAAGAGCAAATTACCAAGAAAGTTAGACCGAGTTACAACTGCTCAGTAAAGAAATTTGCGTCACGGTCTACTTACCATATCCTTATCAGAAGAGACAAGGCCAACCAACTGGCAGAAGGCCTGTAAGGGAGCAGCCAAGAACAAGGTGAACTGACTTCCAGATTGTGTTACATCAGTACCTGAATTCTTGAATGATGGCCTCAGGGGAGAGAGAAATAGAGCACTTTTTTCTCCTCTTTCTGCCCCATGTAGAACCTGGAGAGCAATTGGAGATGTATCAGCAACGAAACAGTCCTCTTCTAATGATAATTTTCAAAATTGAACTTGCGAATAAATAAGTCATACATGAAGTGCAATATTTACAACAGTAGTTTTCCCATAACCCCAATAGATGAGAACAAACAGCTAATCCACACTAATTGACATTTGGTAAGAGGCAAAATTGATCTCTGAGTAGCTAAAAAAACTGTACTTCATAAAGTGGGGAATACAAGCAACTATAGATTTGGAAAAATTAGACTCCCTTCTTTAACAGCATACCACTTCTAGATGAGTCGGATTCACATAATTCAACAAAAGCAATCAAGAAAAAAAAAGCACAGAATTATTGGCAATTCAGAAGTTCAACATGTTATCAGGCACAAAAAGGTGTCAATCAGAAGAAGACAGTACAATCATTCAAAGGTCTCAGGATATGTAGGGATTTGGAAATCTTAGACATGTGTAGCTCAGGTAAGGACTCTCCGGATAAGCTAACAGGGTAGTGAATGAAACTGAATCCTGACAGAAAAAGTGCAGGATTCTCTTTGGCTTTTCATGCCTCTCTTCCTGCACTTCCCACTACAATTTTATCAATTGATTGTAATTTATGAAAGCAAAATACTCCTGGGGAACAGCTAAAGCACAATCTGAAGAAGGATAGATTATATATAACACATGTTACCACCGAACCAGCCCAAACATGTATTCCACTTATTCTCTTGGGAGCAAATGAGAGTAAGCTAGCTTTTTACTGGACAACCACTCCATAGTTTCATAACGTATGTTGACACAATCTCATTATATGCTTAGTGTGTTTTGCCTGGACAATATGCCAGATTAATCCATAAGAAGCTGCGCTAGTGCAAAGTTTTTCTCGCTGCAATTGTGTTACATAAGAATCAACACGCCAAGATATTTCATTTTGTTTTCTCAAAAGCATTACACATTTTTTAGACAACAACTAGAATCCAAAACACATTGGAATCTGTGTCTTACTCAAGGACAGGTCATCATGGTTTAATGGGTTAGACACAGTTCTGACAAACCTGCCTTGAATGCATGGCTGTTGTCACTATCAATTATCAGGAATAGAGGTCTTCGTGTGAAAGGAATTAGATCTCCTGGATAGAGGTTATTTGAACCTGCAAAAATACAAAAAGTAAATGTAACCTAGTTGGGTTTAGAACAATTTGAGATAATCATGAACCAATTTATGGACAACAACAACAACAACCCAGTAAAATCCCACAAGTGGGGTTTGGGGAGGGTAGTGTGTACGCAGGCCCTAACCCTACCCCGAGGGGTAGAGAGGTTGTTTCCGGTAGACCCTCGGCTCAAGAGGTAATGCATTTACGCACAGTTAATAATTCCATACTTAAAGTTCAGTCAATAAAACTGTTCATTGACGTAAGATTGAGTTTTAACTTGCAATCTTCAGTTTTTAGTTTAAACTCTCAAGGTCAACTACTAAACCAAGATGAACACATAATGTCCTATTAATTCAAAGGAAACACGAATTCAAACTATAACATATCCAAAAGCCTTGAAAGAGGAGATTATCAGACTAATGCACATAAATTTATGGACTGCACATAAATTAAGTTCTGATGGTGTACCTCCACTTCTGCTAGGACCTAAGCACAAACAATTCTCAAAATATTGACCCGTATCTCCATTGGTGTTGATATAATTTTCATGTAAAGCGCCCTTCTGTTCATAAGAAGTACGAGAAAGAGCAATGTTCTTTGAAGATTTTCTAGAACTTGAAGAGCTTTCCGTGTGAGAGGCGGTACTGGGATTTGTATTTCCTGGAAATCAATACAGAACTGAGATTTCTGCCACAATGAGGATATTGAAGCAGCTAACCTGCTGTTTCCGTTAAGGGAAAAAAAGAAGGTCGCTAACCTGATGCAGAAATATATATTAATACCACACTCTCTGGAGGAAGCTCCTCACACATTGTAGCGATGACCTGCAGGTGCCAGAACAAGACCAACTAAGGATACACACTAATAGCGTCCAAATGTTAAGGAGGAGTGCCAGAAGCAATTACTCGGATCCTATGTTATTCCATATTCGACGTAGATATGGGCAGGGTTCAACCATTAATTAGAATGTCCTAAATATTGTGGTTTAGGTGCAAAGAAATCATCATTAACATCGAGTGTTCAGGCAACATATGGTGGGCGACATAAGCTACAAGAGTACTACTAAGAGATTTCAAATTTTACTCTCCATGTGTAGTATTGTATTACCATGTGCCTCTAAGTTCAGTTGTCCAATTAGTTCCCAACACAGGGAACCAAATAACTTAACCAATAAATCAATCATCAAAGATGAGTTTCCACATTCCCCTTTAATTAATCAGAAGCAGTATTTCATTATATGACTCCTTAGATATAGATTAATCAGAACAGCAACACAGAGTAAACATAACAGAACTCACAGATATCAATAGCGGAACAGAAGGACGGTAAAGAACAGCCTTCTTGGGATTTGGAGGCAAAGCTGGATCCATCATCTCAGCAGCCAAGTTTATATCTATCAGTCCAGAAGTTACAGATTGGTCAGTAACAGCACCATTCTCTCGTGGTTCAACTGGACTTCTTTGGTAGAAAGATCCACTGGGTTCCCATTCCAAACATTGCAGCATTCTGTAAGTGTCCAGTGTTAATTCTGCAAATTTGACCTGAAATAAAAGTGAGGAAAGGTTAATTGTGCATTATAATTGAGCACAACTGAACACTGAAGTATGAGGATGTCGTCGATACCTCACTTTTGTGATAACTTGTCAGAAGTGCATCTCGAAATTTTAGCACCTTCTTAGCATGGAAGCGAGCTACATATGGACGAGATGACGGATGTGAATCAAAGAGAGCACAATATCGTAGAGGCCTGGCATCTGGAGATGGAGAATCAACTCTTGTAAACCTAACAATTTCTTGCACCACCAGTCTCCACTCTTTGAAGTTAGTACCCTGTGGTGAAATCATTTCTACAGTTCATCTTATGGAAAGAGATACAGAATTTCTGTTCTAATATAGATAGTAAGTACAGGGCTACAGTAGCCGAAGCATCACTTTATTCTTTAATGGAATAGGAAGATGCAAAGGTGCTCCAAGCACAATCAAGTAACTTCAACTTCAAGCAACTTCTCTACCCGAGATGCATAGGATATATGAAAAGAAAAGGAAATCAATGGGTAGTTAGTTCAGTGCTCAACACTACACTTCTGCAGATAGTTCCAGAACCTATCTCCTCTGTATTCTGCGAAGTGCAAATCATATGAT
The DNA here is from genome assembly GCF_000393655.2 of Nicotiana sylvestris. NCBI lineage: Eukaryota > Viridiplantae > Streptophyta > Magnoliopsida > Solanales > Solanaceae > Nicotiana > Nicotiana sylvestris. The sequence goes on from NC_091061.1 coordinate 172,319,824, forward strand.
TGCTCAAATGTTCATGAAGTGGACGGGCATAACAAATCTTGGGTTCACACTCAGAGATTTAGAAGATAATATGCAGAAAATCTTGCTTAATATATGACCCTTGTTTCTTTAGGAGCATGTAAACCATATCCCTAGACACACTTCAATTTTGATTTTGAAGTAACGAGCACTACCATCAATAGAGCAGCATACAACTCAACCAAGATTCTTAATGTCTCTCTCTTTATATGTATATTTTTTTAATGACGATGGTATCTAGGCCAGCTTGCGCGCACGTCGATTATTCCACGGGAAACCAAGTGCTTGCTACCTCCCACCATACAGGTACTGGATACTGCCCTCGAAGGCTTAGGCAAATGGAAATAAATCCCCTAGTGTTTTTCGCCGCCGCTGGAATTTGAACATATACATATATATGTGGATATATACACAAATAATGTGTGTTTATATATACAAACACTAAATATATATAGAGAGAGAGAGACACACACATATATACATACACACATGTGTGTGTGTGTACGGATGAGTAGCTCTTAGTCTCTATTTTTTTGGTAACCGAGAAAACCCAGAAACTAGTGTAGCACAGTCCACAACTCGGTGGATAATAGGACCACCCATCTACCCTTCTTTGTTTAAATACAAGCTTTTTTATTGCAATGGCAGGGTTCGAATATGTGACATGTGCCCAACTGACGCATCACGAATTGCACTCTTACTAGACTAAAGCCTTTAGCCGTAGTCTCTATATTTGTTCACACTTCACATTGTACAACATGTAAGCAAACAAAGAGAATATGCCTTGACACCAAATAAAAGGCAAAAGAATGCGACGAAACAAGTCACCAGTTGCTTGCGCAAGGTTCACCATCCCTAGCGCACCTCCCTCCAAAATTCATAAATACCAACCTTATCCGCCTTACAATGGTGCAGGAAGATGTAAGTTAAGTATTAAAGAAAGATTGATGAGTTAATGCATTTTGTCATTCACCCTTATGTGTTCCTTCTACAGTAGAAGGTACAGGGGCAATTAGCACTTTTTGGCAATTCAGCTAAAATAAAACCACTTTTGTAGAAGACACCAAGGTAAATAGCGTAGAATTGTCAATGATTTAGGTCTGAACACTAAGAAAGTCTTATCCCAGCTCAGCTCCGGAAGAAGTCATGGTATATTAATCAGTAAGAAAAAGGTCATTCCACCTGAAACTTATCTCAGTTTTTTCACAGATTGACCATTCTTTACTATGACCAATAACGACAAGTTCTCCATCACTAAAACACAAAAAGATGGTCCAGAGAAGCCATACTACATGTGTCAATTGTTACATGTTCTCAGTCACTGCAACCAAAAACATGATACATGGCAGAGCTTAGTCTAGAGAAGATATATTACATGTCTCAATAGCTCAGGTTACAAATTCCAGAATTTTGGCGTGTATTAAATTTGCTTTACTATCTGTATGCGCCCCCCCCCCCCCCCCCAAAAAAAAAAAATCATTTACTATGGTAAGGAGCTAGAAGAGGTGCCTAATTTACTAGATTAAAGAGACTCTCGCTTTCCAAGCAGAAGGAACGTAGCAAACTCAAGTGATCTACTGAAAAATGTTTTTAAAACTATGTCAATTCTTCAATCTGACGGGTAAATTTGTGGATTTCATCATACATCTGATAAATTCCTTTTCTGGACTTCTCACCAACAGTCTGACCAAAGCTAACTTAATAAATCTATTGAAATATGTAAGAAATTCTTGATAATTCCTCAATCTAGTAGCTAAACTACTGGATTTTTATCATACAAATGATAAGTTCTTCTTAAATTACGCTTCAGCTCCACTAAATTAGAAACAAATTTCAGAAATAGCAATGAGTGAAACCTAACAATTCAGATATAAAGCTATTGGAATATCTTAAAAATTCGTGTTAATTCCTCAATCTGACAGCTAAATTACTGGATTTTTATCACCCATGACAAATTCTTGTAAATATGCATTCACTTTACCAACAAACTGCCAAATTATTGTCAAATGAGCTTCAGAGCCAGAGAAATGGAAGCAAAATTAACTAATAAAAGGAACTAGTATCGGAAAAGCAGCTTTATCAACAAAATTCAGAAGATAAATTCTTCTTAGCTAAAGCTTCAGTTGCAAATAATTAGAAACAAAATTCAGAAATAGCAATGAGCGAAACCTAAGAATTAAAATATTTACTCAGATTGCTTTCATTTTAACCAAAAAAAAAAAAACTACTTAATTGTTAAAGATGAGCTTATTAAAAGCACAAAATTTGGAAGCAAAATTAACAAGGATAATGAACTAGTACCGGAAAAGCAGCTCTACTGTCATCAACAATAGCTTTAAATTGTTCCATAAGCAGTTTCACCATTTCCGATCGATTTAAAATCAACGAAACCATTAAAAACCTAGCATAGAACCTCAGCTCTTTAAACCTCACCATTCGTTCTTTCCCAGAACCTTCGAAATACTTCCTGTGCAAAATCGCTTCGTAAAAAATATACGATTCGAGTAAAAACCTAACTTCGCTAGTCCTCATGTACTGCGTAAAGTAAAGCTGACCGATTCTCGAAGCGATCTCGCCGATCTCCCATCGCTGTAAACCGCACTCCGTTAGCTTCGCTCGATTCTCCTGCTGGTACTTCCATAACCTCATATACGCTTTAAACACCTTGTGAAAGTAGTGGTTGCTCGTTCCCCACCGTCCGTACGCCGGCAAATCCCGTACTCTGGCGTACTTCTTCTCAGCACTTTCTACTAACGCTCTAAATGTCTTCGGTACTACGTCGTCTGCCATCACCGGAAAATTTGTACCTCAGCTAAGGAAGAAGAAGAAGAAGAAGCATTACTCGCCGGAAAATTTGTATAAATGAACCTATAGATACATATATAATGGCTAGGTAGGGGGTTGGACTTTTATTGGGGGGGTGGGGGGACAGGTAAGAGAAGCTGGTGAAATTGAGGGAATTTTGTGAACTGTGATGATCAAAATATTCTGTTATTTTGTTTTTCTTTGTAATATTATTTGGTTTTTTCTTTGGCTTTTTTTTCTATTTTTATTTTATTGGCTTCGGCGATTTATATAGGCGGCGTCAGTAAATCGGTGGTGGGGCTTAAAGGGGGAGAGAGATTTGTTTGGAAGTTTTAGAAGTGTGAGCTGTGTAAAGTGGACGCCGATTACAGAGTAACGATTCCGGGAAGTAGAGGATTTGTTTTTGAGTTGTTGAGGAGCACGATTGGGAGTGACTTAGGGGTCGTTTGTTTCATCAAAAATATTTTAAGTAAGAAGTACTAGGAAATTAGGAATTTTAGTTGGCTTTTGGACATAAGAATGATAAAATTCCAAAACAAAAGTGGGAAAAATAATTTCAAAGTGAAAATAGTATTTGAAAATTAGAATTGTGTTTGGACGTGAATATAATTTAGGGTTATTTTTTATTTATTTTTAAGTGATCTGAGTGAAAATTTTAAAAAATAGCTTTTTGAGTTTTTCGAAAATTTCAAAATTCATCTTCAAGTAAAAATTGGAAATTTTATGGTCAAACACTGATTTCGAAGAAAACAAATCGAACAAAAAGTGAAAGAATTCTTATGTCCAAACGGGCTCTTAGTGGGCGTTTGGGCATAAGAATTGTAAAAGGCCAAAAAAAGGGAAATTTTTTTAAGTGAAAATGGTATTTAAAAATTAGAGTTATGTTTGAACATGAATATAATTTTGGTTTATTTTTTAATTTTTGTGAATGATCTGAGTGAAAATTTCAAAAAACAGTTTTTTGGATTTTTCAAATTTTCGAAAAATTTCAAAATTTATCTTCAAGTAAAAATTAAAATATTTATGGCCAAACATTTATTTTGGAAAAGTAAAAAAAAAAATCGAAAAAAAAAATAAAAAAAATCTTATGTTCAAACAGGCTCTTAATGTTGACATAGGGATTAAGGATATCATACACTTCTGATGAATATTTGCGCATTTAAAGTAGGGTATCTAGTGTATAATTAAAAAATATGGGTTTGATTTTAAGTTGAATAAAATTTTATTTCGCAAACGTAATTTCATAATTGGGGTTTGAGAAAGGTGGGTAGAAATGGCGTGGGTAGTCACTGTTTAAGCTGGTATTTACTTTTTATCCAGCATTTTTAATGCTTAGCAATAGTGCCACTAGTCTATTAAAATTAATGTGAAAAGACTGTGTTACCCTTTCTTCTATCTCTTTTCCCAAACGAAAATGCAATGTATTTATACTGTTTCATTTCCACATCTAAGGTGCGCAATCGTGTATTCGGAACCTCACCTTCACCCATTGGTAAGGAAGGTCAACAAGAGCACCAAATGTTACTTCTATTAATGCTACTAAATGTTAAATGCTTTTGGTTATAGTTCTTGTTGATAAGCTAAACAAGCATGAAGAACATAAGGGAACGATTACAAAAGCAAAAGGAGAATGGGGAGAGGTTCCATATTTTAAAAAAAAGATTAAGATCTAAAAGTTGTGAAAATAAGAAAAAAAGTGATGAGTAAACAGGAAATGCAATTCCTTCCCAGAAGTTAAGGACATGTAGTCCTGAAGTCCTAAAGTTAAATTCAAAAGTTAAGAACATGGTCATGAACTTAGAGTTTCAAGTTCAAAAGTTAAGAAAATGTAGTCTTGAAGTCCTAAAGTTAAGTTCAATAGTTAAGGACACAAGTTCAAAAGTTAAGGACAGGCAGTCCTTAACTTACAGTTACAAGTTCTAAAGTTAAGGACAATGGGTCATTAACTTTGATTTCCAAGTTCAAAAGTTAAAGACAGACAGTCCTTAACTTATAGTTACACGTTCAAAAGTTAAGGACAACCAGTCCTTAACTTACAGTTACAAGTTCAAAAGTTAAGGACAATAGGTCCTTAACTTTGACTTACAAGTTCAAAAGTTAAGAATGTTTGGTCTTGAAGTTTGAGTTCCAAGTTCAAAAGTTAAGGACATGTAGCCTTGAAGTAATGAACTTAGAGTTCCAAGTTCAAAAGTTAAGGACCTGTAGTCCTGAACTTAGAGTTACAAGTTCAAAAGTTAAGGACATGTAGTCCTGAAGTCCTGAACTTAGAGTTCCAAGTTCAAAAGTTAAGGACATGTAGTCATGAAGTCCTGAAGTTAAGGACATGAGCAGAAGGGTATTTTCGTCCGGGCAATTAAAGTTTATTAAAGCGGTGGCTAAAGACTAAAGACATTTTAAACGGTGGCTTAAAAGTAAATACATGTGTTATTAGTGGCCAACCGTACACCTCCCCTGAAAGGTGGAGCGTAGACCTTAACCCTACTTTCAGTGGCAAATCCATATTTTTAAAGTCATGGATGGTCGCTGATAAAAAATTCTAAAGAAAAGAAAAAAGGTGTTTAGCAATGGATGCTTAGTCAATATTTATCTAAATATTTTGCAATTACCGATGCAATTTACTAAGTCTAGTAAAAAAAAAATAATGTGTTCTTGAGCACCCACAAATTATCCATGTAAATCCACCACTACCTACTTTGTGTGAGATAGAAATATTATTTAGCTATTTTTTGTTTGGAAACTTTTAATCTAAGTATTAAAATTTCATGTTGAATCCAATATTAGTTAGCAAACAAAAATTATATGGAGTAATTGTGGTATAAAATTATTCTAGTATTAACTTATATAGACAGAAAAATCAAATTAAACACGAGATAAAAATATTTAATTGTACCAAAATTAATTTTCTAATCTCAATAACCAAATAATCCCTTATTTGTATAGGTGATAAATCATATTTTTCTTTTATATTTTATATTCCCATCTCTTAGTACGGGTGACTTGAATACCTTACCCGTCATTAAAACACATGCTGGAGACGAACGACCTATATTTCTACTAATGTGATCCCTATTACTAATGAACAAATCTGATTTTTTTATGGTGTTATTTGATTAAAAGCAAAATTTTAGGAGAAATAATCTTTAGAAGTTTATATCTTTAATATGTAATGATATTTGTGTGGTTATATGTATGAGCATGTTATTAAATGCAAAATAAAAAAAATTAAACTTATAACGTTTGAAAATATAGAAATGTAAGATCTTTTTGGAATAGATTAAAACTAAACAAATATCATAAAAATATTACAGATGAAATATTGATTTACTATAATCAAAGTGTAATGAAAAAGACAGTTATTGCCTGCGGTATTAACTTTTACTATACCTTCTTTTCTTTAATTCACAAGCATACAATATCAAATATCGATTGTTGCGAAAGTTATCGTGTTATTTTACATTAAACGTCTCTGTCCAGATTAAAATGGACAAATAAGGATGTTGAAATTAGGTGGAGAAAGTCCACTTAGAAAAGGCAAAGGGTCAAGATTAATATAAACAACCTTTAGAATTAGTAAATGAAAAAGGAGTACTGGAGTAGGCGTTGATCTTGGCACGAAATCACAATGATTTATTAAAAATTGTCGTTGAATTTCTAACGTGCATAAAGCCAAAATTGACTAGCTGTTTAAAAGGAATCTAATATATGAAATTGTATTTTAATAACTGATAGCTACTCCATTTTCTTCTTTGTTTTTTTCTCTTTTTCTTTTGTTTAATTCTTTTCATAAGAATGTCTTTAAAATTCACTTGCTTTGGCAGGTCGTATATTAATCCATTGACAGTATCAGTACTGGAATATTCAGGTAAATAAATTAATAACTTTCCTTTAATTACAAAAAGTACTAGCTACTCTTTAATTAATTAGGGGCTTTTGAATTTAATTTTTGGTTTTGTTTTGGGAGAAACTGGTTTTTGAAAACTAATATGAGCATTCGGAAATATTTGAAAGAATTTTGAGGAAAATATTTTTGTTTAAACATTATAAATGCTTTCATATAGTTGAAAATTAATTAAATGCTTTTGAGGAAATTATAAATGCTGCTAAATATACTTATTGTTACTAATATTTCCATAATATATGTGCATGTCTATACTACTACTTCAGATAGGAATATGAATATACCTAGGCGAGGTGAGAGTGGGGGTGTTATTTATTAAAAAAAATTATGAGAAGTACAACTAATCATATGAATTTTATTTTCAAATTTCCAATTCATAATTCAATTAGTGGTCCCCTTCGAAAGAATCCTTTACGTTGATTTAATCATTCACAAGAAATTATTTTCAAATAATTATGTATTTTTTAATCTTTTATTAACTCCATCTTCACCAGCACACGACACTATATTATAATAGGTCATGTTTGTCCATATTGGGCCATTTTGAGTTAAAATGTTAGCACACTTTTATATAAAAAAAAGACTACGTAGTATAATGTTTATGCAACTTCCTCCTCATAGTTCTAACAACAACATTGTAAATGTATTCCCATAATGTCAAGTTTGGGGAGAGATTATGTGTAGTTGTGGATAGACATACTCCTATCTTGTGGAATAGAAATATTGTTTTCTATAGACCTTCGGCTAAAAAACATATGTCTCAACAGATTGAACAAGAAAACAACAATAAAGAAGCAACATGTTAGAAAATACTAAAAATACGAGAACATCAAAATAACAATGCAGTTGGAAAATTGAAGCAGGGGAAACAACATGCAGTAATAGACATCGAATGATAAGAAAATACGGGAATGATAACAATATTAATGATATGAGAGATACAGGATAAATACGGTGTCCCAGACTCTATGACCTACTTATCTTCTACTGTCACGACTGTGAGCACGTGATTTTTGCCCTATATATGAATTATTCCCAAAATTCAAACAAAAATGATTTTCTTTTATTTCTACAATTTTGGTGAAATTTTTGTGTCATTTTTCTGTTAATTGTTTGCATTTTATTTGTGCTTGATCAATTCATAATTCATATAAAATATGCATTTGCATTTAGGATATAATTTCATACTTTTAGGATCAATTAGGGGTTGGTTTATTTTAGAATCAAGCATGAAAAATTATAAAATAGTTCACTTTTGCATTTTAATTGTTTTAAGTCGTGAATTTGGCGTAAAATAGGTTTAGATAGTTTTAGAATTTAATTAGTTTAGCTTGGGAATATTAGGACTCTATTTTAATTAGGGAAAAAAATATAAAAAAAATAGTATAAAATGGAAAACAAAAGGAAATAATAAGATAATAAAAGAAAAAGAAGAATGATAAAACAAAGAAGGCTGCCCGAAATTGGGCCATTTTTGTGGTCTCAGCTTGGCCCAATCCCAAGCCATGCACCGTTCAATTAACACAACCCAAATTCCCCAACCCGGTCCGGTTCCTAACAAGTCCAAACGACGCCGTTTCTCAGTGCACCTGATCTCAGCCGTCGAGGTTGTTAGATCGAACGGTCCGGAAGCCCCCACTATTTAATATATATATATATATATATATGTCCGAAACATTACCCCCCCCCCACCCCGGTCTCTCACCTTCCTCACCCTCCCTCTCCTCTCAAACCCTAATCCAAGCCGCCCCCAAACCCCTCGCCAGCGGGAAACGCAACGTACGCCGTTCAACCCCAAGCTTACACCACAGATCCCTCATGAACTCCTCTTTCCAACCATACCGTTGGTTTCCCTCGAATCACAATCAAGGCCGTCGAATATAGATTTTTAGTTTTCCGGCCGAGTCATTACTTTGACCAAACTGGCCCAAAATCACACAACACCATCCCCAGACGTCCCTCAACCCAAATCCATGACCATCTTCCTTCGAATCTCGGTGAAGCGGCTCGAATTTCATATCTAAGAATTTCTGGTTAGAACCCTAACCCAAAATCTTTGTGATTTTGGACCGTAAAATGCTTAACCATGTGTTCTCTTGTAAAAACACATGGTTAGGGATGTTATGTGTCAAAAATCTGGAAAGATTCGGACGTCAGCAACTGGCCGGAGTTTCTCGTGCTTCAGTGAGTTTTCCTGTTTTTTTTTACTTGCATGGTTGAAGTTTTAGTTATAATTTTGATTTCATTAAGTGTTATGTTAATTTTACGATTTATTTTTGTATATTAGTATAGTTTAAATTTTCTTTGTTCCTTGTTCCATCTGTTTTAATCAGTGAAGCATCTTCGCATTTTTAGTTTTGTTTTAGTTTGATGCATGTGTCATTTGTTAGTTAATCATAGTTTTAATTTCAGAATCGGCATAATTGATTAGTTTGGATTCGATACCATTCTGTCCATTAAATGTTAGCTAGAGTTCAAGTTAATTTCAATTTCTTTTTAGTTCTGAATTTGATGTTCGAATGGTCGATTGTGAGCTTATTGGTTAAAAGTTAGTTTAATTTCATTTAATGTTGACTATTAGTTTAAGCTTTGCTTTGATTGATCATGGTCTCTGGTTTTCCTAGTATGTTTGAGTTTGTGTGATTGAACAATTGGGATTGGTTAGTTCAATTAGTTAATTTCTGAGTTCTAATTAATCAGTCCTAGTTAGTTTTGAATTAATTTAGGGGATTGGTTATATCTGTTGAGAATGTAGGTAGAATCAGTAACTTTGAGAAGCTTTCAGGGGTAGTTTGGGCATGGAAAAGGGTAATTCTGATAGGAATAGTAATTTCAAAGTAAAAGAAAGGGTAGTATAGGTATTGCATGGGTAGAAGAATACCCTAGGGCCTTCTAGAATAGGATTTTAGTGTACATTTCAGCACAATAGAGGTGTTTACTTGAGTAACAAGTTAGAAATAAGAGGACAAAACTGAAAATAAGGGAGGGACTAAAAAGAAACCCAAAATCTGATTTACTCTTTGGTAGCACCTATAAAAGGGCATCAAATGCCTTGAGGAGGGAGGATCTTTTTCAGCAAAAAATTCACATTTCATAGCTAGTTTAGCTTTTCCAAAAAATTTCCCTTCTAAGTTCTAGATTCAAAGTAGAAGTTAGAAATTCAAAAACCAAAAAAAAGCAAATAGATTCATAAAAAACTCAAAAAGCATGTACTTTTTCATTCAACCAGGAAACTGATTTTCCAGTTTTAGCAACTGAGTTACAAATCTCAGTTCCTTTTCTGGTGATTTGAGTATTCAGAGAAATTTCTGGTTGTTTCAAGTAATATTGGGGTTTCAGTCAGTCTGTTTGGTTCCATTTGTTGAGTTTTCAAGTTTGGGGTGTTCTAACTGTTTTTTTTAAAACTTAGTGTTGAGTCAAATTTTTGGGATTCTGAGTTGCTGGGTTATTGATTCCTCTGTTTGGATTATGAATTTGCTGCTGCTGCTCACTATCGTCTTAACTAACCTCTCCTTTTCCATTTCTATTCAATTTCCAGGTATTCCTCATGCTCAAGCAATGCTGAAAATTACTGCCACTTGTAGAAAATAAATTTGAAGTGTGAATAATAGGAAACATATGCTTACACTTGAATATTTACCTTTACTGTTCATTTTTGTTGGTTGATTCATTTGGACTGGAATTTCAGTAATGTTAATGAGATTACAAGCTGTATAACTGGACAATGTTGTGCGGTTTTAATTTGTGGACTTGTGATTTGAATTAGATTAGAAATAGTTAGTCCACTTTGAGTTTGGGTCATTAACTTGTTCATGTCCATGTGATTAAGTGAAATAATGAAATCAAGTTGCTATCACATGTTGTTAAATTTAAACTGTTTCTGATTGCCATATTTAGTAATATGTAGGAGCCACCAATAGACGAAAAATAATTTGTCGCCTATGTTTTGCATTGAATGCAACAGGGATCAGGAATAAAAAATGGCATTAAAGTACAAAGTTGGCTTCTATAATTTTAGGTAAATGCAGTGCAAATTGCACCGAATAGCATTGGGGACTAATTGGGCCGTTTGGTGTTGTGTTACCGCCCAGGCTCGATCCCTGATTGTTTCTGCAAAGACTTGAAATAAGCCTCCTTTTAAGGGCCTAATTTGTGAGGGGTTGGCAACTTATCACGTGGGGCATCCCTATGGGCCCAAATTCACGTGGGTGTTGGGTTGCTCTAACAAGTAGTGTTAAAATTAAATTAAATAAGTAGAGATAACTATTAATAGAAGAACCACAAGACCTTTTAGGATACCTTTTTTTTTTTTAAAAAGAAAGAGAGAGATAAATAGAATGAGACGAGCCTCGCCAAATAAATAAATAAATTGCGAGGCCCTCAACGAATGATTATTAAAATAATTAAAATTTTGGAAGGGTTGTTTAGTGAATTTCACGGCCTTCTCCAAAATATTAATACGTTAGAATCTTTAGGCACGCTTTAATTAAATTACTCTCTTAAATCCGGGTGCGCATTGATGTGGCCCAAATCCAAATCTCGACGAAGTCGAAATGTGTCGACAACCACGGGTGCATTGATTGCGACGTGGTTCGAAACGCGTTTGCACGACGTCGCAATTCTTTTAGAATAAACAATGATAAAAAGCGGTTTACGAATAAAAGACACATAAGCTAGCATGTATCAAAGTCCAATAAAATCAAATGCAACAGTTAAGCGACCGTGCTAGAACCACGGAACTCGGGAATGCCTAACACCTTCTCCCAGGTTAAAAGAATTCCTTATCTGGATTTCTGGTGCACGGACTGTAATACAGAGTCATAAATTTCCTCGGTTCAGGATTCGATCGGTGACTTGGGACACCATTAATATCCCAAGTGGCGACTCTGAAATAATTAATAATTAAATCCTGTTTCGATTGTCCTTTAATTGGAAAAACTCATTTACGCCCTTCCGGGGGTGTAAGTGAAAAAGGAGGTGTGACAGCTCTGGCGACTCTGCTGGGGATCGAACCCAGAACCTCTGGTTCAGGGTTCAGAATTCGAGCTTAGATAAATTGTTGTATTTGATTGTATCTGATTTTCCTACATGTTTTGTGCTGAATGTGCTAAATGTTACCGCTTTGATATTATCTGAACTGTATATAAACTGTGCCGACACCCTTCTCTCTTCACCTCCGGGGATGTGCTTACTGGTTGAGACTCCCTATTCTGTTAGTGTCATACCTTGAAATAAGAAAGAGGCTGACAAGTTACGAAGCCGGATGGCCTTTTGGTTCCCGGTAAGTTGCCCCCTCCTCGACTCGAGTTGTCCGCTCGGGTACATAGTCTAGAACACCGACTCAGGTTTTGAACATAGAATAACGTGACTTCATGCCGGATCCCTAGTAGGAACGCTTAATTGCATCACGTTGCATTTGACTTAGGGGACTCAACACAGGGGTTGGGTCCGTCTAGGACTAGCAACCTGAAATGAAAAGACCATCCTGATGCATTCTCTTGTGTTGTGCATTTATTTGTTCCGAACCTGCATGTTGATCGGTTTCTGAATCTCGGGAACGTTGGAAAATTGAAGAAAAAAAGAGAAAAAGAGAGAAATAACAGTTAGGGGGATTAATTGATTATTTTAGAAAAACCCAAATACTGTCGAAACTCTGCCGAAATTTTGAGAAAACGAAAAAGAAAAACGCTTTATTTTAACAGTTTGTTTTACTAAAGGCAAAAGAAAATAGAAAAAAAAAATCTTTTATTTTTGGAAAATTGTTTGTTGAAAAGAAAAAGAAAAGAGTCTTTATTTTAGTCTGGGAAAAATAGGTTGTTTACTGAAAATGAAAAAAAGAGTCGTTACTTTGTCTTGATTTCAAAAAAAATATAGAAAAGAAAAAATAGTTTGTCTTGCCATGGAAAATGAAAAAAAAAAGAGGGCCTTGTGTTTAAAATATAGTTAGTTAATTCGCCTGAACTACGCCGGTTTGATTCTCACAGGGTGTGGGATACGTAGGCAACCCTCAACGGGTCCAACCTTTCCTTTGCAAAAATAGCCAAAAAATGTCAGAGTTTTTATTTTTCGTTATAACAAATTGGGTGATGCTGTTTTGTCAAAAATAGCCAAATGTTCCCAAATGGAACGTCGGAAGGCTGACCTTGCATAAATAGTCACCTTTGGTCATGTTTTCATTTTTTCGACCCTCACAGCCTTAAGTTTTCGTCCTCGAGGCGTTGAAAGGCCGTGTTGCAATACCGGGTATTTTTTATCTTAAATAAAAACAAGTAAGAATTGTGAATAAGCTAAGTAGAGTCGTCTTGTCATAAATAGCCTTAAAATCTTTGTTCCCAAAGTGCTGAAAGGCCACGTTTGAGAATCGAGTTCTTTATTTGAAAATATATAGGTAATTTTGAGTCGAAAATATAGATAGTTTTTTTTGAGTCGAATAAAAGTTTTTCTTTTTGCTTAAACGCTTTAATAAATGTGCAGGATGAGCACGATGATAAATGAGCCCTTTTCAATAATGACCAAAATCCCTTTTGAGCTGCAATTATGGTGGAATGATTTAGGCAAAGAGGGGCAAGACGAAGTGAAAAAATATTTGAAAGACCTTCCGGATTTATTAAACATTCAGCCTCGGGGGATATTATCAGGGCATTGGTCGCCTATTGGGATTCGGCACATAATGTATTTCATTTCTCAGACTTTGAGCTCACCCCGACATTGGAAGAAATAGCGGGGTACATCGGAAGTGATCAAGCTCCGTTGAGGTTCAAATACTTAATTGCTCCCAGGGCCATTACCATACACCGGTTTTTGGATTCCTTGAAAATACCCCGAACGGTTCATCATCCAGACTTTGCAAAGGGTTTCTGCAGTTTCCGCTTCATATATGATAGATATGGTCACGTGGGCGGGTTCAATAATCCAGACTTTAAGCTATGCAGCAGAAGTAACCGACAAAAATGGGAGGAACACAGACGGGTGGCTTTTATGATAGCCTTTTTGGGCCTCATAGTATTCCCAAGGAAAGATGGTACTATTGATTTGAAAGTAGCGGGGGTCGTCAGTACTTTGCAAACCATGGGGAAAAGCACTTTAGCACCTATGATCGTGGCTGATATCTTCCGGGCTCTCACTGCGTGCAAAGCTGGGGGCAAATTTTTTTAGGGATGTAACCTGTTGTTACAAATGTGGATGACTGAGCATTTGTGCCCTCGCTCTCAGCTATTGGGTTATGGTTCGTTCGAGAAAACTTGTATAGGAGAATTTTACACAAGAATCAAAGGGGCTAGTCTACCTGAGGGAGTCACGGCCTGGACATCATTATTTCGGAACCTTACTGCCAGCCAGATACAGTGGGTTCTTGGATGGTTGCCCGTCGAAGAAGTCATATATATGCCTGAAACCGGCCGCATTTTCTGTTGATGGGACTCAAAAGCATCCAGCCCTATGCACCATATCGGGTTCTGAGGCAACTCGGGAGGTATCAAATAGTACCGAGAGATGAAGATCTGAGTACCCAAGTGGTCGAAATTAGTCCTGACGGTCGGTTCCCTGAGGAAGAGGTTCGCCAAATCTGGAGTGAGTGTCAACGTTTGATGGCGAACACTTGTGTGTCTGATAGGGTTAAAGGGGAAGTTGCCCCAAGGTATCATTATTGGTTCAGAGGTGACGTGGCATGTGGGAGACCGGCTAAACGACCTCATCTCTAAGATTTTGCCAAGTCGTCCCGAGAGTAGTGGGACTGGTTGGCAAATGAAGAAGGCTATCGAGTTGAGATTGGTAAACTGAAGCAGCAAGATGAGAGTCTGAAATTCGAGAACAGTGTACAGGTTGCCACGGATCAAGGTGAAAAGAACAGACTGACTCGAGAAAACGAAGCGCTTAGGGCCCAAATCCGGCAATTGAAGATAACCGTCGATAGGCAACCGAGGAGCCGATCTGATGAGCAATTGATAAAAAGATTGGAAAACGAAGTCAGGGAATGGCGAGATGAATTAGATAAATCCGAAAATATCATGGCAGAGCTTAAAGCACAGTGGGCTACCAGAATAGAGGAGCGTCGTCAGTACTTGAATCAGTTGAAAAGGGACCATGAGAAAATTGTCGCCGATTTAAAGAGAAAAGTGGTCGCTCTTGAAGGTAAAATAGTTAGGCAGGCTAGAGATTTTGGAATTGAAAGTGGACATTGTTACGACTTGTTGGCCCAAATGGAGGTAGAAGTGCAGCAGCTGCAAGATCAACACCTGCAGGACTCTCGAGCTTTAAAGACATGCAGTGATCAGATAAGACGATTGCTTATAGAAAAGAAGCAAACAAAAGACAGGATTAGAGCCATTGCTCATGCCATTTTCAGGAGATGCCGGGTTTGTGAAGACATGACCTATACTACTTTTGTCTCGGCAGTAACGATTTATGTGAAGCGAACCATGAATGAATTAGAGCAGCTTGAAAGGGATTTGGATCCTAGGCCCGCGGCGAGGCCGAACGACGCCCCGCGGACACCTAAGTTTGAAGTACTAGAGTATGCATAGGCCATGTCTGTAGTTTTCTACCTTTTGACTCGGTCTTTTGTACGTCCGTTATCTTTTCAGGTCAAGTATGTTTGCCGTCTTAGAGCCTATTGTTTGCTTTTAATTTGCGTTTGTTAGTTTCATTCTGGAAAGTGTTTAGTTTGTAATAGTTTGTTTTAGTAATGAAAATTGAAAATTTCAAAAAAAAAATCTTATTTTCACCCTTCATTTTTGCATTTATTTTCATGAACTATGTTTGGTCTGATTCATTCGGGGTCACGATACGTAGGCAATCTCCATAGGATTCGACCGTAATCGTAAGGAAAAAAAAAGAAAGAAGAAAAACCAAAGAAAGAGAGAAAGAAAGAAAAGAGCGGAAAAACAAAAAGAGAAATGAGCGGGAACACAAAAGAGAAAGAAATAAAAGAAAGAGAAGAGCACAAGAGAGGGATGAGGTGATGAAATTTGAAAAAAAGGTAAAAAGAAACAAGGAACGAAGTGTCGGGATGACGCATGCAATCAAGCAAACGCATAATAGAAATGATTAACTGTATAAATGCATTCATGCCAACGTGCGGTTGTCAAATCTGTTAAAACTTAATCGCTAACAAAGTGGTTGTCTAAATGTGTGAGTTCAGGCAGGTGGTTAGTTGATTGGCAACTCTAGTAACTCACCCGTACAACACCCGGTCGAAAGATAAAGTAAAAATGACAGGGCAGGATTCGGAAATCAGCATCGTAGACCCTTCAAATGAAGTTGAGATAACAAATGTGGGTGCTATGAAAGAAGAGATGAGGAAACTAAAAGCACAAATGGCTAAAATGCATCGGGCATGGTCTCAAGGACATCCGACACCACTATATCCCGCTAATTCATCTTACATCCCACCCCTGGCTCAAGCTCAGGAGCCCACCACTCCCCACGCATCTTCAGCCTTCCCCTATCACGCCCAGGGCTATGGTACCACTTCATATGCTCCCCCAGCTCCACCCCCTAAACAGAACCCCCACCCACCCATGGTTCCAGTCTTTATGGCACCTTCCCCAGCCCCATTACATAGATCGTCTAGTGAGCCGCTATTCCAAGCTTACGATACCCAATATTACCCTCCCGAACCCACTTTCAAAGCGCCTGAGCCATATACCTATTCTCCCCATTTTGAAATCCCGGGAGAGGTTGAGAAATCGGTTAAGAATACAGAACAGGAGGAAGTGATTCGTAAAGTCAAAAGCCTGGAGCAATCCTTCAGGAACATGCATGGTTTAGGTAACCAAGTCAGCGTCGCATACAAAGATTTGTGCCCTTTCCCTGATGTTCAGTTGCCTGCGGGGTTTAAAATGCCGAAGTTTGACTTGTATGAGGGGCACGGTGACCTAGTAGCCCATCTGCGTGGCTTTTGTAGCAAAATGAGAGGTGCTGGGGGGAAGGATGAATTGTTGATAGCATATTTCAGTCAAAGCCTGAGCGGATCTGCACTAGAATGGTACACGAGATAGGACCTCGGCCGATGGTATACATGGGATGATTTGGCACATGCATTCATTGGCCATTTTCAATATAACCTTGAGATAGTCCCCGACCGTCTGTCATTGTTGAAACTGGAAAAGAAGCCTGGGGAAAGTTTTAGAGAGTTTGGTTTCCGCTGGAGGGAACAAGCAGCAAGGGTTGATCCTCCAATGAGGGAGAGTGAGATGGTAGATTACTTCTTGCAAACATTGGAGCCTACCTATTTTGGTCATCTGGTGACATCTGTCGGAAATTCGTTTAATGAAGTGGTAAAGATGGGAGCCATGATTGAAGAGAGATTGAAATCTAACAAGATCTTGAGGTACTCGGCATTGAAATCAACCACCCAGGCCATCCAAAGCAGTACTGGTGGTGTGCTTGGAAAGAAAAAGAAGGAAGAAGTTGCTACGGTTGAAGCTAGTGCTTGGTCCAGGCCCAATAACCCTCCACTCTACTACAACCAACCCAGACCCCACCACCCAAACTACCAATATACCCTATATGGCCCACCGCAACACTACTATCCACCATCAGAACCACACTTTTCTATCCACCACGCCCAGACCTACACTCAGCCTCCGGTGCACTCGCAATGGCGTGCACCGAATCCTCAAAACGCACATCCACCCCCACAAAACACTTATCCACCTCCCAGGGCAAACAGACCAGGAACCAGCTTCCGCCCAAACCAAGCTTTTAGAAGTGAGAAGGCCCCAAACAGAAAAACATTTACTCCGCTGGGAGAATCTTACACCACTCTCTTCCATAGATTGAAACAGTTAGGAATGTTGACCCCAATTGAGTCCAAAGCACCAAACCCCCTTCCCAGAAACCTAGACCACTCTGTTAGCTGCGATTATTGCTCAAGGATGCCGGGGCACGATACTGAAAAATGTTGGAAGTTGAAAAATGCGATACAAAAACTCATTGATAATCGCCGGATTGAAGTACAGGCTCCATAGGCCCCAAACATCAATCAAAATCCGTTACCAGCGCATTATGAAGCCAACATGATCGAACTGATACATAAGGGGACAAAGACTAAAAAACCCTCGCACGTGGTTATGGTGATTCGTTCTACGGAAGCTAAGGTCAAAGAAAAGACAGCGAGTGCATGGCCAGTGGTTCAGCTAAAAGCAATAAAAGATAAGCCAGTTTTGGTAATGGGAAAAGGACCATTTGTTGCTGCAAAAAGGCCAGAGCCAGTCAAGTTAGTGGTACCAGGGTCATCATCTGCACCCATGGTTGTTGTGAAAGGGGCCCACATAGAACCAGTCATCATAAAACCGGTAGTCCAATTACCCATGGTTGATAGCAAAGTCGTACCGTGGAAATATGACAAGGTAGTGGTGACATACAAAGGAAAGGAAATTGAGGAAGAGAGTTGTGAAGCACAAGGACTAACTCGGTCGGGACGTTGTTTTGCTCCCAAAGATTTGAGAAAAGCTAAGGGCGTTAAAGACAATCCAGTGCTAGTCAAAAAAGCTGTGACAGAAGAAGAGGCAGAAGAGTTTCTGAAAAAGATGAAAGTGCAAGATTATTCCATTGTTGAACAATTGAGAAAAACACCAGCCCAAATCTCGTTGTTGTCGTTATTGATCCATTCTGACGAGCATTGCCGAGCTTTGATGAAGATATTGAATGAAGCTCATGTGCCGGACAAAATTTCAGTGAACCATCTAGAGACAATTGCCAACAAGATCTTTGAAGTGAACAGGGTAGCATTTTCTGATGATGAATTGCCTGTGGAAGGCACAGAACACAATAAAGCTCTCTACTTGACGGTCAAGTGTGAAGGTTCAATGGTTACTCGGGAACTGATCGATAACGGGTCGAGTGCTAATATTTGCACGTTGTCCACATTGAACAAGTTGAAGATTGATGATGATAGAATCCGCAAAAATAGCATTTGTGTTCGAGGGTTCGACGGAGGGGGAACAAACACAGTAGGGGATATTGTACTCGAATTGACTATTGGCCCAGTCGAGTTCACTATGGAATTTCAGGTGTTGGATGCTGCAGTGTCCTACAATCTTTTGTTGGGTCGACCATGGATCCACGCGGCCAAAGCAGTGCCTTCCACACTGCACCAAATGGTCAAGTTCGAGTGGGACAGACAAGAAATTGTGTTATATGGGGAAAATCCCACATGCGCCATGAGTGATGCCATTGTGTCCTTTATAGAAACTGAAGATGATAAGGGACCATGGGTTTATCAGGTCTTCGACACGGTCCCAATGAGCAGAGTGCCCGAGGGTAAAAGCATTCCATGTCCCAGGATGGCAGCTGCGACCGTCATGGTAGTATCAGAAATGCTGAGTAATGGGTTCGTGCCAGGAAAAGGTCTAGGGGCTAAACTTCAGGGCATTATTCAACCTGTTTCTCTGCCCAAAAATCTGGACACCTTCGGATTGGGGTTCAAACCAACAACGACAGATGTTAGAAGGGCTAGTAAATTGAAAAAGAAAGCTTGGGTTCTCCCCAAACCGATTTCACGCTTGTCCAGGTCCTTCGTCAGGCCGGGTGGAAAGAATCAGTCATTGGCAAAGGTGTCAGGTTCACTGATTGGGGCAGAAGGGAACTTGGATAAGGTGTTCGAGAGAGTATTTGCTGAAGTGAACATGGTTGAGGCCGGGGAAGGGTCAAGCGGAGCAGATATACAATACATCGGACCACATGCTAACATCAACAATTGGGAAGCTACTCCTCTTCCAATTCGGAGGGAGTCGTGGTAGTGGGTTTTGTTTTCCTTTTGTCACCTGGATTATTCCGGGGTTTGTAATCCAGTTGCTATGTTCCGTCCGTTTGGATGAGTTAAAACCTTGTTATATTTACATTCAATGAAATGCAATTTTCTTCGTTCCTAATTTTGTTTCCATTTTTTCTTTTCTTTTGTACAGTTCTTTTTATGCTGATATCAATGATATGACATGCATGAGGAATCTTCGGCCTAGTTTTAAAAGCCAATCTAGCTCGGAAGTAATAATACAAGAAATCGAGTGTGATGATAGGGTGGATTGTAACAACGATGATGCTTATGAGGAAATTAGTAAAGAACTAAGTCATTTTGAAGAAAAACCCAAACCTAACCTAAATGACATAGAAGCAGTTAATCTAGGGGACCAAGACAATGTGCGGGAAACTAAAGTAAGTGTTCATCTGGAGCCACAACTCAATGAGGAGATAATTAAAGTATTGCATGAGTACAAAGATGTTTTTGCATGGTCATATGATGATATGCCAGGTCTAAGCACCGATTTGGTGGTTCATAAATTACCCACTGATCCGGCACTCCTCCCTGTCAAGAAGAAGTTGAGAAAGTTCAAAACGGACATAAGTGTGAAGATCAAAGAAGAGATTACCAAGCAGTTTGAAGCAAAGGTCATTCAGGTTACACGGTACCCCACTTGGTTAGCTAATGTCGTGCCTGTGCCAAAGAAAGATGGCAAGACCAGGGTGTGTGTCGATTATCGAGATCTTAACAAGGCGAGTCCAAAAGATAATTTCCCACTGCCCAACATCCATATACTGATTGACAATTGTGCCAAACATGATATTGGCTCTTTTGTGGATTGTTACGCGGGTTATCATCAGATTCTAATGGACGAGGAAGATGCAGAAAAGACGACATTCATCACGCCGTGAGGAACGTATTGTTATCGGGTCATGCCGTTTGGTTTGAAAAACGCTGGGGCAACTTATATGAGGGCCATGACAACCATATTCCATGATATGATACACAAAGAAATCGAGGTGTATGTGGATGATGTGATCGTGAAATCTAGATAGCAATCCGACCATGTCAGAGATTTGAGAAAGTTCTTTCAAAGGCTTCGCAGGTACAATCTTAAGCTCAATCCTGCAAAGTGCGCTTTCGGGGTGCCATCTAGGAAGTTGCTGGGGTTTATAGTCAGCCAACGGGGTATTGAATAAGACCTGTCGAAGATCAAAGCTATTCAGGAACTGCCACCTCCAAGAAACAAAACCGAGGTGATGAGTTTGTTGGGAAGATTGAACTATATCAGCAGGTTCATTGCTCAGCTCACGACAACTTGTGAGCCGATTTTCAAATTGTTGAAAAAAGATGTTGCGGTCAAATGGACTGATAAATGTCAGGAGGCTTTTGATAAGATAAAGGGGTATTTGTCGAACCCACATGTGTTGGTCCCGCCAGAACCAGGGAGGCCCTTAATTCTATATCTGACGGTTTTGGATAATTTATTCGGTTGTGTACTGGGGCAGCACGATGTTACGGGTAGAAAGGAGCAGGCTATCTACTATCTCAGCAAGAAGTTCACATCTTACGAGGTTAAGTATACTCATCTGGAAAGGACATGTTGCGCTCTAACTTGGGTGGCACAGAAGTTGAAACATTATTTGTCATCCTACACTACTTACCTCATATCTCGCTTGGACCCGTTGAAGTATATTTTTCAGAAGCCCATGCCCACAGGGAGGCTTGCAAAGTGGCAGATCCTGCTTACAGAGTTCGACATTATCTATGTGACACGGACTGCGATGAAAGCACAGGCATTAGCCGATTATTTGGTTGAGAACCCCGTCGATGAAGATTATGAACCTTTGAAAACTTATTTCCCTGATGAAGAGGTGATGTACATTGATGAATTGGAACAAGCCAAGAAGCCGGGATGAAAACTTTTCTTTGATGGGGCTGCAAATATGAAAGGTGTGGGAATAGGAGCGGTACTTATTTCTGAAACCGGTCAGCATTACCCTGTTACAACTCGGCTTTGTTTCTACTGTACGAACAACATGGCAGAATATGAGGCGTGTATATTGGGATTGAGATTAGCGTTGGATATGGGTGTATGGGATCTTGGTCATGGGTGACTCGGACCTACTGGTACACCAAATTCAAGGAGAATGGGAAACACGGGATTTGAAGCTTATACCGTATCGACAGTGTCTGCATGAGCTTTGTCAACGGTTTCGGGCCATAGAATTCAGGCATATTCCAAGGATTCATAATGAGGTTGCCGACGCTTTGGCTACTTTGGCATCGATGTTACATCATCCAGATAAGGCTTATGTTGATCCATTGCAGATTCAGGTCTGTGATCAGCATGCTTACTGTAATATGATAGAAGAGGAAATTGACGGCGAGCCGTGGTTCCATGATATCAAAGAGTACATTAGGGCGGGAGTATATCCGATACAGGCCACTGGTGATCAGAAAAGAACGATTCGGCGATTGGCAAGCGGGTTTTTCTTTAGTGGAGGAGTGTTGTACAAAAGAACTCCAGACCTTGGGTTGTTGAGATGCATGGATGCAAGACATGCCACATCTATCATGACTGAGGTACATTCTGGAGTTTGTGGACCGCATATGAGTGGGTACGTTCTAGCAAAAACGATTCTCCGAGCAGGTTATTATTGGCTCACGATGGAGCGGGATTGTATCAGTTTTGTGCGTAAGTGTCATCAGTGCCAAGTGCATGGAGATTTGATTCATTCTCCACCATCAGAATTATATACGATGTCCGCACCATGGCCTTTTGTTGCATGGGGCATGTATGTTATTGGGCCAATTGATCCAGCAGCGTCAAATGAGCACAGGTTTATTCTGGTAGCTATAGACTATTTTACCAAATGGGTGGAAGCTAAGACGTTCAAGTCTGTGACTAAGAAAGCTATAGTCGACTTCGTGCACTCAAATATCATCTGTCGGTTTGGGATTCCGAAGGTAATCATCACGGATAATGGAGCTAATCTTAATAGTCATTTGATGAAGGAGACATGTGAGCAGTTTAAGATTACCCATAGGCATTCTACTCCATACCGTCCCAAGGCAAATGGTGCGGTTGAAGCAACCAATAAGAATATAAAGAAAATACTCCGGAAGATGGTTGAAGGGTCTAGACAGTGGCAGAGAAATTACCGTTTGCATTGTTAGGGTACCGCACCACCGTTCGTACCTCGGTGGGGGCTACTCTTTATTCATTGGTGTATGGCACCGAGGTAGTAATACCTGCAGAGGTGGAAATCCCGTCTCTGCGAATCGTTGCGGAGGCCGAGATCGATGATGATGAATGGGTGAAAAGCCGTCTTGAGCAGTTGAATTTGATTGACGAGAAGATATTGGCATCAGTGTGTCATGGTCAACTGTACCAACGAAGAATGGCAAGAGCATACAACAAGAAAGTGCGTCCAAGGAAATTCGAAGTCAGACAGTTAGTACTGAGGCGGATTTTGCCTCATTGGGCTGAAGCAAAAGGAAAATTTGCCCCAAACTGGCAGGGACCATTTGTAGTAACCAGAGTGTTGTCTAACGGAGCATTGTATTTGACAAATTTGGAAGGAAAATGTATAGAAATGGCCATCAATTCCGATGCGGTCAAGAGATATTATGTATGATTTTTTTATTTCTGAATGCATCTGTTTGTATTTGGCATATCTTAAAGATTGAAATGATGAAGGCGTTTTGTCCTTCTATCCAAACACTTTTATCTCTTGTCATCCCCTTTGAGCCTTACTTATTTTTCATACCCTACTTTCGGAATCAACGGCACTATCAGGGAACACAGGTGCCGAACATAAAGAAAGAATAGAAAAACAAAGGGAAAAGAAAAATAAAGAAAAAAAAAGAAAGAAGAAGAAAAGAAGAGAAAAGAAAAATGAAAGCGAAGGAAAAGAGAAAGAGAAGAAAAGAAAAAGAAAGAAAAGGAAAGAAAGAAAAATACAACAACAAAGGTAATTATGATACAGTGAACTACGTTTGACTTGATCCCGAAAGGGTACGTAGGCAGCCTTACTCCGAGGTTCAGTCATACCAAATAGAAATCCAAAAATCCCCAAGCAAGAAACTGGGGCAGAAGTTGTGATTGTTGTGAAAGTTGGATTCCGAAAGTTGTAATTTGAACCCATTTGAATTGTTTTGAGCCTTTTATACATTTTTTTCTAACCCAATCCAAAAGCCTACATTACGGTCCAAAGAAAGACCTTATGATCAGTTTTGAGAAATGCCAAGATGAACAGGTAGGAATAACCCACGACAGGGGCAACACTCTGGTTCGAGCAAGAAGAACAAAAATAAATGAGAGAGTCTTATGGGTGAAAACCCTCACGGGCACCGTAAGGCGACGGGAGCTGAGAGAAAAATAAATGAGAGAGTCTTGTTGGTGAAAACCTTTACGGGCACCTCAAGGCGAAGGTGAGGTAAGAAATGGCAAACTGAGAAAGGTCTGTTGATAGAAACCGTTTCGCAGTACTGCAGGGAAACAAGGTTAAGGTCTGGGTAAATCAAACAAGTGATGGAAGTTCTGGGCAATGAGGTACGACAATTGAGAGTTGTTTGGTTGGACAGATTGGGCTGATTAATCCAAAATGCATGTCATGACCATTGGTACCAGTTGTCTCGCTCAGATAAGTTTCTTTTCCTTTTCTTTTCAAACAGTCATCTGGTTTTGGATTCTTCTTATCCTTAACTCAAAAATTATTGCATTTCATTTTCTTTTGAGGGTTTTATCTAGATGAGATGTTTCAGTGCCAGTTTTGTTCAATGCAAGCAGAAAGGACTTCAAAGCTCACTACCAGATTCTAGAATTGTAAAGCACAATGTGGTCAGAGCATGTCAAAAACAACTTGATGTCAAGTGGAATACAGGGAATTAACGGAAGTTTCATCGGTAAAATGATTGGGGAATGTCGTAGGAAAGGCAAAAGCTCAAACAAAAAGGTCAGAAAAGTGAAATAACAGTAGGGGTGTAAAACATTTAGGTCGCCAGATGTTGGGAAATTTAAAAGTTGGTCAGAAAGTCAAGCGGTTCAGGGTCAGTGCGTGGAAGTCAGTCAACACAAAGCAATGCAGGGGAAGGATTTTTCAGCAAGAATGCCATCAACTAACCACCGTTTTAAACTGACGAAATTTTCTTTGATTGAAACAGGGGCAGAAAAGTTAGCTGTTGAGGAGGAATTCTCCAGGAGGGAAAAACAAGCAGTAATCAGGTTTGACCGCAAAGTGCGTTTTGATTAAATATAAGATAATCATGAATAGCATAGGGGAATATAATTTGGTTGCAAAGTTCGCATGTTTAGGGTAAATGCAAGTTGTCAGGACCTTCCTGGATAATAGGACGTAATTCAAATACCCGGGTAAGATAACATGGCATAGTGAGAAGTAACACCTTAGGTTCAAAATTGTTTGGAGTTGTCAGGATCTTCCTGGATAAAAGGATGTAGTTTAAACCCTTGTAGATAACATGATGTAGTGAGGGTAATACCTTAGGTTTGTAATTATGTGGAGTTGTCAGGACCTCCCGGGATAATAGGATTTAGCTTTCAATTCTTAGTAACATGTGATAATATGATTCAGTTCAACACTCACCCATACACCCAGCTTCAAAACTGGGGCAGAAAATTTTTTTGTCGGTTGATTATTTTGTTGAAGTCAGGAGTCCACCTGGAGAACAGAGACATACTTTTCAAGTTTGATGTCAAGAGTCCGCCTGAAGAACGGAGACATACAGTTTAAATTTTAAAAGTCAGGAGTCCGCCTGGAGAATAGAGACATTCAATTTCAAATTCAGAAATCAGGAGTCCGCCTGGAGAACAGAGACATACTTTTCAAGTTTGATGTCAGGAGTCCGCCTGAAGAACGGAGACATACAGTTTAAATTTTAAAAGTCAGGAGTCCGCCTGGAGAATAGAGACATTCAATTTCAAATTCAGAAATCAGGAGTCCGCCTGGAGAACAGAGACATACTTTTCAAGTTTGAGGTCAGGAGTCCGCCTGAAGAACGGAGACATACAGTTTAAATTTTAAAAGTCAGGAGTCCGCCTGGAGAACAGAAACATGTATTTTTAATTTTTAGCAATCAGGAGTCCTCCTGGAGAATAGAGACATACAATTTAATTTTAGCAATCAGGAGCCCGCCTGAAGAACAGAGGTCACACAATTTAGATTTTAGTTTTCAATCAATTTCTTGGTGTGCTCAAAGTCAGGAGCCCGCCTGGAGAATGGAGGTATTAAAATTTTTAAGTAGTTGAAGTCAGGAGCCCGCCTGGAGAATTGAGGTTGTTATAGTTGTAGTTGAAGTCAGGAGCCCGCCTGGATAACAGAGGAATACATACAGTTCAAGTTTCAGAAGTTGGGAGCTCGCCCAGATAACAGAGGAATACATTCAAGTTCAAGTTTATTCAAGTCCCGCAAGTTGAAGAGAAGGAACAACATCTCAGTTAGCAATTTGAAGTAGCTGTAAGCACGTGATTTTTGCCCTATATGAGAATTACTCCCAAAAAATTCAAAAATAAAATAATTTTTCTTGGTGTGCCATTTTTGTGATATTTTGTGACATTTGGAATAATTATTTGTATTTGTTTGTGCATGTTTATTTGCTAAATTAATAAAAAATACAAAAAATATGTCGCATTTTGCATATAGGATTTAATTCTACAATTGTTAGTAATTAAAATTGTTTTACAAAAATTAAAAATTACAAAAATAGGCATCGTTTGCATTTTTAGCATTTAATGTCCAAATATACAATTTTATGCTTAATTAATACTTAATTGTGCGTTAATTGTTATTGGGAGTTAATTTGCGCTTTTATAACTTAATTTAGTTCTTAATAATAGTTTAAGTATTTTTATAATTTAGTTTTAGAAAAAATAAAAGAAGAAAAGAGAGCGAAAATATAAAGAAAGTCGGAATTGGGCCTCTTCTTCAATTTCAAGCTATAGGCCCAAAAAATGGCCCAATCTTCCCTACGACCCAGTCCATTTCGAACTGGGTCGACCCAGTCCATAACCCAAAAGACCCAATACCCCTATCTTGCATTTCAAAGACACAAAACAAAAGAAAAAAGAAAAACAAAAACCCTAAAACTATCCTAAGCTATCCGCCCCCCTCCCTTTCTTCTCTTTCTCTCTTTTCATCTTCTTCTCCTCAAAACTCCAAAGCACAACCATGGCTACCCAGCAGCCACCCCCCTTCGTTGAACACCACCCAAGCACCGTCCAAACACCACCAAACGACACAACCTCTTTCGCGACCCCAACCCTATCCGCCATTGATGAAGCTCATCGAGCTCAAGCTCGTTGAAGCTCGACGTCTATGTCGTTGTTGCTTCTGTCTCAACCAAACAACCAAACGAACATAGCCTCGATGAGTCAGCTGTTGATCGAAGCTCCCATCGCCGCTGCTCGTCACGACCAAGCTCGCACGCTGCCATCGAGAGCAGTCCATTCCGCCATGGACGTCGTCGACAGTTGCTGCTGCTCGCTGCTTCGGACTGCTGCTGCTTCTTGGCGTCGTGTTGTTGCTCGCCGCTTCGTACTGTTGTTGACGACACAAGACAGTCCGGTTAAAGTCCGGCAAAGGTCGAGGGTTTTTCGTCAAGTGAAGATACTATACGTCGTAAGTTCATCGTCAAGTTCGTTGTTTGTTTGGTCGTTGTTCGTCTTTCGATCCGGTTAGTAGTTTTTGAGTTTTATTTTGTCCATATTTTGTTTTGATATTTTCGAATCTAAAATCAACAAATGTTTGTTTTGTTTATCGTTTGAATTAATTTTTAGTTCATGTTCATGTGTTATTTGTTAAATCAATTTTCAGATTTTAAAATGGAAGTTTAATTAGTTGTTTTCATGTTTATTTCATGTTTGTTGTATTGTTTAAGTAAGAATTTGTTAGTTTGATGTTTGTTAGATTCAAATTGAAATTTAATTAATTGTTTCTTCAATTTGTTTCATGTGTTTATGTATTGTTAGAAATTGTTAATATTGTTAAGTTCAAGTTTAAGTTCATAATTGTTTCTTCGTCGATCTTGTTATTTGTTTAAAGAATTTAGTTGTATTAAAGGAATATATTGTTTTAATCGTTTAATCCGTCATGTTTGTTGTCTTAAAATAGATTAATTCATGTTCATACTTTGTTTGGATGATCTTGAATCCAAATTTTGTATAGTTTGATTTCTTGTTTACCATTTATGATTATTTCTTGAATTGTTCTCATAATCTTGTTTAAAGTTTAATATAAGAATTGTTTGTTGTAATGTTGTTAGAGTTGATTTTAAGTTCAATATGATTGAGTTTAGAAATCTTCATACTTTGTTTATTGTTGGTGTTGAATCCGAAAATAGGATTGTTTGTTGCTAAAATATTGTTCAATCAAATTTTAGTTGTTCTTGGTTGTTCAATTTGTGTTCATGTGATTTGTTGTTGAAATGTTGTTAAAATCATGTTCATGTGATATTGTTGTTATGATGTTCATCCGTGTTCATATTGTTGTTTGAACATTGTTAGAAATTGATCATATTGTCTATATTTTGGTTAAGTTTGATTAATTGATGTGTTATAGCTGATGGGTAGTTTGGTAAATTTGTAATACGTTCAGGGGTAGTTTGGTAATTTCAGTAAGGTCGGAAGGGGTAGTTTAGGAATTGTACATTTTGAAATTGTTTATTTGAAGCATGGGGGACAAAATGAAATGGGGTGGGTTGTGATATGATTATTTAATATAAAGGGGGGACAAGATTTAAATTAAAGGGGAATCTTGCATTATTTTAAATAAAGCATGGGGGACAAAATATAATGGGGTGGTGTGATATATTTATTTAATGTAATGGGGATGAGTGGGAAGATAATGGGTTTGGTAGAGAAAGGGATTGATTTTAATTGATTTATGGGATGGGATATATATATGTGAAGTCTTGAACACAAGAGGGGGGGGAGAAGAAATACAGACAGAAAAAAAAAGAGATTGAAAAAAAGCTGAACATTTATTCCGAAAAAAAAATTGAAACTCTCAAGAAAAGAAAAACATACAAAGAAAAAAAATTGAAAATTAGAAGAGAAAGTAGTACACACCTGATAAATATTCTGGTATACAGGTGTAGAAATTAAGGGTTGAAGATTAACTAGCCTTTCAAAAATCTGAAAATTTCCCTTGGTTTCTGTCCATTATTTTCGGCATTCCTGGATTTTATTTTGAATTTTTCAAAGCTGTCACTGGGATTTTCGTTGACTGGTTATTGCTGGTTATTGTTGTTGTTGCTGTGTTACGTATTACGTTGCTGACTTTCTTCTTCTTATATTGACAATATCAGGTACACAACTGTAATTTTGGCATTTTGTAAGCTGAAATGAAGAATGGAGTGTTAAATTTTTAATTTAGTTTAATTTAATTTTTTGTATTGTATTTAGGTTATTCATGTATTATTATTCCGTAAATCACTGTCATCGGCATAACTAGGCATATTATAGCGACATATTAAATAACGTCTTTACCAGATTATTAGGAAATATATTTAAACCTGATTATTAATTAAAATTGTTTAAATAAAAAAAATAGAAGAAATAACGTAAAAATGGCGTTATTGAATCAGTTTGGCAAAAATTAACTAAGTTCCTTATTCATAAGGTTCTTCGTCAACGATAAGTTAATCCGAATCATGTAGTCAATTTCAGTTATAACATGAATTAGTTTGCGAACAAGTATTAGGACATGATGAATTAAAACAAAGTTAGTTAATGTTAAATTGTTTAAATCTTTAGAAATATGATTTAGTACTCAAGTTTTTATTTTTATTTCTTTCAATTTTCAGTATTTGTAAATAATTAGTTTCAATAAGCTTAAGTCTTACTAACAATTTGAATTTTAATCCAACTATGGGATAATTAGTTTTTTTATTTTTATTTTTATTTTTTACTTTTCGATAATTCCATGTTGTATTTATGATTATAATTTTATTACTTTCTGTTAATATTTGTTTTTCTCTTCTATTTAATATGTCATTTTCAAGAATGTAGATATTGATTTTATATTTATAAAAAACTTAGTAATAATAAAAAGGTAGTCATTAAAGGATATTCTTAAAGGATTTCGCTAAAAATAAATAGATAGTCTTACTAACAATATGAATTTTAATCCAACTATGGGATAATTAGTTTTTTTATTTTTATTTTTTTTTACTTTTCGATAATTCCATGTTGTATTTATGATTATAATTTTATTACTTTCTGTTAATATTTGTTTTTCTCTTCTATTTAATATGTCATTTTCAAGAATGTAGATATTGATTTTATATTTATAAAAAACTTAGTAATAATAAAAAGGTAGTCATTAAAGGATATTCTTAAAGGATTTCGCTAAAAATAAATAGATGTAAATAATACAAATTTACAGGATTCTCCAATCTCATTTATTTATTTAATTATTTTAAAAAAATTACTTAGAATTTGGGATGGATTGTTTAGTGAATTTCACTTCCTTCCCCAAAGATAATGACGCGCTAGACTCTTTAGGCGCGATTTAATTAATTTTACCTTCTTAAACTCGGATGCGCATTTCATGCGACCCAAATCTAAATCCTAAAACATCAAATAAAATATGTTTCGTATTGTGGGTGCATTTCATGTGACACAATCCAAAGATATGTTTTAAGCGATGTTCACATTCCTAAAAAATAATAATTATAATAATAAAGCGGTAAAAGATAAAATTTGCACATGGTTCATAATTGTATTAAAAATCAGATAAATAAGCCGAATATAACAGTTGAGCGACCGTGCTAGAACCACGGAACTCGGGAATGCCTAACACCTTCTCCCGGGTTAACAGAATTCCTTATCCGGATTTCTGGTACGCAGACTGTAATATAGAGTCATTCTTTTCCTCGATTCGGGATTAAAATTGGTGACTTGGGACACCCTAAATCTCCCAAGTGGCGACTCTGAAATAATTAAACCAATCCCGTTTCGACTGTCCTTTAATTGGAAAAAAACTCCCTATGCACCTCGCGGTGCCGGAAGAAGGAGGTGTGACAGCTCTGGCGACTCTGCTGGGGAATCTTAACCCAGAACCAGTGGTTCAGGGTTAGAAATTCGAGCTCATATAAATTGTTATATTTGGTTTTATCTGATTTTTACATGTTTGAGCCTAATATGCTAAATGCTGCTTTTACCGCTTTGATATTACATGAACTGTGTATAAACTGTGCCGAAACCCATCTCCTCTCTGAGTCTTCTAAATCATGAAGAAGGGTGTACTTCGTACGACTTCTTTTCTGTATAGTGTAAAATCCCAATTTAGAACGAGGTTCGGACAAGTTGCTAAGCCGGTGAAGCTTCTGTATTCCCGGTACGCTACCCCCCCTCGGCTCGAGCTGTCCGCTCGGGTAAGCCAGGTCTAGAACAAACACCCAGGTTCTGAACCTAGTATAACAAAACCACATGTCGGATCCCTAGTAGGAACGTTTGTTTGCATCACGTGCATCTGACTTTGGAGGCTCAACACAGGGGTTGGGTCTGTCTAGGACAGGTGCACCAAAAATGAAAATGACCATCCTGATGCATCTTATTTGTTTTATGTGCATTTATTTGCTCGGTCTTGCATGTTGACCGGCTTCTGAGTCTCGGGAGTGTAAAAAATAAAATAAAATAAAAATAGCAAGTGAAAAGTTATTTGATTAATTTAGAAAAATCAGTGTCCAAGTACTGTCGAAGTGCTGCCGAATTTTTTTTAAAAAAAACATATATATTTTTACTTTTAGAATTGTTGGTTTGCCTAGAAAGCAGAAAGTGTGTAGGAATAAGTCTTTTATTTTAATTTGCTTTATTTAAAAAAAAATGAAAAAGGAAAATAGTTTTTTTTATATAAAAGAAAAAGGAAAATTTTGTTTGTTTTCAAAAAAAATTAGTTAGTTTATAGCCTGAACTACGCGGGTATGATTCTCACCGGATGTGAGATCAGAGGCAAACCTCTTTGGTTTCGGCTCACCATATTCAAAAAAAAATCCAAAAATATTTAACATTACTCACTTCTTTAGAAAGTTTTTCTTTTAGACCTCAATTTTTTTTAAAAAAAATATTTCCTTTTAATCTCAAAATCCCAATTATTTGTTTAAAAGATATTCAAAATAAAATTCAAAAAATATTTTTTCTGTAGTATTTCTTTCATAAATTCAGAATATTGGTTCAAAAATATTTCCTTTCTCCTTAAAAGTTTTTTTTCAAGAAAAAAAATTTATTAAAATCCAAAAAATATTTCTTTAGAATATAGATAGTTTTTAAGTCAAATAAAAGTTTTTCCTTCTTTAATCACTATAATAAATGTGCAGGATGAGCACAAGTCAAAATGAACCATTCTCAGTGTGTAGCGAGGTCCCTTCGCAACTCCACATGTGGTGGAATGATATGGGAAAGGATAGTATAAAGATAGTGGAAAGAGTTTTGGGAGGTTTTGTCGATCTGTTGAATATCAAGCCAAGGACAGATATCATCGAGGCTCTAATACCGTTCTGGGACCCAACACGCAACGTGTTTCGTTTTGCTGACTTTGAACTTTCACCTACACTAGAGGAAGTCGCCGGATATGCGGGGTTGAATGGGAAACTAAGAGGGCAGTATTTACTTTCACCAAGACCAGTATCTCCGCACGCGTTCTTGGATTTGCTAAGCATTAGTCGGAAGGTACAGAATGATGATTTGTCGAAGGGATGTTGTACTCTCCAATTCTTGTATCAACGGTACGGAATTCCTCAGGGTTTGGAAGAACCAAACCTCGGATTAATTCACACTGGGAACAGAATCAAGTGGGAAGCAAGACGTACTTTGGCATTTATCACAGCATTTCTGGGAGTTGTGGTCTGTCCCCGCAAAGATAAAAAAATAGAGATAGGCCTTGTAGGGATGGCCGATGTTGCAATCAAAAGAACCGACAGTACTGTGGTTCCTTTGATTTTGTCTGAAATCTACCGAGCTTTAACTATATGCCGAGAAGGAGGCAAGTTCTTTCAGGGATGCAATCTGTTACTCCAGCTGTGGATGCAAGAACACCTCCATCACCGAGTGGGATACATGAACCACGGGTTGACTGAGAAAAACTGCATTAGCGGCTTTGAGAAACGAATGACAGGCGTCATATTTCCCGAAGGCGTCGAAGCATGGCTTGCACAATTGAGGTCAACAACAGCCGACCAAGTTGAATGGGCATTTGGGTGGTTGAATGATACTGAGGTAATATACATGGCGGCCGAGGAATGTCATGTTCTTTTGATGGGACTTCGTAGCATCCAACCATATGCTCCTCATCGGGTACTGCGCCAACTAGGAAGATTTCAGGTAATTCCCACTGATGAGGATCTAAGCAAGCACGCCATTGAGTTGAGTCCAGGAGTCGTGTTCCCCGAAGGAAAAATTAGAAAGCTGTGGCACGAATGTAGATTCCTTGAACCCAAGACTATGGTTCGAGAGCTGGCTAAGGGTGAGGTAGACCCAAAATACGATGTTTGGTTCGGGAAAAGGTTCCAGATTCGTCAGAGGCCTGCCAAAAGAGCTCACGTCCAACAATTTACGGATGATTCGCAGGAACAGTGGGGCTGGTTAGTGAGAGAGGAAGGCTACCGGGTTGAAATCGGGAAGCTGAAGCGACAAATTGAAAGGCTTATGTTTGAAAACAACGTTCAAGTAGCCTCAGAGCAGGGTGAGAAGAACAAATTAGCCAAAGAAAACCAGGCACTGAAAGCCCGAATTCGCCAAGTCAGTAAGAGTGATAGCGACCGACAGAAACGTCGCTCTGATGAAAGGTTGATAGCGGAATTGAGAAATCAAGTCAGCCAAAGCCGAGAAGACTTGGAGAGATCCCAGGCTTGTATAACAAGAATGCGGGTCAGGTGGGCTACAGTTACAACATCACGGAGAGAGCACCTATGGCAAGTAAAAAGGGACTACGAAATGAGTGTTGCGACATTGAGAGAGATAAACTCCATTCTCAATAATCGGGTCCTCAAACAAGCCCAGGATGCTAGAACATATAGAGAACACTACCATGAGTCGATAGCCCGGATGGAAGAACAAATGGAGAGGTTCCAAGAGCAGCTCATTGACAATACTCGAATATTGGGACTAAAGAATCAACGGATAGAACAGCTGTGCATAGAGAGGGATAGAATCAGGGGTAGGATCAATGATATAGGGCGCTATATCACCACAAAGTGCCTAACATGTGAAGAGATGCCTCGTGATGTCCTATTTGCCTCAATCATGGGTTATGTCCATCAGATCATGGAGGAACTAAAAAGCTTGCAAAGAAGCCTGGCCCCCAAGCCCGCGGAAAGGCCGAATGATGCCTCGCGGGCACCAAAATTCAAAGCTTTAATGTATCCCTAGTTCAATCTTGCACTTGTTTGTTTTTCGAGTCTGTTGTCTACCCATATGTTTTTTTTCCTTTTCTTCAAACATTCTCAAAAAAATATATATATATATATATATATAAAGTCTGTATATATATATATATATATATATATATATATAAAGTCTGTATTTTTTGTTTTTTTTGTGATGGCTTGTAATAGCATTATTTTGAGTAATAAAAAAAATATTTGGTCTTATGGCACGAACTACGCTTGGTCTGATTCGTGCGGGGTCACGATACGTAGGCAATCTATAGGATTCGACCGTAAAAAGAATATATATTTGTCAGAGCAAAAAAGAATAAAAAAAGAATATATATTTGTCAGAGCAAAAAATAAGCCGGGATGATGCATGCGGTCAGAGCAAAAGCATGTTAGAAATGATTAACTGCCTAGGAGCATTGCATCCCCCTAACGTGCAATTACAATATCTGTTAAGACTCTAACACTGACAAGTTTGTTGTTTTTCCAATCAATATCAGTTAGTTGTTAGAGCGTACTGGCACCGTACCATTATCAGACAAGATCAAAAGGTCCTATACCAGAAAGCATGACTGGGTCAGACAACAGCGTTGAGTCAGAAAAAACGGCCAATCAGATGCTGAAGGAAGCCCTGGAGAAAATGGAAAAAATGAGGCTAGAAATGAATGAAATGCAGATAGCCTTAGCTAGAGCCCAGAAGGGGCAAGAACTACCCGTTACTCCTACCCTCCAACCAACACACACGCCGGAATACCCCTCTCCCGGTCCTTCAACAAGTTTCCCAAGCCATCACTATTATCAGGGAAGAGAGGCTTATGATTCCCAAGCTCCACCACCCACTCAAAACCCTCCTCCACCAAATGTTCCCGTCTTTGTGGCACCTCCCCCAGCCCCATTGCACAGATCATCTAGTGAGCCACTGTTTCAGGCTCACGATACACAATACTACCCCCCTGAACTCACATTCAAAGCACCCGAGCCACATACCTATAATCCCCACTTTGAGGTCCCGGCGGAGATTGAAAAGCCGGCTAAGAGCCCAGAGCAGGACGAGGTGATGCGGAAATTTAAAAGCCTGGAGCAATCCTTCAGGAACATACACGGGTTAGGTAACCAGGTCAGCGTGGCTTACAAGGATCTATGCCCTTTCCCTGACGTTCAATTACCAGCAGGGTTCAAAATGCCCAAGTTCGATTTATACGAAGGGCATGGTGATCCTATGGCACATCTACGAGGTTTTTGTAGCAAAATGAGGGGAGCAGGGGGCAAAGATGAGCTATTAATAGCTTACTTTGGCCAGAGTTTGAGCGGGTCGGCGTTAGAGTGGTATACAAGACAAGATCCGAGCAGGTGGTACACCTGGGATGACTTGGCACAGGCTTTCGCAGGACATTTCCAATACAACCTTGAGATAGTCCCAGACCGTCTCACATTGCTAAAGCTCGAGAAGAAACCCGGAGAGAGCTTCCGAGAATTTGGGTTCCGATGGAGAGAACAGGCAGCCAGAGTTGATCCCCCAATGAGAGAAGGAGAAATGGTGGATTACTTCTTACAAACTCTCGAGCCAACTTACTTTGGTCACTTGGTGACGTCAGTTGGCAAATCATTTAATGAAGTTGTGAAAATGGGAGGTATGATAGAAGAGGGACTTAAGTCCAATAAGATCCTGAGTTATTCGGCAATTAAGGCAACAACTCAGGCCATTCAGAGCGGCACGGGAGGTGCGCTAGGGAAGAAAAGGAGAGAGGAGGTCACGACATTAGAGGCCGACAATTGGTCCAGATCTAGAGGTCCTTCCCCTCATTACCAACCCAGACCCCATCGTCTAAACTACCCACACATTCCAAATTACCCTCCACAACCCTACTACCAACCACAAGAACAACATTTCACCGTCCATCAAGCCCAGACATACACCCAACCTCCGGTTCGCCCACAATGGCGCGCGCCGGTTCCCCACAATACATACCCACCTCCACATAACACATACCCACCACCACAAAACACCTATCCACCACCAAGAGCCTACAGGAACCCTCCAGGGATGGGTTTCAGGGGAAATCCGGCCGCCAGAAATGAAAGATTGCAGAGGCAAAGAACTTTTACTGAGTTGGGGGAAACTTATATTGCCTTGTTCCACAAATTGAGGCAGTTGGGTTTATTAAATCCTGTTGAGCCTAGATTACCAAATCCCTTACCCCAAAATATGGATCACTCGGTAAGATGTGAATATTGTTCGGGAGCTCCCGGACATGATACCGAGAAATGTTGGAGGCTGAAACATGCAATACAAGATCTTATTGATACCAACAAGATCGAGGTACAGGCACCGGAGGCACCCAACATTAACCAGAACCCATTGCCAAAGCACCCTGAAGCCCACATGATCGAGCTTGTGCACGAAGGAGGGGAGCCGAAGAAACCCCCACAGACAGTGATGATGATCCGTGCCACTCCAAAAGAAAAATCGATCAATGAGGAAGCAGGGGTACAGTTGAAGGGGAAGATGTCAAGCCAGTGGTGATATTGGGGAAGAATCCATCTGCCGCTACAAGGAAACCAGAACCAGCCAAGTTGGTAATAACGGGAGCATCATCTGCACCCGTGGTTGTTGTGAAAGGGGTCTGCAGGGAACCGGTCATCATAAAACCAGTAGTCCAAACACCAATGATTGATAGCAAGGCTGTGCCTTGGAAGTATGAGAAGGCAGTGGTGATGTACAAGGGACAACAAGTGGAGGAGAATAGTTGTGAGGCGCAGGGACTGACTCGATCAGGACGGTGTTTTGCTCCGGCGGAGTTGAGAAGACCCAATCCAGCTGCAATAAAGAAACCTGTGTCAGAAGAAGAAGCTGAGGATTTCTTAAAGAAGATGAAAGTGCAGGATTACTCCGTGGTCGAACAGTTGAAGAAAACACCGGCCCAGATCTCACTGCTATCATTATTAATCCATTCGGATGAACATCGTCGGGCCCTGATGAAGATACTGAATGAAGCTCATGTGCCCAATGAGATTTCTGTAAATCACCTGGAAACGATTGCCAATAAAATTTTCGAGGTGAACAGGGTAACATTTTCAGATGATGATCTGCCAGTGGAGGGCACGGAGCATAATAAAGCTCTCTACCTAACTGTCAAATGTGAAGATTCGGCAGTTACTCGGGCATTGGTGGATAACGGCTCAAGTGCCAATATTTGTCCATTATCCACCCTGAACCAATTGAAGATCGACCACGGAAGAATCCAAAAGAATAGCATTTGCGTCCGAGGATTTGACGGAAATGGAACAGCCACCGTGGGGGATATTGTACTTGAGTTGACCATCGGTCCAGTCCAGTTTACCATGGAATTCCAGGTATTAGATGCTACGGTATCTTATAACTTTCTGTTGGGACGACCGTGGATCCATGCAGCCAAAGCAGTGCCATCCACCTTGCATCAGATGGTCAAGTTCGAGTGGGATAGACAAGAGGTCGTGTTGCACGGCGAGGACACTGCGTGCACCGTAGGAGGCGCCATTGTACCCTTCATAGAGACCAATGATGACAAAGGTCCCTGGGTCTACCAGATTTTTGATGCAGTGTCGGCAAACAAGATCCCCGAGGGTGAAATCATTCAGCATCCTAGGATAGCTTCCGCAACGGTTATGATGGTTTCAGAAATGCTGGGTAATGGGTTTATGCCAGGAAAAGGCTTGGGAGCTGAACTTCAGGGAATTGTTCAACCTGTTTCCTTGCCCAAGAATTTGGAGACCTTTGGGTTGGGGTTCAAACCGACTGCGGCAGATGTAAAACGAGCTCGGAAAATGAAGAAGAAAGTTTGGTTTCTTCCCAAACCTGTGCCACGTCTCTCAAGATCTTTTGTTAGAGCAAGCGCCAAGGGGTCACCAGTCCCGAAAGTTCTCGGGCGATTGATTGGGATTGACGGGGATCTGAATCAGAGTTTCGAAAGATTGTTCACTAATGTCAATATGGTAGAAGTCGGAGAGGGTTCCAGCGGAACAGACATACAGTTTATGGGGCCTAAGGCCAAAACCAACAATTGGACGGTTACTCCTCTTCCTACTCGGGGAGAGTCCTGGTAGTAGGCTTTGATTTTTGCTTTCTTATTTTTCGGATTATTCAGGGTGTAATCCAAATCTTATTTTATCTTGTAAAAGTGTGAACCCTGTTATCCCGCATTTTAATAAAATTCTTTTCTTGTCTCATTTTAATTTTGTTTTATTCTTTTCTCTTTCTGAACAGTTCTCTTTTTACTGGTTCTAATGACATGGCATGCACGACGGATCTTCGACCTAGTCTAATAAATCAATCTGACTCTGATTTAATGATACAAGAGATCGATTATGACGATGAGTCTGAATATGATGAGGATAAAGCCTTCGAAGAAATAAACCGAGAACTATGCCAATTTGAAGAGAAACCCAAGCCTAATATGAATGACACCGAGGCTGTAAATCTAGGGGATGCGGATAATGTCCGAGAAACCAAAATCAGCATCCACATTGAGCCTAGCATCAGGGAAGAATTAATCAAAGCACTCATTGAGTTTAAAGATGTTTTTGCATGGTCGTATGACGACATGCCGGGTTTAAGCACCAAGCTAGTGGTTCACAAATTACCCATTGACCCGACATGCCTCCCCGTCAAGCAGAAACTGAGGAAGTTCAAGACAGATATGAGTGTGAAGATTAAAGAAGAAGTAACCAAGCAACTGCAAGCAAAGGTTATTCGGGTCTCTCGATATCCTGATTGGTTGGCTAATGTAGTGCCAGTACCAAAGAAAGATGGGAAGATCAGGGTATGCGTCGACTACCGTAATCTGAACAGGGCAAGCCCAAAGGATAACTTTCCATTGCCCAATATCCATATCTTGATCGACAATTGCGC
Source organism: Nicotiana sylvestris (assembly GCF_000393655.2). Classification (NCBI taxonomy): domain Eukaryota; kingdom Viridiplantae; phylum Streptophyta; class Magnoliopsida; order Solanales; family Solanaceae; genus Nicotiana; species Nicotiana sylvestris. Next base: position 172,358,569 of record NC_091061.1, read on the forward strand.
CGGGCGAGAAATCGGCTCCTTTGTGGATTGCTACGCTGGGTATCATCAGATTTTGATGGATGAAGAAGATGCAGAGAAAACAGCTTTCATTACGCCATGGGGGACTTATTGTTATCGGGTAATGCCATTCGGTTTGAAGAACGCTGGGGCAACATACATGAGAGCAATGACTACTGTGTTCCATGATATGATACACAAAGAGATCGAAGTGTACGTAGATGATGTGATCATCAAATCCAAGCGTCAGGAAGACCACGTAGCAGACCTTAGGAAGTTTTTCCAAAGACTTCGAAGGTACGACATTAAGCTCAACCCAGCCAAATGTGCATTTGGTGTTCCATCTGGAAAGCTGTTAGGATTTATCGTCAGTCGGCGAGGCATTGAGTTGGATCCGTCAAAGATCAAATCCATCCAGGAATTGCCGCCACCGAGGAACAAAACAGAAGTAATGAGTCTGTTGGGAAGGTTGAACTATATCAGCAGATTCATCGCTCAGCTCACAACAACTTGTGAACCCATCTTTCGATTGCTGAGGAAAGATGCCGCGATAGAATGGACGGCAGAATGTCAGGAGGCATTTGACCAGATCAAAGGTTATTTATCCAATCCACCTGTATTGGTTCCACCTGAGTCGGGGAGACCATTAATCCTTTATCTAACGGTCCTGGATCATTCGTTTGGTTGCGTGTTGGGTCAACACGACATCACAGGAAGAAAAGAGCAAGCCATCTATTATCTCAGCAAGAAGTTTACAGTCTATGAGAATAAGTACACCCAACTTGAGAAGACATGTTGTGCTCTAACTTGGGTAGCACAGAAGTTTAAGCATTATCTGTCGTCACATACTACATACCTTATTTCACGTCTGGATCCATTAAAGTATATTTTCCAGAAGCCTATGCCCACAGGAAGATTGGCAAAATGGCAGATATTACTCACAGAGTTCGACATTGTCTATGTGACGAGGACGGCCATGAAAGCTCAAGCATTGGCCGATCACTTGGCTGAGAATCCTATTGATGAAGAATACGAGCCTTTGAGGACGTATTTTCCTGATGAAGAAGTGATACATATAGAGGAGTTAGAACTGAATGAGGAGCCAGGGTGGAAGCTTTTCTTTGACGGGGCTGCTAATGCAAAAGGAGTTGGAGTAGGAGCAGTACTTATTTCAGAAACAGGACATCACTATCCTGTTACAGCTCAGCTACGTTTCTATTGTACCAACAACATGGCTGAATATGAGGCATGTATTTTGGGCCTACGATTGGCTGCAGACATGGATGTTCAGGACGTCTTGGTCTTGGGAGACTCGGACCTCCTAGTACATCAGATCCAGGGTGAATGGGAAACACGGGATTTGAAGCTTATACCATATCGACAATGTTTGCACGATCTGAGCAAGCGATTTCGATCAGTGGAGTTCAGACACATCCCGAGAGTTCACAATGAGGTTGCCGATGCTTTGGCCACTTTAGCATCGATGTTGCACCATCCAGACAAAATCCATGTTGACCCATTGTATATTCAGGTTCGTAATCAGCATGCCTACTGCAACATAATAGAAGAAGAAATGGATGGCGAGCCATGGTTTTATGATATCAAGGAATACCTCAGGATGGGAATATACCCGGAGCAGGCAACCGGAGATCAAAAGAGAGCCATTCGACGACTGGCAAATGGATTTTTCCTCAGTGGAGGAATGTTGTACAAAAGAACCCCAGATCTGGGATTGCTGAGATGTATTGATGCAGGTCAAGCCACGATAGTGATGACAGAGGTACATGCTGGAGTCTGTGGGCCCCATATGAGCGGATATGTGTTGGCAAAGAAGATTCTGCGAGCGGGATATTATTGGCTCACTATGGAGCATGATTGTATCAGTTTCGTACGAAAATGCCATCAGTGTCAGATACACGGAGATCTGATTCATTCTCCACCAATGGAATTGCACACAATGTCCGCACCATGGCCATTTGTAGCATGGGGCATGGATGTCATTGGGCCTATCGAGCCGGCAGCTTCGAACGGTCACAGGTTCATTCTGGTAGCCATCGATTATTTCACTAAGTGGGTTGAAGCCAAAACTTTTAAGTCTGTAACCAAGAAGGCAGTGGTGGATTTCGTCCATTCCCATATCATTTGTAGATTTGGGATCCCAAACATAATAATCACGGACAATGGTGCTAATCTTAACAGCAACTTGATGAGAGAAGTATGTGAACAGTTTAAGATTACACACCGTAATTCCACCCCGTATCGGCCCAAGGCGAATGGAGCAGTTGAGGCAGCCAACAAAAATATAAAGAAGATATTGAGGAAAATGATTGAAGGATCCAGACAATGGCATGAAAAGCTACCATTTGCGTTGTTAGGATACCGCACTACTGTTCGTACTTCAATAGGTGCGACTCCTTATTTGTTGGTATACGGAACCGAAGCAGTAATACCAGCGGAAGTTGAAATTCCTTCCCTTCGAATTATCGCTGAGGCCGGGATTGACGATGATGAATGGGTCAAAACCCGACTAGAGCAGCTGAGTTTAATGGATGAAAAAAGATTGGCAGCAGTATGTCATGGCCAGTTGTATCAAAAGAGAATGGCAAGAGCATACAATAAGAAGGTGCGCCCCAGAAAATTTGAAGTAGGGCAACAAGTATTGAAACGGATCCTCCCACATCAGATTGAGGCAAAAGGCAAGTTCGCCCCGAATTGGCAAGGGCCGTATATTGTGACCAGAGTATTATCCAATGGCGCTTTACGTCTGACGGATGTTGAAGGAAGATGCGTCGACATGGCTATCAATTCTGATGCAGTCAAAAGATATTATGTGTAATTTCTTTTGTTGTTTATTTGTTTGTTTGTACTTAGTGCTTATCGGATAATGAAATGACGGAGGCAATTCTTTCTTCTATCCAAACACTTTTAACCTTTGCTTTACCCCTTTGAGCCATACTTATCTTTTTATACCCCTCTCTTGGAATCATTAATGAAAAAATGTATGAAAAAAAAACTTTTTGAAGGTCGCAAGAAAACAAAGGAGTCAGTGAACTACGTTCGACCTGATTCCTCAAAGAGGATACGTAGGCGCCTCACGGCTCGGTCATAAGGTAATAAAAAAAAAGGAAAAAAAATCAAAAGAAAAATCCCCAAGTAAGAAAACTGGGGCAGAAATTATGTTTCTAAATTTTGAAAAAAAAAGAAAAAAAAGAGTTTGATTCCAAGAGTTGTAATACTTTACCCATCAAAGTTATTTTGAATTTTATATCCTTTTCTTCTAAAACCTATATTGATATCCAAAAAAGACCTCCCGATCAGTATCCGAGAGGTGTTAAGATAGGCAAATGAAAACCAAGAATAAAACATCGGTCCCTGACTGAATGAGGATCATGAATTGAAAGAATTTATAGCCAAAAGAATTCCCGGCAGAGATAAATCTTATCGGCAACACTCCAATCCCAAGCTGAGAAAATAAGATGAGAGAGTCTTATCGGCGAAAACCTTCACAGGCGCCATAAGGCGACGTAAGCTGAGAAATACAAAATGAGAGAGTCTTATCGGTGAAAACCTTCACAGGCACCATAAGGCGACGGGAGTTGTGAGAAATGAGAGAGCCTTGTTAGTGAAAACCCCGCGAAGGGCACTATAAGGCGACAAGATAGATTGACGGAAAAGATCCGTATTTTGCGAAGAATTGGGCACCTATTTATCCCCAGCAAGTGAAGACATCAGAAAGTTTGATCGACACAAATAGACTGGGTTGATTAATCCGGAATGCACAACATGATCATTGGAATCGGTTGTATCACCCAGATAAGTTCATTTTTTTTGTTCAGAAAGATTTTCTCATTTTTCTATCTTTTCATTTTGTTGTTTAAAAGAATTTTTCTAGAAATTTATGTTTTAAGGAAGGTCTTTCAGAGCTTACTACCAGTTGCCAAAATGGTACAACATAAAAAGTGAAAAGGGCAGGCAAGAGACAAGGCAATAAGGCAAAAGACGTTGGTTGCTAGGCCGAATAATACTGTCCTAAAATGGCAAGGAAAGTACGGGGAAAAGCCGAAAAAAAAAAAAACATGTTGAGGAAATTGTAAGCCAAGTTCCAAGACGATCCCCAGAGTACTCCGACCGAATATCGACCAAGCTACGAGGTGGTCGGACAACACAGAAGGGGAAGGGAAGAAAGGAAAATTCATCTTCGGCAAAATAACCTCCAGAAATTTTTGAGATACAAAATGGTGAAGGGATAAATGGAAAAACCATCCCCAGCAGAATGTTATCCCCAGCAAATAACATCATCCCCAACAAGTTTTGAGAACGCCGAACAAGAATAAGGGAAAGGGAACAATCATCCCCATCAGGAGTGACATGACCATTCGCCATATTTCAAAAAAAAAAAAAAAACTAACTAAATTTTCTTTGATTTGAACAGGAAAATAAAGTGTTGATGATGGCCTAAAGATACGCCATAAGAAAGATCGCCAGAATTGGGGCATAAAATTTTCTGCCACAAGTGGAAATTTTCTCGGAGAATCGAGGAAACAAATTCAAATTATTCTTTACCAATTAGGCGCCCACCAGTATAATGCGGGAATACATTTCTGTCTTTTCATTTCATGTTCTAGGTCACCCACCAGTATAATGCGGGTATGCATTTATGTTTTCATTTCATGCTCTAGGTCACCCACCAGTATAATGCGGGTATGCATTTATGTTTTCATTTCATGCTCTAGGTCGCCCACCAGTAAAATGCGGGAATATATTTAAGTTCTAGGTCGCCCACCAGTATAATGCGGGAATACATTTAAGTTCTAGGTCGCCCACCAGTATAATGCGGGAATACATTTCAGTTCTAGGTCGCCCACTAGTATAATGAGGGAATACATTTTGTCTGTTCATTCCATATTCTAGGTCGCCCACCAGTATAATGCGGGCATACATTTCAGTTTTCCATTTCTAGGTCACCCACCAGTATAATGCGGGTATACATTTATGTTTTCATTTCATGTTCTAGGTCGCCCACCAGTATAATGCGGGTATGCATTTATCTTTTCATTTCATGTTCTAGGTCGCCCACCAGTATAATGCGGGAATACATTTCAGTTCTAGGTCGCCCACCAGTATAATGCGGGAATACATTTAGGTTCTAGGTCGCCCACCAGTATAATGCGGGAATACTTTTAAGTTCTAGGTCACCCACCAGTATAATGCGGGAATACTTTTCTGTTCTAGGTCGCCCACCAGTAAAATGCGGGAATACATTTCAGTTCTAGGTCGTCCACCAGTATAATGCGGGCATACATTTCATAATTTTGCATTGAAGCAACTTTTTAGTCTTGTATTACAGAGTTTGGAATCAGTAACCCCACCAGAAGGCGGAAGGTTACAACAGGAATCCCCAGCAGTAAACAATAAAATCCCCAGCACCGGGAAGCAGAAGGTTGCAACAAGAGGTCCCAGCATAAACTCAAGTCCATGTGTCAAAAGGAAGAAAAGCATCGGAAGAAAAGCACCGAAAGAAATGCAAGCAGACAAGGAAGCAAGGCAACAAAAACAAATTGTACTCTAGCCTAGCTTCTTGTTTTTTTAAGCACGGTGTAACAAGGAGATCGGTAAGCAATAATAATAGCATGCAACAACAGTAACATTGCAGTCCAACGGTAGTCCCAGCTACCAAAATTTCTCGAACTACATTGACCTGATTCCTGTTTAGCCCAGGATATGTAGGAAACCTTTGAAGCAAAGGTTCGGTCAAATCTTTTTCAAAAAATGCTTCAACGGAGTACTCGGATGGGCAAAAATCGCTCGCTTTATCTTTGCACGAAAACCCTTCGTGTCTTCGGGCAAAGAGGGGCAGCTGTAAGCACGTGATTTTTGCCCTATATGAGAATTACTCCCAAAAAATTCAAAAATAAAATAATTTTTCTTGGTGTGCCATTTTTGTGATATTTTGTGACATTTTGAATAATTATTTGTATTTGTTTGTGCATGTTTATTTGCTAAATTAATAAAAAATACAAAAAATATGTCGCATTTTGCATATAGGATTTAATTCTACAATTGTTAGTAATTAAAATTGTTTTACAAAAATTAAAAATTACAAAAATAGGCATTCGTTTGCATTTTTAGCATTTAATGTCCAAATATACAATTTTATGCTTAATTAATACTTAATTGTGCGTTAATTGTTATTGGGAGTTAATTTGCGCTTTTATAACTTAATTTAGTTCTTAATAATAGTTTAAGTATTTTTATAATTTAGTTTTAGAAAAAATAAAAGAAGAAAAGAGAGCGAAAATATAAAGAAAGTCGGAATTGGGCCTCTTCTTCAATTTCAAGCTATAGGCCCAAAAAATGGCCCAATCTTCCCTACGACCCAGTCCATTTCGAACTGGGTCGACCCAGTCCATAACCCAAAAGACCCAATACCCCTATCTTGCATTTCAAAGACACAAAACAAAAGAAAAAAGAAAAACAAAAACCCTAAAACTATCCTAAGCTATCCGCCCCCCCCCTTCTTCTCTTTCACTCTTTTCATCTTCTTCTCCTCAAAACTCCAAAGCACAACCATGGCTACCCAGCAGCCACCCCCTTCGTCGAACACCACCCAAGCACCGTCCAAACACCACCAAACGACACAACCTCTTTCGCGACCCCAACCCTATCCGCCATTGATGAAGCTCATCGAGCTCAAGCTCGTTGAAGCTCGACGTCTATGTCGTTGTTGCTTCTGTCTCAACCAAACAACCAAACGAACATAGCCTCGATGAGTCAGCTGTTGATCGAAGCTCCCATCGCCGCTGCTCGTCACGACCAAGCTCGCACGCTGCCATCGAGAGCAGTCCATTCCGCCATGGACGTCGTCGACAGTTGCTGCTGCTCGCTGCTTCGGACTGCTGCTGCTTCTTGGCGTCGTGTTGTTGCTCGCCGCTTCGTACTGTTGTTGACGACACAAGACAGTCCGGTTAAAGTCCGGCAAAGGTCGAGGGTTTTTCGTCAAGTGAAGATACTATACGTCGTAAGTTCATCGTCAAGTTCGTTGTTTGTTTGGTCGTTGTTCGTCTTTCGATCCGGTTAGTAGTTTTTGAGTTTTATTTTGTCCATATTTTGTTTTGATATTTTCGAATCTAAAATCAACAAATGTTTGTTTTGTTTATCGTTTGAATTAATTTTTAGTTCATGTTCATGTGTTATTTGTTAAATCAATTTTCAGATTTTAAAATGGAAGTTTAATTAGTTGTTTTCATGTTTATTTCATGTTTGTTGTATTGTTTAAGTAAGAATTTGTTAGTTTGATGTTTGTTAGATTCAAATTGAAATTTAATTAATTGTTTCTTCAATTTGTTTCATGTGTTTATGTATTGTTAGAAATTGTTAATATTGTTAAGTTCAAGTTTAAGTTCATAATTGTTTCTTCGTCGATCTTGTTATTTGTTTAAAGAATTTAGTTGTATTAAAGGAATATATTGTTTTAATCGTTTAATCCGTCATGTTTGTTGTCTTAAAATAGATTAATTCATGTTCATACTTTGTTTGGATGATCTTGAATCCAAATTTTGTATAGTTTGATTTCTTGTTTACCATTTATGATTATTTCTTGAATTGTTCTCATAATCTTGTTTAAAGTTTAATATAAGAATTGTTTGTTGTAATGTTGTTAGAGTTGATTTTAAGTTCAATATGATTGAGTTTAGAAATCTTCATACTTTGTTTATTGTTGGTGTTGAATCCGAAAATAGGATTGTTTGTTGCTAAAATATTGTTCAATCAAATTTTAGTTGTTCTTGGTTGTTCAATTTGTGTTCATGTGATTTGTTGTTGAAATGTTGTTAAAATCATGTTCATGTGATATTGTTGTTATGATGTTCATCCGTGTTCATATTGTTGTTTGAACATTGTTAGAAATTGATCATATTGTCTATATTTTGGTTAAGTTTGATTAATTGATGTGTTATAGCTGATGGGTAGTTTGGTAAATTTGTAATACGTTCAGGGGTAGTTTGGTAATTTCAGTAAGGTCGGAAGGGGTAGTTTAGGAATTGTACATTTTGAAATTGTTTATTTGAAGCATGGGGGACAAAATGAAATGGGGTGGGTTGTGATATGATTATTTAATATAAAGGGGGGACAAGATTTAAATTAAAGGGGAATCTTGCATTATTTTAAATAAAGCATGGGGGACAAAATATAATGGGGTGGTGTGATATATTTATTTAATGTAATGGGGATGAGTGGGAAGATAATGGGTTTGGTAGAGAAAGGGATTGATTTTAATTGATTTATGGGATGGGATATATATATGTGAAGTCTTGAACACAAGAGGGGGAGAAGAAATACAGACAGAAAAAAAGAGATTGAAAAAAAGCTGAACATTTATTCCGAAAAAAAAATTGAAACTCTCAAGAAAAGAAAAACATACAAAGAAAAAAAATTGAAAATTAGAAGAGAAAGTAGTACACACCTGATAAATATTCTGGTATACAGGTGTAGAAATTAAGGGTTGAAGATTAACTAGCCTTTCAAAAATCTGAAAATTTCCCTTGGTTTCTGTCCATTATTTTCGGCATTCCTGGATTTTATTTTGAATTTTTCAAAGCTGTCACTGGGATTTTCGTTGACTGGTTATTGCTGGTTATTGTTGCTGTTGCTGTGTTACGTATTACGTTGCTGACTTTCTTCTTCTTATATTGACAATATCAGGTACACAACTGTAATTTTGGCATTTTGTAAGCTGAAATGAAGAATGGAGTGTTAAATTTTTAATTTAGTTTAATTTAATTTTTTGTATTGTATTTAGGTTATTCATGTATTATTATTCTGTAAATCACTGTCATCGGCATAACTAGGCATATTATAGCGACATATTAAATAACGCCTTTACCAGATTATTAGGAAATATATTTAAGCCTGATTATTAATTAAAACTGTTTAAATAAAAAAATAGAAGAAATAACGTAAAAATGGCGTTATTGAATCAGTTTGGCAAAAATTAACTAAGTTCCTTATTCATAAGGTTCTTCGTCAACGATAAGTTAATCCGAATCATGTAGTCAATTTCAGTTATAACATGAATTAGTTTGCGAACAAGTATTAGGACATGATGAATTAAAACAAAGTTAGTTAATGTTAAATTGTTTAAATCTTTAGAAATATGATTTAGTACTCAAGTTTTTATTTTTATTTCTTTCAATTTTCAGTATTTGTAAATAATTAGTTTCAATAAGCTTAAGTCTTACTAACAATTTGAATTTTAATCCAACTATGGGATAATTAGTTTTTTTATTTTTATTTTTATTTTTTACTTTTCGATAATTCCATGTTGTATTTATGATTATAATTTTATTACTTTCTGTTAATATTTGTTTTTCTCTTCTATTTAATATGTCATTTTCAAGAATGTAGATATTGATTTTATATTTATAAAAAACTTAGTAATAATAAAAAGGTAGTCATTAAAGGATATTCTTAAAGGATTTCGCTAAAAATAAATAGATAGTCTTACTAACAATATGAATTTTAATCCAACTATGGGATAATTAGTTTTTTTATTTTTATTTTTATTTTTACTTTTCGATAATTCCATGTTGTATTTATGATTATAATTTTATTACTTTCTGTTAATATTTATTTTTCTCTTCTATTTAATATGTCATTTTCAAGAATGTAGATATTGATTTTATATTTATAAAAACTTAGTAATAATAAAAAGGTAGTCATTAAAGGATTTTCTTAAAGGATTTCGCTAAAAATAAATAGATGTAAATAATACAAATTTACAGGATTCTCCAATCTTATTTATTTATTTAATTATTTTAAAAAAATTACTTAGAATTTGGGATGGATTGTTTAGTGAATTTCACTTCCTTCCCCAAAGATAATGACGCGCTAGACTCTTTAGGCGCGATTTAATTAATTTTACCTTCTTAAACTCGGATGCGCATTTCATGCGACCCAAATCTAAATCCTAAAACATCAAATAAAATATGTTTCGTATTGTGGGTGCATTTCATGTGACACAATCCAAAGATATGTTTTAAGCGATGTTCACATTCCTAAAAAATAATAATTATAATAATAAAGCGGTAAAAGATAAAATTTGCACATGGTTCATAATTGTATTAAAAATCAGATAAATAAGCCGAATATAACAGTTGAGCGACCGTGCTAGAACCACGGAACTCGGGAATGCCTAACACCTTCTCCCGGGTTAACAGAATTCCTTATCCGGATTTCTGGTACGCAGACTGTAATATAGAGTCATTCTTTTCCTCGATTCGGGATTAAAATTGGTGACTTGGGACACCCTAAATCTCCCAAGTGGCGACTCTGAAATAATTAAACCAATCCCGTTTCGACTGTCCTTTAATTGGAAAAAACTCCCTACGCACCTCGCGGTGCCGGAAGAAGGAGGTGTGACAGTAACAACAATGGATTTCACCAAGAGAATACAAGATCACAGGACAACAAGGAAGTACAAGAACAAGTTTGAAGAATTTAGATAGGATTTTGTAATCTGTAGCTTGTAGCCTAGGCTAGCTCCTTTTATTTTTTCGTGTAATAAGGGAGGTCAGCAAGCAGTAACAGCAGCAAGCACAGTGAAGTCACAGCTCCTGGTAGTCCCAGCTACCAGACATTCCTGAACTACACTAACATGATTCCTGTTTAGCCCAGGATATGTAGGCAACCACTGAAGCAGGGTGCGGTCAAACTTTTCAAAAAATGCTTCACACGGAATTTTCAAACGGGCAAAAATTGCTCGTATTTGCTCACTTATCTTTGCGCGAAAACTTTTCATGTTTCCGAGCAAAGAGGGCAGCTGTGAGCACGTGATTTTTGCCCTATATATGAATTATTCCCAAAATTCAAACAAAAATGATTTTGTTTTATTTCTACAATTTTGGTGAATTTTTGCGTCATTTTTCTGTTAATTGTTTGCATTTTATTTGTGCTTGATCAATTCATAATTCATATAAAATATGCATTTGCATTTAAGATATAATTTCATACTTTTAGGATCAATGAGGGGTTGGTTTATTTTAGAATCAAGCATGAAAAATTACAAAATAGTTTACTTTTGCATTTTAATTGTTTTAAGTCGTGAATTTGGCGTAAAATAGGTTTAGATAGTTTTAGAATTTAATTAGTTTAGCTTGGGAATATTAGGACTCTATTTTAATTAGGGAAAAAAATATAAAAAAAATAGTATAAAATGGAAAACAAAAGGAAATAATAAGATAATAAAAGAAAAAGAAAAATGATAAAACAAAGAAGGCTGCCCGAAATTGGGCCATTTTTGTGGTCTCAGCTTGGCCCAATCCCAAGCCATGCACCGTTCAATTAACACAGCCCAAATTCCCCAACCCGGTCCGGTTCCTAACAAGTCCAAACGACGCCGTTTCTCAGTGCACCTGATCTCAACCGTCGAGGTTGTTAGATCGAACTGTCCGGAAGCCCCCACTATTTAATATATATATGTCCGAAACATTACCCCCCCCCCACCCCGGTCTCTCACCTTCCTCACCCTCCCTCTCCCCTCAAACCCTAATCCAAGCCGCCCCCAAACCCCTCGCCGGCGGGAAACGCAACGTACGCCGTTCAACCCCAAACTTACACCACAGATCCCTCATGAACTCCTCTTTCCAACCATATCGTTGGTTTCCCTCGAATCACAACCAAGGCTGTCGAATATTGATTTTTATTTTTCCGGCCGAGTCATTACTTTGTCCAAGCTTGCCCAAAATCACACCACACCATCCCCAGACGTCCCTCAACCCAAATCCATGACCATCTTCCTTCGAATCTCGGTGAAGCGGCTCGAATTTCAGATCTAAGAATTTCTGGTCAAAACCCTAACCCAAAATCTTTGTGATTTTGGACCGTAATATCCTTAACCATGTGTTCTCTTGTAAAAACACATGGTTAGGATTGTTATGTGTCAAAAATCTGGAAAGATTCGGACGTCAGCAACTGGCCGGAGTTTCTCGTGCTTCAGTGAGTTTTCCTGTTTCTTTTTACTTGCATGGTTGAAGTTTTAGTTATAATTTTGATTTCATTAAGTGTTCTGTTAATTTTACGATTTATTTTTGTGTATTAGTATAGTTTAAATTTTCTTTGTTCCTTGTTCCATCTGTTTTAATCAGTGAAGCATCTTCGCATTTTTAGTTTTGTTTTAGTTTGATGCATGTGTCATTTGTTAGTTAATCATAGTTTTAATTTCAGAATAGGCATAATTGATTAGTTTGGATTCGATACCATTCTGTCCATTAAATGTTAGCTAGATGTTCAGGTTAATTTCAATTTCTTTTTAGTTCTGAATTTGATGTTCGAATGGTCAATTGTGAGCTTATTGGTTAAAAGTTAGTTTAATTTCATTTAATGTTGGCTATTATTTTAAGCTTTGCTTTGATTGATCCTGGTCTCTGGTTTTCCTAGTTTGTTTGAGTTTGTGTGATTGAACAATTGGGATTGGTTAGTTCAATTAGTTAATTTCTGAGTTCTAATTAATCAGTCCTAGTTAGTTTTGAATTAATTTAGGGATTGGTTATAGCTGTTGAGAATGTAGGTAGAATCAATAACTTTGAGAAGCTTTCAGGGGTAGTTTGGGCATGGAAAAGGGTAATTCGGATAGGAATAGTAATTTAAAAGTAAAAGAAAGGGTAGTATAGGTATTGCATGGGTAGAAGAATACCCTAGGGCCTTCTAGAATAGGATTTTAGTGTACATTTCAGCACAATAGAGGTGTTTACTTGAGTAACAAGTTAGAAATAAGAGGACAAAACTGAAAATAAGGGAGGGACTAAAAAGAAACCCAAAATCTGATTTACTCTTTGATAGCACCTATAAAAGGGCATCAAATGCCTTGAGGAGGGGGGATCTTTTTCAGCAAAAAATTCATATTTCATAGTTAGTTTAGCTTTTCCAAAAAATTTCCCTTCTAAGTTCTAGATTCAAAGTAGAAGTTAGAAATTCAAAAACCAAAAAAAAAAAAGCAAATAGATTCATAAAAAACTCAAAAAGCATGTACTGTTTCATTCAACCAGGAAACTGATTTTCCAGTTTTAGCAGCTGAGTTACAAATCTCAGTTCCTTTTCTGGTGATTTGAGTATTCAGAGAAATTTCTGGTTGTTTCAAGTAATATTGGGGTTTCAGTCAGTCTGTTTGGTTCCATTTGTTGAGTTTTCAAGTTTGGGGTGTTCTGGCTGTTTTTTTTAAAACTCAGTGTTGAGTCAAATTTTTGGGATTCTGAGTTGCTGGGTTATTGATTCCTCTGTTTGGATTGTGAATTTGCTGCTGCTGCTCACTATCGTCTTAACTGACCTCTCCTTTTCCATTTCTATTCAATTTCCAGGTATTTCTCATGCTCAAGCAATGCTGAAAATTACTGCCACTTGTAGAAAATAAATTTGAAGTGTGAATAATAGGAAACACATGCTTACACTTGAATATTTGCCTTTACTGTTCATTTTTGTTGGTTGATTCATTTGGACTGGAATTTCAGTAATGTTAATGAGATTACAAGCTGTATAACTGGACAATGTTGTGCGGTTTTAATTTGTGGACTTGTGATTTGAATTAGTTTAGAAATAGTTAGTCCACTTTGAGTTTGGGTCATTAACTTGTTCATGTCCATGTGATTAAGTGAAATAATGAAATCAAGTTGCTATCACATGTTGTTAAATTTAAACTATTTCTGATTGCCATCTTTAGTAATATGTAGGAGCCACCAATAGACGAAAAATAATTTGTCGCCTATGTTTTGCATTGAATGCAACAGGGATCAGGAATAAAAAATGGCGTTAAAGTACAAAGTTGGCGTCTATAATTTTAGGTAAATGTAGTGCAAATTGCACCGAATAGCATTGGGGACTAATTGGGTTGTTTGGTGTTGTGTTACCGCCCAGGCTCGATCCCTGATTGTTTCTGCAAAGAATTGAAATAAGCCTCCTTTTAAGGGCCTAATTTGTGAGGGGTTGGCAACTTATCACGTGGGGCATCCCTATGGGCCCAAATTCACGTGGGTGTTGGGTTGCTCTAACAAGTAGTGTTAAAATTAAATTAAATAAGTAGAGATAACTATTAATAGAAGAACCACAAGACCTTTTAGGATACCTTTTTTTTTTAAAAAAAATGAGAGAGATAAATAGAATGAGACGAGCCTCGCCAAATAAATAAATAAATTGTGAGGCCCTCAACGAATGATTATTAAAATAATTAAAATTTGGGGAGGGTTGTTTAGTGAATTTCACGGCCTTCTCCAAAATAATAATACGTTAGAATCTTTAGGCACGCTTTAATTAAATTACTCTCTTAAATCCGGGTGCGCATTGATGTGACCCAAATCCAAATCTCTACAAAGTCGAAATGTGTCGACAACCACGGGTGCATTGATTGCGACGTGGTTCGAAACGCGTTTGCACGACGTCGCAATTCTTTTAGAATAAACAATGATAAAAAGCGGTTTACGAATAAAAGACACATAAGCTAGCATGTATCAAAGTCCAATAAAATCAAATGCAACAGTTAAGCGACCGTGCTAGAACCACGGAACCCGGGAATGCCTAACACCTTCTCCCAGGTTAACAGAATTCCTTATCTGGATTTCTGGTGCGCGGACTGAAATACAGAGTCATAAATTTCCTCGGTTCAGGATTCAATCGGTGACTTGGGACACCATTAATATCCCAAGTGACGACTCTGAAATAATTAATAATTAAATCCTGTTCCGATTGTCCTTTAATTGGAAAAACTCCTTTACGCCCTTCCGGGGGTGTAAGTGAAAAAGGAGGTGTGACAACGACCCCAACCCCGGCCGTGATGGCGCCCAACACAATGCTAGGCAAGCCCGACCAACTAACATCTCACGATCTCTTTTTTTATAATTCAATACCAATTTTCGGGATTTAATACCAATTTAATATAAATAGAAGTATGAATTTAACAAATGAAATGTGCGGAAACCATAATCACTAAAAAAAATCTCTGTAAAACAGCCCACTGATCTGGTGTCACAAGTCTGAGCCTCTAATACAAGGTTTCAACAATCTAATACAAAAATATGTCTAAAATGCGGAATGATAAGTGGAGATAGAAGGAGAAATCGGGTCTGCGAACGCCATGCAACTACCTCGATAACTCCGATGAAGACAGAACGGCAGGAAAGCTCGCTCTATGCCTCAGGAATACATGTACCTGCACATATGGCGCAGGGAGTAATGTGAGTACTCCGACCCAGTGAGTAATAACAATAAATAATAGCTGACAGTATGAAATCATGTAAAGGCACTAAGCAGTTCTATATCAAAACAGTAAAATCATTTAAGCAGCAGTGAATGAGAAAATCATGTGAAATTCTTTAAACCAGGTAAAACAGATATAATTAGTATAAATCAGCTCCTCAAGCATTTCCGTTCATTTATTCGTTCTTATCCTCAGTTCTCAATTCATATACTTCTCACGATAACCAAATCAATATATATATATATATATATATATATATATATATATATATATATATATATATATATATATATATATATATATATATATATATATACCGTTGCGGCGTGCAACCCGATCCGTATATCGCTGTGGCGTACAGCTCGATCCATAATAATAATAGTCGGCTGCGCTCACTAGGGGTGTGCAAACTCCGGAGGGTCTCCTTCAACCCAAGCACTTTATAATTGCTGCGGCGTGCAGCCCGATCCATATAAGTAATTGTTGCGGCATGCAGCCCGATCTATAATGTGTATAATATATATATCTACTGCGGCGCGCAGCCCGATCCATATCATATAAAATATCCTCACTATTGGGTCCTCGACCCCTCTCAGTCATTTAAAAATCACAGCCTCTCGGGCATAACGTACGGTCGGGATCTCAACCCTCATATCTCTTCATATTTATGATTAACATTTCAAAAATTTGGTTCATATCATTCTTAAACAATTGGAAAACATGACCGAGGATATAAATTCTTTAACAAAATAAGAGAGAAAAACCAGTCAAAAATTCCCTAAGGGTTCTACAGGTCGGCACAAGGCCCCAAGCATGACAACAAGCCCAATTCACAACAATAAAGTATATGTCTCAATAAAAAATGTAGTAAAATATCATTTGGGATGGACCAAGTCCCAATCCCCATAGCATTGAACCTCACGCTCGTCACACAGCGTGTATCTCAACTTAGTATAGCACTACGTTATGCAAATTCGGGGTTTCAAACCCTCAGGACATAATTTAAAATCATTACTCACCTCAAACTGGCCAAAACTCTAGCTCGCTATGCCCTTGCCTCTCAAATTGGCCTCCACGCGCATCGAATCTATCCAAAATCAGAACGAATAGGTCACAATATTCTAAGGGAACATAGCCCAAGCAAAAACATTCAAAAAAATATCAAAAATCTCGAAATTAGCAAAAATCGAGTCTCGGGCCCACGTCTCGGAATCGGGTAAAATTTACATTTTCAGAATCCTCATACCCTCACGAGTCTAACCACACCAAAATTATCCAATTCTGATACCATTTGGTCCTTCAAATCATTATTTTACATTTTTGAAAGTTTTCACAATTTTCTTCCCAAATTCCATCCCAAATCACGAATCAAATGATGAATTCAATGATAGATTCATTTACTCTAGCCAAATCTGAGTTAAAATCACTTACCCCGATTAATTTCTTGAAAAACCCTCGAAAAATCGCCAAAATCCGAGCTCTCTAGGTCAAAATATCAAATAAAACCCAAAACCTCGTATTTATATAGAGTACCCTTCAGGTCTTCTCACCGCGGGCCGCACCAAATCGACTGCGGTCCGCACCAATTGACTACGGTCCGCACAAGCCAGCACGGTCTGTGTGACACCTACCGCGGCCGCGCCCATTTTTGTGCTGTCCGCGCGATGCCTACCGCGGCCGCGCCCCTTCCGCGCAAGCCAGCGCGGTCCGCGCGACGCCTACCATGGCCGCGCCCCTGCAGTTCTCTTGGACCTGCTACAGCTGCTGCATTTTTCTGTTATATTTTCAACTCCAAACTTGCCGTTAGCCATCCGAAATCACCCCGAGGCACCCGGGACCTCAACCAAAAGCACCAACGCATCCTAAAACATCCTCCAAACCTGTTCCAATCCTCAAAACACCTCAGACAACATCAAAACCATCAAATTACATCAAATTCAAGCCTAAGAACTCCAAGAACTCTTGAATTATGCTTTTGATCAAAAAGTCTATCAAATTTCGTCCGGATGACTTGAAATTTTGCAAACACATCCCAAATGACACAACGAAGCTACTACAACTCTCGAAATTCCATTCCGACCCCTATATCAAAATCTCGCCTATCAACCAAAAATTGCCAAATATCAATTTCGCCAATTCAAGTCTAAATCTTCTCTACAACTCCAAAACCCATTCCGATCACGTTCCTAAGTCACAAATCACCTCCCGAAGCTAACCGAACCATCAGAACTCACATCTAATCCCTCTAACACATAAGTCAACATCCGGTTGACTTTTTCCATCTTAAGCCTTCTTAGAATAGACTAAGTGTCTCATTTCTTACCAAAACCACACCAACCGCAAACCAATCAACCCGATCACATTAAACACGGATAACGAAGCATAAATAAGCTGAAATGGGGGAAGATAGAGCGGTAACTCATGAGACGACTGGCCAGGTCGTCACATCCTCCCCAACTTAAACAAATGTTCGTCCTCGAACGAGTCAAGAAACATACCTGAAGCCTCGAATAGGTGAGGATATCTGCTCTGCATATCCCGCTCGGTCTCCCAAGTAGCCTCCTCCACGGGCCGACCTATCCACTGCACTTTCACTAAAGCTATATCCTTTGACCTCAACTTCCAAACCTGACGACCCAAAATAGCTATTGGCTCCACATCAAAGGTCAAATCATCATCCAACTGAACCGTGCTGAAGTCCAAAACATGAGACGGATCCCCAATATACTTTCGGAGCATAGAAACATGAAATACCGGATGCACTCTAGACAAGCTGGGTGGAAAAGCAAGCTCATAAGCCATCTCCCCAATCCTCCGAAGCACCTCGAACGGCCCAATAAATTGCGGACTCAACTTTCCTTTCTTCCCAAATCTCATAACACCCTTCATGGGTGAAACCTTCAGCAAGACCTTCTCACCAATCATGTAGGATACATCTCGAACCTTCCGGTCCGCATAGCTCTTCTGACGTGACTGAGCTGTACAAAGTCTTTCCTGAATCACCTTTACTTTCTCTAAGGCATCCTGAACCAAGTCTGTTCCCAACATCCTAGCCTCGCCAGGCTCGAACCAACCAACTGGAGATCTACACCATCTCCCATACAAGGCCTCATATGGTGCCATCTGAATGCTGGACTGATAGCTGTTGTTGTAGGCAAACTCTGCAAGCGGCAAAAACTCATCCTAAGAACCTCCGAAATCAATAACACATGCGCGCAACATGTCCTCCAGTATCTGAATAGTGCACTCGGATTGTCCGTCTGTCTGAGGATGAAACGATGTGCTCAACTATACTTAAGTACCCAATTCTCTCTGCACGGCTCTTCAAAACTGCGAAGTAAACTGAGTACCTCTATCTGAGATGATGGAAACCGGAACACCATGCAACCGAACAATCTCCCGGATATAAATCCCTGCCAACCGCTCTGAAAAGTAGGTAGTACACACAGGAATGAAGTGTGCAGACTTGGTCAGCTGATCCACAATCACCCAAATAACATCAAACTTCTTCAAAGTCCAAGGAAGTCCAACCACAAAGTCCATAGTGATCCTTTCCCACTTCCACTCGGGAATAACCATCTGTTGAAGCAAGCCACCCGGTCTCTGATGCTCATATTTCACCTACTGACAATTGAGACACCGAGCTACAAATCCCATAATATCTTTCTTCATTCTTCTCCACCAATAGTGCTGTCTCAAATCCTGATACATCTTCACGGCACCCGGATGGATAGAATACCGCGAGCTATGGGCCTCTTCCAGAATCAACGCTCTAAGCCCATCCACATTGGGCACACAAATCCGGTCCTGCATCCTCAACACACCATCATCACCGATGGTCACATCTCTGGCATCACCATGCTGAACTCTATCCTTAAGGACAAGCAAATGCGGATCATTATACTGGCGCTCTTTGATGCGATCATATAAGGAAGACCGAGAAACCACACAAGCCAACACCCGACTAGGCTCCGAAATATCTAATCTCACAAACTGATTGGCCAAGGTCTAAACATCAACTGCAAGGGGTCTCTCCCCAACTGAAATATATGCCAAACTCCCCATACTCACTGCCTTTTAGCTCAAAGTATCAGCCACTACATTGGCCTTTCCCGGATGATACAGAATAGTGATATCATAATCCTTAAGCAACTCCAACCATCTCCGCTGCCTCAAATTAAGATCCTTTTGCTTGAACAAATGCTGAAGACTGCGATCATCAGTGAACACCTCACAAGATACGCCATACAAGTAATGCCTCCAAATCTTCAATGCATGAACTATGGCAGCCAACTCTAAATCATGAACGGGGTAGTTTTTCTCTTGGGGCTTCAACTGACGAGAAGCATAAGCAATAACTCTACCCTCCTGTATCAACACACAACCAATCTCAACTCTCGAAACATCACAATACACAGTATATGAACCTGAAGCTGATGGCAAAACCAACACTGGAGTTGTGGTCGAGGCTGTCTTGAGCTTCTGAAAGCTCTCTTCATACTCGTCCGATCATACAAATGGAGCACCCTTCTGAGTCAACTTGGTCAAGGGCGATGCAATGGATGAAAATCCCTGAACAAACCGGCGATAATAGCCTGCTAACCCAAGAAAGCTACAGATCTCTGTGGCTGAGGATGATCTAGGCCAACTCTGAACCGCCTCTATCTTCTTTGGGTCAACCTGAATACCCTCGCTAGACACCACGTGTCCCAAGAAAGCCACTGTACTGATCCAAAACTCACACTTGGAGAACTTTGCATAAAGCTTCTCCTCCCTCAATCTCTGCAACACAACTCTCAAATACTCTGTGTGCTCCTCCTGACTACGCGAGTACACCAGGATATCATTGTCACACCTCCTTTTTCCGCGCCCGCGGGGCGCAGGGGAGTTTTTTCCAATTAAAGGACAATCGAAACGGGATTCGTTTAATTATTTCAGAGTCGCCACTTGGGAGATTTAGGGTGTCCCAAGTCACCAATTTTAATCCCGAATCGAGGAAAATAATGACTCTATATTATAGTCTGCGTACCAGAAATCCGGATAAGGAATTCTGTTAACCCGGGAGAAGGTGTTAGGCATTCCCGAGTTCCGTGGTTCTAGCACGGTCGCTCAACTGTTATATTCGGCTTGATTATCTGATTTTATACAAATATGAACTTATGTGCAAATTTTATCTTTTAACCGCTTTATTATTATTGTTTTAGGAATGTGAACATCGCTTAAAATATATCTTTGGACTGTGTCACATGAAATGCACCCACAATCCGAAACATATTTTATTTGATGTTTTAGGATTTGGATTTGGGTCGCATGAAATGCACACCCAAGTTTAAGAAAGTAAATTATTAAACACGCGCCTAAAGAGACTATCGCGTTATTATTTTGCGGAGGCCGTGAAGTTTGCTAAACGACCCTCCTGAATTCTAAGTAATTTTAAACAAAGTATTTACTGAGGGCCCCGCAATTTGTGTTTTTTATTCGGCGAGGCTCATCTCATTCTTATTTTTTTTTAAAAGGAATTTGCAACGTCATGGAAATGCATCTCATACCACGTCACAGTCAATGTACCCGTGATTAAAGACACATTCCGATTTCGTTGAGATTTGGATTTGGGTCACATAAATGTGCACCCGAGTTTAGGGAGTTAACATTATTAAAGGCGCGCCTAAAGCAACTAGCGCATTATTATTTTTTTGGTAGGGCCGTGAAATTTGCTAAACGACCCATCCCGGAATCTAAGTATTTAGTATATACATTTAGAGGTCCCCGCAGCTTGTGCATTTTTGAGGATCGTCTCATTTTATTTATTAAAGGCAAGCCTAAAAGCAATTATGATTTTTTACCCACGACGTCATCCGAGGTTAAACGAAAACAACGATTCTAATAAATAATAATATCCATGGTAAAAAAAAAAAACAATTCAACTAAGATGACTCGCAAACCGTTCATACATTCTCACATTAACTTTAAGCATGCGGTAACTACATAGAATAAACGTTTTTAACACAACAACAAAAATTGCATTGTTGACATTCATCCATATCAAATAATACTCTTATTCACCTTGAACGATAATATGCGAAATGAAACGGAATGAAACAAAGGATGAAGAATACTAACCTTCGAACCTCGACAAACCTAGAATACAAACAAGACCTCGACGGGGCTCAAGTTGGACTTCACTGAACGAGGAACAACAACGAAAACTCGGAACGACCTCGACGTTCCGGACCTCGACGAACAACGACGACCTCAATGGAGACTGAAACCTCGGCCAAGACTGCCAACGCACGAAATGTTGGTTGCTGCTGTATTTCTATTTTTTCGACGCAACAGACTGATACGCGGATATGAAGCAAAGGGGTCGTTTGGATGCTGGACTGGGGACTGCGAGCTGGGCAGCAGCAGTGGGTCGTCGGGGCGATGGGGAAGGTGAGGGAGTTGGTGTCGCCGGTGGTTTTGGACGATGCTGGGTAGCAGGTGGTCGCGGGCTGCTGTTTGACGGACGTGTTGAAAACGAACAGCAGCAACAATGGCTGCTGCTCGATCGACGCGGCGATGGGGTCGACGGGCAGTTGAAGCAAAGGACGATAGTATCTTCCTCTTCAGGTGGTGTTGGGCGATGGGGAAGGTGACGAACCTGTTTTTGGGGTTGAGGGGGAGTCCGACGTGAGGGAGTGGTAGTCGTTTGGTGGTTATGGCGGAGAGGGAGTTGGGGAAGGCGACGATGCAGCAACAAAAGCTGTTGCTTGATAGGTGGTTTCTGGATGGTGGAGGCAGCTGCGGTGGTGGTGTTCGGGTGGTTTAACGGAGGGGTCGTGACGGGGAGTGTGAGCGTGGGGAGGGAGGTCCGGTGGTCGAAGGCTTCCTCCAGGTTTCTGCTTCTTCTTTCTGTTTAAGAAGGAAGAAGAACAGTAGTATTTCCAACTTTTTTTTTTCATTTTTCAAAAAGTCCCTTTTTAAAATTCCCCCGGTCCTTTTTCGTTGGTCCGTGTTTTTTGTAATACAATGCCCATGAAAATGAGCCCCACGCGTGGTGGGGTTCGAGGCATATGTCCCCCACGCGTGGTGGGGTTCCCCACGTGTCCTGGACACGGTTTATTACGGGCTAGGTCCGAAAATTAGGCCTAAAATCGGGTAGTTTGAACCCGAATATTATTCTTTTGCCCGGACCCGAGAAATAGGAACACGTTGCTTAACTAGTCCTATGTAAGCAAAATAACTACCAAAAATAAGACTAGTATTTAAACAAAACTATATCTTTTTAAATATTTTTCAAGGTTTAAAATAGCTACAAAATATTAATAAAACTATTTTTTGTAATTTTCGTTTTTAAATATTAAGATAAAATATGAGGTAATATTTTTGTATTTTTCAAAGTTAAAAATGACTATAAAACCTTAATAGAACTATATTTTTTGTAATTTTCGAAATTATATAAAGTACAAAAATAAAGTGCAATTTTGTATTTTTCAAGTTTATGAGAAATACATAAACTAAAATTTATATATATATTTTTTGAAATTTTCTTTTTGCAACGAAATAAAGTAAAATAGTTAAAATAGCTATACTAGACCCAATTTCACATATTCACGCTAAAAATGTGAAAATTCTCGGGGAGGGTCAAAAATCACGTGCTTACAGCTGCCCCTCTTTGACTGGAAACACGAAGAGTTTTCCGACAAAGAACGACTAGACGTGTTTTTGACCCGACCATTACTTGGACGGACTACACTTAAGGAAAGGGAGGGAATGTGACCGAGCCCTGGTATCTGAGCTGCCTACATATCCTTGGTTATACAGGAATCAGGCCACGTGTAGTTCGGGAATGAGAGAGATAGTGAAGTGTACCGAGGTGGAGAGCCGATCGAGGTGCCGTTCCGTTGAGGTTCCGGTCCGCGGTCCTGTCATTACAACAAAAATGAAAACTGAAAAAGACTAACTAAGCCTATCAGCTACTAGTTACAAGGATTCCTATCTCTTAAGTCTTCTGAAACTTGGTCTTGAGTCTTGAATGGTGCTTCATGCAGACTTTGGATCTGAACCTTGATACTTGCTAGTTGTAGGTGCTAGTTCTTGAGCAGACCACATTTGTTCTCCGCTTCCGTAATCTGGTTTTTTTTTCTTCTTTTTCTTGTTTTGGTTTTTTTTTGTTTTTGTGACCAGCTTCTGTTGATCATCCCAGACTATTGATTCGCGCTCTTGAGGCGAGCTTCTAACTTGGATTGAATGCTGGGGATTTCTGTTGTAATCCTTCTGCTCTCCAGTGGGTCACTGCTTGATTTTGAAAAATGTTTCTCCGTTCTACAGGCGGACTCCTGACTTCTTCTATCTTCGACACGCAACAAACTTCGTTCTACAGGCGGGTCCCTGACAATCAAAACAAACAAAACAAACAAAATTTCCTAACCAGTTTGTACTGGGAAGATTTGTGAGTTGTTAGCAAAATTTGTAACTCACTTACACTATTGATGCAATGATGAGAGTAAACTAAAGACTAGGCTAGGATGTGCATCTCCTATGAGTAAAACCAAAACTCTTGCTAGCAAATGTGTCTGCTAAAATAAAAACCTCAATAACTCAAACTAGAAAGTGTGTCTTCTATGGTTGAATCGGAATGAGCTAAACTAGGAAGTGCGTCTCCTAAGGGTGAAAACTTCAGTGACTAGAACTAGGAAGTGCGTTTCCTATGAATAAAATCTCGATTAGGAAGTGCGTCTCCTACTGTAAGCACGTGATTTTTGCCCTATATGAGAATTACTCCCAAAAAATCCAAAAATAAAATGATTTTTCTTTGGTGTGCAATTTTGTGATATTTTGAATAATTATTTGTATTTGTCTGTGCGTGTTTATTTGATAAATTAATAAAAAATACAAAAATATGTCGCATTTTGCATGTAGGATTTAATTCTATAGTTGTTAGTAATTAAATTTGTTTTACAAAAATTAAAAAATTACAAAAATAAGCATCGTTTGCATTTTTAGCATTTAATGTCCAAATATACAATTTTATGCTTAATTAATACTTAATTGTGCGTTAATTGTTATTGGGAGTTAATTTGCGCTTTTATAACTTAATTTAATTCTTAATAATAGTTTAAGTATTTTTATAATTTAGTTTTAGAGAAATAAAAGAAGAAAAGAAAGCAAAAATATAAAGAAAGTCGGAATTAGGCCTCTTCTTCAATTTCAAGCCACAGGCCCAAAAATTGGCCCAATCTTCCCTACGACCCAGTCCATTTCGAACTGGGTCGACCCAGTCCATAACCCAAAAGACTCAAACCCCATTTGTCTTTCATTTTTACAAAACAAAAACAAAACAAAAAAAAATAAGAGAAGAAAACCCTAAAAATCTAAACCATCCGCCCCCCCCCCCCCTATCTTCTTCTTCTTCCTCAAGCTCACATCCCTTCTTCCCATGGCAGACCTTCCCCCCTCACACCCCTGCCCCCCTCACGTCAACACACACACAACACAACCACTCTCACCCCCACGACATCCCCTCGCTGCCATGGCTGCGTTTTTCAAGTTCGTCGAGCAACTTCTACGCCACCATTGTTGCCCGTAGTTGCTTCTCCTCCTGCTGTTGCGTTTTCTTCTTCTCCAACACTGCTGCTGCTGCGTTTTTCATCCTTCATGTTGCTGCTGTGTCGTCCAAACAAACCACCACAACTGCTGCCCGCCGCGTCCAGCCATGGACGAGCTTCATCGAGCTCGAACTCGAGCTCCCATGGCTGCCGTTGCATCTTCTCCGACACCGCTGCTGCTACTGTTTCGTGCTGCTGCTCCAGCAGTGTTGCTGCTGCTGCCTTCTGCTTGTGGCGGGCTGCCATTCTTCGTTTTAAACGATGCCAAACGACCACCTTCTTTGGTCGTCCGTTCGTAGTCGTCTTCGACGTCAAGTTATCTTGGTGCGAGATTCGTTCTCGGACAGATTTGTTTACAATCAAAGTTCGTCGTTGATTCATCTCCGGTTAGTTGTTTTTGAGTTTTATTTTTGTCCATATTTTTGTTTGATATTTTCCGGATCCAAAATCGTTAAAGAATTCAATTCTTGTTTTGTTCGTTGTTCATCGTTGAAATTATTTTTCTAGTTTGTTCATGTTCATGTGCTTTGTTAAAATTAATTTTCAGATTTCAAAATAGAAGTTTAATTAGTTGTTTTCATGTTTATTTCATGTTTGTATTATTGTTTAAGTAAGTATTTGTTAGTTTGATGTTTGTTAGATTCAAATTGAAATTTAATTAACTATTTCTTCAATTTGTTTCATGTGTTTATGTATTGTTAGAAATTGTTAATATTGTTAAGTTCAAGTTTAAGTTCATAATTGTTTCTTCGTCGATCTTGTTATTTGTTTAAAGAATTTAGTTGTATTAAAGGAATATATTGTTTTAATCGTTTAATCCGTCATGTTTGTTGTCTTAAAATAGATTCATTCATGTTCATACTTTGTTTGGATGATCTTGAATCCGAATTTTGTATAGTTTGATTTCTTGTTTACCATTTATGATTATTGCTTGAATTGTTATCATAATCTTGTTTAAAGTTTAATATAAGAATTGTTTGTTGTAATGTTGTTAGAGTTGATTTTAAGTTCAATATGATTGAATTTAGAAATCTTCATACTTTGTTTGTTGTTGTTGTTGAATCCGAAAATAGGATTGTTTGTTGCTAAAATATTGTTCAATCAAATTTTAGTTGTTCTTGGTTGTTCAATTTGTGTTCATGTGATTTGTTGTTGAAATGTTGTTAAAATCATGTTCATGTGATATTGTTGTTATGATGTTCATCCGTGTTCATATTGTTGTTTGAACATTGTTAGAAATTGATCATATTGTCTATATTTTGGTTAAGTTTGATTAATTGATGTGTTATAGCTGATGGGTAGTTTGGTAAATTTGTAATACGTTCAGGGGTAGTTTGGTAATTTCAGTAAGGTCGGAAGGGGTAGTTTAGGAATTGTACATTTTGTAATTGTTTATTTGAAGCATGGGGGACAAAATGAAATGGGGTGGGTTGTGATATGATTATTTAATATAAAGGGGGGACAAGATTTAATTTAAAGGGGAATCTTGCATTATTTTAAATAAAGCATGGGGGACAAAATGAAATGGGGTGGTGTGATATGTTATTTAATGTAATGGGAATGAGTGGGAAGATAATGGGTTTGGTAGAGAAAATGGGTTGATTTTAATTAATGGAAAGATTTTATGAGAGGGGTTATAAGAAGTCTTGAAATCAGAATAAAAAGGGAGGACAAGAGAAATACACAGACAGGAAAAAAACGGGAGAGAGAAACAAAGAGCTGAACATTTATTCCGAAAAAAACATTGAAACTCTCAAGAAAAGAAAAACATACAAAGAAAGAATAAAAAAAAAAGTTGAAAATTAGAAGAGAAAGTAGTACACACCTGAGAAATATTCTGGTATACAGGTGTAGAAATTAAGGGTTGAAGATTAACTAGCCTTTCAAAAATCTGAAAATTTCCTTTGGTTTCTGTCCATTATTTTCGGCATTCCTGGATTTTA
Organism: Nicotiana sylvestris; assembly: GCF_000393655.2. Taxonomy (NCBI): domain Eukaryota; kingdom Viridiplantae; phylum Streptophyta; class Magnoliopsida; order Solanales; family Solanaceae; genus Nicotiana; species Nicotiana sylvestris. The sequence continues at coordinate 172,385,334 of NC_091061.1, forward strand.
TTTTGAATTTTTCAAAGCTGTCACTGGGATTTTCGTTGACTGGTTATTGCTGGTTATTGTTGCTGTTGCTGTGTTACGTATTACGTTGCTGACTTTCTTCTTCTTATATTGACAATATCAGGTACACAACTGTAATTTTGGCATTTTGTAAGCTGAAATGAAGAATGGAGTGTTAAATTTTTAATTTAGTTTAATTTAATTTTTTGTATTGTATTTAGGTTATTCATGTATTATTATTCTGTAAATCACTGTCATTGGCATAACTAGGCATATTATAGCGACATATTAAATAACGCCTTAACCAGATTATTAGGAAATATATTTAAGCCTGATTATTAATTAAAACTGTTTAATAAAAAAAATAGAAGAAATAACGTAAAAATGGCGTTATTGAATCAGTTTGGCAAAAATTAACTAAGTTCCTTATTCATAAGGTTTTTCGTCAACGATAAGTTAATCAGAATCATGTAGTCAATTTCATTTATAACATGAATTAGTTTGCGAACAAGTGTTAGGACATGATGTGAATTAAAACAAAGTTAGAAATATGGTTTAGTAATCAAGTTTTTATTTTTCTTTCTTTCAATTTTCAGTATTTGTAAATAATTAGTTTCAATAAGCTTAAGTCTTACTAACAATTTGAATTTTAATCCAACTATGGAATAATTTTTTTATTTTATTTTTTTATTTTATTTTTCGACAATTCCATGTTGTATTTATGATTATAATTTTTATTACTTTCTGTTAATATTTGTTTTTCTCTTCTATTTAATATGTTATTTTCAAGAATGTAGATATTGATTTTATATTTATAGATAAACTTAGTAATAATAAAAAGGTAGTCATTAAGGGATATTCTTAAAATAAGGAAGGATTTCGCTAAAAATAAATAGATGTAAATAATACAAATTTACAGGATTCTCCAATCTCATTTATTTATTTAATTATTTAAAAAAAATTATTACTTAGAATTTGGGATGGATTGTTTAGTGAATTTCACTTCCTTCCCCAAAGATAATGACGCGCTAGACTCTTTAGGCGCGATTTAATTAATTTTACCTTCTTAAACTCGGATGCGCATTTCATGCGACCCAAATCTAAATCCTAAAACATCAAATAAAATATGTTTCGGATTGTGGGTGCATTTCATGTGACACAATCCAAAGATATGTTTTAAGCGATGTTCACATTCCTAAAAAATAATGATAATAAAGCGGTAAAAGATAAAATTTGCACATGGTTCATAATTGTATTAAAAATCAGATAAATAAGCCGAATATAACAGTTGAGCGACCGTGCTAGAACCACGGAACTCGGGAATGCCTAACACCTTCTCCCGGGTTAACAGAATTCCTTATCCGGATTTCTGGTACGCAGACTGTAATATAGAGTCATTCTTTTCCTCGATTCGGGATTAAAATTGGTGACTTGGGACACCCTAAATCTCCCAAGTGGCGACTCTGAAATAATTAAATCAATCCCGTTTCGACTGTCCTTTAATTGGAAAAAACTCCTTGTACCCTCGCGGGGGCGGAAAAAGGAGGTGCGACAGCTCTGGCGACTCTGCTGGGGACATATGACCCAGAACCACTGGTTCAGGGTTAGAAATTCGAGCTTAGATAAATTGTTATATTTGGCTTTATCTGATTTTTACATGTGTTTGAGCCTAATGTGCTAAATGATGCTTTTACCGCTTTGATATTATGTGAACTGTATATAAATTGTGCCGAAACCCATCTTCTCTCTGAGTCTTCTGAATCATGAAGAAGGGTGTACTTCGTACGACTTCTTTTCTGTATAGTGTCAAGTCCCAATTTAGAACGAGGTTTGGATAAGTCGCAAAGCCGGTGAAGCTTCTGTATTCCCGGATTGCCGCCTCCTCCTCGGCTCGAGCTGTCCGCTCGGGTAAGCCAGGTCTAGAACAAACACCCAGGTTCTGAACCTAGTATAACAAAGCCACATGCCGGATCCCTAGTAGGAGCGTTTGTTTGCATCACGTGCATTTGACTTTGGAGGCCCAACACAGGGGTTGGGTCTGTCTAGGACAGGTGTACCAAAAATGAAAATGACCATCCTGATGCATCTTACTTGCTACTACTTGCGCATTTATTTGATTCGGACTTGTGTGCTGACTGACTTGTGAATATCAGGAATAATATTTTGAAATTGAAAAAAAACGAAATAGCGGTTAGGGAATTGATTGTTTATTTTTGAAAAGAAAACAAATGCCCAAATACTGTCAAAACTCTGCCGAAATTTTAAGAAAATGAAAAAAAATGTCTTTTTAGTTTGTTTTATTAAAAGCTAAGAAAAAAAGGTCGTTGTTCTGTTTTTGTTTTTCAAAAAAAAAAATATATATATATATATAGTTTGTCTTGCCATGAAAATGAAAATAAAAAAGAGTCTTATTTTTAAAATGGTTTTTTTATTATTTATTTGCTTATGAAAATGCAAAAAAAAAAAAGTCTTTCATTATTTGTCGCAAATATATATATATATATATATATATATATATATATATATATATATATATATATATATATATATAAATCCGAAAAGTTTTTTTTTATTTCCAAAAGATATATATATCTTTATTTGTTGCAAAGAATATTTGTCTTGCCAAGAAAATTCAAAATAAAATTCCAAAAGATATGTCTTGCAAAAAATAATATAAATATCTTTATTTTCCATTGTTGATAAAACAAAAAATAAAAAAAAATTCTTTTAAAAAAAAATTCCGAAAATATTTTGGATTCTTCTTTCAAAATTGAAAAGAAAATTCAAAATTCAAAAAATATTTTTTAGAAGCATTTCTTTTATCAAAAGTAAAATTCCAAAAATATTTTTTTTCTTTAGAATAAAAAAAAACAAATGGAAATTCGACAAAAAAAACTTCCTTTTACTTTTGAAATTCTCAAAGTTCAAATCAAAAGAAAAGGAATTTTTACAAGTTTTTCTTTCCAAAAGAAATCAATCAAAAAAAAATATATACTTCCTTTGAGCAGTTCTTTCACAGTTCCAATTAAAAAAAAAATATATTAGTTCATTTACTTATTCGCGAGGCCCGAACTACGCGGGTTTGATTCTCACCGGATGTGAGATACGTAGGCAACCCTCATCGGGTCCAACCCCCTTTTTTGCTAAAATAGTCAAAAACCAAAAAAATAAATAAAAAACGTGTCAAAATTTTTTATTTTGTCATAAATAAGTCTAGTGGTGTCCAACCTTCCCTTTTGCTAAAATAGCCAAAAAAAAAAACATGTCAAAATTTTAATTTTGTCATAGAGAAGTCGGGTGACGCTGTTTTATGAAGACATAGCCGAATGTTCCCGAAAGGGACGCCGGGAGGCTGACTTTGCATAAACAGCCACCTTTGGGTCATTTTTAAGATTTTGACCAGTTGACCCACACAGCCTTAAAAATCTTCGTCCCCGAGGCGTTGAAAGGCCGTGTTTGCAATATTGACTTTTCTAATTCGAAAAATGATAAAAAGAGTCATAAATAAGTCGGGTGATGCTGTTTTGTCAAAAATAGCCGAATGTTCCCGAGAGGGACGCCGGAAGGCTGACTTTGCATAAACAGCCACTTTTTTTGGGTCCTGTTTAGGATTTTGGTCTAGTTGACCCACACAGCCCTATAAATCTTCGTCCCCGAGGCGCTGAAGGGCCGTGTTTGCAACATCAGGTTTTTAGTATAATTTGAAAAGAAAAAAAAAAGAGTCAGCGGTCAGGTGAATACCGTTTGGATTTTTTTTTAGTCAAAATAACCCGAGCCAACTTCGGCCGCGTCTTGAACCGTTCTTGCCGAAATAACCTTAGAGTATCTGTCAGTTGTCGAAAGGTTATTTTCGTAAAAGAATGGACAAGTGTGTAAAGTGTCATAAAATAATCCTCCCCGGCCTCAAATTCATGTGAAAGTTGGAAGGGGCCACATTTGCAAAAATAACCGTTTGGTTGCATTTGTCAAACGGGGAAAGAAATTGGCCATTTGTAAATCTTTTAATTAGAATATGTGGGTTGTTTGATTTTCCAGCTTGTAGGTCATCTTCAAACCTTTGAAACTCAGTTTGTTTTAACATGAAAATTGAAAAAAAAATGTTTAGCATTGTTTATCTTTTATTGGGTCCGAACTACGCTCGGTCTGATTCATGCGGGGTCATGATACGTAGGCAATCTCCATAAGATTCGACCACCACCAAAATAAAAAAAATATAAAAAAATATAATAATAAATAAATAAAAGAGAGTGTGGAAGATTTTCAGGGGGGCACAATTGTCTAACTGCTTAGGTACATTGTATCTCTGATACATGATTGTCTGTCCAATGCCCTAACACTAACGTGATGGCTTCCCTTTGATGTGTCCATATATAGAAAGTGGTTGGTTGTGGTAACTCCTCCCTGCAAAGCAAAATCAAAGGACAATGGCTCAGAACCGCAGAACCGAGTGGATCGGTACTGATGACCGACAACAATTGGTCGAACAGAACAACAGGTTGGTAGAAGAAGTGAAAATGCTGAGACAGCATGTGGCAGACATGTATCAGGCATGGATAACGGGAAAAGCACCACCCCCTCCACCGCCAAGCCTCTTGAACTCGGTCATTTCCCAAGCACCCAACACCATAATGGAAGATTCTCCATACTCTCCATCCCAACCCATTTATGGCAGCTTTCCCAGCTATCCGAGTAGCTCCATCACTCTTCAATGTTTCTCCGCTCCCCAACACCACTTCTTTCCCCGTGACCTCAAAAGCCATACCTCACTTCCCAGGTACCCGACTCCACGAAATGCTTACCCACCCATACAAGCCTACCAAAAGCCATCTGGATCAGGTTTCCGGCCCTGTCAACATGCAAGAATGAAGAGGTTGCTGAAACGAGAAAAGGCTCTCACCCCTATCGGGGTATCTTATGCCAGTCTGTTTGAAAGGCTAAGGCATGCTGGCTCGATTGAACCACTCCCCGCATGTACTCCAAATCCACTTGCAAGGAGCTTTGATCCGGCAGCGCGATGCGCCTACCACTCCAATGTCATAGGGCACAACATTGAGAGCTGTCATAGTTGGAGAAGGGAAGTAGAGAAAATGATCCGAGAAGGGCGGGTTGTGATTAATAACAGTGACATGGAGCACTCGAACCCCCTCGAGAACTTGCCGACGGAGGTTGATGAGATTGAAGCTGGTAATGGTCTCGGCAGTATTGATGCAAAGCTCAGTGGCTAAAATGCCAATTTTGATAAAGTGGGAGGACGTTTCGTTCCTTGGTCAGCAAGAGAGAAGCTTGTGGTGGCTCATTTTGTTGTCATTTCTGTTGTTCGGATTATTAGGGTTATAAGTCGGATGTTGTCTTGTCCAGTTTGTTTTAGGATTTTGTTCTGGATTGTTTTGTTTGTTTTGTTATTTAAACCATTTCACCGGTAGTCTAATACAAAATCCGGTCTTTTATTATTTCCAGTCATCTTTTTGTTTAGTCCTTTTATCATTTTTGTTCAATGCCGATTCTAGGGACATGACATGCGCACCCAGTTTGGGCCTAGTCTTAAAAGTTAATCATAAAACCCTGAGAAGGTGATCAAAGCATTTAAAGGAAATAAGAACGGTTTGAGATTATTTGGAGCCCGAGTCATGTGGAACTGGGGCAAACACAAAGAAAACCGTTAAATAAAGATTCGCCTAAATTGGCATGAGGGTCGTTCATAATAAAAGAGAATGAGAGTGTCGCCCAACGGTGCTTTAGAAGTGACAAATGAACAAACATATGTTTAACATAATTGTCAAGCCCAGCACCGTCAGAAGAGACTATAAATCTATTGTTTGTTGTGTTGTTTGCATTTGGCATGTTTTGAAGACTGGAATGACGAAGGCATTTTGTTCTGCTGCCTAAACACTTTATCCTTCGTTACCCCTTTTTGAGCCTTACTTATTTTTCTTTCATACCCCTCGTTCGGAATCAGTAAAAACGACTAGAAAACGCGAGCATGGCATGAAAACATGAAAAAAAAAACAACAAAACGAAAAAGAAAAGAAAAGAAAAATGGTAACAAAAAAAAACACAAAAGAAAGTCAAATGAAAAAAGAGGAATTGGGAACTACGTTTGACCTGATTCCTCAAAGAGGATACGTAGGCGCTTCACGGCTCGGTCATAGTTTTGAAAAAAATATAAATCAATCAAGTAAAATATCCCCAAGCAAGAAACTGGGGCAAAAGTTGCGTTTGTGGTAAATAAATCTAGTTCCGAAAGTTGTAACTAATAACCCAGAATTAATGCATTTTTGAGCCTTTAATACCCTTTTTTTTCTAGCCCTATCCAAAACCCACATTACGGTCCAAAGAAAGACCTTCTGACCAGTCTTCAAAAGATGCCAAGTCAGACAAATGAGAGTCTTACCGGCGAACATAACATTCTGTTCCACAGCAGAAAGGACTCTAATCTCCAGCAGAGAGAGTCATACCGGCAACACTCCAAATCCCCAGCTGGAAAGTGATACAAATGAGAGAGTCTTATCGGTGAAAACCTTCACAGGCACCATAAGGCGATGAAAGCTGAGAGAAGAACAAAAAATGAGAGAGACTTGATAGTGAAAACCCTTCGGGCACTACAAGTCGAATAAGATTAAGAATCCAATGGGGAATCGCCAATTGAAGATCTTGAAAGATGATTGACGGTAGAGGATAGGCCACATACGCATGTCATGGCCATTAGAGTCGGTATCTGCGTTTGATAGGTTTTTATTTATAGTTTCTTTTGTAAAAGAGTCATCATTTCCTTTGTCTTTTGTTTTGTATCTTTTATCTTTCTCCTTTCATAAAAAATTTTCCCCAATAGAGTCTGTCCGGTCAGAACAAGTATGAAATGACTTCAAAATATGTCATCAGCTTCCCAATTATACAAAATGAGATCTGACTAGTGCATCCAAATGGTGTAGTCAGCGAGGAACAAGCGCGAGGCCAGTGTCAAGAAAATATCCCCAGCAAAAGGGAATTGACAAAAGGATTGACGAGTGTCAAAAGGGATATCCTTGCCAAAACCAAAGTTATAAACCTCAAGGCCAAAGCCCGTGGGCAAATCAAGGAGAGCAATGAGCATGATTTGGGAAATTCATACTAGGACTAAAAGGTCGGGGAAATGCCAGCTTCCGAGTTATGTCACAAAAGAAGACGGATATCCCCAGCAGGAAGGGATTATCCCCAGCACATAATATCATCCCCAACAAGCTGTGGAACGCAGAGCAAGGAAGGAGAAAGGGAAAAGCCATCCCAGTAGGGGTATCACAACCAACCACCATGTTTTAAACTAACAAATTTTGTTTGATTTGAAACAGGTAAAGGAAATGGCATTGATGCCAGAAATGCATGCCGCAAGGGATATTATCAAACTGGGGCAGAAAATTTTCCTTCCGCTTAGAAAATTTTCTGGAAGTCAGGTACCCATGCGGGAAAGAATAAAGATAACGCCAGTCTCAAGGGAAGTGGTCTTAGAACCAGTGTTGCCCCCAACATAATAAGTTCTATGGAGGAAGTTGTTCCCCAGCAAAGGGATGAAACTTGAGCTCAGTGAAGCACTAGTTCTGAAAGAATCAGAATCCCCCAACAGTGTTATCCTCGACAGCGTTATCCCCAGCTGATAACATTTTACCCCCCCAACAGGTAAGTAAATAATTCCCCAACAGTGTTATCCCCAGCAAGTATTCGAGGTAAGACATTTTCAAGTCTTAAGGATATTTTGGGTTCATCCGCCCTCGAATAGGATATTTTGGGTTCATCCGCCCTCGAATAGGATATTTTGGGTTCATCCGCCCTCGAATAGGATATTTTGGGTTCATCCGCCCTCGAATAGGATATTTTGGGTTCATCCGCCCTCGAATAGGATATTTTGGGTTCATCCGCCCTCAAATAGGATATTTTGAGTTCATCCGCCCTCGAATAGGATATTTTGGGTTCATCCGCCCTCGAATAGGATATTTTGGGTTCATCCGCCCTCGAATAGGATATTTTGGGTTCATCCGCCCTCGATAGGATATTGTGGGTTCATCCGCCCTCGAATAGGATATTTTGGGTTCATCCGCCCTCGAATAGGATATTTTGGGTTCATCCGCCCTCGAATAGGATATTTTGGGTTCATCCGCCCTCGAATAGGATATTTTGGGTTCATCCGCCCTCGAATAGGATATTTTGGGTTCATCCGCCCTCGAATAGGATATTTTGGGTTCATCCGCCCTCGAATAGGATATTTTGGGTTCATCCGCCCTCGAATAGGATATTTTGGGTTCATCCGCCCTCGAATAGGATTTTATTTTCAAAGTTGTTGTTGAAGCCAGGCGCCCACCTGAATAACGAGAGGAATACTTTTCTTGTCTGTCCATTGCATATTTTAGGCGCCCACCTGTATAACAAGGGAATACATTCCACGCCTTTGCCAATAGGAGACGCACTTCCTAAGTCTAGTTCTGCCAATAGGAGACGCACTTCCTAAGTTAGTTTCACCCATAGGAGACGCATTTCCTCCTAAGTTTAGTTTTACCCATAGGAGACGCATTTCCTCCTAAGTTTAGTTTACCCATAGGAGACGCATTTCCTCCTAAGTTTACTTTTACCCATAGGAGACGCATTTCCTCCTAAGTTTACTTTTACCCATAGGAGACGCATTTCCTCCTAAGTTTAGTTTACCCATAGGAGACGCATTTCCTCCTAAGTTTACTTTTACCCATAGGAGACGCATTTCCTCCTAAGTTAGCATTGAAGTTGGGAGCCCGCCCATATAACAGAGGCATACATTTCTGTCCTTTTACTTTCAGTTCTAGGTCGCCCACCAGTAAAATGCGGGAATACATTTCAGTTCTAGGTCGCCCACCAGTAAAATGCGGGAATACTTTCTGTTCTAGGTCGCCCACCAGTAAAATGCGGGAATACATTTCAGTTCTAGGTCGCCCACCAGTAGAATGCGGGAATACATTTCAGTTCTAGGTCGCCCACCAGTAAAATGCGGGAATACATTTCAGTTCTAGGTCGCCCACCAGTAAAATGCGGGAATACATTTCAGTTCTAGGTCGCCCACCAGTAGAATGCGGGAATACATTTCAGTTCTAGGTCGCCCACCAGTAAAATGCGGGAATACATTTCAGTTCTAGGTCGCCCACCAGTAGAATGCGGGAATACATTTCAGTTCTAGGTCGCCCACCAGTAAAATGCGGGAATACATTTCAGTTCTAGGTCGCCCACCAGTAAAATGCGGGAATACTTTCTGTTCTAGGTCGCCCACCAGTAAAATGCGGGAATACATTTCAGTTCTAGGTCGCCCACCAGTAGAATGCGGGAATACTTTTAAGTTCTAGGTCGCCCACCAGTATAATGCGGGAATACTTTCTGTTCTAGGTCGCCCACCAGTAAAATGCGGGAATACATTTCAGTTCTAGGTCGCCCACCAGTAAAATGCGGGAATACTTTTAAGTTCTAGGTCGCCCACCAGTATAATGCGGGAATACTTTCTGTTCTAGGTCGCCCACCAGTAAAATGCGGGAATACATTTCAGTTCTAGGTCGCCCACCAGTAAAATGCGGGAAAACTTTCTGTTCTAGGTCGTCCACCAGTAAAATGCGGGAATACATTTCAGTTCTAGGTCGCCCACCAGTAAAATGCGGGAATACATTTCAGTTCTAGGTCGCCCACCAGTAGAATGCGGGAATACTTTTAAGTTCTAGGTCGCCCACCAGTATAATGCGAGAATACATTTCAGTTCTAGGTCGCCCACCAGTAAAATGCGGGAATACTTTCTGTTCTAGGTCGCCCACCAGTAAAATGCGGGAATACATTTCAGTTCTAGGTCGTCCACCAGTAAAATGCGGGAATACATTCATGTTCTAGGTCGCCCACCAGTAAAATGCGGGAATACTTTCAGCTCTAGGTCGCCCACCAGTATAATGCGGGCATACATTTCATAATTTTGCATTGAAGCAACTTTTTAGTCTTGTATTACAGAGTTTGGAATCAGTAACCCCACCAGAAGGCGGAAGGTTACAACAGGAATCCCCAGCAGTAAACAATAAAATCCCCAGCACCGGGAAGCAGAAGGTTGCAACAAGAGGTCCCAGCATAAACTCAAGTCCATGTGTCAAAAGGAAGAAAAGCATCGGAAGAAAAGCACCGGAGGAAACACAAGCCGACAAGAAAGCAAGGCAACAAGAACAAATTTTAGTCTAGCCTAGCTTCTTGTTTTCTTTTAAGCACGGTGTAACAAGGAGATCGGTAAGCAGTGATAACAGCATGCAACAGCAGTAACATCGCAGTCTCACGGTAGTCCCAGCTACCAAAAACTTCCCGAACTACATTGACCTGATTCCTGTTTAGCCCAGGATATGTAGGAAACCTTTGAAGCAAAGGTTCGGTCAAATCTTTTTCAAAAAATGCTTCACACGGAGTACTCGGATGGGCAAAAATCGCTCGCTTTATCTTTGCACGAAAACCCTTCGTGTATCCGGGCAAAGAGGGGCAGCTGTAAGCACGTGATTTTTGCCCTATATGAGAATTACTCCCAAAAAATCCAAAAATAAAATGATTTTTCTTTGGTGTGCAATTTTGTGATATTTTGTGATATTTTGAATAATTATTTGTATTTGTCTGTGCGTGTTTATTTGATAAATTAATAAAAATACAAAAATATGTCGCATTTTACATGTAGGATTTAATTCTATAGTTGTTAGTAATTAAATTTGTTTTACAAAAATTAAAAAATTACAAAAATAAGCATCGTTTGCATTTTTAGCATTTAATGTCCAAATATACAATTTTATGCTTAATTAATACTTAATTGTGCGTTAATTGTTATTGGGAGTTAATTTGCGCTTTTATAACTTAATTTAATTCTTAATAATAGTTTAAGTATTTTTATAATTTAGTTTTAGAGAAATAAAAGAAGAAAAGAAAGCAAAAATATAAAGAAAGTCGGAATTAGGCCTCTTCTTCAATTTCAAGCCACAGGCCCAAAAATTGGCCCAATCTTCCCTACGACCCAGTCCATTTCGAACTGGGTCGACCCAGTCCATAACCCAAAAGACTCAAACCCCATTTGTCTTTCATTTTTACAAAACAAAAACAAAACAAAAAAAAATAAGAGAAGAAAACCCTAAAAATCTAAACCATCCGCCCCCCCCCTCCTATCTTCTTCTTCTTCCTCAAGCTCACATCCCTTCCTCCCATGGCAGACCTTCCCCCCTCACACCCCTGCCCCCATCACGTCAACACACACACAACACAACCACTCTCACCCCCACGACATCCCCTCGCTGCCATGGCTGCGTTTTTCAAGTTCGTCGAGCAACTTCTACGCCACCATTGTTGCCCGTAGTTGCTTCTCCTCCTGCTGTTGCGTTTTCTTCTTCTCCAACACTGCTGCTGCTGCGTTTTTCATCCTTCATGTTGCTGCTGTGTCGTCCAAACAAACCACCACAACTGCTGCCCGCCGCGTCCAGCCATGGACGAGCTTCATCGAGCTCGAACTCGAGCTCCCATGGCTGCCGTTGCATCTTCTCCGACACCGCTGCTGCTACTGTTTCGTGCTGCTGCTCCAGCAGTGTTGCTGTTGCTGCCTTCTGCTTGTGGCGGGCTGCCATTCTTCGTTTTAAACGATGCCAAACGACCACCTTCTTTGGTCGTCCGTTCGTAGTCGTCTTCGACGTCAAGTTATCTTGGTGCGAGATTCGTTCTCGGACAGATTTGTTTACAATCAAAGTTCGTCGTTGATTCATCTCCGGTTAGTTGTTTTTGAGTTTTATTTTTGTCCATATTTTTGTTTGATATTTTCCGGATCCAAAATCGTTAAAGAATTCAATTCTTGTTTTGTTCGTTGTTCATCGTTGAAATTATTTTTCTAGTTTGTTCATGTTCATGTGCTTTGTTAAAATTAATTTTCAGATTTCAAAATAGAAGTTTAATTAGTTGTTTTCATGTTTATTTCATGTTTGTATTATTGTTTAAGTAAGTATTTGTTAGTTTGATGTTTGTTAGATTCAAATTGAAATTTAATCAACTATTTCTTCAATTTGTTTCATGTGTTTATGTATTGTTAGAAATTGTTAATATTGTTAAGTTCAAGTTTAAGTTCATAATTGTTTCTTCGTCGATCTTGTTATTTGTTTAAAGAATTTAGTTGTATTAAAGGAATATATTGTTTTAATCGTTTAATCCGTCATGTTTGTTGTCTTAAAATAGATTCATTCATGTTCATACTTTGTTTGGATGATCTTGAATCCGAATTTTGTATAGTTTGATTTCTTGTTTACCATTTATGATTATTGCTTGAATTGTTATCATAATCTTGTTTAAAGTTTAATATAAGAATTGTTTGTTGTAATGTTGTTAGAGTTGATTTTAAGTTCAATATGATTGAATTTAGAAATCTTCATACTTTGTTTGTTGTTGTTGTTGAATCCGAAAATAGGATTGTTTGTTGCTAAAATATTGTTCAATCAAATTTTAGTTGTTCTTGGTTGTTCAATTTGTGTTCATGTGATTTGTTGTTGAAATGTTGTTAAAATCATGTTCATGTGATATTGTTGTTATGATGTTCATCCGTGTTCATATTGTTGTTTGAACATTGTTAGAAATTGATCATATTGTCTATATTTTGGTTAAGTTTGATTAATTGATGTGTTATAGCTGATGGGTAGTTTGGTAAATTTGTAATACGTTCAGGGGTAGTTTGGTAATTTCAGTAAGGTCGGAAGGGGTAGTTTAGGAATTGTACATTTTGTAATTGTTTATTTGAAGCATGGGGGACAAAATGAAATGGGGTGGGTTGTGATATGATTATTTAATATAAAGGGGGGACAAGATTTAATTTAAAGGGGAATCTTGCATTATTTTAAATGAAGCATGGGGGACAAAATGAAATGGGGTGGTGTGATATGTTTATTTAATGTAATGGGAATGAGTGGGAAGATAATGGGTTTGGTAGAGAAAATGGGTTGATTTTAATGAATGGAAAGATTTTATGAGATGGGTTATAAGAAGTCTTGAAATCAGAATAAAAAGGGAGGGGAAGAGAAATACACGGACAGAAAAAAAAGAGAGATTAGAAAAAAAAGAGCTGAACATTTATTCCGAAAAAAACATTGAAACTCTCAAGAAAAGAAAAACATACAAAGAAAGAATAAAAAAAAAGTTGAAAATTAGAAGAGAAAGTAGTACACACCTGATAAATATTCTGGTATACAGGTGTAGAAATTAAGGGTTGAAGATTAACTAGCCTTTCAAAAATCTGAAAATTTCCCTTGGTTTCTGTCCGTTATTTTTGGCATTCCTGGATTTTATTTTGAATTTTTCAAAGCTGTCACTGGGATTTTCGTTGACTGGTTATTGCTGGTTATTGTTGCTGTTGCTGTGTTACGTATTACGTTGCTGACTTTCTTCTTCTTATATTGACAATATCAGGTACACAACTGTAATTTTGGCATTTTGTAAGCTGAAATGAAGAATGGAGTGTTAAATTTTTAATTTAGTTTAATTTAATTTTTTGTATTGTATTTAGGTTATTCATGTATTATTATTCTGTAAATCACTGTCATTGGCATAACTAGGCATATTATAGCGACATATTAAATAACGCCTTAACCAGATTATTAGGAAATATATTTAAGCCTGATTATTAATTAAAACTGTTTAATAAAAAAATAGAAGAAATAACGTAAAAATGGCGTTATTGAATCAGTTTGGCAAAAATTAACTAAGTTCCTTATTCATAAGGTTTTTCGTCAACGATAAGTTAATCAGAATCATGTAGTCAATTTCATTTATAACATGAATTAGTTTGCGAACAAGTGTTAGGACATGATGTGAATTAAAACAAAGTTAGAAATATGGTTTAGTAATCAAGTTTTTATTTTTCTTTCTTTCAATTTTCAGTATTTGTAAATAATTAGTTTCAATAAGCTTAAGTCTTACTAACAATTTGAATTTTAATCCAACTATGGAATAATTTTTTTATTTTATTTTTTTATTTTATTTTTCGACAATTCCATGTTGTATTTATGATTATAATTTTTATTACTTTCTGTTAATATTTGTTTTTCTCTTCTATTTAATATGTTATTTTCAAGAATGTAGATATTGATTTTATATTTATAGATAAACTTAGTAATAATAAAAAGGTAGTCATTAAGGGATATTCTTAAAATAAGGAAGGATTTCGCTAAAAATAAATAGATGTAAATAATACAAATTTACAGGATTCTCCAATCTCATTTATTTATTTAATTATTTAAAAAAAATTATTACTTAGAATTTGGGATGGATTGTTTAGTGAATTTCACTTCCTTCCCCAAAGATAATGACGCGCTAGACTCTTTAGGCGCGATTTAATTAATTTTACCTTCTTAAACTCGGATGCGCATTTCATGCGACCCAAATCTAAATCCTAAAACATCAAATAAAATATGTTTCGGATTGTGGGTGCATTTCATGTGACACAATCCAAAGATATGTTTTAAGCGATGTTCACATTCCTAAAAAATAATGATAATAAAGCGGTAAAAGATAAAATTTGCACATGGTTCATAATTGTATTAAAAATCAGATAAATAAGCCGAATATAACAGTTGAGCGACCGTGCTAGAACCACGGAACTCGGGAATGCCTAACACCTTCTCCCGGGTTAACAGAATTCCTTATCCGGATTTCTGGTACGCAGACTGTAATATAGAGTCATTCTTTTCCTCGATTCGGGATTAAAATTGGTGACTTGGGACACCCTAAATCTCCCAAGTGGCGACTCTGAAATAATTAAACCAATCCCGTTTCGACTGTCCTTTAATTGGAAAAAACTCCCTATACCCTCGCGGGGGCGGAAAAAGGAGGTGCGTCTCCTACGGGTAAACTTCAAAAAACTGGACTAGGAATTGTGTCTCCTATGGTCGAACTTAAAATGAATCAAACTAGGAAGTGCATCTCCTAGGGGTGAAATCTCAATTCCGGAAGTGCGTCTCCTGAAATAAAATATAATCTAAAAAGCCAAACTCGGGAGTGTGTCCCCTAAAGCAAAAGTATAACCTGAGTGAACCAGACTAGGAAGTGTGTCTCCTAATAATGAAAACTTAATTCAGGAAGTGCGTTTCCTGTGCATGGAATTAAACTTAGGAAGTGCGTCTCCTAGGGGTAAAACTAAACTTTAGGAAGTGCGTCTCCTACTGGTGAAACTTTTTAGGAAGTGCGTCTCCTATGGTGAAACTGAACTTTAGGAAGTGCGTCTCCTATGGTGAAACATATCTTAGGAAGTGCGTCTCCTATGGGTGAAATGAACTTAGGAAGTGCGTCTCCTATTGGTGAAACTTGCTTTAGGAAGTGCGTCTCCTATGGTGAAACTGAACTATAGGAAGTGCGTCTCCTATGGGTGAAATGAACTTAGGAAGTGCGTCTCCTATGGTGAAACTGAACTTTAGGAAGTGCGTCTCCTATTGGGTACAATAAACTTAGGAAGTGCGTCTCCTATTGGGTGAAAAACTTAGGAAGTGCGTCTCCTATTGGGTACAATAAACTTAGGAAGTGCGTCTCCTATTGGGGATGACTGTTTTTAGGAAGTGCGTCTCCTACTGGGTGAAACTATGCTTAGGAAGTGCGTCTCCTATTGGTGAACTTAACTTAGGAAGTGCGTCTCCTATTGGTGAAATCAACTTAGGAAGTGCGTCTCCTACTGGTGAAACTTGTCTTAGGATGTGCGTCTCCTTAGGAAGTGCGTCTCCTATCGGTGAAACTGAACTTAGGAAGTGCGTCTCCTATCGGTGAAACTGAACTTAGGAAGTGCGTCTCCTATTGGTGAAACTTTTCTTAGGAAGTGCGTCTCCTATTGGTAAAACTGAACTTAGGAAGTACGTCTCCTATCGGTGAAATATTTTTAGGAAGTGCGTCTCCTATTGGTGAAACTGCTTAGGAAGTGCGTCTCCTACTAGTGAAATATTTTTTAGGAAGTGCGTCTCCTATTGGTGAAACTGAACTTAGGAAGTGCGTCTCCTATGGTAAACTGTACTTAGGAAGTGCGTCTCCTATCGGTGAAATATTTTTAGGAAGTGCGTCTCCTATTGGTGAAACTGAACTTAGGAAGTGCGTCTCCTACTGGTAAAACTTGTCTTAGGAAGTGCGTCTCCTACTGGTACAATGGATTTAGGAAGTGCGTCTCCTATTGGTGAAACTGAGCTTAGGAAGTGCGTCTCCTACTGGTGAAACTTATCTTAGGAAGTGCGTCTCCTACTGATAAAACTTGCTTTAGGAAGTGCGTCTCCTATGGTGAAACTGAACTTTAGGAAGTGCGTCTCCTATGGTGAAACTATTCTTAGGAAGTGCGTCTCCTATGGTGAAACTATTCTTAGGAAGTGCGTCTCCTATTGTGAAACTGACTTAGGAAGTGCGTCTCCTATTGATGAAACTTGCTTAGGAAGTGCGTCTCCTATTGGTGAAACTTGCTTTTAGGAAGTGCGTCTCCTATGGTGAAACTATTCTTAGGAAGTGCGTCTCCTATTGTGAAACTGACTTAGGAAGTGCGTCTCCTATTGGCACAATGGATCTAGGAAGTGCGTCTCCTATTGGTAAAACTTAACTTAGGAAGTGCGTCTCCTATTGGTGAACCTATTCTTAGGAAGTGCGTCTCCTAATGGTAAAACTGAACTTAGGAAGTGCGTCTCCTATGGTGAAACTGACTTAGGAAGTGCGTCTCCTATTGATGAAACTTGCTTAGGAAGTGCGTCTCCTATTGGTGAAACTTGCTTTTAGGAAGTGCGTCTCCTATGGTGAAACTATTCTTAGGAAGTGCGTCTCCTATTGGTACAATGGATCTAGGAAGTGCGTCTCCTATTGATAAAACTTAACTTAGGAAGTGCGTCTCCTACTGGTAAAACTAAAACAAACTTAGGAGGAAATGCATCTCTTATGGGTAAAAATAAAACAAACTTAGGAGGAAATGCATCTCCTATGGGTAAAGACGTGGAATGTATGCCTTTGTTATCTGGGCGGGCTCCCAATTTCAACACCTGAAATAAAAAAACTGAATGTATGCCTCTGTTATCTGGGCGGGCTCCCAACTTCAACACTTAAAAGTAAAGACTGAATGTATTCCTCTGTTATTCAGGTGGGCGCCTGGTTACATGAAATGCAAATACTGAAATGTATTCCTCTCGTTATTCAGGTGGGCGCCTGGTCAAACTAAAACATAAAAGTATTCCTCTCGTTATTCAGGTAGACGCCTGGTTTGAAATTTAAAGACTGAAAAGTATTCCACTCGTTATACAGGTGGGCGCCTGGTTGTAAAGATATGAAAATAATATGCCCGTATTATACTGGTGGGTGACCTAGAACAGAAATGAAAAGACAGAAATATATTCCCGCATTATACTGGTGGGTGACCCAGAACAGAAATGAAAAGACAAAAATGTATTCCTCTCGTTATTCAGGTGGGCGCCTGTCGAACAATAACTTTGAAAATAAGATCCTATTTGAGGGCGGATGAACCCGACATGTCCTATTTGAGGGCGGACGAACCCAACATATCCTATTTGAGGGCGGATGAACCCAACATATCCTATTTGAGGGCGGATGAACCCAACATATCCTATTTGAGGGCGGATGAACCCGACATATCCTATTTGAGGGCGGATGAACCCAACATATCCTATTCGAGGGCGGATGAACCCAAAATATCCTATTTGAGGGCGGATTAACCCAACATATCCTATTTGAGGGCGGATGAACCCAACATATCCTATTTGAGGGCGGATGAACCCGACATTTCCTATTTGAGGGCGGATGAACCCGACAGATCCTATTCGAGGGCGGATGAACCCAAAATATCCTATTTGAGGGCGGATGAACCCGAAATATCTTTAAGACTTGAAAATATCTTACCTTGAATACTTGCTGGGGATTGAGATGAATTTTCCTTTTCTACCTTCCCCATTTTTATTATTATTCTTTTTTTTTTATTCCTTTTTTTTTGTTTTGTTTTGCATAGCTTCTCCCTTCAAAGAATACCTCCCTTGATTTACTTACCTGTTGGGGGGTAAAATGTTATCAGCTGGGGGTACCTGACTTCCAGAAAATTTTCTAAATGGAAGGAAAATTTTCTGCCCCAGTTTGATAATATCCCTTGTGGCATGCAGTTCTGGCATCAATGCCATTTCCTTTACCTGTTTCAAATCAAACAAAATTGTTAGTTTAAAACATGGTGGTTGGTTGTGATACTCCCAACGGGATGGCTTTTCCTTTTTTCCTTCCTTGCTTTGCGTTGCACAACTTGTTGGGGACGATTTTATTTGCTGGGGATAATCCCTTCCTGCTGGGGACATCCCTCTTCTTTTGTGGCATAGCTTGGAAACTGGCATTTCCCCGACCTTTTAGTCTAGTATGGATTTCGCCGAATCATGCTCACTGCTCTCCTTGATTTGTTCACGGGCTTTGTCTTTGAGGTTTATAACCTTGATTAAGGCAAGGATATCCCTCTTGACACTCGTCAATCCTTTTGTCAATTTCCTTTTGCTGGGGATATCTTTATTGACACTGGCCTCACGCTTGTTCCTTGCTGACTATACCATTTGGATGTACTGGTCAGATCTCATCTTTGAAAAGCTGATGGCATATTTGAAGTCATTCCATACTTGTTCTGACCAGACAGACTCTATTGGGGATTTTCTATGAAAGGAAAAAGATAACAGCAACAAAATAAAAGACAAAGGAAACGATGACTCTTTTACAAAAGAAACTATAAATAAAAATATATCAAATGCAGATACCGACTCTAGTGGCCATGACATGCGTATGTGGCCTATCCTCTGCCGTCAATCATCTCTCAAGATCCTCAATTGGTGATTCCCCATCTTAATCTTATTCGACTTGCAGTGCCCGAAGGGTTTTCACTATCAAGTCTCTCTCATTTTTGGCTTTTCTCTCAGCTTTCATCGCCTTATGGTGCCTGTGAAGGTTTTCACCAATAAGACTCTCTCGTTTTATATCTCTCTCCAGCTGGGGATTTGGAGTGTTGCTGGTATGACTCTTTCTGTTGGAGATTAGAGTCCTTTCTGCTGTGTAACAGAATGTTATGTTCGCCGGTAAGACTCTTCATTTGTCTGACTTGGCATCTTTTGAAGACTGATCGGAAGGTCTTTCTTTGGACCGTAATGTGGGTTTTGGATAGGCTAGAAAGAAAAGGTATAAAAGGCTCAAAAATACATTAATTTTTGGGTTATTAATTACAACCTTCGGAATTAGATTTATTTACAACAAACGCAACTTTTGCCCCAGTTTCTTGCTTGGGGATATTTTGATTGGTTGTTTTTTTTCATTTTTCAAAACTATGACCGAGCCGTGAAGCGCCTACGTATCCTCTTTGAGGAATCAGGTCAAACGTAGTTCCAAATTCCTCTTTTTCATTTGACTTTTTTCTTTGTTATCAATTTTCTTTTCTTTTCTTTTTTTCTTTTTTTCGTTGTTGCTTTCTTTCTTTCTCTATTTTTTCTTCGTTGCTACTGATTCCGAACGAGGGGTATGAAAGAAGAATAAATAAGGCTCAAAGGGGTAACGAAGGATAAAAGTGTTTGGGTAGCAGAACAAAATGCCTTCGTCATTCCAGTCTTCAAAATATGCCAAGTGCAAACAACACAATTTAAATTTGTAGTCTCTTCTGATGGTGCTGGACTTGACAATTATATTCAACATTTGTTTGTTCATCTGTCACTTCTAAAGCACCGTTGGGCGACCCTCATGCCAATTTGGCGAATCTTGCTTTTAACGGTTTTTCTTTGTGTTTCACTTGCCCCAGTTCCATATGACTCGAGCTCTGAATAATCTCAACCGTCCTTATTTCCTTTAAATGGTCTGAATCGCCTTTCCAGGGTTTTATGATTAACTTTTAAGATTAGGCCCAAACTGGGTGCGCATGTCATGTCCCTAGAATCGGCATTGAGCGAAATGATAAAAGGACTAAACGAAAAGACGACTGGAACTAACAAAAGACCGGCTTTGTATTAGACTACCGGCGAAATGGTTTGAATAATAAAACAAACAAACAACCAGAATAAAATCCTAACACAAACTGGACAAAATTTAAACAAACTGCTATGACAAAATGGAAAGATAAGAAGGTTTGACGCCAGAAAATATTCGGATTACAACTCTAAGAATAATCCGGACAACAGAAATGACAACAAAATAAGCCACCACCAGCTTCTCTTTTGCTAATCCAAGGAACGGAGCGTGCTCCCACTTTATCAAAACTGGCATCTTAGCCACTGAGCTTCGCAGCAATACTGTCAAGACCATTACCAGCTTCAATATCATCAATCTCCGTCAACAAGTTTCCAACAGGATTCGAATGCTTCTGTCATCATGCCTGATCCTCGCAGAGTGTGCATCATGAGGTGCAAGTAAAGGATTCTGGGTGTCATTGTCCGGCTTACCACAAACCAACCACCTTAACTTTATTTGCGAAACAAACAGGTTAGAATGGACTCAGTCGGTCCTCATTATTAACAACATCTTTTTTTCTTTTTCTTTTTCGATGTTTTTCTTTTTTTTTTTTCTCTTTTTTCCGCTTTTTCTTTTTCATTCTTTTTTTCATTCTCTTTTTTTCATTCTCTTTTTTTCATTTCTTTTTCGTTTTTTTTTTCCATTTTTTTTTTCATTTCTTTTTTCCTTGTGGTCGAATCTTATGGAGATTGCCTACGTATCATGACCCCGCATGAATCAGACCTTGCGTAGTTCGGACAAATAAGCTATTTTTGAGAAGACCCTTTTCCATTTGTATTTTTTTTTATTATTCTTTTTTCGCAACAATCAAATAGACTATTATTTTTTATTCATAACAAACAAACAAATTAACGAAAAACATAAAACCTTCCTTCTTTTTGAGAAGGTGGGGTTGGACCCGATGAGGGTTGCCTATGTATCTCACATCCGGTGAGAATCAAACCCGCGTAGTTCGGTCACAAGAACTACTTTAAAAGAAGAAAGGAATCATTTTTTTATTGATTTTCTTTTTTAAAAGAAACACTTCTAAGATATATTTTTTTTTAATTTCATTTGCTCTTTTTTCTTTATTCTAAAGAAGAAGAAGAAAATATTTTTGCTTTTAATAAAAGAAATGCTTCTCAAAATATTTTTTTTGGATTTTGAATTTTCTAAAGAAGAATCAAAATATTTTTGGATTTTTATTTATCTATTTTATCTTGTTGAATTTTGAACTTTCTTTTGAATTTTTTTTGGATTATATATATACTTATTTTTGGAACAAGTAATAAAATCACATTCAACGCCGAACTCTTTTTATTTTTATTTCTGCCATTTTCATAGACAAACAAAGTAAAATAAATAAAACATTTTTTTTATTATTATTATTTTTAAAAAAAAAAAACAGATTCTTTTTTATTTTCATTTAATGGCAAAACAAACTATTTTCTTTAATATTTTTAAGAAAACCAGACAGAACAATGATGATCCTTTTTTTTTATTTATTTTTCCTTTGCTTTCAATATAACAAACTAACAAGACATTTTTTCATTTTCAAAATTTCGTCAGAGTTTCGACTCTACTAGGACTTCTATGCTGTTATTTTCTCCTTTTTTCACGATTTTCTTATATGTGGAAAATGATGACAACATAAAAAAAAATTTGGATTTTCTTGCTTTGTTTTTATTTGTAATTTTATTTTTTATATTTATTATTTCTTTCAAAAATGTGGCATGGGAGACATAACGATTTCCAAGACTTCTTGGATTCCGCAAATGCTCCCCATGCGCTTTTCCCAACATATGAAGCGTGGGGGACATATGGGAATTCCAAGACTTCTTGGATTCCACAAATGTTCCCCATGTGTTTTCCCAAAAAGCAAGCGTGGGGGACATAGGGAATTCCAAGGCTTCTTGGATTCCACAAATGTTCCCCATGCTTTGATTAATATAATAGCATGCTTAATAAAAAATCGTGCAACTTTCTTATTTAACGTGATCAGCATGATAAGAAGTGTCATTTGTCCGCAAATATCATTGGTCCGCCAAATGACTCATTCACCCTTGAATAAATATAACATGTAGCACATAGGATGCCAAAGATGGTCTATTATTTTCAGGTTGCTTGTCCTAGACGGACCCAACCCCTGTGTTGAGTCCCCTAAGTCAAATGCACATGATGCAAATAAACGTTCCTACTAGGGATCCGACATGTGGCTTTGTTATACTAAGTTCATAACCTGGGTATTTGTTCTAGACCTGGCTTACCCGAGCGGACAACTCGAGCCAAGGATGGGAGCTGTGTACCGGTAACCAAAAGGCCATCCGATTTTGCAACTCCTCCGAATCCTCGTTCTATTTTGGCATATGACACTAACAGAAAGAAGCCACGACCAGCGTGCGCTCCTCAAGAGAGAAGAGAAGGGTTTCGGCACAATTTATATGTACAGTTCAAACAATATCAAAGCAGTAAAAGCAGCATTTAGCACATTAGGCTCAAAACATGTAATAAAATCAGATAATAAATAAAGCCAAATAATAACAATTACACTAAGCTCGAATTCTTAACCCTGAACCAGTGGTTCTGGGTTTAAATGTCCCCAGCAGAGTCGCCAGAGCTGTCACACCTCCTTTTTCCGCGCCCGCGGGGCGCAGGGGAGTTTTTTCCAATTAAAGGACAATCGAAACGGGATTGGTTTAATTATTTCAGAGTCGCCACTTGGGAGATTTAGGGTGTCCCAAGTCACCAATTTTAATCCCGAATCGAGGAAAATAATGACTCTATATTATAGTCTGCGTACCAGAAATCCGGATAAGGAATTCTGTTAACCCGGGAGAAGGTGTTAGGCATTCCCGAGTTCCGTGGTTCTAGCACGGTCGCTCAACTGTTATATTCGGCTTGATTATCTGATTTTATACAAATATGAACTTATGTGCAAATTTTATCTTTTAACCGCTTTATTATTATTGTTTTAGGAATGTGAACATCGCTTAAAATATATCTTTGGACTGTGTCACATGAAATGCACCCACAATCCGAAACATATTTTATTTGATGTTTTAGGATTTGGATTTGGGTCGCATGAAATGCACACCCAAGTTTAAGAAAGTAAATTATTAAACACGCGCCTAAAGAGACTATCGCGTTATTATTTTGCGGAGGCCGTGAAGTTCGCTAAACGACCCTCCTGAATTCTAAGTAATTTTAAACAAAGTATTTACTGAGGGCCCCGCAATTTGTGTTTTTATTCGGCGAGGCTCGTCTCATTCTTATTTTTTTTTAAAAGAAATTTGCAACGTCATGGAAATGCATCTCATACCACGTCACAGTCAATGTACCCGTGATTAAAGACACATTCCGATTTCGTTGAGATTTGGATTTGGGTCACATAAATGTGCACCCGAGTTTAGGGAGTTAACATTATTAAAGGCGCGCCTAAAGCAACTAGCGCATTATTATTTTTTTGGTAGGGCCGTAAAATTTGCTAAACGACCCATCCCGGAATCTAAGTATTTAGTATATACATTTAGAGGTCCCCGCAGCTTGTGCATTTTTGAGGATCGTCTCATTTTATTTATTAAAGGCAAGCCTAAAAGCAATTATGATTTTTTACCCACGACGTCATCCGAGGTTAAACGAAAACAACGATTCTAATAAATAATAATATCCATGGTAAAAAAAAAAAACAATTCAACTAAGATGACTCGCAAACCGTTCATACATTCTCACATTAACTTTAAGCATGCGGTAACTACATAGAATAAACGTTTTTAACACAACAACAAAAATTGCATTGTTGACATTCATCCATATCAAATAATACTCTTATTCACCTTGAACGATAATATGCGAAATGAAACGGAATGAAACAAAGGATGAAGAATACTAACCTTCGAACCTCGACAAACCTAGAATACAAACAAGACCTCGACGGGGCTCAAGCTGGACTTCACTGAACGAGGAACAACAACGAAAACTCGGAACGACCTCGACCTTCCGGACCTCGACGAACAACGACGACCTCAATGGAGACTGAAACCTCGGCCAAGACTGCCAACGCACGAAATGTTGGTTGATGCTGTATTTCTATTTTTTCGACGCAACAGACTGATACGCGGATATGAAGCAAAGGGGTCGTTTGGATGCTGGACTGGGGACTGCGAGCTGGGCAGCAGCAGTGGGTCGTCGGGGCGATGGGGAAGGTGAGGGAGTTGGTGTCGCCGGTGGTTTTGGACGATGCTGGGTAGCAGGTGGTCGCGGGCTGCTGTTTGACGGACGTGTTGAAAACGAACAGCAGCAACAATGGTTGTTGCTCGATCGACGCGGCGATGGGGTCGACGGGCAGTTGAAGCAAAGGACGATAGTATCTTCCTCTTCAGGTGGTGTTGGGCGATGGGGAAGGTGACGAACCTGTTTTTACAGTGGGGTTGAGGGGGAGTCCGACGTGAGGGAGTGGTAGTCGTTTGGTGGTTATGGCGGAGAGGGAGTTGGGGAAGGCGACGATGCAGCAACAAAAGCTGTTGCTTGATGGGTGGTTTCTGGATGGTGGAGGCAGCTGCGGTGGTGGTGTTCGGGTGGTTTAACGGAGGGGTCGTGACGGGGAGTGTGAGCGTGGGGAGGAAGGTCCGGTGGTCGAAGGCTTCCTCCAGGTTTCTGCTTCTTCTTTCTGTTTAAGAAGGAAGAAGAACAGTAGTATTTCCAACTTTTTTTTTTCCATTTTTCAAAAAGTCCCTTTTTAAAATTCCCCCGGTCCTTTTTCGTTGGTCCGTGTTTTTTGTAATACAATGCCCATGAAAATGAGCCCCACGCGTGGTGGGGTTCGAGGCATATGTCCCCCACGCGTGGTGGGGTTCCCCACGTGTCCTGGACACGGTTTATTACGGGCTAGGTCCGAAAATTAGGCCTAAAATCGGGTAGTTTGAACCCGAATATTATTCTTTTGCCCGGACCCGAGAAATAGGAACACGTTGCTTAACTAGTCCTATGTAAGCAAAATAACTACCAAAAATAAGACTAGTATTTAAACAAAACTATATCTTTTTAAATATTTTTCAAGGTTTAAAATAGCTACAAAATATTAATAAAACTATTTTTTGTAATTTTCGTTTTTAAATATTAGGATAAAATATGAGGTAATATTTTTGTATTTTTCAAAGTTAAAAATGACTATAAAACCTTAATAGAACTATTTTTTGTAATTTTCGAAATTATATAAAGTACAAAAATAAAGTGCAATTTTTGTATTTTTCAAGTTTATGAGAAATACATAAACTAAAATTTATATATATATTTTTTGAAATTTTCTTTTTGCAACGAAATAAAGTAAAATAGTTAAAATAGCTATACTAGACCCAATTTCACATATTCACGCTAAAAATGTGAAAATTCTCGGGGAGGGTCAAAAATCACGTGCTTACAATCATCAATGAATACTATAACAAACGAATCAAGATAAGGCCGGAACACGCTGTTCATCAAACGCATGAATGCTGCTAGGGCATTGGTTAGCCCGAAAGGCATAAAAAGAAACTCATAATGACCATATCTGGTCCTGAAAGCAGTCTTAAGAATATCTGAATCCTTGATCTTCAACTGGTGATAGCCCGAACGGAGATCAATCTTTGAGAACACTCTCGCTCTCTAAAACTGATCAAATAAATCATCAATGCGAGGCAAAAGATACTTGTTCTTAATTGTTACTTTGTTCAATTGCCTATAATCGATGCACATTCTCATTGTGCCATCCTTCTTCTTCACAAACAGAACGGGCGCACCCTAAGGTGACACACTAGGCCGAATGAACCCCTTATCTAGGAGTTCCTGAAGCTGTTCTTTCAATTCCTTCAACTCTGCTGGTGTCATACGATACGGCAGAATAAAAATGGGCTGAGTGCCCGGCAACAGGTCAATACCAAAATCAATATCCCTGTCCGGTGGCATGCCCGGTAGGTCTGCAGGAAAAACATCGGGAACATCCCTCACAATTGGAACAGAATCAATACTAGGAGTCTCGGCCCCAACATCCCTCACAAACGCTAGATATGAAAGGCAACCCTTCCCAACCATACGTTGGGCCTTCAAGAAGGATATCACTCTACTAGGAACATAATCAGTCACACCACACCACTCGATCTGCGGTATACCCGGCATAGCCAAAATGACTGTCTTAGCATGACAGTCTAGAATAGCACGACACGGGGATAGCCAATTCATGCACAAAATGACATCAAAATCCATCATGCTCAATAGCAATAGATCTACTCAGGTCTCCAGACCCCCAATAGTCACCACACATGACCGGTACACACGGTCTACAACAACAGTATCGCCCACCGGGGTAGATACATAAACAGGTAAAGCAAGAAACTCATGGGGCGTACCCAAATAATGAGCAAAGTATGATAACACATAAGAAAAGGTGGAACCAGGATCAAATAATGCAAAGGCATCTCTGTGGCAGACTAAAACAATACTTGTAATGATAGCATCCGAAGCAATGGCGTCGGGTCTGCCTGGGAGTGCATAGAAACGAGCCTGACCTTTCCCTGATCGACCTCCCCCTCTAGGGCGACCCCTAGCTGCCTGACCTCCACCCCTAGCTGGCTGGGCAGGTGGCGAAGTAACTGGAGCAGAAGCCGAGGGTTGACCCCTTTGCTAATACTGACCATCGCGAAGTCGAGGACACTGCCTCCTCATATGCCCAAACTCTCCACACTCGTAACAACTACCCGGTGCTAGAGGGGGGGACTGAAGGGAACCCCTGGCACCAGAATGGACAAAAGAAGGACCTGCCACGGAAGAACCCTGGACTGATGGGGCACGAGATGAACTCTAAGCTGGAAGGGCGCTGAGTGATGACTGGCCCTGCTGCGACCCATGATAACCACGACCTGAGGATACCCCACGATACTCTGGATGGGCCGACTGAGCGGGCCTAAAAGAACGACCTCTACCCTGCTGGAACTGGCCCCTCGAAGGAGCACCACTGAAACTGCCAGTGCCTCGAGGCCTCTTGGCCTCCCTCTCCTCTCTATCTTGACGGCGAACCATCTCAATCTCCCGAGCGATATCAACCACCTCCTCGAATGTAGCACCCAATACCCTCTCTTTAGTCATCAAGATACGAAGATGGTAGTTAAGGCCATCCACAAATCTCCTAATCCTCTCCCGATCGGTTGGAACCATCCAAACGGCATGACGGGCCAACTCAGAATACCTCGCCTCATACTGTGACACAATCATATCTCCCTGCTTTAGCCACTCAAACTGCCTACGCAACTCCTCCCTGCGAGATTGCGGTACATACTTCTCCAAGAAGAGAGTGGAGAACTCCTGCCAAGTCAGGGGCACCATATCAACCGGCCTACGTCTCTCATACGCCTCACACCAAGTGAAGGCAACCCTAGTAAACTGAAAGGTGGTAAATGCCACACCACTAGTCTCAAGAATCCCTGCTGTACAGAGCATCCACTGACACTTATCAAGAAAACCCTGGGCATCCTCGCTCTCAGCACCATTGAATGACGGAGGCTGGAGTCTACCAAACCTCTCAAGACGACGCTGCTCATCGTCCGGCATGACTGGCACAACAAACTCCTGAGCTGGTCCAACCGGCTGAGCTGGAGGTGCCCCCGGTGTCTGTAGTCCCTGTACTACCTGCTCAGGTGTGCGAGCAGCGGGGGTCTGATTACCTCCCTTGGCCTGTGAAGTAGCTGCTGCTGTGGTGGCTGAAACTGCCTGAGCCAGGCTTGTGCAAACTGTCAAGATCTGTGCCAAGGCCTCCTGTAGACCCGGGATCATGATGGGCACTGTTGGTTCCTGAATCGGTGCTGCTGCTAGAGCCTGATCCGGAGTTGGGGCAGCTGGTAGGTCAATAGGTGCTGCCCTCGCTACTCTGCCTCTACCACGGCCACGGCCACAACCGCTCCCACGGCCTCTGGTGACCTCAGCGGGTGGCACTGGTGGTCGTCCGCCTCGTCCGGTAGCGCGAGTCCTCGCCATCTGCGAGAAAATAGAATAACGAAAGTTTAGCACTCGGATCAACAAGTTCGCACGATAAGAGTTTCAAGGATACGAAGTTTTCCTAAAGGTTTTGCAGCCTCTCGAGGATAAATACAGACGTCTCCGTACCGATCCGCAAGACTCTACTAAACCGGCTCATGACTCGCGAGACCAAGTAACCTAGGCTCTGATACCAACTTGTCACGACCTCAACCCCGGCCGTGATGGCGCCCAACACAATGCTAGGTAAGCCCGACCAACTAACATCTCACGATCTCTTTTTTTATAATTCAATACCAATTTTTGGGATTTAATACCAATTTAATATAAATAGAAGTATGAATTTAACAGATGAAATGTGCGGACCTCATAATCACGAAAAAAAATCTCTGTAAAACAGCCCACTGATCCGGTGTCACAAGTCTGAGCCTCTAATACAAGGTTTCAACAATCTAATACAGAAATATGTCTAAAATGCGGAATGATAAGTGGAGATAGAAAGAGAAATCGGGTCTGCGAATGCCATGCAGCTACCTCGATAACTCTGATGAAGACAGAACGGCAGGAAAGCTCGCTCTATGCCTTAGGAATACCTGTACCTGCACACATGGTGCAGGGAGTAATGTGAGTACTCCGACCCGGTGAGTAATAACAATAAATAATGGCTGACAGTATGAAATCACGTAAAGGCACTAAGCAATTCTATATCAAAACAGTAAAATCATTTAAGCAGCAGTGAATGTGGAAATCATGTGAAATTCTTTAAACCAGGTAAAACAGATATAATTAGTATAAATCAGCTCCTCAAGCATTTCAGTTCATTTATTCGTTCTTATCCTCAGTTCTCAATTCATATACTTCTCACGATAACCGAATCAAAATATATATATACCGTTGCGGCATGTAGCCCGATCCGTATATAGCTGCATGGCGTTCGCAGACCTGATTTTTCCTTCTATCTCCACTTATCATTCCACATTTTAGACATATTTCTGTATTAGATTGTTGAAACCTTGTATTAGAGGCTCAGACTTGTGACACCAGATCAGTGGGATGTTTTACAGAGATTATTTTTCGTGATTATGGTTTCCGCACATTTCATCTGTTAAATTCATACTTCTATTTATATTAAATTGGTATTAAATACCGAAAATTGGTATTGAATTATAAAGAAAGAGATTGTGAGATGTTAGTTGGTCGGGCTTGCCTAGCATTGTGTTGGGCGCCATCACGGCTGGGGTAGGGGTCGTGACAAGTACCTCAACAATCTAATACAGAAATATGTCTAAAATGCGGAATGATAAGTGGAGATAGAAGGAGAAATCGGGTCTGTGAACGCTATGCAGCTACCTCGATAACTCCGATGAAGACAGAACGGCAGGAAAACTCGCTCTATGCCTCAGGAATACCTGTACCTGCACACATGGTGCAGGGAGTAATGTGAGTACTCCGACCCAGTGAGTAATAACAATAAATAATGGCTGACAGTATGAAATTACGTAAAGGCACTAAGCAGTTCTATATCAAAACAGTAAAATCATTTAAGTAGCAGTGAATGAGGAAATCATGTGAAATTCTTTAAACCAGGTAAAACAGATATAATCAGTATAAATCAGCTCCTCAAGCATTTCAGTTCATTTATTCGTTCTTATCCTCAGTTCTCAATTCATATACTTCTCACGATAACCGAATCAAAATATATATATACCGCTGCGGCGTGCAACCCGATCCGTATATTGCTGTGGCGTACAGCTCGATCCATAATAATAATAGTCGGCTGCGCTCACTGGGGGTGTGCAAACTCCGGAGGGTCACCTTCAACCCAAGCGCTTTATAATTGTTGCGGCGTGCATCCCGATCCATATAAGTAATTGTTGCGGCGTGCAGCCCGGTCTATAATGTGTATAATATATATATCTACTGCGGCGCGCAGCCCGATCCATATCATATAAAATATCCTCACTATTGGGTCCTCGACCCCTCTCAGTCATTTAAAAATCACAGCCTCTCGGGCATAATGTACGGTCGGGATCTCAACCCTCATATCTCTTCCTATTTATGATTAACATTTCAAAAATTTGGTTCATATCATTCTTAAACAATTGGAAAACATGACCGAGGATATAAATTCTTTAACAAAATAAGAGAGAAAAACCAGTCAAAAATTCCCTAAGGGTTCTACAGGTCGGCACAAGGCCCCAAGCATGGCAACAAGCCCAATTCACAACAATAAAGTATATGTCTCAATAAAAAATGTAGTAAAATATCATTTGGGATGGACCAAGTCCCAATCCCCATAGCATTGAACCTCACGCTCGTCACACAACGTGTATCTCAACTTAGTATAGCACTACGTTATGCAAATTCGGGGTTTCAAACCCTCAGGACATAATTTAAAATCATTACTCACCTCAAACTGGCCAAAACTCTAGCTCGCTATGCCCTTGCCTCTCAAATTGGCCTCCACGCGCATCGAATCTATCCAAAATCAGAACGAATAGGTCACAATATGCTAAGGGAACATAGCCCAAGCAAAAACATTCAAAAAAATATCAAAAGTCTCGAAATTAGCAAAAATCGAGTCTCGGGCCCACGTCTCGGAATCGGGTAAAATTTATATTTTCAGAATCCTCATACCCTTACGAGTCTAACCACACCAAAATTATCCAATTCTGATACCATTTGGTCCTTCAAATCATTATTTTACATTTTTGAAAGTTTTCACAATTTTCTTCCCAAATTCCATCCCAAATCACGAATCAAATGATGAATTCAATGATAGATTCATTTACTCTAGCCAAATCTGAGTTAAAATCACTTACCCCGATGAATTTCTTGAAAACCCCTCGAAAAATCGCCAAAATCCGAGCTCTCTATGTCAAAATATCAAATAAAACCCAAAACCTCGTATTTATATAGAGTACCCTTCAAGTCTTCTCACCGCGGGCCGCACCAAATCGACTGCGGTCCGCACCAATTGACTACGGTCCGCACAAGCCAGCGCTGTCTGTGCGACACCTACCACGGCCGAGCCCATTTTTGTGCGGTCCGCGCGATGCCTACCGCGGCTACGCCCCTTCCGCGCAAGCCAG
Source organism: Nicotiana sylvestris (assembly GCF_000393655.2). Lineage (NCBI taxonomy): Eukaryota > Viridiplantae > Streptophyta > Magnoliopsida > Solanales > Solanaceae > Nicotiana > Nicotiana sylvestris. The sequence goes on from NC_091061.1 coordinate 172,416,401, forward strand.
CGCGGTCCGTGCGACGCCTACCGTGGCCGCGCCCCTGCAATTCTCTTGGACCTGCTACAGCTGCTGCATTTTTCTGTTATATTTTTCAACTCCAAACTTCCCGTTAGCCATCCGAAATCACCCCGAGGCCCCCGGGACCTCAACCAAAAGCACCAACGCATCCTAAAACATCCTCCAAACTCGTTCCAATCCTCAAAATACCTCAGACAACATCAAAACCATCAAATTACATCGAATTCAAACTTTAGAACTCCAAGAACTCTTGAATTATGCTTTCGATCAAAAAGTCTATCAAATTTCGTCCGGATGACCTGAAATTTTGCAAACACATCCCAAATGACACAACGAAGCTACTGCAACTCTCGAAATTCCATTCCGACCCCTATATCAAAATCTCGCCTATCAACCAGAAATTGCCAAATATCAATTTCGCCAATTCAAGTCTAAATCTTCTCTACAACTCCAAAACTCATTCCGATCACGCTCCTAAGTCACAAATCACCTCCCAAAGCTAACCGAACCATCAGAACTCACATCTAAGCCCTCTAACACATAAGTCAACATCCGGTTGACTTTTTCCATCTTAAGCCTTCTTAGAAGAGACTAAGTGTCTCATTTCTTACCAAAACCACACCAACCGCAAACCAATCAACCCGATCACATAAAACACGGATAATGAAGCATAAATAAGCTGAAATGGGGGAAGATAGAGCGGTAACTCATGAGACGACTGGCCGGGTCGTCACATCCTCCCCAACTTAAACAAATGTTCGTCCTCGAACGAGTCAAGAAACATACCTGAAGCCTCGAATAGGTGAGGATATCTGCTCTGCATATCCCGCTCGGTCTCCCAAGTAGCCTCCTCCACGGGCCGACCTCTACACTGCACTTTCACTAAAGCTATATCCTTTGACCTCAACTTCCAAACCTGACGACCCAAAATAGCTATTGGCTCCACATCAAAGGTCAAATCATCATCCAACTGAACCGTGCTGAAGTCCAAAACATGAGACGGATCTCCAATATACTTTCGGAGCATAGAAACATGAAATACCGGATGCACGCTAGACAAGCTGGGTGGCAAAGCAAGCTCATAAGCCATCTCCCCAATCCTCCGAAGTACCTCGAACGGCCCAATAAATCGCGGACTCAACTTTCCTTTCTTCCCAAATCTCATAACACCCTTCATGGGTGAAACCTTCAGCAAGACCTTCTCACCAATCATGTAGGATACATCTCGAACCTTCCGGTCCGCATAGCTCTTCTGACGTGACTGAGCTGTACAAAGTCTTTCCTGAATCACCTTCACTTTCTCTAAGGCATCCTGAACCAAGTCTGTTCCCAACATCCTAGATTCGCCAGGCTCGAACCAACCAACTGGAGATCTACACCATCTCCCATACAAGGCCTCATATGGTGACATTTGAATGCTGGACTGATAGCTGTTGTTGTAGGCAAACTCTGCAAGCGGCAGAAACTCATCCTAAGAACCTCCGAAATCAATAACACATGCGCGCAACATGTCCTCCAGTATCTGAATAGTGCACTCGGATTGTCCGTCTGTCTGAGGATGAAACGCTGTGCTCAACTCTACTTGAGTACCCAATTCTCTCTGCACGGCTCTTCAAAACTGCGAAGTAAACTGAGTACCTCTATCTGAGATGATGGAAACCGGAACACCATGCAACCGAACAATCTCCCGGATATAAATCCTTGCCAACCGCTCTGAAAAGTAGGTAGTACACACATGAATGAAGTGTGCAGACTTGGTCAGCTGATCCACAATCACCCAAATAACATCAAACTTCTTCAAAGTCCAAGGAAGTCCAACCACAAAGTCCATAGTGATCCTTTCCCACTTCCACTCGGGAATAACCATCTGTTGAAGCAAGCCACCCGGTCTCTGATGCTCATATTTCACCTACTGACAATTGAGAGACCGAGCTACAAATCCCATAATATCTTTCTTCATTCTTCTCCACCAATAGTGCTGTCTCAAATCCTGATACATCTTCACGGCACCCGGATGGATAGAATACCGCGAGCTATGGGCCTCTTCCAGAATCAACGCTCTAAGCCCATCCACATTGGGCACACAAATCCGGTCCTGCATCCTCAACACACCATCATCACCGATGGTCACATCTCTGGCATCACCATGCTGAACTCTATCCTTAAGGACAAGCAAATGCGGATCATTATACTGGCGCTCTTTGATGCGATCATATAAGGAAGACCGAGAAACCACACAAGCCAACACCCGACTAGGCTCCGAAATATCCAATCTCACAAACTGATTGGCCAAGGTCTAAACATCAACTGCAAGGGGTCTCTCCCCAACTGAAATATATGCCAAACTCCCCATACTCACTGCCTTTTAGCTCAAAGCATCAGCCACTACATTGGCCTTTCCCGGATGATACAGAATAGTGATATCATAATCCTTAAGCAACTCCAACCATCTCCGCTGACTCAAATTAAGATCCTTTTGCTTGAACAAATGCTGAAGACTGCGATCATCAGTGAACACCTCACAAGATACGCCATACAAGTAATGCCTCCAAATCTTCAATGCATGAACTATGGCAGCCAACTCTAAATCATGAACGGGGTAGTTTTTCTCTTGGGGCTTCAACTGACGAGAAGCATAAGCAATAACTCTACCCTCCTGTATCAACACACAACCAATCTCAACTCTCGAAACATCACAATACACAGTATATGAACCTGAAACTGATGGCAAAACCAACACTGGAGCTGTGGTCGAGGCTGTCTTGAGCTTCTGAAAGCTCTCTTCATACTCGTCCGATCATACAAATGGAGCACCCTTCTGAGTCAACTTGGTCAAGGGCGATGCAATGGATGAAAATCCCTGAACAAACCGGCGATAATAGCCTGCTAACCCAAGAAAGCTACAGATCTCTGTGGCTGAGGATGATCTAGGCCAACTCTGAACCGCCTCTATCTTCTTTGGGTCAACCTGAATACCCTCGCTAGACACCACGTGTCCCAAGAAAGCCACTGTACTGATCCAAAACTCACACTTGGAGAACTTTGCATAAAGCTTCTCCTCCCTCAATCTCTGCAACACAACTCTCAAATGCTCTGCGTGCTCCTCCTGACTACGCGAGTACACCAGGATATCATCAATGAATACTATAACAAACGAATCAAGATAAGGCCGGAACACGCTATTCATCAAATGCATGAATGCTGCTGGGGCATTGGTTAGCCCGAAAGGCATAACAAGAAACTCATAATGACCATATCTGGTCCTGAAAGCAGTCTTAAGAATATCTGAATCCTTGATCTTCAACTGGTGATAGCCCGAACGGAGATCAATCTTGGAGAACACTCTCGCTCTCTGAAGCTGATCAAATAAATCATCAATGCGAGGCAAAAGATACTTGTTCTTAATTGTTACTTTGTTCAATTGCCTATAATCGATGCACATTCTCATTGTGCCATCCTTCTTCTTCACAAACAGAACGGGCGCACCCTAAGGTGACACACTAGGCCGAATGAACCCCTTATCTAGGAGTTCCTGAAGCTGTTCTTTCAATTCCTTCAACTCTGCTGGTGTCATACGATACGGCAGAATAAAAATGGGCTGAGTGTCCGGCAACAGGTCAATACCAAAATCAATATCCCTGTCCGGTGGCATGCCCGGTAGGTCTGCAGGAAAAACATCGGGAACATCCCTCACAATTGGAACAGAATCAATACTAGGAGTCTCGGCCCCAACATCCCTCACAAACGCTAGATATGAAAGGCAACCCTTCCCAACCATACGTTGGGCCTTCAAGAAGGATATCACTCTACTAGGAACATAATCAGTCACACCACGCCACTCGATCTGCGGTATACCCGGCATAGCCAAAATGACTGTCTTAGCATGACAGTCTAGAATAACACGACACGGGGATAGCCAATTCATGCCCAAAATGACATCAAAATCCATCATGCTCAATAGCAATAGATCTACTCAGGTCTCCAGACCCCCAATAGTCACCACACATGACCGGTACACACGGTCTACAACAACAGTATCGCCCACCGGGGTAGATACATGAACAGGTAAAGCAAGAAAATCACTGGGCGTACCCAAATAATGAGCAAAGTATGATAACACATAAGAAAAGGTGGAACCGGGATCAAATAATGCAAAGGCATCTCTATGGCAGACTAAAACAATACTTGTAATGATAGCATCCGAAGCAATGGCGTCGGGTCTGCCTGGCAGTGCATAGAAACGAGCCTGACCTCCCCCTGATCGACCTCCCCCTCTAGGGCGACCCCTAGCTGCCTGACCTCCACCCCTAGCTGGCTGGGCGGGTGGTGAAGTAACTGGAGCAGAAGCCGAGGGTTGACCCCTTTGCTAATACTGACCATCGCGAAGTCGAGGACGCTGCCTCCTCATATGCCCAAACTCTCCACACTCGTAACAACTACCCGGTGCTAGAGGTGGGGACTGAAGGGAACCACTGGCACCAGAATGGACAAAAGAAGGACCTGCCACGGAAGAACCCTGGACTGATGGGGCACGAGATGAACTCTGAGCTGGAAGGGCGCTGAGTGATGACTGGCCCTGCTGTGACCCATGATAACCACGACCTGAGGATACCCCACGATACTCTGGATGGGCCGACTGAGCGGTCCTAAAAGAACGACCTCTACCCTGCTGGAACTGGCCCCTCGAAGTAGCACCACTGAAACTTCCAGTGCCTCGAGGCCTCTTGGCCTCCCTCTCCTCTCTATCTTGACGGCGAACCATCTCAATCTCCCGAGCGATATCAACCACCTTCTCGAATGTAGCACCCAATACCCTCTCTTTAGTCATCAAGATACGAAGATGGTAGTTAAGGCCATCCACAAATCTCCTAATCCTCTCCCGATCGGTTGGAACCATCCAAATGGCATGACGGGCCAACTCAGAATACCTCGCCTCATACTGTGACACAATCATATCTCCCTGCTTTAGCCACTCAAACTGCCTACGCAGCTCCTCCCTGCGAGATTGCGGTACATACTTCTCCAAGAAGAGAGTGGAGAACTCCTGCCAAGTCAGGGGCACCATATCAACCGGCCTACGCCTCTCATACGCCTCACACCAAGTGAAGGCAACCCTAGTAAACTGAAAGGTGGTAAATGCCACACCACTAGTCTCAAGAATCCCTGCTGTATAGAGCATCCACTGACACTTATCAAGAAAACCCTGGGCATCCTCGCTCTCAGCACCATTGAATGACGGAGGCTGGAGTCTACCAAACCTCTCAAGACGACGCTGCTCATCGTCCGGCATGACTGGCATAACAAACTCCTGAGCTGGTCCAACCGGCTGAGCTGGAGGTGCCCCCGGTGTCTGTAGTCCCTGTACTACCTGCTCAGGTGTGCGAGCAGCGGGGGTCTGATTACCTCCCTTGGCCTGTGAAGTAGCTGCTGCTGTGGTGGCTGAAACTGCCTGAGCCAGGCTTGTGCAAACTGTCAAGATCTGTTCCAAGGCCTCCTGTAGACCCGGGATCATGATGGGCACTGTTGGTTCCTGAACCGGTGCTGCTGCTAGAGCCTGATCCGGAGTTGGGGAAGCTGGTAGGTCAATAGGTGCTGCCCTCGCTACTCTGCCTCTACCACGGCCACGGCCACAACCGCTCCCACGGCCTCTGGTGACTTCAGCGGGTGGCACTGGTGGTCGTCCGCCTCGTCCGGTAGCGCGAGTCCTCGCCATCTGCGAGAAAATAGAATAACGAAAGTTTAGCACTCGGATCAACAAGTTCGCACGACAAGAGTTTCAAAGATATGAAGTTTTCCTAAAGGTTTTGCAGCCTCTCGAGGATAAATACAGACGTCTCCGTACCGATCCGCAAGACTCTACTAAACCGGCTCATGACTCGCGAGACCAAGTAACCTAGGCTCTGATACCAACTTGTCACGACCTCAACCCCGGCCGTGATGGCGCCCAACACAATGCTAGGTAAGCCCGACCAACTAACATCTCACGATCTCTTTTTTTATAATTCAATACCAATTTTCGGGATTTAATACCAATTAATATAAATAGAAGTATGAATTTAACAAATGAAATGTGCGGAAACCATAATCACGAAAAAAAATCTCTGTAAAACAGCCCACTGATCCGGTGTCACAAGTCTGAGCCTCTAATACAAGGTTTCAACAATCTAATACAGAAATATGTCTAAAATGCGGAATGATAAGTGGATATAGAAAGAGAAATCGGGTCTGCGAATGCCATGCAGCTACCTCGATAACTCCGATGAAGACAGAACGGCAGGAAAGCTCGCTTTATGCCTTAGGAATACCTGTACCTGCACACATGGTGCAGGGAATAATGTGAGTACTCCGACCCGGTGAGTAATAACAATAAATAATGGCTGACAGTATGAAATCACGTAAAGGCACTAAGCAGTTCTATATCAAAACAGTAAAATCATTTAAGCAGTAGTGAATGAGGAAATCATGTGAAATTCTTTAAACCAGGTAAAACAGATATAATTAGTATAAATCAGCTCCTCAAGCATTTCAGTTCATTTATTCGTTCTTATCCTCAGTTCTCAATTCATATACTTATCACGATAACCGAATCAAAATATATATATACCGCTGCGGCATGTAGCCCGATCCGTATATAGTTGCATGGCGTTCGCAAACCCGATTTCTCCTTCTATCTCCACTTATCATTCCACATTTTAGACATATTTTTGTATTAGATTGTTGAAACCTTGTATTAGAGGCTCAGACTTATGACACCAGATCAGTGGGCTGTTTTACAGAGATTATTTTTCGTGATTATGGTTTCCGCACATTTCATCTGTTAAATTCATACTTCTATTTATATTAAATTGGTATTAAATACCGAAAATTGGTATTGAATTATAAAGAAAGAGATCGTGAGATGTTAGTTGGTCGGGCTTGCCTAGCATTGTGTTGGGCGCCATCACGGCCGGGGTAGGGGTCGTGACAAGTACCTCTAATACAAGGTTTCAACAATCTAATACAAAAATATGTCTAAAATACGGAATGATAAGTGGAGATAGAAGGAGAAATCGGGTCTGTGAATGCTATGCAGCTACCTCGATAACTCCGATGAAGACAGAACGGCAGGAAAGCTCGCTCTATGCCTCAGGATTACCTGTACCTGCACACATGGTGCAGGGAGTAATGTGAGTACTCCGACCCAGTGAGTAATAACAATAAATAATGGCTGACAGTATGAAATTACGTAAAGGCACTAAGCAGTTCTATATCAAAACAGTAAAATCATTTAAGCAACAGTGAATGAGGAAATCATGTGAAATTCTTTAAACCAGGTAAAACAGATATAATCAGTATAAATCAGCTCCTCAAGCATTTCAGTTCATTTATTCGTTCTTATCCTCAGTTCTCAATTCATATACTTCTCACGATAACTGAATCAAAATATATATATACCGCTGCGGCGTGCAACCCGATCCGTATATCGCTGTGGCGTACAGCTCGATCCATAATAATAATAGTCGGCTGCGCTCACTGGGGGTGTGCAAACTCCGGAGGGTCTCCTTCAACCCAAGCGCTTTATAATTGCTGCGGCGTGCAACCCGATCCATATAAGTAATTGTTGCGGCATGCAGCCCGATCTATAATGTGTATAATATATATATCTACTGCGGCGCGCAGCCCGATCCATATCATATAAAATATCCTCACTATTGGGTCCTCGACCCCTCTCAGTCATTTAAAAATCACAGCCTCTCGGGCATAATGTACGGTCGGGATCTCAACCCTCATATCTCTTCCTATTTATGATTAACATTTCAAAAATTTGGTTCATATCATTCTTAAACAATTGGAAAACATGACCGAGGATATAAATTCTTTAACAAAATAAGAGAGAAAAACCAGTCAAAAATTTCCTAAGGGTTCTACAGGTCGGCACAAGGCCCCAAGCATGGCAACAAGCCCAATTCACAACAATAAAGTATATGTCTCAATAAAAAATGTAGTAAAATATCATTTGGGATGGACCAAGTCCCAATCCCCATAGCATTGAACCTCACGCTCGTCACACAACGTGTATTTCAACTTAGTATAGCACTACGTTATGCAAATTCGGGGTTTCAAACCCTCAGGACATAATTTAAAATCATTACTCACCTCAAACTGGCCAAAACTCTAGCTCGCTATGCCCTTGCCTCTCAAATTGGCCTCCACGCGCATCGAATCTATCCAAAATCAGAACGAATAGGTCACAATATGCTAAGGGAACATAGCCCAAGCAAAAACATTCAAAAAAATATCAAAAATCTCGAAATTAGCAAAAATCGAGTCTCGGGCCCACGTCTCGGAATCGGGTAAAATTTACATTTTCAGAATCCTCATACCCTCACGAGTCTAACCACACCAAAATTATCCAATTCTGATACCATTTGGTCCTTCAAATCATTATTTTATATTTTTGAAAGTTTTCACAATTTTCTTCCCAAATTCCATCCCAAATCACGAATCAAATGATGAATTCAATGATAGATTCATTTACTCTAGCCAAATCTGAGTTAAAATCACTTACCCCGATGAATTTCTTGAAAACCCCTCGAAAAATCGCCAAAATCCGAGCTCTCTAGGTCAAAATAACAAATAAAACCCAAAACCTCGTATTTATATAGAGTACCCTTCAGGTCTTCTCACCGCGGGCCGCACCAAATCGACTGCGGTCCGCACCAATTGACTACGGTCCGCACAAGCCAGCGCGGTCTGTGCGACACCTACCGCGGCCGCGCCCATTTTTGTGCTGTCCGCGCAATGCCTACCGCGGCCGCGCCCCTTCCGCGCAAGCCAGCGCGGTCCGCGCGACGCCTACCATGGCCGCGCCCCTGCAGTTCTCTTGGACCTGCTACAGCTGCTGCATTTTTCTGTTATATTTTTCAACTCCAAACTTCCCGTTAGCCCTCCGAAATCACCCCGAGGCCCCCGACACCTCAACCAAAAGCACCAACGCATCCTAAAACATCCTCCAAACTCGTTCCAATCCTCAAAATACCTCAGACAACATCAAAACCATCAAATTACATCGAATTCAAGCTTAAGAACTCTTGAATTATGCTTTCGATCAAAAAGTCTATCAAATTTCGTCCGGATGACCTGAAATTTTGCACACACATCTCAAATGACACAACGAAGCTACTGCAACTCTCAGAATTCCATTCCGACCCCTATATCAAAATCTCGCCTATCAACCGGAAATTGCCAAATATCAATTTCGCCAATTCAAGCCTAAATCTTCTCTACAACTCCAAAACCTATTCCGATCGCGCTCCTAAGTCACAAATCACCTCTCGAAGCTAACCGAACCATCAGAACTCACATCCGATCCCTCTAACACATAAGTCAACATCCGGTTGACTTTTTCCAACTTAAGCCTTCTTAGAAGAGACTAAGTGTCTCATTTCTTACCAAAACCACACCAACCGCAAACCAATCAACCCGATCACATAAAACATGGATAACGAAGCATAAATAAGCTGAAATGGGGGAAGACGGAGCGGTAACTCATGAGACGACTGGCCGGGTCGTCACATACCCTTCAGTTATCCAAATTCGTGAAATGTTTATCTAATTTCGATGTACTGATCACCAGATCTTGATCGTTGTTGTTATTGTTGATGTACTGATTACCAATTCTTTTTGTTAAGAGAGAGAAGAAAAAAAAAGGAAACTTCTTGGACCTTGGCAATTAGGTACCCCACTTTCTGTTACCCAGAAAAAGGTCAAAATGGCTGTTTTCCAAAAAAGAATGAGGTAGATACAGCAGAACAGAAAAATTAGCTAGCAATATCTGGTGAAAGGGAAAAAAATTGTGGGTCCTATCTGGCAGCTTTGGATTCCTACATTATATTAGTAGTTGTGATGATTACTGCAATTCTGATTACTGTTATTGGCTGTGACAAGCTCACAGTTATGTTGGTGAATCAAGAACAAAAGACAGAATTAGGCAACCGAACACCTAATTGTGCTATGTTTGTTTTAGGTGAGACGAGGGATAGGCAGAGCTAGAGTGCCGGGAGCGGATTCGGTCGAATTCAATAACTTTGATCCGAATTCTATATTTATCTTAAAAAATCTATTAAATATATAGAAATTATTAATTTAGAACCTAATAACTTAAAATGATTAGAATCTCGAACTGATAAATTTGAAATCCTAGCTCATAAAAGTGAAAGTTAAACTGATAGTACGTCAACATAAAACTTATCAATTCATGATTAATTTTTATAATGCAAATAACCATATCCCAATTTGCGCGAGACTGATAGGCAAATGCAGAGGCACGTCTAGGATTTTAATTCTTTGGATTCAATATTTAAAGGTTTTAGTGTTGAACCTATTATATTTTTAAAGTTATATGTTCATATTTACGTATTACAATTCTAGTGACTTTTAAATATAAAATTATGCTCTATGCCGAAATTACAGGGTTCAGTTGAATTCAATAACTCTATGTTGCATCCGCCCGGGGCAAATGTAGGTAATAGTACAACATATTAGATAAGGGTTCATCCCAAACCAAAATAAAAGCCTTTGGTCCCTAGCTCCGTGCAATGTCATTTTTCACAGTTAAGGATAGGGGACCTTTCATTATTATGAATCATTCAAGTGTATTTTCAGGTACGAGTATTCTATCAAATTAAAATTTACTTCCTCTTCCTACAATAATTGTGCTCCCTAGATTTTTTCACTGGATCAAAATAATGGAAGTACTTCGATTTGTTCTCAACAATAACCTATTCAATGACGTGTTAACGTCTATTTTAATTCTAGTACAGTCAAATCTCTTTATAATGATCGTGTTTATTTCTATATTTTTTGACTACTAAAGTGAAGTATTGTCATAGAAAACATATAATATAACATGACATGAAAAATTGGTTCTAAAGAAACTTGTCTGTTATAGTAAAATACGGTTATAAAAGATAGTTGTTATAAAGAGGTCAGAATATACTATAATAGATGTTATCATGATACTTTCAAAATGTTCCTACTATATTTTTAAATAATGTATATTCTTACTTTGAAGGGAACCTTGGCATAACTGGTAAAGCTTTACCTGAACCTTGCGTATAGCGGGAGCTTAGTACATTGTGCTGCCATTTAATATATATTCTTACCTTAATCATGGTTGTTAATACGATTAGCTAGATTTAGATGTAAACATGATAGAGAGGAAGTATTTACCCGTGAGACTCCCCTAAACAATTTCACCTCTAATATATATCAAAATGGTATATAAAGTATTCCGAATTCATATACGGAAATAATTACACTTTAAGCGTTGTGGCGTTGACGGTCTAACCTAATATATATAGTGGCAGGTTGGTGGGAATTCGGGAAATTTCTCCATTGCCTTAACATTTTTGATGGAGTAGATGCCTTTACAAGAAGTGTTGACTTATATGTATGAGGTAAATGAACCTCAGAAATCAGAATATTAAAAATTTACAGACATGATATGCCCCATCAGAATCCCAACAACCCTCTGTCCTGTTGTTATCATAATTTACTCCCTTTATCTTTCCATAATTATTGATTTGCATTATTAGGCAATTTCATTCAATTTATTTTTATTGTATGTTTTGGTATTAAAGGTGCCATCGACTATGGGCTCAAACATTCGAAAATAATGATGACAGAATAATTTCATTTATTGACTGTATTAATATTAAATTATAACGGATGTACATATGATTTTTTTTTTTTGTTGATTCACATGTTATAAAGTTATGAAACAACATTTTGAAGAGAATTTTTGCTTCAAATATGGCTTCCTCTCTTGTAAATACAGCTCGTACGATAAGGTTATTTAGCATAAAAAAGAGACTTTATATTGATATTATTAAATTGTAAGTTTAAATGGTTCTTCATTTCTATTATTCTCTGATTATTAATATATATATATATATATATATATATATATATATATATTTTCTCGTAAACTCAAAACTTTCTTTTTCTTATCTTTTTGTGACAATATAATCTCGCGATTGTCAAAAAAGGTTGTGGAGTAGTTGAATGTTGAATGTCTTATATGGCAATGAGGAACATCGCTCTCTTCAAATAATTTACTTGTATCATTTTACATATATTTTTTCTTACTATATATTATCTCTGTTTATGACATTGAAAAGGATAAAGTTTGTGTCTTTAGTCATAAACCTATCTTTTTGTTCATTTGTTATTATAGTACTTCCCAACTTTCAATGGAAGTCCTTTCTTTTGCTTTATTAGGTGAAAATTTTGTCTATTCTTTCCCCACAACGTACATGTGTGTGTGTTTCGATGCAAATTTTCTCATTTACTGCGTTTCTCTGTCTTCTACTTTCTTCTTGCATTAATACTTCTAGATTTTTATAATTAATTGGCTAAGTTCTAATGTTAATAACAATTACATTTAAAGTTTAATTTGATACTATAGTAGATCTATCCAATGAATATCTAGGAATGTTCGAGGTCTAGCTATTCTGCCTATTCAATATATTCAAGTAATCAATCCATTTTTATTATTGAAGAAGTGTATCTGGATTAAGAAACTTATCGTATTCCAACTATCAAGATCGACTAAATAAAAATAATAAATTAGCCACATTTTTTGGACGGCTGTTTTCTCGGGGTCAATTGGTTTTTTGGTTTTTTACAAACTTTTTTTAGTTTTATGACCTTACCTCCTTTTTTTACATACCGAGAGATCTACTTTTACACGTAAGAGATTTACACGCAAGAAATTTAAAAAAGTCATTTTCTTAAATTATAAATTGTATAGGGTTATGATGCACAAATAATACGTTTTCTCGCAAGGTGTTGAGTACCAACTATAGTAATAACTAATAATTATGCAAATGACTACTCCCAAAGATGAAGTTTTTGAAAAAATTACTCCTCCTTTTTTTTCTTTATAAATTTGGTTAATTTTTCTGTCAAAGTGCTTAACAACTAGGTTTGCTCGCATTTTCTCATTTTCCCATTCCCTTAATAATTTTTTTTTTAATTTATAAAGACGAGATACTATTTCTAATTGAAACTTATACTTAATTGATTTCTGGCCATAAGTCATTAGTCATCGCTTATCGCCTTTTTTAGCAGCAAATTCGAGGCTTAAGACAAAAGATTAGCTTTAAGGGGTAGTTGACTTAAGAAAACCAAAAAAAGATGCTTTTTAATAGTGGAAGAAATTTTCATGGATTTTCTCATTAGGGAAAACGACCAAATTTCAATTAGTATCGAGACCGTATATTGTTTTTGTGGATTAACATATTGATTATGGTATTTATTCTTTCTATCTCTTTGAAATGAAAACTTTGATATTTGGACTGCATTTATCAATTAAGTTATCGCAACCAGGAAAAATAATAATCTAGTAACAAGTTATTACGGAAACAATATTAACTTTGGTCTCACACCTTGTTGTGTATTATGTTATGTATCAAATTAGTCGTTTTGACAAATTGAAATTATTTTAAGATATTTGACATTTTAGAAAAACATGAAGACATTTATTACTTTGTTTTCTAATCTACTTCTATTGTTCCAGCAAGAGTGCTCAGTACATAAACTGCTTAATCAGAGATAAATAGTAATTTAAGTGTACTCTTATGAATAAGATTTGTAATGACCCGGCCGGTCGTTTCATGAGTTACCGCTCCGCTTCTCCCCTTTTATGCTTCTTATTGTCTTGTTCAGCTGTATTATGTGATATCGGGTTGGTTGGTTTGGGTTCGGAGAGGTTTTGGAAAAGAATGAGACACTTAGTCTCTTTTGAGTAAGCTTAGGTTGGAAAGGTCAACCGGATATTGACTTATGTGAAAAAGGGCTCGGATGTGAATTCTGATGGTTCGGATAGCGTCGGGAGGTGATTTTGGACTTATGAGCCTGATCAGAATGTGTTTTGGAGGTCCGAAGTAGATTTAGGCTTGAATTGGCGAAATTGGAATTTTGGCGTTTTCCGGTTGAGAGGTGAGATTTTGATATAGGGGTCGGAATGGAATTCCGGAAGTTGGAATGGGCCCGTTGTGTTATTTGTGACGTGTGTGCAAAATTTCAGGTCATTCGGACGAAGTTTGATAGACTTTTTTATCGAAAGGGGAATTTGGAAGTTTTTGGAATTCTTAAGCTTGAATCCGATGTCAATTTGGTGTTTTGATGTTATTTTGAGCATCCCGAAGGTTGAAACAAGTTTGAATGAGGTTATGAGATATGTTGGCATGTTTGATTGAGGTCCCGAGGGCCTCAGGTGGTTGAACAGATCAAATTCATATTGGAAGGGTTGCAGAAAATCTGTTGTTGGTGTTGCAGACATTTGGCCTTCGTGTTCGCCAAGGGTTAGCGTGTGAGGTAGAAGGTTCGGCCTTCGCGTTCATGAAGGGTTGGGTCCAGTGTTCATCGCGAACGCGATGAGTCTCTCGCGTTCGCGTAGAGTTAATGGGAGCAGCTGGGTCCAGGTCGTTTGTGCTTCGCGTTCGTGAGCTAGGTGTCGTGTTCGCGATGGGTTGGGGAGCTGAAGCTTCACATTCGCGTACAGGTTCTCGCGTTCGCGACGAAGGATTAAGTGGTCAACAAAATTTTGTGCTTCACGAACGCGAGGCATTGACCGCGTTCGCGAAGAAGGAACTAAAGTGTTTTTACGAGCTTTTACTGTACTGCTGCATTGTTCTGGATTTATACTATTTTGTTGTAGCATTATGCTGTGTTTTACATATTTTCTTATCGCTCAACTGCCTTTACTTTTACTATTACTGAGTTGACGTGCTCACATTACTTCCTGCACACTGTGTGCAGATCCAGGAGTCTCGGGTCACGCCAGCGAGTGCTGATTTGCCTTCCAGCAGGCTTGTTCGGAGTTGACTAGGTAGCTGCTCGGCGTTTGCAGCCCAGTGCTTCTCCTTCCTATCTTTATTTCACTCTGTACTAGCTTTGTATCAGATTATATGCTGTCTTTTCATACTCTTAGACGAATTGTAGATGCTCATGACTGGTGACACCCCGATGTCGAGCTGTGTTTGTTTCCGCATAGTTCTATTCTACTCTATATTTTTTTTTAGCTTATTAATGACTTTAAATGACTTATTATATCTGTTTAGTTGGTTTTGGGGTTTGTGTCGCCTGGTCTAGTTTCACGATAGGCACCATCACGACCGGGTCCATTTTAGGGTCGTGACAAAGATTATCAAATTACTTTTTAGGAAGTACACAAAATTTTTAAAAATAGAAATATAGTATTCCCTCTAGTTCACTTTAATTAATTTTTTTGGTTGTTTTCACACATATTAATGAATTCATCTTTCAGTATTAATTAATATAAAAATTGACCACATTAACCTTATTTGTTTATTGGAAATACAATAAATTCTCCTAGGCTCTTTACTCCAATGACAACTTTGGAAAAAAATAAGTTAATTCTTTTTTGATATCTAAATAATCAAATATTGTGAATCATAAAAATATGTCAAAAAAATAATTAAAATAGACCGGAGGGAGTAAGAACTTATACCGAAGTTGGTTTAGAATACTCAAATAGATTAATGACTTAGCGATAAAGTGGATTAATCACCACTTAGAAAAAGTGAATTAAGGCACTTTAAGTTAGCTTTGGAAAAGAGCTAAAGTTGAGGGGCAACACAATCTTTAACCTAAAAGAAAGCAACAAAAAGGAATAGCCTAATGGGAACTAAAGTAAGCATAAAAAGCCTCTCATTAGAGTTTCAAACTGTGATGAGAATCTTCCATTTAAGGTCAAAAGATTAAGAGGATAATGAAAAAGAGAGTAAAGGTGCATCTAATGATGATACTAAAAGAAAAGAAAATGTGACACTGACTTCAATTCATTTAATACACCAGACAAAGTGACTTATGACTTATCCTCTTTTGGCTTTGAAGGAATGAATGATCCAAAAGTGCTGTCGAGCTCGTATTTAGTAGCCAAAATAATATTTCATTGGTTTCAATTTACACGATGTAATTTGATTTGGCACGGTATTCAATTTAGACGATATAGTTTGACTTAGTATGGAGTTCAAGAAAAAAAGTCTTTTGAAACTTTAAGGTCTTAAAAGTTTACGGGATAAAAGCTTTGTGGGGTCATGAATTTAGGGGTGACAAAATAGTTAAAAGAAAATAGTTAATCACCCATATTATCCACTAAAAAATAGGTCGGATAGTGAACTTTTTAAAAATGGGTCAAATATGAATAAAAACCATATTATCCATTAAGAAAATGGATAACCAATGTGTCTAACTTTTACATTTGTAAAGCCTCAAATTGGGGATTCGTCAAGTTAGGGAGACTAAGAATTCTCCCAAAAATGATCATATACAAGAAGTCATGGATAATATGAGTACCCATATTATCCGCTGGTTAATCCATTTTTTATCCGTATTAAATATGGATCGGATTGGATAATTTATCTATTTTTTATTACCCGTTTTCGATCTGAACTATATTCGACCCGACCCACCCGTTTGCCACTCATAGTCATGATATGTGTGCGGTTATAAAAGCTCTTTATTAAGGATAAAATAGGTAAAATGAGGAGTTTAAAGTTGAATTATTTCCAAACTTAGAAATGTGTCATTTATTTTGGAAGAGTCTAAAAAGGAAAGTACCTTATCTAATTTGAAATGGAAGGAGTATATAGTAAAATTTATATAATTTTTGTGTATAACATACATATATACAATATATATTTTTCGACTATTATTTTGAAAGAGACTATACATTGTCGTTTATCCTATTTTATACTTCTACTAGTTTATCAGATACTTATTATATCGGACTGAATATCTGGCTATTTAGGTTTAAATAAATATGAAGAATTCACCTAGATATTTTTGTTTCCGCTAGGATTTGAACACTAGTTTATCGTGATTTTCACCCACTTCAATTACTACGGGGCCACACCCTTTGGTGCTATTCATATAATATGTTTTCTGTTTGTTCTATAAAAAAAAATTGTCTAGAACATGTACCAACAGACTCTTAATAGAGGAAAATTTTATTTTGTGTCTCATACAATTGACATTAGTTGTATGAGGCATTTTTTCTATTTTATAATTTTGTGGACTCAAATTTTGTGGACCCAGAAGTGTAAGAATGAGATTTACAAACATGTGAGAGAAAAATGAGCCTCACGCAACTAATGTCAGTTGTGTGAGACATACAATAAAACTTCTCAAGAAAGAAAGAAAGAAAAGATTCTGCAGATTTTCCAATTTCTTTATATGTTTATGTAAACCCATATTTCTCCAATAGGATCCAATCAAAATCACTATGATCCTGGACTCTGTAATATCCCTTAGAACAATGGGCTATGGGCCAAATTAATCTAAGCATGAACTAGGAATTATTACACAAATAATCTGTCCGATTCAATCTTTACTTTTTGAAAAAATGATATTGTATTGCCACTGTAAAAATAATAGTAAAAAATATATAAAAAGTGTATATTTTTGTATATATATACATTTTGTATATTATATACAAAAATTATACAAGTTTTATACACTTTTTTGACTATTAGATATAAATAGTATCTGGTGCGGGCTAAAGTGATAATACCCCTTACTTTTTCTAGCTGATATACATAGATTACACATAATTATGCATATATTATACGTGAATTGTATATATATTATACATCCGCCAGTTATTTATAGTTTGAGAGATTAGGTGAGCGACTATTTGAGTTAATTTGTCTTTCTTATCTTGAGTTTACCTAACCTAATGGGTAAAATGAAATCCATCCAACAAGTCCAATACAGTCAAATCTCTCTATAACAGCCTCGTTTCGAATATTTTTGAATGTTATAGCGAATTGTTGTTATAGAAACATATATTATAATAGCATATGAGATTTGATTCCGAGAAAATGTATTTTTTATAGAGAAGTGCTGTTATATAAGGATGTTGTTATAGAGAGGTCTGACTGTATAAGCTTTTATGTAGTAGTTGATAGGACAGTCTTTTGGAAAATATGAATTTAAAATTGAGTTTGCACCAATTACAACAAAGTGTAATAGTATTATGCACATACAAAATTATAGTTTCGAATTAGTCTTAATCATTTTTTTATTTTTAGTTGTGTGATTATAAATAGATTTTGAATATTGTGTAGAGCTAGTAGATTAAAACTTCAGAATTTTAAAATTTTATGACATTTCTTAATAGTCTTTGCAATTGACCATTTCATACTTTTTAAAAAATATTTCTTTGTTAGAGTCGGGCGGAAATTTAGAAATATTGGCTTTTTTTTCTCTTCCGGAAACGCAATTCCTTGGCAAGCTATCTTAATCCGTTTTCATGTCACGATCCAAAATTCACTAGTTGTGATGACACCTAACCCAACCCGCTAGGTAAGCCAACTAATAACTATCCAATTTCAATAATGCTAATAAGTCAATTAAACAAACTAAATTATCTAGATCTATTATATTTCCCAAGAACTAGTAGTGCAAACATGAGTTTCTAAGAATAGAGTTTACAAAGTTGATATGAAGAAAATACATCTTCTGTTTGAAAAGTATGTAAACAGAATTTTAATAATCTAAGGCTACCGTGAACAAGATGCAGCTACAGCAGGAACGCAGGTACGCCTTCGAATCCAACAACCATCGAACGCAGCAACATCGACATCCGGGATCTGCACGCAATGTGCAGGAAGTGCAGTATGAGTACAACCGACTCCATGTACTCAAAAAGTACCAAACCCAACCTCAGGTTGAAAGCAGTGACGAGCTGGAACATAGGTCAGGTCCAACACCAATAACCAACAGCAGTTCATACAACATAGAGCATATAAACAAGGAAAATAATCTCAGAGATAAAAATGTTCAGCCTTTGCACAATTTTCTGAAAATAATTCTGCTTTTCAGAATATCAGTGAAAACCCAAATCCTTTATCGAAATCATCAAAATTTTTTGAGATAGTTTGAAAACTCTAATTTTCCTGAAAAATCCTTTCCACAATACATAAAAATGTTTCATTTCCTTTCCAAATAACGAGTGCGAAATACCACTCTATGCCCACATATCAATGTGTGTAAAAAGTCATGAATAATGTGATACCGTACAACATGAGGAAAATGCATCTTTATGCAGGTATGCCATGTATGCATGCCAATACCATGTATCTCATAGATGAATCATGTACTCACACTCTCAGAGTACTCAACCTCACTGTATCACACTTTCCACTCATCATATTCAACCACTCGATACTGTATATGGCCCATACGGCCCAGGAAAATCCATCCCGAAACATATACAACACTGACTATAAGTCACCCAGTACCGAGGAAAAAGGGCAATCTAACTATTTGGAGAAATCCATCTCCATGTGTCAAGTACTTCGAACAAATCTATGTCTAGGAAAATTCATCCCTCAATAATATATAAATATTCAACCACTCGGTACTGTATATGGCCCATGCGGCCCAGAAAAATCTATCCTCGAACATATACAACACTGACTATAAGTCACCTAGTACTGAGGAAAAGGGCAAATCCAACCCTATGGAGAAATCCATCTCCAGATATCAAATATTTCGGACAAATCCATATCCAGGAAAATCCATCCCTCAATAATATCATCCGCGCTCACTGGGGGTGTGCAGACTCTGGAGGGGCTCCTTCAACCCAAGCACTATAACAAGCCAATCATGGCTATAAAAATTGCTGCGGCGTACAACCCGATCCCTCAACTGTCACTCATAATCAGGATCTCGGCCTCACTCAATCATCAATCTTTTCAGTCTCACCCACGGACTCACAATATCATAAAAACTGACCCGGAATAATGATATGATATATCAATAAGTAACAACTGAGACTGAGATATGATATGAATGCATGAATGTAACCGAGTACGAAATATCAATGAAATCAATAAGATGACAGCAAGCAACGACCGCTAGGAGTCCCATAATATCGGCATAAAGCCTAAACATGATATCCAGCATGATGTACAACTCAATTACTTTATCATATGGTGAAAACACAAATATCAACAAAGTGGGCCACTAAACAATGCCTTGGAAACAACAGAGTCACAACTCACAAGGTGCACGCCCACACGCCCGTCACCTAGCATGTACGCTACCTCAACACTAATCACATAACACATAATTCGGGGTTTCATACCTTCAACACTAAGTTTAGAAGAGTTACTTATCTCAAACAAGCCAATTCCAAACGCCGAGCAAGCCAAACGATGCTCCAAGAGTGCCATCTCATGCGTAGCGACCTCCGAACGACTCAAAACTAGTCAAAAGTAACTCAAATACATCAAACCATGCTAAAAAATCAATCCCAATCGAAAAAGGTCGAATCTTTAATCAAAACTCCAAAATCGACCAAAAAGTCCAACCGGGGCCCGCACCTCAAAACCCAATAAAATTTATAAAATCCGACAACACTTCAATTACGAGTCTAATCATACTAGTTTCACTCAAATCCGACTCCAAATTGGTGTTCAAAACTCCAAAATTCACTTTATGAAATTTTAGACAAAACCCATAATTTCACTTTGAAATCATCAATCAAATGCCAAAAACGAAGATGGATTCATGAAATAACCAAAATCGAGTATAGAACACTTACCCCAATCCATATGATGAAATCGCCTCCAAAAATTATACAAATTCGAGCTCCCCGATTCAAAATATGACCAAATGAACAAACCTTCCATATTAAGTAATTTTGCGAGCTGTTCTGCCTCGTTTTGCATGCCAACGATCCCAAAACTTTCTTTTGATGCCTCCAATGGATTCCTTATGAAATTTTAGTCAAGATAGGCTTTTGAATCACTCCATTTGACCTTATAATGACGGAGATATGTTGGTTTCAATATTTGAAAATAATGCAAATTTTTAAATACGAAATAATGACAATTTCATAATTAATCTGAAAAAAAATCGACAATCTAATTCTTAGTAAAATGACCATAAAATCTTCATAAAATATCTAAATTCGATAATTTTTTTTTGCTATGCCTCCGTAATTATGATACAGATCTAATATTTTAACCAAAACGGAAATTGGAGCTCATTTGCTTAATTTGGTATCATTTATACTTGAAGAAACGACGTTGAAACATAAGAAAAACGAGCGCAACACAACCCAAACTTATCCGAAACTCACCTGAGCCCACCAACAAGTCCCACAATATAATACAAACCTACTCGAGGCCTCAAACAATGTATAACAACATCGAAACGACGAAACGCACCTCAACTCAAACTTAATGAACTTTCGAACTTTCGACTTACAAAACTCATGCCGAAACATATCACATCAACTCGAAATGAACTCAAATTTTGCACACAAGTCCTAATACATCATACGGAGCTACTCGTGCCCCAAACTACTGAGCGAAGTGCAAATGCTCAAAATGACCGGTCGGGTCGTTACGCTCATAAGCTTCAACATAGGAGTGTACAAACCTCACCGAAAAACTGTACAAAATCAAAAAGTCAAACCAAACAGATTAAAAAAATCGATTAGGTTTGGTTTGATTTGGTTTGCTATTGAATAAAAAAAATCCGAACCAAACCGACATATAAATATTATTTTTTATATATACTTTTAAGACTTTTTATAGATTTTTTTTATAAAAATACCTCGAAATATTTGCGATTCTCTTATGGGATGTAATATTTAGTTAAATATGAAGTGCTCCATATTTATTAACTTTAAATAATGAATTGTATGATCACTTTCTTATTAAGTGTTAGTGAAATTCGTCAATCTCTTTGTTCTTCCATATTCATATGTCATGATCTATTAAATTTTTATATCTTTTATGAACTTAAAATGGTATTTCGATAATTTAAAATTAAATAGAACATATCATTATATAGGTTCATATTTATTTTTATGTTTAAGTATTAAATTTGGTTAACCTTGAAAGTATACATCAACATAAAATTATTGTCAGACGATTAAAAAATAACTATCATGTTTTACTAAGAAAATTATTTCATAAGAATATTTTAATAGATCATATATTTTTTCAACTTTTATTAAACATATATTTACTTATAAAAAATTTAACTAAGTAAAATTGAAATAATATTTGCAAAACAAAAAAATTCGAAAAAACCGACAAAACCAAACCAATCCAAACCGATATAGTTTGATTTGGTTTTAATAAAATCGAACCAACCCGATCCATGTACATCCCTAGTCCAACAAACCCTAAAGTCTATTGCAAATACCTGTCAACTGTTTAATATAGTAGGTCTATTATTATATTTTATATGTTTGGATTAGCAATAAGAAAGAAGATTAGTTAACAATCTATAGTGTCCCATGCCTAATATTCATATTTAGCAACGAGAAAAAAATGACTAATCTTCATTAAAAAACGCAAGAGATAGTTGACAGCCTTCTAATCCGTTGTATCCGTGGTGGAGAGACCAGTTGGGCATTGTGTAGTTTACTACATATTTTGAAGAGTTTTACAAACGATGAAGAATATACATATCTGAATAAATATATATAGTCAAACCTCTCTATAAATCTATACAGTCAAACCTCTCTATAACAGTCTTATTTATTCCGAATACTTTTTGATATTATATATAGCGAAACGATGTTATATAGAACACATATTGTTATAGTGAAGTGTTGTTATATAGGGGATCAGGGGCGGCCCTTCCATAAAGCAAGTAAAATAACTGATTTAGGCCCCATATTTGTGGGGGCCCATTTTTTGTTATACCTAATAGACTATGTATAAGTTTAAAAAAAGTTTTGTGAAGTAAAAAAAGTTTGATTTCTTTCTTTAACAAGTATAGGGAAGAAGAATTTGCAATTACTATGATTTCTGCCAAGAAAATTGCACTTGAAATGAATATCGAATCCGAATTTTGTAAGAAACGTGTGATATATAGGAAGCAACAATTTGATGAGAATGTTGATAATAAAATTTCAAAATCTTTCGAAGAGTCCTTTGGAGTTGATTACTTTATATATAGTATACAAATCTATTTTTTTCACTTCAAATTAAATTTGAACAATTCGAAGCATATGAAAATATTTTTGGTTTTATATTTAGTAAAAATTAAGATCACTAGATGATTAAAATTTGAAAAAATATTGCCTTAATCTTGAATGTTCCTTAATACATAATAATCAATTCGATATTGATGGTTTAGATTTATTTTCGGAATTAAAAGTATTAAGAAAAATAGTACAATTAGAAGACAACAGTTTAATTGATACACTCGGTCAATATAAAGATTTGATTCTTGTTCCAATGCCTATATTGCTTATGGAATAATGTTAATAACTCTTCTTACTGTCGCTTCAGCGGAAAGAAGTTTTCAAAATTAAAATTGATAAATTTTTACCTAAGATCAATAACGTCTCAAGAAAGGTTAAATTGATTAGCTATATTGTCAATTACGAAATATTTATTAGGAGTTATTGATTATAAGAAAATTATTAATAACTTTGTATATAAGAAATGCTAAAAAACTATACTTCAAATAAATAAATAATTTTTTTTAAAGTTAAGGTCTTTCGTTAAGTTTGGCTTTAGGCCACAAAACTCGTTGGGCCACCTCTTTAGGGATACTGTTATAAAGAGGCCTGATCGTATCCAATTATATTATATTCTCCCTCGTATGCAAACCCCTCCAAAAAACATAATGAAATTTTGGTCCTCTTCAACAGATCTGCCTGCGAGATTTTGATTCGTTCTTCCCCAAAATGGTGAGGTTTTGGTTGACCATTGAGATTTGAGTGTACGAAAAATGCATAAACATGAGAAAGAACCAAAATCGTTTGAATGTGTGAGTTAGACAAATTATTCTATAAAATGGACTTTACTAATATATAGAGATGAGAGTTGAATGGTACGAACATGGGCAAAATAGAAATTACTGATGTTTGTCATGGGTATTTTTGGATAATCAAAGTTCGTCCACGTGTCCCTTTCTTTAAATCAGCAGAAGTTTTCTAAGGTTTTTTCTGTCATATTTCAAATTTGTTCTGTTTGCTAAAGAACTGCTATGTTTTCTGCTTTTCTTCTTGGTTTATGAAGTTGGAAAAAGAAGAGAAAAAAGGGAAAAAAAAAAAGAGAAATGCAAGATAAATTAGGGCAAAAATAAAGAGGTTTTTTCCATTCATAATCCAAAAGGGGATAATTATAGCTTATATAAAGCATAAAATCATAAAAATGACCTAATGATTACAGCTGAATAATTCTACTAAATCTGCCATCTCAGTACAATTCTGGGCAGGAGCCGATTGGTATAAGACAGGAAAATTAAGGGGTCAATATGTAATTTAAAGGACTTCTAATTTAAAAGGTAAGGGACTTAAATAAACATCTGTAAAACTTTTTAATCCTAACTAATTAACCGTTAGGTCTCAGCTAAGCAGCACAATGTACAACTTCCGCAAGCTTCTCTGTTTTATTCCGTACCAGATCCCCCTTGTCAAAATCTTCCTTGTCCTCAAGGAAGGAAGAAAGGAAATCGAACCAAGAGTGAGTGGTAAGTCTTCCGAGGTAGCCTGCTCAGGAGGTAGTTGATCCCATTGTATCAAAACTTGCGTAACTGCCTTGTTCCCTTTTTGGATTATACGACGATCAAGGATTTTCGGAGGGTTTGGACAGTAGGGGCTGGATTTGTCAATGTCACAATATGAATTTCCCACCGTCGGGACCGTGATAGCGCCTAATATTGAACCCGCTAGGCAAGCCAACGTTACTGATTATTCTACCTTTTTACCTTATCTTTTAACAATATACAAGTTAACATAAGAATAACAGCGGAATAAAATGCGGAAGAACGGAATTTAACAATTTAACCTAATACAAAGACGAATCCATAATAAAACTCCACCCAGAACTGGTGTCACAATCTCACGGACTGTCTAAGAATACTACAAATAGTGGTCTGAACAAGAAAAATACACATATGTCTTAGAAATAGATAGAAACAGAATGGAAATATGATAGAAGGGGACGCCAAGGCCTGCGGACGCCTGTAGGACTACCTCGGGTCTCCACTGGACTGAAGGCAGCAACCTCGAACTACGGTCCGTAAGATCCAGTATCGAAATCTGCACAAAAGAGTGCAGAGTATAGCATCAGTACAATCGATCCCATGTACTGGTAAGTGTTGAGCCTAACCTTGGCGAAGTAGTGACGAGGCTAGAACGCGACAACCATATAAACCTGTACAGTTAAATCATATACGAGAAACAATAATAACAAGAATCTAAAAGAATAAGACGGGAAAAAGGGGGAACATGCTGAAGGAGGGATATCAGGTTATGATAATAATAAAGTAAAGCGACAAAGTAAATATCAAACGTGAAGCAACAGAAATGATAACACAATAACAAGTGCACGACATCACCTTTCGTGCTTTTACTCTCATCCTCACCATAGAAATCAACAGGAACGGCACGACATCACCCTTCGTACATTAACACTCACAATATCGGCACGACATCACCCTTCGTGCTTTAACACTCGCTCACAATATCATGCACGACATCCCCTTCGTGCTCTACACTCTTACTCACCCAAACCAATGAAATGATAATATCCCGGTAAGGGAATCAACAATAGAAACAATACCGTCCCGGCAAGGGAGTCAACAATAGAAATAATATCATCCCGGCAATGGAATCAACTATAATCAATCTAGTTTCAACAGTTACTTCACAAAATAAACCTCAACTTGAGCCAATACTCGACAATGGTCAATTACAATGAATTTATCATAAGTCTTGTTCCATAGTGCTAATCATCAATTTAAGCATGGACAATACATAACAAAATCACAACAATCTTAATATAAGACTCATGGGCATGCTTGACACCAACGTATAGATACTCGTCACTTTACCTATACGTCGTACGCAACACTAACACATAGCAAATAAGACACAACACCTATTCCCTCAAGCTAAGGTTAGACCAAACACTTACCTCAGATTCCACGGCCAAACTCAAGCCTCAAATACCGCTTTCCCTTTTGATCCCACTTCCAATTCAATTGTATCTAGCCAATATTAACTTATTAACATTAATTGAAGCTCAAGAAACCAATTCAAACGAAAAATTACAGATTTCCCAACCTTCTTTACAAAAAAGTCAAAACTCGACCCTGGGCCCACTTGGTCAAAACCCGTTCACCCATTCACCACGAGCCTAAATATGTAAGTAGTTTCGGAATCCGACCCCAAATCGAGGTTTCAATCCCCAAATTTGTAAAATTCTCAATTCTCTTAAAATCCCTAATTTCTATCCTTAAAGAACAAGATTTAGGCCTAGAAATCTAATGAGTGTTGATGGAAAATGAAATAAATGAGTTTAAGAACACAAACCTATGATTTGGTGATAAAATCCCTCTTCAAAAATCGCCCAAGGTTGGTTTTTATGGAAGGAGATATGCAATTATGGCTTTATTCCCGTTCTGCCTTTGTTTTAAGTGCTGGGCGACAGTGTTTATCGCATTCACGTGAGCACTGTCGCGTTCGTGAAGAGCAACCTTCTAAGGACTTACGCAATTGCGGGAAAGGCTACGCGTTTGCGAAGATTTAGCCAGCCCTGCCTTCGCGTTCGCAATAAAGGCTTCGCGTTCGCGAAGGTCTTCCCTAAGTTCCCTGACTAGTCCATCCCGCGGTTGACCGGTCGCGTTCGCGTAGAGCAGTCCCCCCAATGCTCCGCATTCACGACCTTGGTCTCACGTTCGCATAGAGTAAAACCCTCCCCAACCCAGTTTCCCCTTCGCGATCACCAGAGTAACTACGCGATCACGAAGCACAGTGCAAAAGACACCAG